>NC_056667.1:7082083-7767500 GCF_018350195.1 Panthera tigris
AATGAATAAATACTTAAAAAAAAAAAAAAAAAAAGAAGTTTCAGAGACTTTGACTCTGTCTAGATCTCTCATGTTCTGGCTCCAAGGAGCACTGATCAAAGATCTTTCCACAAAATCACTACCAGATGTTGGCCCTTCAGACAGCTGGAAAGGCTCATCCTTAGCAAAGGAATGTCTCCTAGCAGGCGTCTCCATTACCTATCCCTTCTGAATTCGCTTAAATGGAAAAAAACAAAAACAAAACAAAAAAACAGCAACAAAGGAAGAAACAAACAAGAACAAAGGAAGAGAAGATGGGTAGAAGGAGGAAAAACAGCACTTCAATTTTGCTTGTAATAAAAATGTAATTTCTTGGAGTGTGACTCTTGTGTTCTTAAAAATGTTAACAGCTTTACTGAGTTATAATTTACACACCATAAAATTCACCCATTATAAGCGTACAGTCTGATAATTTTTAGTAAATTTATGCAGTTGTGCAACCATCCCCACATACCCTCACATTCCAGAGAACATCCATCACTCCAGAAATTTCACTCCAGTTTGGTTGCTGATTATTGTTATTTTATAACCTCTTTGTTTGGAGTCTCAGACAGTGAATAATGGATGCTTTTTATATTCACTTTGTTTCTGCCCAGGACAAGAATCCCTACTTTATTTCCCCTGAGATCTTTTGTAGGATACTATTTCCCCTAATTTTCTTACCCTCCATTCATTTGAAAGGTCTTTAGTTCTCCACAGATGACAGGTTTACTTTCGATATTTACTCCGTGTGCCCATCGGCATTTAATTACATCTTTGGGGTGCAGCATTTTGGGCCCTTTGCAAAATAGTCTTCTAATCAGTACAACAAACAAGCTTTTGGCTGAGGTTGAAAATAACAGGTACCCAGTTCAATTCCTGCTACGAAAGCATTTTCTGTGAATATAAGAATCACTAGTCATGAAATTAAAGGATAACTTTTTTTTTTTTCCCATGAGGAGGTATAGATTTATCTAACCCCTTTGAAAAGCGCTTATCTTTTTTTTTTTGAAAAAAATTTTTTATTTAATTTTTTTTTTAACGTTTATTTATTTTTGAGACAGAGAGAGACAGAGCATGAGCGGGGGGAGGGTCAGAGAGAGGGAGACACAGAATCGGAAACAGGCCCCAGGCTCTGAGCTGTCAGCACAGAGCCCGACACGGGACTCGAACTTGGGAACTGTGAGATCATGACCTGAGCTGATGTCGGTCGGGACGTTCAACCAACTGAGCCACTGAGGTGCCCCAAAGAGTGCTTATCTTAATATTGAGGATGGCAGGGCAGATTATGGTGCCGGAGGCACGTAAACGACGAGCGTTGACAGACTGCTGAGTCCCAAGCCCCAGACTGAGCCCTGTGCTCAGTTACTCATGAATCTGGTGCAGTGGACATTATGGTTGCCTCTCTACCATCCATTCTGCCCTTGTCCCATTTTGTCCCGGCCGGGGGCTTAGAATGGGACTGGCTACACCTGGGTCTGAGAGGGGGCCAGGACAGCTTTGGTCGTGGTTGGCATTTCCCACACCCGTAGCGACTGGTTCAGAGTTTAGGTAACAAGGGCACAACTGACCCATTCGGAGTGTAAGATTTTTATTTATGGATGGTAGGAAGGCACTTCATTCTCCCCTCATTCCCTGCCTCCCACTCTTTCTTCAAGTCAGGCGGGTCAGTAAAAGCCTTCGAGTATCTAACACAGCTTGGGTTGGACTTCGTTACTCGCGTCGTAAGGAGTCCTTGCGGACACGCCTTACAGTAACACTGTAAGGTAAGTGTTATTATTATCTAAACTTCACAGACTGAAAAACTGAAGGTTGCGGAAGCTTGATTTGCTGGCAAATTGCTTGAAACCCCTGTGATTTTAGAGACCGCCTTACTCAGCGTCGCGCTATGGTACCTCTCTCCTCCTGTGTAAGCTGCTCCCATTTCCCTGCGCCCTGAATGACGCAGGATGGCATCACTAGATTGAACCAACAAAACATAGGTAAGTCCAGGTATGAAATATATCACTTGAGCTTTCCATTCAAGCCCATGAATGTAAATGAACTGAGAAAAATATTCGAAATTGCCGGGAAAAGAAATAATTGCATTATAATGAAGAGACGGCTATTTTCAAGTCAAAGGAAGGAGGGACGCCGGGTCCGAGCGAGGGCACCCTGCACAGCTCGAACAGCCCAGGAGCCAGCAGGAAGTGCTCCCATTCCAGAAAGTGGTTCCTTCTGCACTCCGCACAGTACCAGTCCTGGTGCAGGTTTAAGTGCTTTCTGAAACCCTTGGTGCTTCACCTGGAGGCACATTTGCTGGAAAGGACTTTCGGTCCAGGCAGAGTCCTTTTCCTGGCGTTTGGAAAGGAGTTCAAAGTCCAGCTCCAGAGGGGAGAGAGCCCGACTCCGAGGGCAAGGTTGAAATCTTCACCCTGGGGGAGGCGCTGCTGCCAGAAAAGGGACGAGGAGGCGGATTTGCATTTTGCCAAGAAGCCCCAAAGGGAACAGCATGGAGGCACAATGATGCTCAGCCTGGAAACCAGGAACTCTCTTGAAAGACAGAATGTTCCCTCCAGCGTCTTCCTCTCCACCACAGTGGCTAGCAGCCTGAATGAAGCCACGCAGTCACTGGAAATAGGTCGGGAGTCTGCCCAGGAGCTCGTTACCAAAACAGTGTCATCTTTGACAACTCAGACCTCCACGCAGTGGGGGTTGGCCTGGGTCGGGAGCCTTGCCCTCAGAGGCCCAGTCTGAACTCTGCCTTTGTTCCCGTGGCTACGGCCAGACAAGCGTTGTCAGTGCTCCACCCACCTTCCTCCTGCATAGACACTTGTTTAAAGATTCAAACGTGAGTTATCATAAAAAAGAAACTTTAAAAAACATATACAGATATATACATAGGTACAGATGAGGATTAGTCGGCAAGAAAGGCAACCTTGGGGCGCCTGGATGGCTCAGTCAGTTAAGCGTCGGCTCTTGATTTCAGCTCAGTTCACGATCCTAGGGTCGTGGGATCGAGCCCTGCATTGGGCTCCATGCCGAGGGTGGAGCCTTCTTGGGATTCTTTCTCTCTCTCCCCGTGCCCCTCCCCTGCTTGCATGGGTGTGCATGCTCTCGCAATTAAAAAAAAAGAAAAAAGAAAAAAGGCAATCTTGCTTTGCTTGCTCCAAGATGGGAAAAAGCTAGGAATTGCAAATGGCTGGTTCTGCTTTATCATAATGTTTTGTATTAGGTGGGGGTGACTAGGATTTAATGTTCTAGGAGCTTTTGTAGATAAAGAAGAACATTATTTGGGGCGCCTGGGTGGCTCAGTCGGTTAAGCGTCCGACTTCAGGTCGGGTCACGATCTCGCGGTCTGTGAGTTCGAGCCCCACGTCGGGCTCTGGGCTGATGGCTCAGAGCCTGGAGCCTGCTTCCGATTCTGTGTCTTCCTCTCTCTCTGCCCCTCCCCCGTTCATGCTCTGTCTCTCTCTGTCTCAAAAATAAATAAATGTTAAAAAAAAATTAAAAAAAAAAAGAACATTATTCTTTCATTAATGTTAATTTCAAAAAAAAAATGTTTCATTGCTATTCAACAAGCTTTAGAAATCCAGGAAGAAAGAAAGAAAGAAAGAAAGAAAGAAAGAAAGAAAGAAAGAAAGGAGAATGCATGTGCTCAGGTGTGCCAGGGTACAAAACTGAAAATATCCATAACAGCATTGTTTATAACTGCCAAAATCTGGAAATATATGTTCATCAAGAATAAAATGGCTCAGGGGTGCCTGGGTGGCTCAGTCAGTTGGGCATCTGACTTCGGCTCAGGTATGATCTTGCAGTTCGTGAGTTTGAGCCCTGCATCGGGCTCCATGCTGACAGCTCAGGGCCTGGAGCCTGCTTTGGATTCTGTGTCTCCCTCTCTCTCTGTTCCTCCCCTGCTTGCACTCTATCTCTCTCGCTTTCTTTCTTTCTTTTTTTTTAATTTTCTTTTAATGTTTTGTTTATTTTTGAGACAGAGAGAGACAGAGCATGAACAGGGGAGGGGCAGAGAGACAGGGAGACACACAATCTGAAACAGGCTCCAGGCTCTGAGCTGTCAGCACAGAACCCGACGCGGGGCTCGAACTCACGGACTGCAAGATCATGACCTGAGCCGAAGTCGGCCGCTTAACCGACTGAGCCACCCAGGTACCCGTGGAATCTCATCTTAAATACGTGTCAAGGTCAACCATACTCAAAGTTTTAAAAAAGGTAAAAAAATATATGCCAGCTAGAGATATAAGAAAACAGGCACTAAATATACCAATGGAAATCATGTTCAAATAACATAGGTTTGTAAGTATTTATATATCTCCCTCTCTATATAAAACATTGATAAAAACTTGTAATTTTTATGTGGTTGCATAAAAATAGAAACGTGCCTTATGTTTTACAATTTACATGGTTGACATACCTTCTAAACAGTTTGATTACCTCTCCAATTCCTCTTACACACATGCACACACACACACACACACACACACACACACACACACACACTGCTGGAAGCTGGGGGAGGAAGGAACATGTTCTCTTTGCCCTTTACTCACATCAAACTTATAACCTCCCGAAACAAAACAAATTATAGCTTTTTAGATGATTTTCTACCTTCAGTAGAAGTACAACTTCTTCCTGCCTCTCTCGGGTCGGCTGTGATGTCAGCCAAGTGACACTTGAAGCTGCTAGAAACATTAAGAAAGAAGAAATAGGGGAAAGAGGCACAATTAGCATTTTTTACTTTGTGATAATACGAACGTCTTTCCT
This sequence comes from Panthera tigris, assembly GCF_018350195.1. Taxonomy (NCBI): domain Eukaryota; kingdom Metazoa; phylum Chordata; class Mammalia; order Carnivora; family Felidae; genus Panthera; species Panthera tigris. Next base: position 7,086,863 of record NC_056667.1, read on the forward strand.
CTCCTCAAGTTCCTGGAATTTGATGTGACTGATTTCCTCCCAGGTAAGGTGGTGACCCTCCACCATGTCCCTTTCTTATGCCAGTTGACACATTTATCAATCTTTTCTAAGCGAAGAGAGAAAGGCAGGTGACTTATGAAAATATAGCCAATATAGAGTTTCCTTCAGATAACACTTTTCTTATCACTTAATGAGGAAATACAGATATTGAGTTGGTGAGTGGTCCACCTGATTAAAAACACATTAAATCTAGGGGCACCTGGGTGGCTCAGTTAAGCATCCGATGTCAGCTCAGTCATGATCTCACGGTTGGTGGGTTCGAGCCCCGCATTGGTCTCTGTGCTGACAGCTCAGAGCCTGGATCCTGCTTCGGATTCTGGGTCTCCCTCTCCCTCTGCTCCTCCCCCTCCCCTGCTTTTTCTCGGTCTCTCAAAAAGAAATCAACGTTAAAAAAAAATTTTTTTTAAACACAGTAAATCTTATTTTTATTAAAATGCAACCACTTGTTAGCTTTTAAAAATTAAACAAAACTCTTCTGATATTAAATTTTAAACATAACATTAATGGAAAAATGTTATCAAAAAGAGGTAGCATCTGTCCATTTGGCTGCAAAATGAAAGTGGGGTCAAAATGTTCCTGTTTTTCAGGGGATTATAAAAATGAATCGCAGGCCACATGGTTGGCTTAGTCAGGAGAGATGTAACTCTTGATCTCGGGGTTGTAAGTTCGAGCCCCACGTTGGTTGTAGAGATTACTTAAAAATAAAATCTTTAGGGGTGCCTGGGTGGCTCAGTCAGTTGAGCATCTGACTTCAGCTCAGGTCATGATCTCACAGCTCTGTGAGTTTGAGCCCCGCATCAGGCTCTGTGCTGACAGCTCGGAGCCTGGAGCCTGCTTGGGATTCTGTGTCTCCCTCTCTCTCTCTGCCCCTCCCCCGCTCACACTCTGTCTCTCTGTCTGTCAAAAATAAATGAAAATGTTAAGAAAATGAAAACAAAAATAAAGTAAAATCTTTAAAAACAATAAAAGTGAATCGTTATGTTTTAAAATATGGGGGAAAGCTGAGATCATTGTAAGGAGGGTTGTGGGTAAATTTCCTTCAGAATCCTTGCCTATTTCAGTAAATCAGAGCTCCATCATCCAAACCAGAAGTCATAATCTCTCTCTCTCTTTTCTTTGTTGTTGTTGTTGTTGTTGTTGTTGTTGTTGTTGTTGTTGCTGGACTCTTTCAGCGCTTTCCTTAATTTCTTTTATGGCACTTAACACGTTCGACTGTGACTTACACTTCTGTCTGTATTTTCTCTCTCTCCTTGACTGTAAGCATCTTATGAGTAGGGTAACACCTAGGGTTTCTTGATTCACCAGTGAGTCTTTGTGTCTTGCACAATGCTTCGCCCAGCATGTGGTTACTGGATGCCAGCATAGATGAGAGACTGAGTCAGCAGCATTGTTTTCTTTTCTTTTTTTTTTTTTTCCTTCCTGGCTTTGGCAACCACGTCTGCTGAGTGTATCAAACAACCCCAGACATTAGGCTGTGTAATCCCATGGAAATGAGACCCGACTCCTAGCAAGAGAAATTCTGAATCCTTAGCCCAGGTGAGTATCGGAAAAGGCAGACTTAACAGAGTTAACTTTTAGAGGCGTTAAGTCAATCACAACGCATGACCTGTGATCATAGCCCCAAATGACCTACCGCTACCAACAAGGCCTCATAAAGCAGTGGTCACTCCTTGGCAGGTCTGCTGCAGCATTTTATGCAAGAAGAAAGCTGAACATCTAGAAAATTGCTAACATCAAGTCAGCAGCAATGGCAAACAAGATGGAGGCCTTACAGGCTTTGCATAAGAAATAAACTATTGTTTTTGCGTAAGAAATAAATTGTTATGATGTTCCTTCCAAGCGGAAATATCCTCTTACGTGAGGACACGCTTACTTCTTAGGAGGTAAAGGATTCAAAGACGACCCCACTGGTGCACAGAATCTAACAGTGCTCCTGTTTTCTCTCCACTTTCTCCTAACTCTTCAAATTTTCCCCTCTCTATGAATAATTCTCATGAACATACAAGATATGCTATTATTTCCTCCCAATCTTCTTATTATTTTTTTTCACGTTTATTTATTTCTGAGAGACAGACAGAGGGACAGAGCATGAGCCGGTGAAGGACAGAGAGAGAGGGAGACACAGAATCCGAAGCAGGCTCCAGACTCTGGGCTGTCAGCACAGAGCCTGACGCGGGGCTTGAACTCACAGACAGTGAGACCATGACCTGAGCCCAAGTCGGATGCTCAACCAACTGAGCCACCCGGGCGCCCCAAACAGGCTTCAGGCTCTGAGCTGTCGGTGCAGAGCCAGACGCGGGGCTCGAACTCGCAAACCATGAGATCATGACCTGAGCTGAAGTCGGACGCTCAGCCAACTGCGCCACCCAGGCGCCCCACCCTCCCAATCTTAGACACAAAATACTTTGACCCACTTCTTGCTCCAGCGGATGTCCCATTTCTTGGCTCTCTTTCGTCACAAAACTTCTTGAGAGAGTTGTCTATCCTTGTTTGTTTGTCTGTCTGCTTATAAGTAGACTCCAACCTGGGTTTTGAACTCACAACGCTGACATCAAGAGTCACATGCTCCACCAACCGAGCCAGCTAGTTGCCCCCCTCACATTTTTTCTTTTTTCTTCTTTTTAATGTTTATTTATTTTTGAGAGAGAGAGAGAGAATGAGAGACAGAATGCGGTGGGGCGGGAGGGGGGGTGGCAGAGAAAAAGGGAGACACAGAATCCGAAGCAGGCTCCAGGCTCTGAGCTGTCCCCATAGAGCCTGATGCGGGGCTCGAACTCAGGAACTGTGAGATGACATGAGCCAAAGCCCAACGCTTAACCCACTGAGCCGCCCAGGCACCCTGTCCACTCCTTGCTTCTTAATGTTGGAGGTCCCCCAGCTCAGTCCAGAGACCTCCTCTCTTGCTGTAATCACCCGTGGAGTGATTTCATCCCATCTCATGACTAAATTTCATCTGTGCACTAAAGACGCTCAACAGACGTCTGTAGTGTAGACCTGTCTCCCAAATTCCAGGCCTATTAGACCCCACTGTCTACTTGACAACCTTACTTCACAGTCTCATGCGTATCCTAGGTTTAACATGTCCCAAACTGAACCCATTACCTTCTCCTCCCTTCTACTCCACCCATACTCCTCACCATCTCAATGAATGGTCGCTACTAATAGTTGGAGTCATCTTGACCTCCCCCTTCTTATCCATTCTCACATCCTCTCCCAAATTCTGTTGGCTCTTCCTTCACCATAGATCCAGAATCCAACCACTTCTCCCTACCTTCATTGCTGCCATCTTGGTTTGAGTCCCAGGTCCTTGGTTTGAGCCCCAAACCTTCCTTTCACCTGGACCATTCCTCTTGCCTGGATCATTGCACCTCTTGCCTAACTGGTCTCTGTGCCCCTCCTCTTGCTCCCCTCAGGTCTGTTTTCCACCTAGCAGAGTGATCCTTTTAAAACATAAGGGGATCAGGTCACTTCTCTGTTCAAAACTTTCCAGCAGCTCCCGTCTTAAAGAGCCACAGACGTCACCTCCTACTTGCTCTAACACTCATTCTGCTTTGGCCACACTGGCCCTGCCAGGCCTGTTCCTGACTCAGGGCCTTCTGTTACCTCTGCTCTGAATGCTCTCCCACAGATACCCCCTTGGCTCCCTTCTTCACTCCCTTCAAGTCCTTCTTCAGATGTTTCTTGCCCAGGTCTTCTCTGACCACCCTACTTAAAATGGAAACACTAATCTCAGCATTATTCCCCTTCCTGGATCTGTTTTAATCTATAGCATTTGTCTCCTTTTAATATACTATACAATCTATTTACTTATTTTATTTCAGCTCCCCCCACCCCCCAGCACATAAGCTCCACAGGGGCAGGAATTGTTTTGTTTTTTATGCCGTTACATCTCTGTATCTAGTCAGTGCTCAATAAATACGTGTTGAATAGTCATGTACTTTTCTAGATACTGGGATTTTAGCAAAACACAAGGTGGGCCAGGTCTCTGACCCCGAAGGGTTTACATCCTCTTGGTGGGAGATAGTGTGGGGGGGAGGGAAGGCGATAAACAAATAAACAGGCAAATGAAAATATTTCCGATTTTGATGAAGTGCCACGAAAGAACTAAACGGGATATAGTAAAAGAATGACAGAGAAAGCAAGGTGACTTATGTGCACAGAAGCCACATGAGTATTCGGACCTTGTCTACCTTGTTCAGGGTGGTGACGGGACTTTCCAGGGTGGGGGTGGAGGTTCTCTATTTGGAACCTGTTGAGGAATAGGAACCTAGGAGATGCAAAAGTGGAAATTTCTAAAAGTCACCTTTATTATTAACAAAACGAGCTAAAACTTGACCCCCAAACAGGAAACACTCATGCTAAATGAGGCAGTGGCACATTTGGACAACCGACCAAAGCCTTGCCCAGAGGGACAGGGTCTGCCCCAGTTTGCTTACCACAGCTGGGAGAGGACCAGAATTTCCGCTCCCCTAAGGCAGGCAAACGGTACCGTCAGATCAAAGCTCGGGAGTCTAGCATTTGCAGCTCCTACCCCAAAGCCGGCAAGCAGCTAACTTCTTCCTCCTGCCCTGGAGAAGAGTGAGTTGAGCCGGCAGCATGTGGCGGGAAGTGGCATTCAAATTCTCCGTCCCTGGACACAGAAGGAGGAGGACGAGCGTGTCCTGCCAGCGGGCCGCGGCAGCGGGAGGACTCAGATTCCCTGCTGAGGGGCAGGAGGTGGACACAGGACTCCACCTGTGGCCCTCTGGATCCGCCACAGTGTTTTCGAGAGGCCGGGCTTCCCCAGGGCCCGTCCCACCTGCGGGGTGCAATGCTAATTCAGGCCCGTTCCTGCAGGAGGTGGGATTTTTCCATTGGGCAACTTGGCCGAAATCTTCCTTAGAACTGCTCTGCAGAGTGAGACTCTTTCTCCTCAATGCTGCTTCCGTCCCCCTCCCCTTTCCACAGTGGCTGACCTGTAGTCAGTCTGAAAGCACCCCTTACCTTCTCTTTTACCCCTCATCCTCCACATGTGCTTCCCTACCTCAATCTCTCACTCGTCTAATTCTAGCCGGGTGTCTGCCTCTCCGAGGGCCACACGTATTGTATGCTCAGTGCCTAGAACAGGGCCTAAAATTCAAAGGGCTCAATAAATATTTGTTAAATGAATTAATGCACGGATGAAGACGTGACATTTGAGCTAAGATCTGAAGGATGAGAAGGAACCAGCCTCGCAAAAAGCTGGGGGAAGAGTTTTTCAGGTAAATGAGATGCCAAGTACGAAGGCCTCTAGGAGAGAAAGAGCTTGTCTTTTTTTTTTTTTAAATCAGTTTTTTTTTTTAAGTTTATTTAAGAGAGAGAGAGAGAGAGAGAGCACACGCATGCAAGCGGGGGAGGGGGCAGAGAGAGCATCCCAGGCAGGCACTGCACGGTCAATGGGAAGCCCAGTGTGGGGCTTGAACCCACGAACCATGAGATCCTGACCTGAGCTGAAGTCAGACACTTAACTGACTGAGCCACCCAGGCGCCCCAAGAGTTTGTCTTACTGAAGAGGGAAGGCTGAAGCACAGGAGAAAGGGCGTGTGGTATAAGATGAGGCAAGAGAATCCGAGGTGGCCAAATGCCTTAGGATCTTACAAGTCATGATAGGGATCTTGCCATTTTATTCAATGGACAATGGGAATCACTGAGGGGGTTTCTGAATGGGTAAATGACATGATCTGTGTTTTAAGAAGGTCTCACTGCCTGTTTTCTGCAGTGTAGATTGAAAAGGGACAGGAGTGAAATGGGACCAGTGAAATAGCCCCACGGGAGACGATGGTGGCTTGGATTCAAGGACTGCAGGGGAGTTGGAAAGAAGAAAATGGCGAGCTCATGAACATGTGGAGTACGCCCGGCTATAACTGGTTGGCAGACTGTGTGAAGGGAAGAAGAGATCAAGGATGATGCCAAGGCTTTGGGCTTGGGCCACTGGACGGCTAATGAGGACATTCGCTCTGGGGGCAGGGGAGGGGGCAGATGTGTGGCGGCGAAGTATCTATTACACGGCCCAATACAAATATCACCGAGGCAGCTGGACGTGTAAGTGGAATTCAGGGAAGAGATTTTGACTACAAATGCATACTTGGCAATCAGCATATGTACATGCTCTCTAGAGCCATGGGCCCAAGGGCTGCCTGGGTGGCTCAGTCAGTTAAGCATCTGACTCTTGATTTTGGCTCAGGTCATGATCTCACGGTTCATGGGTTTGAGCCCTGCCTGCATGTCTCTGCCCCTCCCCTGCTCATGCTCTCTCTCAAAATAAATAAATAAAACTTAAAAAAAAAAATAGAGCCATGGACTGGAGACTTAGGGAAGGAGTATCAACAGGGAGGAGAGGGTTCAACCTGGTGCCCTGTGGCTCTACGATATCTATCTATCTATCTATCTATCTATCTATCTATCTATCTATCTTTATGCCTTCTTAAAAAAACATTTTAAGTAATCTCTATATCCAATGTGGGGCTTGAACTTAAAACTTCAAGATCAAGAGTTTCATGCTCTACCGACTGAGCCAGCCAGGCGCCCCTTTGCAATATTTAAAGGTTGGGTGACGAGGCAGCAAATGAACCTGAGAAAGAGCTTCTGGCGGAAAACCAGAGTGTGGGGTCTCATGGAAGCCAATATAAGGGACAGTGTTTCCCAAGTGCCCAATTGTGCTGGCTGCTGCTGAGAAGGCCAGCAGGTGTTGGGACACAGAAATGGAACTGATCTGGGCCTAATGGAGGTGATTGGTGACTCTGACAAGAGAATTTTCTCAGAATGGTATAGGAGTAAGGGAGGGCATGGAAATAATAAAAGGTATCTCTTTTGGGATGTTTTGCGGTCAAGGAAGCCTAGAAAGAAGGCATTGTTCGAAGGAGATGTAGGGTCAAGGTAGAGGTTTTTTTAGAGCTTCATCCCCAGGGCACCTGGGTGGCTCAGTCGGTTAAGCATCCGACTTCAACTCAGGTCACGATCTCGCGGTCTGTGAGTTCGAGCCCCGCATTGGGCTCTGGGCTGACAGCTCAGAGCCTGGAGCCTGCTTCCGATTCTGTGTCTCCCTCTCTCTCTGACCCTCCTCCATTCATGCTCTGTCTCTCTCTGTCTCAAAAATAAATAAATGTTGAAAAAAAAATTAAAAAAACTTCATCCTGAAGGGTTTTCTGCTTCTTTTTTTTAATGTTTGTTTATTTTTTGAGAGAGAGAGAGAGAGGGAGAGAGGCAAAGAGAGACGGAGACACAGAATCCGAGGCAGGCACCAGGCTCTGAGCTGTCAGCACAGAGCCCGATGCGGGGCTCAAACTTGTGAACCACGAGATCATGACCTGAGCCGAAGTCAGACGCTTAACTGACTGAGCCACCCAGGCGCCCCTAGGGTAGAGGTTTTTTAAGTTTGTCTTCCTACACCAGATGATGTGTCCAGCAGGGAGGGAGAAATATGATGGTGCAAAAGAAAGGGAATAAATCCTGGACCAAAGTCCTTTAGAAGGTGGGAGGGGAGGGAATCCAGAGTCCAGGGGAAGGGGTCGATGGCAGTAGGGAAAACAGAATATACTTATAGATCCCAAGGGAGATCACCTAGGAGAAGATGGAGCTTTGTAGATCATTCAGAAGACATGTTTGGATCCAGTGAACTCTCTATGTGCTGGTACTTGAATAAAAGCTATTCCTAAAAGGGTTCTGGAAAAAATAAAAATAAAGCCCCCACACAATTCCTCTCCCTTTATAAAATCACAAAAATCTGCCCATGGTGTACCTTTATTTTCAGTTTCGTGTTTCAGTTTGTCCTATGGTTTCCTCCTTTATCTGTCACTAGGATTAAAAAGTACTTTTGGGGCGCCTGGGTGGCTCAGTCAGTTGAGCGTCCGACTTCAGCTCAGGTCACGATCTCGCGGTCCGTGAGTTCGAGCCCCGCGTCGGGCTCTGGGCTGATGGCTTGGAGCCTGGAGCCTGCTTCGGATTCTGTGTCTCCCTCTCTCTCTGCCCCTCCCCTGCTCACACTCTGTTTCTCCCTCAAAAATAAAGAAACGTTTGGGGCGCCTGGGTGGCGCAGTCGGTTAAGCGTCCGACTTCAGCCAGGTCACGATCTCGCGGTCCGTGAGTTCGAGCCCCGCGTCGGGCTCTGGGCTGATGGCTCGGAGCCTGGAGCCTGGAGCCTGGAGCCTGGAGCCTGGAGCCTGGAGCCTGCTTCGGATTCTGTGTCTCCCTCTCTCTCTGCCCCTCCCCCATTCATGCTCTGTCTCTCTCTGTCTCAAAAATAAATAAACGTAAAAAAAAAAAAAATTAAAAAAAAAAAAGTACTTTTGGGGCGCCTGGGTGGCTCAGTCAGCTGAGCTTCTGACTTTGGCTCAGGTCATGATCTTGTGGTTCGTGAGTTCGAGCCCCACGTGAGGCTCTGTGCTGACAGCTCAGAGCCTGGAGCCTGCTTCGGATTCTGTGTCTCCCTCTCTGTTCCTCCCCGACTCGTGATCTCTCTCTGTCTCTCTTTCAAAAGTAAACATCAAAGGAAAAATTTAAAAAAAAAAAGTACTTTTGCTCATTTCCAGATAGAACTGATTTGTCTTGGGCCCTGATGCTTGGTAGCTCCCAAGAGCAGAAGACATTATTTTCCACGGTCCAAAGGGGCTGAAGTAATGAGCAAATGGCAGTGACTGAACAAAACGACAAATATGAGCGAAGTATCATGAACATGTCTGAGACGCTTTTACGCTATAGTGGGAAAGCTTCTCCTAAGGGAAGTGGAAGGACTCTAGCACTTGGGGTAAAACACAAATGTAAAAAGCACTAAAGACTGTACTCGTCCTGGAAAACACCTGGGAGTACAGTAGTATGTGACCAAAGGGACTTCATCTCTAATTTTCGTGATTTTACAAAATTACATTGTATTGACACAAAGTATCGTAGAGTTGAAGAAAAAGAAAGGGAGTAGAGTTCCCTTGGAAATGGTAAAAACGTTGATATCGTGTCCTTGTAACTCACGGAGATATTTGTGTGACAGGGATAGGACTCAGGGGAAGCAAGGTTCCTGATCATTTTCTTGTTTGACTTGGGGCAGGCCATTTAACCCTGAAAATTTTGTTCTCCCATCATAAAATGGGAGGGATATTTCTTACAATATATGACTATTGTTATGGACTGAACATCCCCAAAGTGATGGTATTACAGTGGACTCTGGAACAACAGAGTGGTTTGGGGGTACCAACCCCCCCACCCCAGGTCTAAATTTCATGTATAACTTTTGGGGCATCGGGGGGGGCTAAGTCGGTTAAGCATCCATGTGGTTTGTGAGTTCCAGCCCCACATAGGGCTTCTCTGCTGTCAGCGTGGAGCCCGCTTGAGACCCTCTGCCCCCCATTCTCTTTGCACCCCCCTCAAAAATAAATAAACATAAAAAAATTTTAATTTCATGTAAAACTTTTAACTCCTCAAAAACTAGACTATTAATAGCCTACCCAATCAGAAGCCTTCCTGATAGTATAAATGTTGATAAATATGTATTTTGCGTGTTATGTGTATCATAAACTGTATTCTTACAATAAAGTGTCTAGAGAAAAGAGGTTACTAAGAAAATGATAAGAGGGTGCCTGGGTGGCTCAGTTGGTTAAGCCTCCAACTCTTGATTTTGGCTCAGGTCATGATCTCACGGTTCATGGGATCCAGCCCTGGGTCTGGCTCTGCACCGACAGTGTGGAGCCTGCTTGAGATTCTCTCCCTCCCTCTCTCTCTCTCTCTCTCTCTCTCACCCTCCCTCTTTCTCTCACCCTCCCTCTCTCCCTCTGCCCCTCTCCCCCCACTTGTGTACTCTCTCTCTCAAAATAAGTAAACATTAAAAAAAAAAAGGGGGTGCCTCAGTGGTTCAATTGGTTAAGTATCCAACTTCGGCTCAGGTCATGACCTTGCTGTTTGTGAGTTCAAGCCCCATGTTGGGCTCTGTGCTCACAGTTCAGAGCTTCAGAGCCTGGAGCCTGCTTGGGATTCTGTGTCTTCTTCTCTCTCTGCTCCTCCTCTGCTCACACTCTGTCTCTCTTTTTCTCAAAATAAATAAACACTAGGGGTGCCTGGCTGGCTCAGTCAGTTAAGCGTCCGACTTCGGCTCAGGTCGTGGTCTCACAGTTTGTGGGTTCAAGCCCCACATCAGGCTCTGTGCTGACAGCTCAGAGCCTGGAGCCTGTTTCGGATTCTGTGTCTCCCTCTCTCTCTCTCTGCCCTTCCCCCACTTGTACTCTGTCTCAAAATAAATAAATAAACATTAGAAACAATTTTTTTAAAAAGAAAGCAACTAGACACATAAGGCCACATAATGTAGGATTCCATTGATGTGTCCAGAACAGGAAAATTCAGAGACAGAAGGCAGGTTACTGGGTTGCCCCCAGGGAGGAGAGGGGAGAGTGGGAAGTGACCTGCTCATAGGTATGTGGTTTCTTTTTGGGGTGATGAAATTGTTCTGGAATTAGTGATGGTCGTACAACTGAGAATACACTGACCTCTGCATACTTTAAATGAGTGAATTGTATGGTGTGTGAATTATATCACAATAAGGATGTTGAAAATAAGGAGAAGTGAATATATTAACATCAATGTCACCGGGAGTCCAAATTCTGGCTCACCCGGAATTCCTTTCCTGGAGAGCAGATAATTTGCAAAGCCAGTAGTGGTCTCATTTTACTCACAAATTCCTTGCATATCTAGCTGTCGGCTTACTATTCTAAGCAAGTACCAAAGGGGGAAAAATTGAAATTCTTCTAATTCTAGAATACAATCTTTAAGATTATGGTTTCGTAAACCATCCAACAAAGTATATTCTTCGGGATGTGGCAGAATCTAGAATTTTATGATACTGCTACATTGAATGCTCAGTTTAGATTTCTACATTACAAAATATTTGTATACTTCAGAGAACAGATCGGTGATTGACAGAGTGGGGTAGGGGTGAGCGAAATGGGTCAGGCGGTCAAAAGGTACAAACTCCCAGTTGTAAGTCCTGGGGATTTAATGTACAGCATGGGACTACAGTTAACAATACTGTATTATAGATTTGCCATACATATGTATAAAATACTGCATTATATATTGTATTGAGAATTGCTGGGGTGCCTGGATGGCTCAGTTGGTTAAGTGTCAGACTCACATTTGGTAGGATCAAGCCCTGCATCGGGCTCAGTGCTGACAGTGCATAGCCTGCTTGGGATTCTCTGTCTCCCTCTTTCTCTGCCCCTCCCCTCCTCTCTCAAAATAAATAAATAAAATAAACATTGAAAAAGAAAATTGCTAAGACAATAATTCTTAAAAAAATTTTTTTTTTTAATGTTTATTTATTTTTGAGAGAGAGAGAGAGACACAGACAGAGCGCAAGTGGGAAGGGGCATAGAGAGAGGGAGACATAGAATCTAAAGCAGACTCCAGGCTCTGAGCTGTCAGCACAGAGCCCGACATGGGGCTCGAACCCACAAACCGCGAGATCATGACCTGAGCTGAAGTCAGACGCTCAACCAACTGAGCCACTCAGGCGCCCCGACAATAATTCTTTAAAAAAAATTTTTTTTTAATGTTTATTTATTTTTGAGAGAGACAGACAGACAGACAGAATGTGAGCAGGGGAGGGCAGAGAGAAAGGGAGACACAGAATCTTCAGCAGGCTCCAGGCTCTGAGCCGTCAGTACAGAGCCCGACGTGGGGCTCGAACTCACGAGCCGTGAGATCGCGACCCGAGACGAAGTTGGACACTTAACCGACTGAGCCGCTCAGGTGCCCCAACAAAGACAATAATTCTTAAAAGTTCTATGGGGCGCCTGGGTGGCTCAGTCGGTTGAGCGTCCGACTTCAGGTCGGGTCACGATCTCGCGGTCCGTGAGTTCGGGCCCCGCGTCGGGCTCTGGGCTGATGGCTCGGAGCCTGGAGCCTGCTTCTGATTCTGTGTCTCCCTCTCTCTCTGCCCCTCCCCTGTTCATGCTCTGTCTCTCTGTCTCAAAAATAAATAAACGTTAAAAAAAAAAATTAAAAAAAAAGTTCTCATCACAAGAAAAATACTGTAACTATATGTGTGGTGACAGATGTTAACTATCTTGGTAATTATTTTGCAAAATATACATATATCAAATCATTATATTGTAACCCTCTTGCACTGCTCGCGGGAATGCTACCTGGAGCAGGCGGTGTGGAAAAAAGAATGGGGGGGGGGTTCCTCAAAAAGTTAAAAACAGAACTAGCCTCTGATCCAGCAATTGCGCTACTGGGTATTTACGCAAAGAATACAAAAATATTAACTCAAAGGGAAATGTCAAGTTCATAGCAGCATTATAGACAATGGTCAAATTACGGAAATAGCCCGTGTCCATGGAATGACGAATGGATAAAGAAGAGGAATGGAATGGAATATTACTCAGCCATGAAAAAGAATGGAACCTTGCCATTTGTAAGGACATGGATGGAGGTATAGAGTATTATGTTAAATGAAATAAGTGGGTTAGAGAAAGACAAATACTGTATGATTTCAAGCATATTTGGAATTTAAGAAACAAAACAAATGAGCAAAGAGAAGGAAAAAAAAAAAAAGAGAGAGACAGGAAGGCAAACCAAGAAGCTGACTCTTAACTGGAGAACAAACTGATAGTTACCAGAGGGCAGGTGGGTGGAGGGTAGGTGAAATAGGTGATGGGAATCAAGGAATGTACTTTGTATCATGAGCCCTGGGTGTTATATGCAAGTGCTGAATCACTAGATTGTGCACCTGAAACTAATATTACACTGTATGTGAACTAACTGGAATCTTTTTTTGAGAGAGAAAGAGAATGAGCTGGGGAGAAGGGCAGGGGGAGAGAGGGAATCTTAAGCAGGATCCACGGCCGACATGGGGCTCGATCCCACAACCTTGGGATCATGACCTGAGCCGCAATCAAGTCAGAGGCTCAACCAACCGAGCCACCCAGGCGCTCCTGAACTAACCGTAGCTTAAATAAAAACTTACAACACAGCCCCCCCAACCCACAAAACCTTATGTTGTACATCTAAAACGAATAGGATTTTAATAATTGCATATCTCGATTAAAAAATGGTATTCTTGTGCAAGTAAGGATGATTTCTTTTCTTTGACAGCAAAAGCTTTTCTCACGTCTGTGCAAGCACTTTGAAATTTTCTGGGTCTGTCATTTATACTCTCAAATTTTACCGTCACTTTGGAACATGCTAAAAAAAAAACCCCAAAACAAACCAAAGCAGAAACTCTCTAAAAGCCAAATAAATAGAAGTTGTACTTTAGAGTCTCCTTCCAGATGGGCTTTCTCGGCGGAGGTAGAAGAGGGTCCAAAGGTTTTTTTCAGAACGTGAGCGCTCAATACGTTACAGAACCGGCGCCAGCAGGGAGACGTTTTCCGTCGTCCTTTACGTGGTCTGCATCGCCGAGCCGCGAAACGGCAATCGCCTGGGAACAACGGCAGCGCGGCGGGGTCGCGGCGCAGGCCCCCCCGTCCCCTCCACGCCCAGCTTCCCGCCAGCCCGGGCCTCCGGGGAGCCTACCTGGACCCGCCCGCCGCGCCGGCCACCCCCGCGCCGTCGCCATGGCACCGCCCCGCCCCGCCCCCCGCGCGCCGCCCGCCCTCAGCCCCCACTCGCCCCTCCCCCTCCGGGACGGCTGCGGGGGGAGGGGGTGGGGCGGGAGCGGGAGGAGACGCCGGCGAGAGGAAATCGGCGGCGCGACGCCCGCGGCCCATTGGCTGCCTCGTCCTGGGGCCAGAAGCCCCGCCTCCCTGGCGGGGGTCACGTGATCCCTTTCAAAGATGGCCGCCCTGTTGTTTTGATGAATAATACTTGGTGGGGCGAGGGGGTAAGAGTAGGGGTGGAGGGGTAGGAGGATTTACTCTTCCGTCCAGAGCATCGCGAGTCCCGTCCTCCCCCTCCCCCCTGCCCGGGCTCCGGCGTGGAGGCGGGGCGTGGCCGGCCTGCTTTGGGAGGGGAGGGGCTTCCCTCTTCAGTGCTGGGCTCTGCCTCGGCGGCTCTGGGGTCGCCTTACCTCGGGGCATCCGTTCTGCAGTCCAACAGTTCCCGCCAGGGGCAAAGGGTAGGAAGGAGAGCAGGATCTGCTGGAGGAAGCACACCTGCCGTGCCACCACCGCGAAGACACCGCAGGCTCAGGGCACGAGACGAGCTGGAGACCCGAGTCCCTGGTCCGGGTAGCCTGGGAAGCAGAGGGCAATAGCGGCGCCTTAAGATAACCCTGTAGCAGCAGCAGTGGCGGCCAAAGGAGGCTCCTCGGGGCACAGGCGGCTGTAGGAGGCTCTGGGGCGATTGGAGTGACCGACGCCAGGGCGGTTCAGTGCCTCTCGTGTTCTTATTTTTTAACCTCTGACTATGCAATTCTGAAACCTCCCCCATTCGGGGGACCAGACAGCCCGATAGACACCTTCCACTCTCCTCCCGCCCTGGTCACAAGAACAGAAGGATCTCTCCCTAACGCCTTTCACCATTAAGAGAAAAGCAATGGAGGAGCTGAGCGCTGATGAGGTGAGGAGGTTGGGGGACACCTTGGGAGATTAGTTGGCAACTCTTTGGCGCTTTGGACAAGGAAGGTATTGCGCCAGTGGTGCCTGGCCTTTGGGCTTGGGGAAGGAATGGAGATGACATTTTCCAAGAATAAAACGGGTCCCTGAGTGGGTCTCTGGTTGTGTTCTCCCGTATTATCTTGCTCTCTTTCTTCATTCTGAACTCCATTTGCTTCTTTTCGAGGCTTTTAGGGTCTGAAAGAAGAGGAGAGCACATTGAGGCGTTTATTCTTTTCCTCGGGGTGTTTAGGCAAGAAAGGCTACATTTACATCAAGTTAATGTGTGCGTGCACGCGCGCCTCACTGCAGAGATTTAAGAAAATAATTTCGGGTGGAATTAGAACGTCTGGGTGTGTGTTTTTAAAGGCAGTATTTGAAATCCCAGGTACGTGTGGCTGTTGCATTGCATAAGTTGATTAAACAGACGTCTGTGTTTGGGGGTGGCCTACAGACAGATTCTTTGGTATTTAACAAAATATACATCTAACAAGCTCAGTGAATTCCAGTTAAATTCTGCAATTTAACAGGTACTAGTGACCTCTGGCATACTTCGCTTTCATTCTGCCTTTCTCCAGTTTTTGGCCCTTTCTAACTTGTGTTCTGTGCAGGAAGCAAATGGAAGGAAATGACTTTTAAACTCCCATTATCATTTCTGGAAGGAGTCTTACAGATCCCTTTCTTGATGTTTTAGAGATCATTTAATAAGGTTGTCCTAAAAACGGTGGCAATTAGGGTACCAGGAATTTTCTGTGATCCTACTGACTTCTATCCCTTCCTTTTTACAAATTGGGAGCTTCCCCTTCAGGATCCCTGCTGGCCTCCCTCTCTTCAGCATACCTCCTCGTTTCTTTCACTCGTTCATATAACACTTTCCTACAGTGAAAGTAGCTATCCATCAGGTTGGCTGTGCTATAAAACATACATGCTTTAGTTTCAGCTAGCGTAGTCAATATATTTAGTTAGGGACTACAGTTCTCCAGGGATGCAGCATGCAAGAGGTGAGTTCGAGTGTCAGCTAGGAACGAAAACAAATAATTTTGTGGGTCATGCTCCTTGGCTGTTTGGAAAGTCAGGATGGCTCATTCTGTGTTACTGACTCTTATTTTCTCAAATACGTCAGGAATGCAATCGTAACTAAAATTAGAAGAATATTGAACAGTTTCCTTCCTTGGGGTGGTAACTCTCAAGAGATCCCTTAGAGGCACTCTGTTTTAGGTAATTTTTACCACCCCTCCCGTGTCCCCTTTCTTTAACATCAGTGTTAATGGGTAATGTCTCTGAAGGCAAAACGTTTATGTTTTTAGTAGTCCTTTGCTTCCCGAAATTATTTTTTTTGTGACGTTCTCTGAATCGTCATACTGGAGATTTCACCCAGAAATTGTTTTCAAACAAATGAAGCACCGTATAATCTGAACGGTGGTACTTCACTTTACCCAGTTCTTGAGGAAGTTGTAACTTTTTTGTGGCCACAGAGGAACAAATGTAATCATGGTGGGAGGAGATCAGAAAAGCATTTTTCAGGTTCAAAAGAATGTTGAAATAAATGTGAAAACTTAAATTTACTAATATTAAATCAACATAAAGTTATATTCGACAGTTAGGTGGCCTGAACGCAGAGGAACCGTTCGGTAGCTGTTAATATACTCTCAGTGGAAGCTGGAACAAAGTTTTTTGGGGGAAAAAAAAATCTTAAGTTTCTTTTTTGTTGTTGTTGTTAATCCATTTCCTTAATTCTGGGATTAAGTGAACAATGTCCCAAGACATTTCCAGAATTTTTGCCTTGTATTGTTACTCTCTTGGTGGAAACTCTTGTCACAGATATGATAGGGGACATTCATTTGAATGTTAGAAAGTATAGAAAGTAATACATTTATATTGCTGAAAATGCAAACATACATCTCAGGGTGAAAACAGGTAAGACAGTGATCTTTCAGGCTGAATTAGGAAATCAGGTAAGGCAGAGTTTTACATCTTAACCAAATGGAAATGTGTGAGAATACAGTCTCTGGAAAACAGAGTTTTCTCTACTCCATAGAGCATAGATCCATGACTAAGTTCATTCCCTTCAGGAACCTACATTCCAAGCCTTCATTATTTACATTACATTCCGTCCGTACACTACTCAGACTTGTGTTCCATATGCCAAGATGATGCTATGCGTAGGGCAGGGCAGGTATTTTAACCTGTTTTCAACTATAGTGATGAAGTTGCATTGAGATGATTTGCTTTTTCCTTTTCTTTCATTCTTTTTTTTGCGGGGGGGGGATGCTAAATCTTCTTTATGACCTAGTTCATCTTCAAGATGGCTGGCTGGGATAGTTAGGGTGTGGTCAAGGTTTTGGAAGAGGGGTAAGTAAGTCTTCCTTCCCAAATGCAGAATATGTGATCGTGCACTTTTTAGCAGTGCTCTTTGGGTGGAAAGGGACCAGCGTCTATTAACAGCCTTAGAAGCCTGCTCAGTGCCAGGCACTTGACAAACACTGTCTCCTTAAATAAAACCGTGTGACCGAGGGGCGCCCGGGTGGCTCAGTCCCTTGAGTGTCCCAGTCTTGATCTCGGCTCAGGTCATGATCTCATGGTTCGTGAGTTCAGACCCCCGTTCTGTCAGGGCAGAGCCTGCTTGGGATTCTGTCTCTGTCTCTCTCTCCCTGGCTCTCTTTCTCAAGAAACAAAAACAAAACAAAGCCGTGCCGTCAAGCAGTCCTTACCTTTTCCTTATTTTACAGGTGAGGCAGCTGAGATTTAGGTTCACTGACTTGTCCGTAGTGACCTGGCTTCGAAGGTGACAGAGTTGGAATTCAGACCCGAGGTGCCCGATCTGAAAGCTCTTTCTACTACATTTTATTGCCTGACAACTGGCAATAAAGTCACTGCAGCTTCCATACACGTGTCCTACTAACATGCTTGATCTACATAGTTCTTCTGTAGAAGTGTTGTTTTTCATGAATGCATTCATGCGGTGATCGAGTTGACGGTCTTTTTGGTACTGACTGTTTTTATCATGCGCCTCCAAAATGGTTCACTCAGGAAACATTTTTTTTTTTTTTAAAGATGCCGTGTATTCCCAGAGATGCATTAGGTATGTTAGGAAAGAAAACAAGACAGTCGTTTTTCCGGAAGAAATTATGATTTAACCGGGGGATGGGGATGGAGGTAAAGATAAATAGGAATCCAGCAGTTACAGTACAGGGTGCTAAGTACTGGTGTGGAGGGATGCACAAGGCGTCAAGAAAAACAAGAAGGGACCCCTGCTAGGGCAGTGTAGTAGTGAAGACTTTCAGGATAAGGCTGAGCAGTGGTTGCCAGGCAATGGCAGGGAGACTGGGGAGCCCAGGAAAAAAGTGAGCAGTAGTGGGACTGGGGACAGGAGTTTGCTGAGGGGGGGGGGGTCGCGTGGTTGCAGGTGGCCCAGCACCAGATCTTGGAGGGTTTTCAGAAGTACCTAGGAGTTTGAACTTCCGCAGTAAGACTGCAAGAAGTCTTTGAGAAATGGTAAGAGGTTAGAAGGATAACTGGCAAGGGGTGTAAAAGTGGGTTGGAAGAAGGTGGCCGCAGGCCGGGGGGCCAGACGAGGAGGCTGGTGTTGCTGCCTAGCAGTGAGGAGTGGGAGTCGAAGGGAGGCATTGGCAGTGGGGGTGGAGGAGGGCAGACCCCAGAAATGCTGAGGATCTAAGTTAACGCGCTTGGAGTTGCAGTGATCGGATTGATAGAAAGGAGGCGGGGGTGGGGGAGGAGAGAAGAAGCTGATTCTTTGGTTTCTGGCTTGAGAGAAGGATGGATTGGGCGGGGGGGGGGGCTAAGGAATTCCAGACAAGGAGCAAACAGGTATTTGGACCATTGAAAGATGAGTCAACATAGAGAGACCCCCACCCCAGCCTTTCTACTCTGACATCTCTGTCTCTTTGATCTTTTCTTTCTTTGTAACAGGCCTCAGAACCTAAGCTTACTTTTCCCCCACAATAGATCATTGCTGCCACTCACTTTATAATGAGGATTCTTCCTCAAGCCTGGGAGGAAAGTGGGATGTATCCTCCCGGGTCCCTTCTCCACTCTTTTTGTTCATCTTAATCAAGGGACAGAGAATGGTTATGATATCAGCTAACATTTATTCAGTGCTTAATATGTGCTAAGCACTTAACTTGCTCAGCAAGGTTGGTAATGTCACCCCATTTTACAGATAAGAAAGTTGAGACTAGTAGGAATTCAGTTAACTTGCTGAAAGACATAGAGCTAGGAAGTGGCAGAACCCTGGATTTCTAATCCAGGGTCTGATTCCAGAGTTCTTTTTTTTTTTTTTTTTTTTTAATGTTTATTTATTTATTTTTGAGAGATAGAGTACAATAGCCGTGGAAGGACAGAGAGAGAGGGAGACAGAGAATCCAAAGCGGGCGCTGTCAGCACAAAGCCCGACGCGGGGCTCGAACCCATGAACCACGAGTTCATGACCTGAGCCCAAGACAGACGCTTAACTGACTGAGCCACCCAGGCGCCCCCTGACTCCAGAGTTCCCAATTCCTTTACTAAACTACCTCCAACACAGAAATAATCTGAGCAAGTTTGTAATCTTTACAGCATTTTAACTGTCCCTTTGGAGTTATTGCCCCAGTTATTGCTAAGAGTGGAGCTCATCAAAATGCCCCTGTGTTCTCGTAGGGGAAGAAGACAGCAAGACTTCTGATGGGAGGCTCTTGGGTCTTCGGGCCTTTGCTTGGTACAGAGTGCATTTTCCCACAAGGTGCTTACAGTATGTCTAGGTGGAGGTGTCTTCCCGAAAGCAGCTCATTGAACCATATTTACTGTTTACTTGCCGCGTGGTAGACACCACAGGAGCCCTGCCTGGATGGAACTTCCAGTGGGAGGAAACATCATAGACAGCTGGTTCCACAGGGGATGTCATTTGGTGATGAGCCTATGAAGAGAAACCAAATGGGCAAAAGGGGTGGAGAGTAGTGGGGATGTGGAGCGTATGCAGTTTTAGGAGGTGGCTTTTGAATAGAAATTGTAGGGATGACATGGGGCTCTTGGGCGGCTCAGTCGGTTGAGCGTCCGACTCTGGCTCAGGTCATGATCTCCCTGTTCTCGAGTTTGGGCCCCGCGTCGGGCTCTGCGCTGCCAGCTCAGAGCCTGGAGCCTGCTTCGGATTCAGTGTCTCCCCCTCTCTCTCTGCCCTTCCCTCGCTAACACTCTGTCTCAAAAATAAATAATCATTTAAAAAGTAAAAAAAAAATTTTTTAGGGATGATAGGGAGCCATCTGGGGGGGAAGAGTGTTCCCAGGTACAAGGAACGGCAGGAACCAGGGGCACATCCTTGGTCTGCTGCCAGCACGGCAAGGAGGCACAGTGTGGCTGGAGCCTGCTGAGCTAGGGCCCAGTAGCAGAAGTTGTCAGTCATTCTAACAGCATAAATTTGAGTTCTTACACGTGGGGCTGAGTCAACCGTGAGATGCCCTCCCTACCCCCTTTTTGTTCCCCTTCACGTTTTAACGTCTTTGAAACTGGGATGCTTCTTCTGATGGTATGACCTGCGTCGGCCAGGTGGCAGGTGTGACACAGTCGTCATTTCCTGTTTATGTGCAAACCTGGTCGTACCTGTTTATGTTACTGCCCCTTCGGTTGAGTGCTACCGGCCTTAAATTTAGTTGCCGTTTTAAATGCCTTCCCCAAACTCACACTTTGATCAGCAGTAAAAGCAAATGTTACTTTGTATGCAGAGAGGAATGGCAACATCTGTGGGGTGTCAATACAGGAGTAAAGAAAATGTTTGCTGTGGGAGGAATGACCACGATCCTGTGTTTTATTGCAGAGCCCCAACCGAGGGCGTTAGGGAGCTTTAGAGAAGCGGCGGCCCATAGGTTTGTGAAGCTGTGCCACATTTTGAAGTTGAACGTACGGTGAGAAGGATTGCCTTGCACACCTAGGCAATGCAGCTGAAGGTCGGAGACCCTGCACCTCCCTCCGAAAGAAATTTCAAAGCAATGGGAGGCTGGTGCAACTGTTTACGGCTCTGTCCCGGTCTGTTGTTAAGTCATTTTGTCGTGGTTTAATGGGCAGTATTTTTTTTCTTGGCGGTGCAAAAAATAATAGTGCAGCTTACAATCAGTGACGTCTTAAATCTGGTGGAATATGATATATGCCCAGTATTGCTCTAGAACATGAGGATATACACAGTGAAAAATATAGGCAGAATTCCCTGCCTTCATGGGTCTTACTTTATGACTTAGGGTTGTTTTTTTCTTTTTTACTTTAATTTTTTTTAAATTTTTTTCACGTTTATTTATTTTTGAGACAGAGACAGAGCATGAACGGGGGAGAGTCAGAGAGAGAGAGGGAGACACAGAATCTGAAACAGGCTCCAGGCTCTGAGTTGTCAGCACAGAGCCTGACGCAGGGCTTGAACTCACGAACCTTGAGATCATGACCTGAGCCGAAGTCAGACACTTAACCGACTGAGCCACCCAGGCGCCCCTAATTTTATTTTTTTAAACTAATCTCTGTGTCCAGTGTGGGGCTAGAACTCATGACCCCGAGATCAAGAGTTGCATGCTCCACCAACTGAGCCAACCAGGTGTTTCATTCTGATTTATATTTTATTTTTTTATTTATTAAAAATATATATATTTATTTAAAAAAGCAAATATTTGTTATTTAAATTTTTTTTAACATTTATTTATTTTTGAGAGACAGAGACAGAGAACAAGCAGGGGAGGAACAGAGAGAGAAGGAGACACAGAATCCGAAGCAGTCTCCAGGTTCTGAGCTGTCAACTCAGAGCCTGACACAGGGCTCGAACCCATGAACTATGAGATCATGACCTGAGCAGAAGTCAGTTGCTTAACTGACTGAGCCACCCAGGCGCCCCAAATATTTGTTATTTAAAAAAGATATATATGATTTTTAGAGAGAGAGAGCACACATGAGCAGGAGAGGGGCAGAAGGGGAGAGAGAGAGAGAATCTCAAGCAGGCAGTTTGGGGCTTGATCCCATGACTCTGGGATCATGACTTAAGCAAAATCAAGAGTCAGACGGCTCAACCTGGGTGACTGAGCCAGCCACCCAGGTGCCCCTGATTTATGTTTTAAAAGAATTGTATGCTGGGTTTTTTGGTTTTTTTTTTTTTTTTTTTTTAGTGTTTATTTATTTTTGAGAGAGAGGCAGAGACAGAATGTGAGTGGGTTAGGGGCAGAGAGAGAGGGAGACACAGAATCCGAAACAGGCTCCAGGCTCAGAGCTGTCAGCACAGAGCCCGATGTGGGGCTCGAACTCACAAACCGCAAGATCACGACCTGAGCCGAAGTTGGACGCTTAGCCAACTGAGCCTCCCAGGCACCCTAGAATCGTATGCTGATAAGTGCATTGACATAGAGAGAAAGTGGAAACAGAGAGAAAGTTGGGCCATCACAGGAATCCCAGGACAGGGTGAGTGTGAAGAAGTGGCTTGTCACATATCTTGTGGGTGGAACCCCTGGAACTGAGTGATGGGGTGGACGTGGGGCGTGAGAGCGGAGTCGAGAGTGGCCGGGTGAGTCAGGATATCATCGGGCAGACCGTTCGTTGTAACAGAGACCTGAAATAGCAGCTTTGTACACCAGATCGATGTTTATTTCTCTCCAAATGGGAGTCTGGGGAGGAGGCCGGGGCTGCTGAGGCAGCTTTATGTTCGTTAGTGACCCAGGTGCCTACTGTCTCGTTGTACCAATTTGCCTAACATAGGGTTCCATCTTTTGGTCTGTGCGTGTGTGCGTCCTAGCAGAGGGAAGAGGAGAGGGGCAGGGAGTCCCGTTCCTTCTCTTGAATGGCACAGCTTGGAAGCTACACGATCACTTCTGCTCAGCCTCCCCCACCGCCCATTGGCCACAGCTCATTGCATGTGACTGGCCTCAGTCACATGGCCACAGCTCCTTGCTGGGAAGTGAGAAATACAGGTTCTCCTGGGTAGCTGTGTGTTCACCTAAAAGTTCTCTGATGTTAGAAGGGGAGAACAGTGCAGGCCATTCTTTCCAGACCCTTCTTCCCAAATCTTGAACACACACACTCTGCACCTTTCCAAAGGAGACAGCCCTCAGTAAGCTTCTGAGCCCAGAACCTCTGGCTGGTTCATATACAGTCCAAGAACCTTTAGATTGAATACAAGATGTCTACTGCCTCCCCTCACCCCCCCAGTTATGGACTCTGATTGAGTCGGTTAGGACGATGGAAATAAAACTCCAGTTCAGAAACGGGAAGCACGGGAAGTACAGACCCTTCACCGGTTCATAGCCATTGTTAGCTCTTGGCAGGCCACGTTGTGAGGACTTCTGCCTTGGCGGTGGTAGGAGTTCCCGACTGCCCATTTAGCAGCCCTTGGTCCGCTCTCTTGGAGGAACTCCCTTGTCCCTTGCCCTCTGTGGTGCTTTTTCAATATGTGTTTTCCTCTGGGGACGGGTCATTGGAGAACGTCCCCTTCCTGGGGATGAACAGTTTCTCCTGCTTGTTTCCTGCTGGATACTGAAGGAGTTGGCTTTTTCAACCTGATTTAGCCCCCGAATTACCAGACTGAGTAGATTTTGACTGTAGGCCGTAGACATACCTTAGGCAGACCCATATTCCCTTTTATCTCTGCATGCAGATCGGCAACTTGTAGCTTGAATCTGTCTCATTCTTGTGGGACTTCTTGCTTAGAAAGTGGCAAGAAGCCAATAAGCACCCAAATTGTGAATTGTTTGACCAGTTTCCCTAGAATTATCAGCCATATTGGCACACAGCCGATTTTCGAAGATGTCACAGGTTTTACTAAATATTTTGTTGTGCTCTACTAAGAGTTACCAACCTCCTGTCCTGCAATATCTGTGCCCTTGCTGACCTCCAAGCCATTGCCACATATTTATAGTCTATTTAGGTTGATTCCTTCCAGATTCCAAATTCTGTGCGTCAGTTAGGATATCGGTTTGGCTGCTGCAGCCCAGGGATCCAAAATAATAATGGCTTAAACAAGATAGAAGCTTATTTTTCTGTCAAGTAAAAATCTGAGTAGGTGGTTGAGAAGCTGGTTTAGTAATTTCATGATTACTAGGGAGCCAGACTCATTTTGTTTCGTACTCTATCGTCCTCAGTATGATGCTTCTGGCTCGTAGTCCGGTATGGCGGCTCCGGCATCTATGCGCACGTCTGCGTTCCAGTACTTGGGGACTAAAGGGGGAAAGAGCATGTTCCTATCCCTTAAGGACGTGATCCCAAAGTATCGCACGTGACTGCTTATACCTTCTTGGCCAGAACTTAGTCACGTGGCCACAACCAAATGTTGGCTGAATGTGTAATTAGGAGGCAACTAGCAATCTCTACCATAGTCATATCAAGAGTCTTAACCTACACAGCTTGAAAAATGGGGTTGTTGTGTACTGAAATGAGGAAAATTGAAAGAAGATTGGAGGGAGAAACTAAGTTATGTTTCAGTCGTATTATGGTTTTATTGTTTATCAGTTTTCCACGTAGAGATGTTGAGTTGCTTGTTGACGTATGTTGGGTTTGCAGCTCAAGAAGGAGGTTGGAGTTGGGGATACCAATCAGGATGTGTCCGTATTAAAATCATGAGAATGGACAGATTACGTGGGGAGTGAACATAAATGGAGAAGAGAGGAGGTGAGAGGGCTGAGCCTTGAGCTGCTCCAGCATTTAGAGGTGGGGAGGAGATAAACGGGACCCGGAAAAGGACCGATAGGGGACAGCCCCTGAGGTCGGAGGAAGGTCAAGAGAGCGTGCAGTCCTGGCATCCAGGAGGAGAGGGGAGTGTTCAACTCTGTTTAATGTCAATAAAGTAAGTTAGTGGAGGACCAGACCTTGACGATAGGATTTGGCAACGTGGAGGTCATTGGTGACTTTGACAGGACCGGTTTCATTGCTGGTGAATAGGTTCAAGAGGGAATGGGAGAGTGGGAGGAGAGAATAGAGAGCTCAAGAGTGAGGCATAGGCTTTAGGGATGGGCTGAGGAGCCCTGTATAGACGGTAGACGTCATGGGTTTAAGAAGTGGGAAGAAAATATTTGGTGAGCCCGTCTTTAAAAATTTTATCTTTGGGGCGCCTGGGTGGCTCGGTTGGTTGGGCGACTGACTTCAGCTCAGGTCATGATCTCGCAGTTTGTGAGTTCGAGCCCCGCGTCAGGCTCTGTGCCGACAGCTCAGAGCCTGGAGCCTGCTTCGGATTCTGTGTCTCCCCCCGCCCCTCCCCTGCTCACGCTCTGGGTCTCTCTGTCTCTCAATAATAAATAAATGTTAAAAATTTTTTTTTTTTTATTTTATCTTTTACTGTTCTCGGTTATAATCACCAATCGCTTTATTTATTCAGTGTTTACTCAGTTCCTTTCTTTCCCTGAAGTAGGAAGTGGAGGCACAGAGGTGAGATTTTGTGTATTATCCCTAGCAGGGTGTTTTGGACCTGAAGAGTTTCACATATCAATCTTGAACCGTAATCAGAGGAACACTAGATCGTATTATAGTTGATTTTTAAAAGCTTTAATAAAAAAATAAGAGTGGCAGATATGTAGATGGTAAAATATTGTTAATTCCCTTTGTTTACTTTCAACAAGTATAGGTGGGATATTTACTAGATACTGAGGGATACACAAGTAGAGATACGGCCTCGAATATGATTAAGACCCAGTCTTTTGCTTCAGCGAGCTCACACTCCAGTGGGGAGACAGGGACACAGGCAGCTGGAGTTCAAGTGCTCCCGTAGATATTTACGGAGAGGGACTGCCGTCAGGGGGCACTTACTGCTGGCTGGGGAAAGTCAGAGCGAGAAGGTCTGGGAGGAAGGATCGAGTTAGGCTTTAGCGATGGTCAGGAGTTTTGACATTGAGAAAATTCTGTGGTGAGGATACATGTTTCAGTTGTTTCTTACTCTGGGCAAACTCTGTGAAAATTCATTCTTTTGAAATCGATTGTAGACATCATTAGAAACACTGAGGAAACACTGGAGATGGTGAAAAATCTGATAGGGCTGGGTATTTGCTGATCTGAAAGGTTTTACAATGTACCAGACATAGCCAGATATGCAACCCCCCCCCCCCCCCCAGCCCTCTGCACCACTGAGAGTCTGCAGAAGCTGGAGGAGGAGGAGCCGGGGAGAAGCAGGGACAACAGAAAAAGGTGTTTCATGAAACTCTCTTCTCTCCTAACGCTAATCACACTGCACTGGAATCGTCTGTTGGCCCAGCCGACCAACTATTGCAACATAAGCTCCTGACTGCCCTTCACTGGTTTTTATCCAGCTCTCAGCACAGGGCTTGGCACAAAGTGGCCCGCAATAAATATTTGTCCAGTGCAGGAATTGAATACAAGCTGTCTTTTCGTGACTCCCATTTCTCGTGTCGTAATCGTTTTCTGTTGCTGCTGCGTGAAATTGCGTTAGCTAAAGGGAGGCACTCGGAAGAAACCTTATCGACAGAATGTCATTCACAGTCAGAGAAACGTGGGTTTTAGGCAGACCCACCAATTGGATGATGCTGGGCAAAGTACCTTCTGAGCCTCAGCTCCTTCAGCTGGTGAAGCTGGGGTGTGAATTCCTATCTCATGGCACTGTGCTTCACATTAATTGCAGCCATATGTAAAGTCTAGCACACTGCCCTGGGCAGAGTAGGTTCCTGGGACATATCAGTTCTCTCTCCTGGAGTCAGATTGAACCGTACATAATTAGAACTTCAGTTGGTGCCCATATGACAATCTAACAAACCCTTTGCATGCACAGCATACCTCCCGAGATACCGCAGGGTTCACTCCAGACCACTCTAATAGAGCAGATATCAGAATACAGCAAGTCACGTGCGTTTTTTGGTTTCTCCGTGCATATAAAAGTTACGTTTACACTTTACTGTAGTCTGCTAGGTGTGTGATAGCATGAAATGTATATTTATATGTACGTAAATGTAGCATAAAGATGTATCACCTGAATTTAAAAATACCTTATCGCTAAAAAAATGCTCACCATCGTTTGAGCTCTCAGTGAGTCATAATCACCGCTCATGGCTCCCCATAACAACTATAATAATAATGAAAAAGTTTGAAATGGTGCGAGAATTACCAAAATGTGACACAGAGAGGCAAAGTGAGCAAATGCTGTTGGCAAAACGACACCGAGAGACTTGCCCGATGCAAGGTTGCCACAAACCACCAATTTGTAAAAACGTCGTGTCTGCAAAATGCAGGGAAGCGGGAGTGCAGGAAAGCGAGGTATGCCTGTAAGAATGCCAAGAACGTAACAGGCAGCACGTTACTGGCTACTCTTAGCGCACAGGCCCTGGCTTGTGCGAAAGGTTGGGTTGGAATTTTCGCCCTCTACCCCTTACACTTCCTGAAGTCTCTCCTCACTCAGTATTAAGCGATTCTATTGTCACCTGTCGGGCCTTCTCCTCCCTTTTTCTAGAATCTGGAGTGATCAGGTGGCCTCAAGGTCCTGGGGGTGAAGGTGGAGCCAGGAGGTTTGAAAGCAGGGGGGTGCTGTGCAGACAGGACCTGAGGAGTCTCGGGAGGAAACGTCACATACCAGCCCTACGAAATAAAACCCGAGGTGGTGCAGTCTACCCAAACCAGATGACTGACTTTGTCTTCTGAAGGGCCTGCTGGTCCTGCAGGGCTGGGGAGGTGGTGGGGAGGAATCTCTGAATTGGATGTCATCGTGTTAACTGCTCACCAGCTGCTGTATCTTTTCATCTTGTCTAATTCTTTGAAGACAGTAGTCAGGCTGAGAAGAGAGGTGTCCTTTGAGTCCTGGCATTAAGAAGTGCTGGGCCTTGACTTAATTAGCTTTCTTTTTCTTCTTTTTTTAAAATGTTTATTTCTTTATTTAGAGCGCAAGCGGGGGGTGGGCAGAGAGAGAGGGAGAGAGAGAATCCCAAGCAGGCTCCACTCTGTCAGCGCAGAACCTGATGCGGGGCTTGAACCGCGAGATCAGGACCTGAGCGAAAATCAAGGGTCCGACACTTAACCGACGGAGCGCCCCTTAATTAGCTTTCGAATTAAACACTGTGAAATGTATCCAGTGCACGTTGTTCCTTTGTGCCCTGTCGGTGTTAGGTATAGATTCTAGACGTGTACTAGTGTCATGGTAATTTAATTAGTTAAATGTTCTGACTAAATGAGATAGCGCTTTGTTTTCATGGGTCTTTTTGGGAGCCAAGCTCCTAGGATTTCCAGGCGGATCATAGTGAGTACCTATAATCTGCCAGGCATTCTTCTAGAATCCTATCAGGTCAGGGTCTTCTGTCAGATCTGTGTCTATACTTGTCACCAGGGTGGACGTCACGGGCATGTGACCTACAGTTAGATGGTTTAAGGCATACGTGGCTTCATGCTTTGCCTGCTGCTGTCTCGGAATTCTTAATACATTTTGAGCCAGGCGCCCTGTGTTTTCATTTGACGCCAGGCCGGTTCTGTAGCTGGTCCTGCTCTGTCGTGGCTTTCTCTGTGCAGGTAGATATATGTCTGGGAAGAGTCTGACTCGGCCCAAGATTATAGAAGACCATATGAAAACTCAACCAACAGAGATGTTCACGTCCTTACGGAGAAAATGTTAGTATGTGTCTGACTGTAATGCGACGTCATTAATAGCGTTTCTTGAGATGCTGAACAATTTTCTACACATATGTGATTTGCAATCTTTGGATAACTTATTTCACTTCATCCAACAGATTCACTTTAAGAATCAAGATTTTTGATACATACCCAGTATGGTATGTATTTTGGTCGTACTTTTATAGTAGAAACACTTCTTTTTGGAACTATGAATTGTTTTAAAACTAAAACCGTATGGGGTGCCTGGCAGGCTCAGTTAGTAGAGTGTGTGACTTTTGATCTCAGGGTCGTGAGTTCAAGCTCCATTTGGGGTGTGGAGCCTACTTAAAAAAAAAAAAGAAAAAAAAAAAAAAGGAAAAAAAAAAACCCAAAACCCTGCAACACGTGTTGCTTTTAACATTTAAAAATTTTTAAATAAAAAAAGATGTCATCCAAAGCCTAGTTTTTTAAAATGTTAGTGTTTCTTTGTAAATACTTAATCTGTGCTGGCCAGTCAGGTAATATGACTGACCAAAAATAATCATGTACAGATGATCAGTTTTCAGAAATAATAAAGTACATTTCATGTTAGAACTAGAAAAGTTCTGTATGATATGGATGGCCTAATGGGGAAAACCTATTTCTGAGAAAGAAATGGAAATTGGAGGAAAATTTAAAAATATCTAGCAACCTTTGTAATCAATTCAGTAGAACTTTCTATGTGTGATTTGATTTACTGATAAAATTGTCATGTTTAGGGTAGTGAATGATGTGAACAACCAGAAAAAAGCAGACAGTAAATTTTTTTTTGAGACAGGATGATGGGAAAAAAATGCTAAAAATTAAAGAAAATCCCCAACAGCCACTTTTTCCATATTGTATATAGATCTGCCAGAGGAATTGACACTTTGCTTTGGCGGTAATTATTTTGTGGGCCAGTTAAAAAAAAATTATAGCCCCCGTTGAGCTTTGAACACCAGTTACGTATAGTCGATATTTAGATTATCGTTTATGGCATTTTGTCTTAGGATGCTAACGTGTGACAGCCTGTGTATGTTTGTGTTTGATGAATAATGATTAATTAATGAACCTTTTCCTTTTACATTAGTTAATCTTTTACTTATGATCAGTACAGATCAGATATCATTTCCATGGAGTCTCATCAAAAGAAGTGCCACATTGTTTTTTGGTTTTTTTTCCCTCCAGGACAACTTGGGGCAGGTGAGGGGGTCATCTGGAAGGGCTCTGGTTTGTTCATTTGTTTTTGCTTCGTACAGACGTCCTCACATTCAAGAAAGTTTGGTGAATTGTGGTCTAGGGTAATGTGAATAAAGCAGTCTTTTGCCCTGAGATCTTACGATTAGAATGGGTTATGAGTGGGAGAATTTTAAGTGAATGCCGTGTGGCAGAAAATGCTCGTAGAGGTGTCCCATGGGGTGGATACCTCTCCATCTTTTTTGTGTGATGTTGTTACCTATAGTGACAAGCACATTCACCTATCCTGGGACGAGAGGGTTCTGTGAAAATGTGACTGTTTTTTTATCTTATTTATTTATTTAAGAAATTAAAAAAATTTTTTTGTTATTTTAAGTAGGCTCCATACCCAACGTGGGGCTTGAACTCATGACTCTCAGATCAAGAGTCGCAGGCTCCACTGACTGAGCCAGCCAGCCCCCCCCCCCATCACTTCTTTTTTTTCTTTTTAAATTTTTTTTAACATTTATTTATTTTTGAGAGAGACAGAGCATGAGCAGAGGGAGAGGGAGACACAGAATCCGAAGCAGGCTCCAGGCTCCCAACTGTCAGCACAGAGCCCGACGCGGGGCTTGAACTCACGAACCGTGACATCATGGCCTGAGCCGAAGTCGGACACTTAACTGCCTGAGCCAGCCACGCGCTCCATCATTTCTGATTTTAAAAAGGGCTTGTTAGTATTGGCAGGGGGCTGATCATAACCTGCAGGAGGAAGTTAACACGAACAGTCCACGTTAGGAAGGAAATCTTTATTCACACCAAGAACTTGATGGACACGTAGTGGCCAGATGAGTATTTTTCTCTCCCCGAAAGAGCACGCTTTCTGGACACTGTTGTATATAGCTCTTCTGGAACACCGGCTTTAGGGTTCAGAGTGCGTGTGAATATAGAGCTTTGGTAGAGATTAGAGGAAACGTGTGAACCCTCTTCCAGAAGAATTTACACTTCGGTTTCAGCAATCATTATTTTGTGAGTCGATTTAAGAAACTTTCCTTATACCTGGGTTTTAAACAATTCTGTAAAAATATTTAATGCTGTCTGTTTCACTTGGTCCCTTTCATGGACTAGAATCCATTGTATGGAATAGTGTCAGAAGTAGCTGCCATTTGGTCTTGTCGGTTTAACCAGGCGGGATCAAAGACGAGGGTGGGGCCCAGACCGTCTCTTTCTATCACTTGGGATCTTTTTGGTGAGGGCATAACATTGTAGTTGCAAGAATCATTTTTAAATTTTTTTTAAGTTTATTTATTTATTTTGAAAGAGCAAACGGGATGGGGAAGAGAGAGAGAGAGAGACGGAGAGAGAGAATCCCAAGCAGGCTCCATGCTGCCAGCGCAGAGCCCGATATGGGGCTCGAACTCAACGAATTGTGAGATCATGACCTGAGCCGAAATCAAGAGTTGGACGCTTGATCGACTGAGCCATCCAGGCGCCCCAAGAATCTTTTTATAAAAACCGAATCTAATTAAAACAGTCCTACTCTCAGGATGTTTCTCTGCTGTATAACGCTGGCAGCCTCAGGCTCCTGGTCCTAATAGTTTCTCCTGGGGCCAGTTTCACAGTCATGTAATAGATCTGATGCTGATTTTTAGTCGCTGTGCTAGAATTCATACTGTTTGGGTGAGACAGAGCCCCAAGCCCAAGGAAAACAGTGTCTGGGCCTAAAAGGAAGGTGGAAAAGAGCAAAGTGGTGGAGAAAACTGGGAGGCTAAAGTTACATAAAAAAAGTAATAGCTGTTTACTGTGTGTCAGGTGGACACTTGTTATTCGTTCAATAAATATTTACTGAGCACTGTCTGTATTAGGCATTGTTACTGGGGAGGCGGCAGGATGTGGTTCATCAAGTCTCTTCCCTCTTGGAGCTAACTTCCTGCTTGGGGGAGACAGACTGTAGACTGATAAAAAGATACCGATTCAGGTGGTATGTTACATTACCTTTATCTCTGATGACTCTTGCGAGGTAAGTAATATTTATGTCACCACCTTCTTCTAAACGGGGAAGCCAAGGCTGAGAGAGGTAACACGGCTGCAAAGGGGTACGGCGAGTATCGTGACCAGAGCCAGCCACGGGAGAGCTCGTCGCATAGAAGACTTCATGAAGATGGGGCCACAGAGTAGCATTTCCATCATCCACTGCTTGGTTCTTCGTTTTACTCTCAAGTGGAATGTTTATTTAAAAAAAAATTGTTCTGGGGCGCCCGGGTGGCTCGGTCGGTTGAGCATCCGACTTCGGCTCAGGTCATGATCTCATAGTTCGTGAGTTCGAGCCCCGCGTCGGGCTCTGTGCTGACAGCTCAGAGCCTGGAGCCTACTTCAGAGTCTGTGTCTCCTCTCTCTCTGCCCCTCCCCTGCTCATGCTCTGTGTCTCTCCGTCTCTCAATAATAAATAAACGTTAAAAAAAAAATTAAAAAAAATTGTTCTAGTGGCAATTGTTGATGAAGAGTCCAGAATAAGGCTTTATTCCTATGAGCTATGATCCTATTTTGAGCTAATAATATTAATATTTTCAGCATTACAGGTGACTCAGGAAAGTACTTACGGTAATCAGGCAGGTTATGCCTTTGGTTCTCAGTCCGCCTACTTAATGTTTTCCATATTATTGATCAGGCAGAAAGTATTGCTATTAATGATTGTTGCAGTTTAGAAAACTTGCAATGGAAATTATATAATCACCGGATTACATTAGAGAATTAGAAGGGCCACAACCTTTTCTTCCCTCTAGGAAAATACAGTTTACGGTCTGTTTCTGATAGCTATGTCTTTGGTTCTGTTGCAGCCAAGGCGGTAGGAGATCTTGTGTATTTTGTGTATTTTGCTAGTAATTGCTGGAACTTGGCCTTCACAAGAGTTTTGTGCTTTATTTCTGAGAGCTTTCTTCAGCCAGGTGGAGGAAGTGAGGTAACTTGCCCCGTCCGCCTTCCTTTCTCAGGGAGAGGAAGCGTGGCCGGCGGTATGCCGGTGAAGAGAGCCGCGGGAGTACAGGGAGGACTGTCAGAGGCATGTAGGGCGACCCTGAAATGGTCCCATCCAAACCAGGACTCTTCTGAGAAGGAGAATTAGACAGGAGCCCCCGGAGTTCCTCTGCCCTATGCGACACTTTGGGGCTGGTGAGAAGCATTCGGGTCAAAGCACTATTTGCTTCACAAAGGTTTTGACTTGCGGGTTGGTCCCGGACCTGGTCACGCTATCCTTTGGAGAAGAGAGGTGCTACAGCGGTGAGGCGCTTTGTGCTTGGAGTCAACGTCGTTTGAGCTGGGTGAGTAATGTGGGAAGGGAGGCAGATGACTGGAAAACTGAGGTTTGCGGAGGACACGGTGCTCCCGTATTCTTCTCTTTCCACCGTGCCCGGCGTGTCCTGTGACAGTTCTCAGCTGACCGGGGCGCTTGGTCCTTCCTTGGTCAGCCTGGGCAAGGGCATCTGGGCCGTCAGATCCACGTGTGTCAGTACTCACGGGGCACACCGGCAGGAAAACGACCGGCGGCCTCTTCCTCTCTTCCGACGTCTCCCTTTCGTGCTTTGCTGTCAGAGGTAGGATTAGAGTTCTGTCAATTCTACAATGGAATCTACTTTAGGTTCATTGTACTAAGAGGCAAAAATAAAAAGGAAAATCGGAAACAGAAGGTAAAAACAAAATCTTTGTTCAGAATCTCACCATCCAAGGGTACTTTTTTCTGCTAGGTTAGGGTTTATTTTTTTCCAATTAATTAATTAATTGGCACACAGAGCGAGTGGGGTAGGGGCACAGAGAGTGGGGAGAGTGAGAGAGCGAGCGAGAGAGAGAGAGAGAGAGAGAGAGAGAATCCCAGGCAGGCTCCATGCTGTCAGCGCACAGCCCGACATGGGGCTTGAACGCACGAACCGTGAGATCGTGACCTGAGCCAAAAATCAAGAGTTCGGTGCTTAACCAGCTGAGCCACCCAGGCGCCCCTAAGCTAAATCTTCTAATGTGATTTTTTTTCCTCTTAGGATCACAGGTTTGTAGGACTTGAAAAGCTTTTAGAAATCTTTGTAGTCTACCTTCATTTAAATTGATTTTTTTTTCTGATTATAAATTCAGCTGCATAAATTTGCTGAATTCTGTATGATTCTTTGTAAGAAGACTTCTAAAATCAAGAATTAAGGGAAGAGCAAGACTTACCTGTAATCCTGTTATCCAGAGGTAATCACTGTTAATTTCTTGGCCTATTACTTCATGGACTTCTGTTATTTTCTCTGTGTTTTTTTTTTTTTTTTAACGTTTATTTATTTTTGAGACAGAGAGAGACAGAGCATGAACGGGGGAGGGTCAGAGAGAGGGAGACACAGAATCCGAAACGGGCTGCAGGCTCCGAGCTGTCAGCACAGAACCCGACGCGGGGCTCGAACTCACGGACCGCGAGATCATGACCTGAGCCGAAGTCGGCCGCTCAACCGACTGAGCCACCCAGGCGCCCCTGTGTGTTTTTAAAACACAGAATTCAGCTGAGTAAATTTAAAGATCAAGTTGGCTCTAGTCAATGAATCATGAATAGGGTAACACCCCATCTAGCAGATGGAAAGGAGTTCCCAAGAGCCGAACACAATGGGACACTTTTCTGGGCAGAAGAGGGTTAAGGAACAAAGACAGAGTGGAGTACCTCATCTTTCCTTGGGAGCCAGAGGGGTCTGTCAGGCAGATCACCTCACTAGGGCTGTCAGGAAGTTCCAGATTTACTGCTTTAAGATCACGTTTCTGGGAGAGGTTGAAACTGATGTCAGGTGAGGCATTAAGTCTTGGTTTGCTGTGGTGGGGCTTGGCACAAGTGACTCCAACTCCTGTTGTCTTTTTTTTTTTTTTTTTTTTTTTAACTGCGTGTATTTATATTTGCGTGGCCCCTGGGTGGCTCACTGGGCTAAGCATCTGGCTCTTGATTTCTCCTCCGGTCACGATCTCACGGTTTGTGAGATCGAGCCCGGCGTCGGGCTCTGTGCTGACAGTGCGGAGCCTGCTTGGGATTCTCTCTCTCTCTGTCCCTCCCCTGCCCATGTGTGCACGTGTGCAAATGGGCACGCGCAGACATGCTCTCTCTCTCCAAATAAATAGACATTAAGAAAATAAATAAACTGTGTTTGGTTGACATACGCTATTGTCCCTTACTCCTGTCTCTCTGCTTTTCCTGAAGCCCTGCCTCCCTGAGCGTTACAAGCTGTCCGTCTTTCAGGACTCAGCTGATGTGTCACCTTCCCCTAGAACCTTTTCCTCAACACCCCATGTTCCTGTGGCCCCCACTCTGGTTTGGCTTTGCTTCTGTTCTCATCATATTGGGTTAGAGCAATCTGCTTTTGTGTCTGTTTCCCCTGCTAGATTGACAGCAGAGAATAAGTCACATTCATTTTTAATTTCCAAAGCCCATTTATTTCTGCCTGAAACATTGGGGCTTGGTTAAAGTTTGTGGAATCGATGAATAAATCATTAGAATCCTATTGCATGCAGTTTTATATATTGCATTTTAACTTAACATGGCATTATAAGCATTTTCTTGTATGCTTAGAAATTAAAACATCATTTTTAATGGCTACAGGGTTTTCCATCATTAGATGTACTGATTGTTTCCCTAAATGTAGAAAATTCAGGTAGTTTTCCGTTTGTTCGTCCGTTCTTTTTAAAAAAATGTTTATTTATTTTTGAGACAGAGGCAGAGTGCGAGTGGGGGAGGGGCAGAGAGAGAGGGAGACACAGAATCCGCAGCAGGCTCCAGGCTCTGAGCTGTCACCACAGAGCCTGACGTGGGGCTCAAACCCACGAACCGGAAGATCATGACCTGAGCCAAAGTTGGACGCTTAACTGACTGAGCCACCCGGGCGCCCCTCTTTCTTTTCTTTTCTTTCTTTTCTTTCTTTCTTTCTTTCTTTCTTTCTTTCTTTCTTTCTTTCTTTCTTTCTTTCTTATGTTTTGTTTATTTTGGAGAGAGAGGGAGGGAGCACAAGCTGGGGAGGGGCAGAGAGAGAGGGAGGCAGAGGATCCAAAGTAGGCTCTGCACTGTCAGCTCAGAGCTTGATGCAGGGCTTGAACTCATGAATCGTGAGATCGTGACCTGAGCCAAAGTTGGATGCTTAACCGCTTGAGCTACCCAGACACCCCAGTTTTGTTTTGTTTTTTTAATTTTTTTAACGTTTATTTTTGAGAGAGAGAGAGAGACAGAGTGTGAATGGGGGAGGGGCAGAGAGAGGGAGACACAGAATACGAAGTAGGCTCTAGGCTCTGAGCTGTCAGCACAGGGGCCAATGCGGGGCTTGAACCCACGAACCACAAGATCATGACCTGAGCTGAAATCAGACACTTAACCAACTGAGCCATCCAGGCTCCCCACCAGTTTTTTATTTTTTTTTATTATTTTTTTTTTGTTTAATGTAAACTCTACTCGCAACATGGAGCTCAAACTCACAACCCTGGGATCAAGAGTCGTATTCTCTACTGACTGAGCCAGCCAGGCAGCCCTCTTTTCTAATATTATACATGATTTTGTGATGAAGTTTTGTATGTGAATCTTTATCAGATTTTCTGATCATTTCCCTAAGGTTTCCGGAAGCAGAATTACTGGATCAAAGGATGTGATCATCTTGAAGGAGTTTTCTGGAATATAGCCAGATTGCTTTCTAGAAGAGGGGTAGGGCTCCTACCTCAGTGTCCAGGGTGCTGGGTCGGGTTTTGGAGGGCTAGCTTTTTTGCCGTCACCTTTTTGTGATCCAGTGTCATTTTCTGAAGGCACAGAGGTGCTGACATAGTGCGGCACATTTGGGGGGGCTCCATCTGAGTTTTGGGTCGGATTAGGGTAAGAAATAGGCTGTGAGGAAATAAAAAATAATCGGAAGGAAAATGTAAGTGGGCACAGGTGTTGGTGTACTATTTTTCTTCGTATGTTAATTATACCACAGAATGATTGACTTTGATCTTTCACTTCCCCTCTTTTTCTTTTTTTAAAGCATTTACTAATCTTTTCTAATGCAGTACTTAACATGACAAGCTACCATTTTGGGGGGCCTGTTCTTGAAAAGCATTGTTTTTTTGGCTTTTTGTTTTTTTGGCATCCCAGAAACACTCATAATGATAGCAATAGTAGCTAATGTCTTCAACACCTAGGATGTGCTAAACGCTTTCCGTGGGTGATGGCTGTTTAACCCTATAAAGTGAAGGTACGGTCACTGTTCTCATTTTATCTGTAGACAAGGAAGGTGATACTCAGTCACTTGCCCAGGGTCACAGAGCTATTGCTTGATGTAGGTTCAGCGCTCCCTACCTGCCTGACCATGTCCAGAAAACAGGAGTCTTGCTTAAGGAAGGAAGGAAGGAAGTCTTGAGCAGCTAGAGGTGTCTAGGAAGACACAAGGTGTGTGTCTTTGCCCTTCCACTGCCCTCCAGACTGTTCTGCTGCCCTCCAGGGCTGTTAGAAGAACCCACCCCCCAACCCCCACGTGGCTGAAGGGACAGCCCCTCCTCATTCCCTGCAGGTGACGTCATTGTCTTCTGCTTTTCAAAAGAAACGGTTGTGGTCAGGCACTTCTGGCCTCTCGCCTTTCCCTCCCTACTTCATTCTCACGGAAATCTTCCTAATAAAAACAGTAATTGTGGTCGTGGTAGAGGGGAAGTGTTTATGGGGTGCTGACCCCTGTTCTCAGTGCTTGATTTGTATCTCTGCTCTGTAGGGCACCGTCTCCCTCTCCCTCTGTGCTCTGTCCTGTCCTGTCTTGCCCTGTGCCTGGCTTTTTTGGTAATCATTTCCATCTTCGGCCTTCCTTCTCTACTCCCTTTTGATGCAAAAGATCTCCAGTCCACACCGGTGGCAAAAACAGCAAGATGCCACCTCTGGTCCTGCTTTCTCCTCTAGCTGTCACTTGATCCCTGTCGTCCCCTTTCACAGACCAGACCCTTAGGAGAGTGGATCTCCTTCCACCCCCTCATTTTTGGTGGCCTCCCTCCTTGTGCTTTTTTGGGAGGCTTTTCCCTTCACTGCTGCATCCAAACTATTCATGCTAAGATTGCCAGATGCTGGGGCACTTTTCTGAACATGTTGGTTAACTTGTCTTCGGCTTTTGACCCTGGCAATCACTCTATTTCGGAAAGCGTTTTCCTTTGGATGCCACGGGTATACTGCTTCCTTGCTTCCCTTCTTACTTTTCCCGTCACCATTGCAGGCTGCTCTTTCCTGATACACCTTAAATGATGTTTTTCAGGATTCTGGTCTTTTTTTTTTTTTTTTTAATGTTTATTTATTTATTTTTGAGAGAGCGCGCACGAGTGTGCACGCATGAGCAAGAGAGGGGTAGAGAGAGAAGGAGACAGAATCCTAAACAGGTTTTGTGCTGTCAGCGCAGAGCCCTATGCAGGGCTCGAACCCATGAGCCGTGAGATCATGACCTGTGCCAAAGTCAGACATTTAACCGTCTGAGCCACTCAGGCATCTCACGATTCTGTTCTTGATTTTCCTTTCGTTTCCTACCTTCCAGGTGCATTTATTGAACGAATGAATGAATGAATGGATGAATGAATGAATATCATGTTCGGGGGCAGTCCTTTTATTTATTCTCCAGGTACTTATTTAGCACCTCCTGTGGGCCACGCTTCATTCAGAAGTACTCAGGAGATGGATGTGAACTAGAAAGCAAAGTTCTGCCCTCTTGGCATCTGTAGTTATCTACCAGGTACATACTGATGACTCTCACATCCCCTTGCCGGTCATATCTCCTGCTTGAGATCTATCCCCAAATCTCCACCCCAGCATGGTAGACAGTGGGAACGTGGCTTCTCAACCTGCGGCAGCTTATACACATGGCTCTGCTTTGGAGTGTCATTGGAAAGCCACTAAAACTCACCGTGACACAGTTCTTATCAAGACTTCTGTTGGGAACACATTTCTACGGGGGATTTCGTGAAGGATGCTCAGCCCGTGCGTGCCGGGAGAGAGTCGCTTTTCATCTGAGTCAGGGACCTCTTTGAAAAGCTTGTGAAAACTGGAACACCCTCCTGACCCTCAGGTTTTGAACCCCTGCCCTCGGTACTCTAAAATTTGTCTTTGAATCAGGTCACATCAGCCAAGGTGATCTCCTCATTTGGGCTGTTCTAAAATTGCTTTCTCTGACTTGTACTTTGGCATTAAACCTCTGCAGATATAGACATGTGATACGTACATATAGTGTTGATATACACGTGTGATGCATACTCACTTCACTTCTGGCTTTATCTTATTTTTTTGTGTCATTTTACTTCTGTCCTAATTTCCTTATCGATGTGACTCTAAGTTAAATTAAAAATACGGTTTATGGTTTTTTGCTAATGCCTTCCAACCCTTGCTAGAACAGGGAAATGGAAACTATTTCCATAAATAAATAGATAAATAGATAGATAGATATATACATACATATGTACCAGGCCTACAGGGCAGCTGCCTGTAGGGCGTTCTGTGTGGGTGTTCTTAGGGGCACCTCACCCCACGGCGTAGTCGAAACACACCTTTTCTTCTCAAAACCTCCTTCTTTCATAGTCTCTGTTTTAGGGACTGTGCCCTCTGCTTAGGCCTGAGATCTAGACTCCACCCTTCCTTACATCTCACTTCTGAATAATGACCCAAGTTCTCTTGATTATACACCTTGTCCCTGGACCTGTCCCTTCCACAGTCCATTCTCACATAGTGGCTAGAGTGATTTGTTTTAAAAGACAGATCCGGGGCACCTGTGTGGGTTAGTTGGTTGAGCGTCAGTCTTCGGCTCGGGTCATGATCTCACGGCTCATGAGTTCGAGCCCCACGTCGGGCTCTGTGCTGACAGCTCAGAGCCTGGAGCCGGCTTCGGATTCTGTGTCTCCCTCTCTCTCTGCCCCTAACCCACTTGCATTCTGTCTCTGTCTCTCTCAAAAATAAATAAACATTAAAAAAAAATTTTAAAAGACAGATCCAACCCAGTTATTCCCTTGCTTACATCCTTCAAAATCTCTTCCTTTCCTTCTAGAAAAAGGTTGATTTTAGGAGGGTATTCAGAGCTCATCAGGAGCTTGTCTCAGCCTGTCTTTCCTGCCCTGTGTCTTGCCGTGGCCGTCCACCCTCATCCTTAAACGACTCAGAATTCCCTAACACACTGTGCGTTCTCACGAAGCCCCCTGCCTTTGTGAGTGCTCCTCTGTCCCCTCACCTGGCTCACTCCTACCTGTCTGGAAGAAGAAACTCCAGGCAGATGACTTGCATTGCATTTGAATTTGTATGTTGCACAGTTTTCAAAATTGCTGTCTGGGATGGTTTGTCTTGACAGTAATAAATACGTAGCTCGTGTAAGTGAATTTGAATCTTGAAAACCTGGTGAGAAGATCGAGGCGATACTCTGTGCACTGGTTACTGAGCGTGTCTCTGAGGAGTTGAGATGGACGTAGCTACAGACATCTACACAGCAAGTGACAGAACAACTCTCCAAGCTAAAGCAGAACAGGAGATTTATTTTAAGGATGCTGGGGTCTTCTTTCTGAACCCAAGGACAGAAAGATAGCTGGGTCACACGAAGAGACCAGAACCCAGAGTCCACATGCCGCCAGGGCTTCCTTTGTCTTGGGCTGCTACTTCCTTGCACTCCCCCCTTGTGCACACTGCCCATGACCTCCCTTGTGCTCGCTCAGCAACCCCGGATACTTGGACTCCGTGCCTGCTCTGTGCAGCTGAACACAGCGAAGACACGGACCGTGCTGGCAGATCTCATTTTTTCAACTTTTTACTCTGGAAATTTCCAAATCTGCAGAAAGGTTGATTGAATCACCCAGATTGATCAGTTTTTGGTGTTGGCTTCTTGCCCGCGTTCACCTTCTCTCTCGGTATGTACGTGTGTGTGTACCCACGTACGCGTACGTGCGTACACGTACCTGTCGGTTTTGGCTGAACTGTTTGAAAGTATGAAGAAGAGAAAAACGGAGATGGGAAGTAGGAGGTGGTAAGGGAAGGCCTCCCTGGGAAGGCAGCGTCTGAGCAAAGACCCGAAGGAGGGGCTGCTGGGCGGTTCTCCTGGGGAGGAGTGTGGCAGGGGAGGCGCAGACAGCAGCATAGCAAGTGACCCCTACCATCAGGTGTGTGGCCAGTTAAACAGAGACTCTCGTGTACCAGACTTGTATTCTTGTTCAGATATTCCCTGCCCCCTTCCTGGGGGAAGGTTCTGTTTCTCCACCCCAGTGGCTGTAGGGATGGCCATGTGACTTGTTCCGGCCAACGAAATGGGAGCAGAAGGGTCCCTTCTGGGCCAGTTGACCCTGCGCCTCGCTCCCTTCCTTCTGCCCTGACAATTAGTAGCGTGTCCTCCAGAGGCTGCTTTGTCACCCCGGGTGCTGGAGTGACGATGATCCGGAGCAGAGCTGCCCTTTGACCTGAATGTTCTCAGGCTTTACAGACATCGCGAGGAACAATGATGGTTTCATTTCCTTCATCAGAGATTGCGTGAAAGGGGGCACGCCTGGGTGGCTCAGTCGGTTAAGCATCTGACTTCCGCTCAGGTCACGGTCTCGCTGTTTGTGAGTTCAGCCCCTCAGTGGGCTCTCTGCTGTCGGCACAGAACCCACTTCAGACGCTCGGTACCCCTCTCTCTGCCCCTCCCCTGCTTGCGTGTGCGCGCTCTCTCTAAAAAATAAACGTGAAAAACATTAAACCAAAAAAAATTGTGTGAAATTTATTATGCATCATTGCCATTGTCATTTGTGTGTAATTTGCACTAATGATACCCCTTGTGATGTCAATATACCCAAATGGAATTACTGTGTGTGACCTTGTGCCACCAGCTTTTTTCCAACTCGATTAAAAAAAGTACCGTGGTAAAAGACACATAAAAATATCCCTCCTTTTAAGAGCAGGAGCTCTCGAAGTGAATAGAAGACATGTTTTCAAAAAATAAAGAATGGAAAACGCGTTTTCTTTTAAAGATAAGCATTATTGAGCTCTCTATGTATGCACATGTGTGTGTATGCGTGTTGTGTATGAGTGTGTAACCTTCCCATCAAGCAATAACAGATACCCCAGATTGAGTTGGGGTCTGAGTTGCCCTCCTTTGTGTCTTTTTTGCTGCTGTTATGTCTTGTGCAGACCTTTTGTGCTGTATCATAATTACTGGTTTTCATCTGTCTTTCCTCAGTGGATCTGGAAATCCTTGAGGGGAGGGATTATGACTTGGATGTTATGTCATTTTTAGCGCCTGCTACAGTGACTTACGTGCACTTAATAAACCAATAAAGGACTGAATTTGGCGGGGGCAAGATTATGTTCAGAAAGTATTATTTTTGTTTGTTTTATTTGCTGTGCTCTCTACACTCGGGACCAGAAGATGGAAATATTCTTTATTTCAGTATACACACTCATCAAAGAGGGAGTTCACGAACACTCTAATATTGGAGTACGAATACAGTATCTGCAATTATAACATTCTACGTATCCATTCATGTAGAATTCATAACTGATAATGAACAAGCACCGTGTCCTCAGGGGAATGAGGCTGCCTCTATCTACAGGTCGTTGCAACTTCAGAAGGGATTTTCTGCTGTGAAGATCCGTGGGCTGTGATTAGTGTTGTATACTCCAGAGTTGGACACCCTGGGCTCATGTCTGTTCTTTCATTTACTGGCTGTGTGACCTTGAGCAAGTCCCTTAACCTCTCTGAGTTTGGTTTCTTCATCTGTAAAATGGGAAGATGAATGTATTGATTGCCTTGGATTCTTAACTAGATTTATATACATGAATCCCTTAGAATAGCATCTGGCACATGGCTTAAGAGCTGGGTAAGT
This sequence comes from Panthera tigris, assembly GCF_018350195.1. Classification (NCBI taxonomy): domain Eukaryota; kingdom Metazoa; phylum Chordata; class Mammalia; order Carnivora; family Felidae; genus Panthera; species Panthera tigris. The sequence goes on from NC_056667.1 coordinate 7,128,988, forward strand.
GTTTATCATATCACTAAAAATTATTTTTTTGTCTTAGAGCCTCTAAAATGGTGAATTTTTAAAATGTAGCTGGTGAGGGGTGCCTGGGTGGCTCAGTCGGTTAAGTGGCCGACTTCGGCTCAGGTCATGATCTCGCGGTCCGTGAGTTCGAGCCCCGCGTCGGGCTCTGTGCTGACAGCTCGGAGCCTGGAGCCTGTTTCAGATTCTGTGTCTCCCTCTCTCTGACCCTCCCCTGTTCATGCTCTGTCTCTCCCTGTCTCAAAAATAAATAAAACGTTAAAAAAAATTTTTTTTAAAAATAAATAAATAAAATGTAGCTGGTGAATTTTTAATCACAGAGCTGTGATGTTCAGATTTGATTGAATGCGTTACTTTGAGGTATACTGTTGGGCTTAGATCCAGGCATATTGTGAGGTTGTCATAGCGTCTTGTAAGTTTCAGACATGGCCAGCTATGAACAAAGAAAACAAACCCAACACTAATCAGAACAAGAGGTATCTCAGGGCACCTGGGTGGCTCAGTCAGTTAAGCGTCCGACTTCTGATTTTGGCTCAGGTCATGATCCCAGGGGTGTGGGGTTGAGCCCCATGTCAGGCTCCACGCTGAGAGTGGAGCCTGCTTAAGGTTCTCTCTCCCTCTGCCCCTCTCCCCCGTTCTTGCTCGTTGTCTCACTAGATAAATAAATTAAAACATTAGAAAGCAAACAAACAGTGCTTTTGGGATTTATCCCCCAGCTCTCCCCCCCCCCCCCCAATCCCACTAAAAATAAGAGGAGCAGAGTTTGGCCCATCCCGTCAGAGTCTCTGCCCCACAGTGGCCCTTGCTGTTTTGAACGGTAGCTGTTTTGAATCTATTTTTAATCAGGTCCGCGAGGGTAGGGAAAGGCATCAGGTAGAACAGTTCTGGGGAAAACCCTATTTTAATGTCGCTTGTGAAATGAGAACTGAGATAGTCAAGACCAGAAAAACTCTAGATATGAGGTTTCATGATCTGTATGTCTGGGTTTGAATTGTGGTTTAGGACATCAGTTGAAGAGTCACAAGTTCCTTTTTTATGCTTTTGGTTTTTTCTCTTTGTGACATCTGGGAAAACAGTTCTTTGAAAAAGGACTTGTTCAACGTAAGAGAGATGATACCAGTCTCGTGTGCTTAGTGGTAGAAAGAGTAAGCAAAGAGAAAAACGTTGAATAATATTTTGATGTGCTGAACTATTTTTAGTTTGTGTCTCATATGTTGTGATGCGCTGTTTGTGATAAAAGTGAGGTCACATCTCTTAATAGTCAAGTTAATTAGATAAGCCTTTATGCCTTCGATTGCTCAAAGCCATCTCTTGGGAGTCTCCTGTCTAGATATTCCCAGGGTTCTCGGGCTGCTAAACAGTTTATTTTTTTAATTATTATTTTATGATGATTATTTTTTAATATAATTTATCGTCAAATTGGCTAACATACAGTGCGTAAAGCGTGCTCTTGGTTTTTGGGGTAGATTCCCATGGTTCATTGCTTACATGCAACACCCCGGTGCTCATCCCAACAAGTGCCCTCCTCAGTGCCCATCACCCATGTAAGCCCCCACCTTCGTAGAAAGTGGTCAGCCCCTCGAAGGGCACCGTCCCCCGTTGAGTCCCCTGCAGACAGCCCCAAGCGCTGGCCCTTTCGTGGCCGTTTCTCCTCTTTCTAGTAGGTCTTGAAGATGGGGGAGGTGAGGGCAGGTTTTCTCCTCACCCTCACCTCCTACCAGTTCGTGTCGTGCACGGACCTGCCTGTGTCCCTTACTGCACTTCTCTGTCTTCGTTAATGGCCCACAGTATAATTCACAAAGTCCTGATTCTCCTTTTTCTTTTCTTCTTCTTTTTTTCCTACACCTGTGTTTGTGGAGTGTTGGGGGTAGGGATCGGGGAACATCAGCCCAGTGGAAATCCTTCTTGGAAAACTTCCTTCCAGCCTTATTGCAGTGAGTCAGGACATTTATTCTATGTTTGTTTCACCGAGGAGAACATTTGAATTTCACATCTCAGGCTGAACCTGGCACCAGATATAGAAGTGGCTTTGCTTTTTTTCCAAAAGCAGTGTGTGTGCTTTTTCAAAATAATGGTAATATTAATTCCTAAATAGTAAATTTTACGCACCGTGCATTTTCTAGTGTTTTTTCATTCATTCTCTCATTACTTTGGCAAATATTTAAGGAGCACCTACCATGTGCTGGGTCCTCTTGTAAAAACAACTGAGAAAAGTCCTGTGTTAAGGGCTTAGAGTTGGGGAATGGTGAATGGTGAATAAGCAATAACTACATAAATAGCATCACATGTGTTGGAGGTCAGATAAGAGCCATGGAGAAAAATGAAGTAGAAAACGGGGAGTGGGTGGTGGTTTTCTCATAACTCTGTGTGGAGGCTACTCTTTCCACACCCATTGTACAGATGTGGAAACTGAAGCACAGAGAGGGTAAGTGACTTACCTTGATCCTACCTTGGTAGTAAGTAGTAAAGGTTGAACTTGAATTTGAAGTCCAGCATGGGCTCCCAAGTTAGCTACCTCTAACGTAACTCTACTCAACTTCAACCAGATCTCCCCAAACACTGATTTCCCTGAGAATTTAAAGTCTTCTTTTACCAGGCCCTCTGTTGCATTGGTGTGTACAGATAAACACACTTTAAAAATTAAAATACTACTTTAATTTCAGTATCAGTGAATACAGGTTTTAACTTTAATTACAATTTCTTTAATTACTCTTTCATACAAAATTAAAAAAAACTTCATAGCATCCACACAGAGAATGTAGCATTTTAGGCCTTGAAGGATAAGTAGGATTAATTTTTTAAAAATTACATCCTGGGGACGCCTGGGTGGCTCAGTTGGTTAAGCGTCTGACTGGCTCAGGTCCTGATCTCACGGTTCGTGGGTTCGAGCCCCGCGTTGGGCTCTGGGCTGACAGCTCAGAGGCTGGAGCCTGCTTTGGATTCTATGTCTGCCTCTCTCTCTCTGCCCCTCTCTCCCTCTCGAAAGTAAACATTAAATTTTTTTTTTAAATTCCATCGTGCTTGGGGCGCCTGGGTGGCGCAGTTGGTAAAGCGTCCGACTCTTGGTTTCCACTCAGGTCGTGATCTCACGGTTTGGGAGTTTGGGCCCCACATTGGGCTCTGTACTGACACTGAGGAGCTTGCTTAGGATTCTCTGTCTCTCTCTCTTTTCCTCTCTCTCCCTCTCTCTCCCTCTCTGCCCCTCCCCTGCTCACACCCTGTCAAAATAAATAAACTTAAAAAAGAACACCTTGAAATTACATTATGTTTAAAACATATAAGAGACTGCATTTAACGTTTAAAAGTTGATGAAGAACATGATGAAATACCCATGAACTTGCTACCCATATTGAATGTGTACAGCAGTGAATTTTCACACAGTGGACACAGCTGTGAATATAGTGTCCGTTTTAAAGCAAAGACCATCACTGCTACTGAGAAGCTTGCTCATGCCTCTGTTTTTTCTTGTTTTGGAACTTGTTACAGATGGAATCATGCAGTCGATGCTTTTTTACATCTGGCTTCTGCTCCGTATTGTTTGTGAGAATCTTCCAGACCGTTGCATAGGGCACAAGCTCATGCATTTGATTCCTGCACGGATGCCCGTATGGGAATATACCACAACTCACTCATTCATGTTCACTTTTACCTGTATCACCCCATTTAGTTGTAGCAACTACCTGGGAAAGCTGTTTGGGGCTGCGTTTATTATGCCTGTTTTCTAGCTGACGAGAAGGTGACGCTGGAGAGTTAAGTGTGTTATCCAGCATGACAGCAAGCATGGCCAATCCGTGGTGGCACCAAAATGCAGGTTTCCTGATGGATCTCGCTTCTCCTGCACCACATTTCCTACCGTGTCACGCACGTAATGCCACTGGGGTCCGCAGCCCGTCTATCTCCATGAACTTTCATCCTTCCTTCCCTTCCTCGGCAGAGTGGATTCCATGGACCTTCACCGTAATCGCCCCCTCCCCTTTCCCACTTGTGCTCTTTTTTTCACAGTAAAAAGTTTCAGAAATCGGCACTTCTTTTTTTTTTTTTTTAATTTTATCTTTTATTTTTTAAAAATTTACATCCAGGTTAGCATATAGTGCAACAGTGATTTCAGGAGTAGATTCCTTAGTGCCCCTTACCCACCTAGCCCACACCCCCTCCCACAACCCCTCCAGTGACCCTCAGTTTGTTCTCCATATTTATGAGTCTCTTCTGTTTTGTTCCCCTCCCTGTTTTTATATTATTTTTGTTTCCCTTCCCTTATGTTCATCTGTTTTGTCTCTTAAGGTCCTCATGTGAGTGAAGTCATATGATTTTTGTCTTTCTCTGACTGATTTCACTTAGCATAATACCCCCTAGTTCCATCCAGGTAGTTGAAATGGCAAGATTTCATTCTTTTTGATTGCCAAGTAATACTCCGTTGTGTATATATACACCATATCTTCTTTATCCCTTCATCCATCGATGGACATTTGGGCTCCTTCCATCCTTTGGCTATTGTCGATAGTGCTGCTAGAAACATGGGGGTGCGTGTGTCCCTTCGAAACAGCACACCTGTATCCCGTGGATAAATGCCTAGTAGTGCCATTGCTGGGTCGTAGGGTAGTTCTGTTTTTAGTTTTTTGAGGAACCTCCATGCTGTTTTCCAGAGTGGCTGCACCAGCTTGCATTCCCACAGAAATCAGTACTTCTAGTCTCCTGTTCTTTTAATTTTTTTTAATGTTTATTTATTTTTGAGAGAGAGAGAGCACGCATGCATGCGAGTGGTGGAGGGGGCAGAGAGAGAGGGAGACACAGAATCCAACACAGGCTCCAGGCTCTGAGCCGTCAGCCCAGAGCCCGACACGGGCTCGAACTCAAAAACCGCGAGACCACGACCTGAGCCGAAGTTGGAGGCCCAACTGACTGATCCACTCAGGCGCCCTTAGTCTCCCATTCTTTGTCAGCCCCACTGCAGTCAAGCTTTCATCCCCTCCAGTCCATCAAAATAGGGTCTGATGAGGCCCTCAGTTACCACCTCATCACCAATCCCAGCGGCCAGTTCTCAGTCTTCATGTTGCTCGGCCTGTAAATAGAGTGATCCCTCTTGAAATTCTCTGACTGGGTTTTAGGAAGCCAGTGAACCTTCTTCTGGAGAGCCCAGAGGCTTCTTGACACTACTTTCAGGGTCCTTTAGTGACGTCACCTCATCTCCCCCTCTCAGCTGTGTCCAAGGGCTCCATCCTCAGACTTTGTCTGCACACCTGCCTAGGTGATCTCATCCCGGCTCGTGGCTTCATGTGCCGTCTCTAACCTGTGCTCTGTCCTGCACATCAGATCGTATATTTTAACTTAATTTATTTTTTAAAAAAATGTTTATTTATTTTAAGAGAGAGAGAGAGAGAGAGAGAACGTGTGAGCTGGGGAGGGGCAGAGAGAGGGGGAGAGAGATACCCAAGCAGGCTCCATGCTGCCAGCACAGAACCAGACGAGGGTCTCGATCTCACAAACCATGAGATTATGCCCTGAGTCGAAATCAAGAGTTGGACGTTTTTAACCCAGGCACCCCAGATCATATATTTTAATTTTAATTGCTGTTTATTTAATTACTATTTTATACTCCATTGAAAAAATCGTAGAATTCACACAAAGACGAGTCCATCTGTGCGTTTGATAATCACACGTCTAAAACAATTTGTGTCTCCTCCCTCCCTCCGTGTTTCGTGCCTCAGTCTTGGTCTCAGGCCCAGGACTTTGGTGTCAGCCCTGCTTCCTGTGGTTCTTTCCTATTTGCCCTCCGTCCCATCGGCAGATCCCATGAGCTTGTGCTCCACCTGCAAACTACATCCCCGCTGACCACTCACCACGATCTTCGCAGCCACGCATCCGAGTTCGGGTTGCCGCATCCTCCTAAGTAGCCTCTGCCTGCTCCCTTTCTCCCCTGCAGCCGATTCTCTGTAGCAGCCAAAATAATAATTTTCAAATATAAGTTGAGTCATGTCGCTCTTCTGACCAGAACCCCCTGGTGGCTTCCCAGTGCCAGTGCTTTCACCGTGGCTTATGAGGCCCCTTCATGCCTCTGAACTCATCATCTGCTGTTTCCCTCTGGCTCGTTCTGCTCCAGCCCCACAAGTCTTGCTGACCTTCAGCATGAGCCACTCACAAGCCCCCTCACGCTTCCCAGACACCCACCTGGTTTGCTTCCTCTCTTCCTTCGTGCTTGCAGAAGCCCCGTTTACCAGAGAGGCTTTTCCACCCACCTTATCTAAAAATCGCAGCGCCCTCTCCCCAGCGTGCCCTGCTATCCCTCCCGTGCTTAATTTTTCTCTAAGGGTGCTTGTAACCCCCTGGCATCCTTTTTGTCCATTTGGCCGTTCTTTTGGTCTTCGCTAGAATCCGAGCGCCGTGACAGCAGGGGCTGTTGAGTTTACTGTGGTGCTTGATGAGCATTTGTTCAATGAGTGGATATCTGAAGAGGACCTGATACCAAGTCTGAAACACCGTCTGGCCTTTGAATATCCAGTTAAACATTCTTCTGTGTGGCTTTTATACTTCGCCTGTCTTGATTGCGTGCATTACTCTTTCCCGTTGTTGAAGACGTACAGGGCTGTTATGCGCCTGGCCCTATGCTCCGTGCTGGAGATTCGCCAGTAAACAAGGTAGATGTGGTTTTCTCAACGGAGCTTCCGTTCTACTAGGGAAACAGATAATAAGCGAGACAGTAAGTAAGAAATAGATCATGTGACTGCAGACCATGTGGAGTGCCCGAAGCATGCGATTGGAGGGCTGCGGTGTCCGTGAGCTTGGAGGGGAGGAGAGTGCTGGCCAAAGCCATCAGGGAAGTCCCGTAGGAGGAGGTGACATTTAAGCTGAGAATGGAAGGCAGAGAAAGAACCAGCCATGCCAAGAATTAGAAAAACTGCTTCTAGGCTTAAGCAATTGCAAGTGGCTGAAGGCAAGCTAGAGCTTAGGACGTCTTGGGAACCGTCCGAGGGCTGGTGTGGCTACTGCCCGGAGCGGCACACCGTAAGCTGGAGAGGCAGACGTTGGCTCTGTAGACCACGGTGAGGACTCGGTTTTTGCTCCAAGTGCAGTGGGAAGCCATTGAATGGTTTGAGCAGCAGAGTGTGGTTTGTGTTTTTAAAGAATTCCTGTGATGGCTGTGTGAATAGATCGTGGGAGAACGTAGGAGAGCATGCCTTCTTATCAGTTAGCATTTGATTCTATACTTAAGAGTTTTTAAATCGCCCTGGCTCTTGGCAACCGCCATTCCACTTTCTGTCTCTATGAATTTGACTCCTCTAGATACCTTATACGAGTGGACTCCTACAGTCTTTGTCTTTTTGCGTCTGGCTTATTTCACTGAGCATAATGTCCTCAAGGTTCATCTGTGTCGTAGCACGTGTCAGAATGTCTTTCCTTTTTTTTTTTTTTTAATTTAAAAAATTTTTAAATTTCTTTTTGAGACAGAGAGAGACAGAGCATGAGTACGGGAGGGGCAGAGAGAGAGGGAGACACAGAATCCGAAGCAGGCCCCAGGCTCTGAGCTGTCAGCACAGAGCCCGACGCGGGGCTCGAACTCATGGACTGAGATCATGACCTGAGCCGAAGTCGGACGCCCAACCGACTGAGCCACCCAGGTGCCCCTCGAATGTCCTTCCTTTCTAAGGCTGAATAATATTCCACTGCGTGGCTATGCCACATTTTGTTTTATCCATTTATCCATTGGTGGACATTTGGGTTGCTTCCCCGTGTTAGCTCTTACAGATGACTGCTGTGAACACGGGTGAGCGAATGGCTGTTTGCGTCCCTGCCTTTTGTGTATTTCCTCGGCGTGGACTCACTGGATCGTGTGGTAATTCTATTTGTAATGTTTTGAGAAACCACCAAACTGTTTAAAATGGTGCCGGCCCCGCGTGACCGTGTCACCGCCGTTGCAGAGGGCTCCACTTCCTCCACATCGTCACTAACACTTGTTACTTTATGGTTTCTCGATGGTAGCCGTTTTCATGGGCGTGAAGTGTCACCTCGTTGCGCTTTGAGTTGCCTTTCAGAAATCTAAACCTTTGAAAGTGTTTAAAGAAAGGAATACGGAGCCTTCGCTTTTACCGGGCCAGAGTGGACGCAGATAGGTTGACGAGGACCTCTTGTAGAGGTCCTGGGAGAGAGGGTGGTGGCCTGAATAGGGTGGTGGCAGAGGAGCTGAGAGGAGAGTGTGTGTCGAGGGTGCGGCGAGGAAGCGGGGAACACAGATCCTGGGGCTCTGGCTTGAGTAATTGGATCAGGAACAGGTTGCGGTGGGAATTTCTGGTTCGCTCTGCCCCACCCTCCACCCCGGGTAAGTGTTCTTGAGAGAAACACTTCAGTGATTTCTTTCAGAGAGTTTTTTCATCTTCATACCATGTCTCCCCCGGAAGATCTGTGATGACCTTCACTGTTCTCTGTTCGGTTCAGGTCAGGGAGCCTTGAGCACCTGTTACAGACCAGGTGAGGTGCCGTGCTCGACTATAAGGAGATCAGGACGTATGAGAGAGAGGCAGCCTGCCGGTCGGAGGTTTGGTCTCAGGACCCCTTTACGTTCTTATAAAATGTTGAAGATCTCAAAGAGCTTTTGTTTAGGTGGGTTGTATTCTTTGATGTGTACCATAATAGAAATAAAGGGTGAGCAACTTTAAAACAGACATTAGTAAAAACAATAATGTATGTTAATAGAACTTTAAGAAAAATTTTGAGAGAGAGAGAGAGAGAGAGAGATCACGAGCAGGGGAGGGGCAGAGGGAGAGAGAGGGGCTCTGAGCTGAGGCAGGGCCTCATGATCCATGACCCTGGGATCGTGACCTGAGCTGAAACCAAGAGTCAGATGCTCGACTGACTGAGCCACCCAGGCACCCCTAAATAATGTGTTTTTAACGAAAACGACTACGTTTTCCAAAACAGTTGTAGTGAGACGAATGACTTTTTCAGGTCTTTTTAATGTCTGATTTACTAGAATACAGCTGAATTTTCATGTTAACTCCTTTAATTTGTTGTGACACGCCATGCCATGCAGCCTCTGGAAAACCCCATTGGACGCTTGAGAATGAGATTGAAGAGGCAGATATCTTAGTGATACTGTAAAAATAGCTTTGGCCTCAGCGTGCTCCCTGCGAGGGTCTTGGAGACCACAAGGGATCCCCAGACCGCTGGATTGCTGGTAAGAGCATGGGCGCTAGAGCCGGACTGCATGGGTTCGGATTCCAGCTCTACCACTTATGAACGAGGCAAGTATCTAACCCCTGTGCCTCAGTTTGCTCACATGTAAAATCGGCCTAAGTACCCATGAAGGCTCATTACGAGGCTTCAGTGAGTATAGATTTATAAAGTGTTGAGAACATTGCTGGGAGATAAAGTGCTGCATCAGTGTTTAATGATTTTTTCACTGTTTATTTCCAATAATTAAGACCTAATCTTTCCTTCGAGGGATTTATCCTAGTGATGTAGGTAGATGAACAACCAAACCTCAGGATTTTGTGTAAGGTCACCGAGGGATGTATTTGCAGCAGGGACACAGGAGTGGGCTTCTCGGGTTTGGGGTCAAGAACTAGGATGTTCTTGGTTGTTTGAACGATAAAAGGAGCAGCTTTCCCGCAGGGTCGGAATGGCAGGTTCTTGGTTCAGATTAGGTCCATCCCTGTTAGCATCTGTCACGGGCTGTCTCTTTCATCTTCCTTATCTGTAACAGAATGAGCATAAGCAGCCTCGTTGGTTTGCGTCTTTGATGCCTGCTCAGAACCAGAAGCCTTATCACGGTTGGTTAGACATCCTCACTGCCTGTGGGACAGCAGGTGGTCCGTGAGAGTTTATTGCCTGGCTATAAATGAATGACTGTCAAAATGGGAGGGAAACATTTCTGTGATGCGCTGGGATTTGGTGGTAGATATTTGTAATCACTTGCTAACCCTGGAGTATTATAAGGAAGCAGCGGCCGATTATATTTTGATGGCAGTTAAGCAAGAAGAATCTAATCGCTTTGCTGTTGAAAGCGATGGTAACATTTGTGTCTTACTGTAACGTTTGTTACTTTTGAAACTTTGTTTTAGTGAATCTAATTGGGTATTTATTTAAAATCTCACTTACTTAAAATGGCCAAGTTACATAGTTGTATTAAGATAACGAGCTTCAGCGTGCTTAGAAACGTAGTATGCTTACGGTAGCGTCACAGTATCGGTCAAGGAGGTGTGATAAACAGGGATTGTAAGGCAGTAGGAGGTGTGTACCTGTCTGCCACGTCAATTCTTGTTTGACTTGAGCGGGTCCTTTTTTCCTCCAGGCATATTTAGTTGTTAAGCTCCGGCGTGGTTCTCGATGGTTATTGATGACGTTAATGTTGTTCTTCTCGGGCAGAATTGTGTTTTCTGCGGTTGAGTTACGGGTCTTTTCTCCTCTCACGTTATAGATCCGACGGAGGCGCCTCGCACGACTTGCTGGTGGACAGACCTCCCAGCCCACCACCCCGCTCACCTCGCCCCAGAGGGAGAACCCGCTGGGGCCTCCCATAGCAGCATCAGCCCCGGGCCCCTCCCAGAGCCTTGGTCTCAATGTCCACAACATGACCCCAGCTACCTCCCCAATAGGTGCATCAGGTAAGCCTTACTTCCATACCTGGGCCATTTAGTCCTGGCTTTCTGTGAGGCTTATGGTTGTGACATTTTCACAACGGGGTAAGATTGGGCCGCATTTCCACAGACGAGAACATGGGACAGCAGCTGTTCAAAATCCTGCAAGCAGTAGTTTAAAGATTGACATCATTACGTTGTGTTTTGTTCATCTCTATTCATTTTGATGGTGATCTGTTCAAACTAATTGTTTTCCTTTCTGTAATTTTTATCCTTTGTCTCAAACAGGACCAGGTCTTAATTTCTGATGGTAAGGCAATTAAGACTTAATTTGGCTCAGCCGATTTTATGAGTTTGGTTGATGCTTTCCTTCTATGATAAAATCATCTGAAAAGGCAAGATTGAAATAATGGTCAAAATAACAGGCCTCTAATTACGGATTTCCATGTCTTCATTTAATGTTGTCAACAGAACTCTCTGAATTTTTGCGGTATAAAAGTTCACCTGATGTGATGTTTATAGCTGTCTCATTGACAATTACTTAACTATTGTGAAAATTTCTTTTTTTATAATTAATGGGCTCATCGTTGATATCCAGGTATGTCTTTGTTGGGAAACAATGATACTGATTCATCCTGCGTATTTGAAAATACCTTTTGTCAAGTGAACTTTTCTATTGAACATGAGAATTATCATTATAATTATTATAATTACTTAGGATTCTAATTTGAAAAAGCAGGTGCATTCAGACCTGTATTCATCATCACATCGTTGAATAATTTAATATGATTGTTATTTCTGCATTTAATGAACTCTCCCTTAGTTGCCTTCCACATAATCTGTCTTTTCGTCAATTAAAAGTATTTGCAGAGGGGTGCCTGGGTGGCTCAGTCGGTTACGTGTCTGACTTTGGCTCAGGTCATGATTTTGTGGTACGTGAGTTTGAGCCCTGCATTGGGTTCTGTGCTGACAGCTCAGAGCCTGGAACCTGCTTCAGATTCTATGTCTCCCTCTCTCTCTCTGTCCCTTCCCCACTTGAGCGCTCGCGCGCGCGCTCTCTCTCTCTCTCTCTCTCTCTCTCTCAAAAATAAATAAACATTACAAAAATTTTAAAAAGTATTTGCAGGGTTTCAGTTACTGTTACTCTTGATAGGCGTTATCGTAGACTCTTCCCCAGGTAAATATAAATGCTTATGCGTCCTCCTGTTGACTCTAAAAGTGAGAGAGGTTCAGATTAAATCATCAGTTAGCAAGAAACAGTGACTTTGCCTGAAATGTTGCTGCTGAACACCTTTGAGAAGCTGTGATAGTCTTCCGGTAGGGGACGGGCTCAGGATTCCAGTTGGGTTTTTACCCTTTCCTTGGGAAGGGTGCCACCAACAGTGCCGTTGGTTGCACCATGGCCAAGTCCCTCCTGGAATGCTGGAGAATGTCCGGGGAGAGCTAGTGGGATGCGGAGGGGCTTAAGGTCACGCTGCACCAGTGGTAGTCAGGCAGGAGACCGAGCTCTGCGTGTGCCTGGTCACAGCACCCTGTCTCTTTGGGACCACCAGGAGTCATTTCAGCATGAGCCCTGTCCTGCTTATGTCAGCCACTGGGTCTCGCGGGTCCTCATCCCTTGCCTCTCAGTCTCCAGTCTCCATATGGCTTGTTATGGACACCTCTCCCCACGCAGTCCCCTCTTCTGAAATCCTCACCGTCAGTCCCTGGAAGAGTGCTTCTCTGTGGACGGCTTTCCCTTTAGTGCTCTTGCTGAATTTATGCCCTTCCTCATTTCTTCTAGACCACGCTTCCTCCTCCCTAAGAACACATCGATTTGAACCTTGTGTCATTAGACCGTGTTCCCCATTCCTGTCCTTGTCACAGCTGACCTCCGAACACACTCACCCTGCCTCGTTCGGTCCACTGTCTCTCTCCCCAACACTGTGTCACGGTTTGTGGTGATCTCAGTAGCCACAGGGATGACCTTCCAGGACTCTGCCCTCGCGCTTTTTTGAGCTGCTTTCCCTTAGTAACCTGGTCTTCCATCCGACATCAGCCACTCACTGCCTTGGTCATACTCTAGATCTTTCCATCTCAGTGACTTCCTGACTGCCACCTTCAGCTTTCTGGCTCACCCTCTCTGTCCCACTTTCTTCACTTCTCCCTTCCCTGGTGTCCCCACGTCCCTCCTGGACCCATTTACATTCCACAGTCACTCATTGTCTCTCCCCCCTCTCACCTCTCTCTCGCTTTGTCTTACTTCCTGGATTAAACCATGCTTCTGGTTTTGTTTTGTTTTGTTTTTTAAGATTTTATTTTTATTTATGTATTTATTTATTTTGAGAAAAAGAGAGCATAAGCAGGAGAGGGGCAGAAGAAGAGAGAGAGAGAATCTCCCAACGTTGGGCTTGAACCCACAAGCCGTGAGCTCATGACCTGAGCTGAAATTAAGAATCAGATGCTCAACCGACTGAGCCACCCAGGTGCCCCTAAAGATTTTATCTTTAAGTAAACTGTACATCTAGTGTGGGGCTCAGACTTGCAACCCTGAGATCAAGGGTCATATGTTCTACTGACTGAGCCAGCCACGTGCCCCCCATGTTCCTGGTTTTGTTTTTTGTTTTTTAATGTTTGTTTATTTTTGAGAGAGAGAGAGAGAGAGGGAGGGAGAGAGAGTGAGGGGCAGAGACAGAGGGAGACACAGAATCCAAAGCAGGCTTCAGACTGAGCTGTCAGCACGGAGCCCGACGTGGGGCTTGAACTCACCGACCGCGAAATCATGACCTGGGCCAAAGTCAGACACTCAACCGACTGAGCCACCCAGGTGCCCCCCCACCCCCACCCCCATGCTCCTGGTTTTCAATCCCATTCCCCAGCTCCCGTCTGTCTCATGCAGTGGAACAAGGCTAGAGAAAAAACCAGAACCATGCTGTCTGTCTCATTTCAGATTCATGGTCACGCGCTCCAGCAGACCCTTCATACTGGCAGGTAGTTACAGCGTATTTCCTGTTTGCTCTCCAGCTCCCCAGGTCTGTTTTGAACCCTCTCCTTCAGTCAACAGCACCTCATTCTCTGTGCAGCTCTGGCCTGATGGGCTGCCTTCCTAGGTCATGGAGAAAGCAGGTGCAGGCAGCGACGTAGTAGTGATGTGAGCTCCCATCGTAGCGTCCTCCTACCTGCCTGTTTGTGTGGCCTGCTTTTGTTAAGCTTGAAGCTCCCTGCCCTTCCTGAATTCTGTCCCCAGGTCCCACCTCCTCTCTCCAACTCAGAGCTGTTGCCCCAGCACTTCCCAGCTTTCCTGCTCCAGCAGGTTTTCCTTCTTAAGTGGAAAACTTTGATTTTTTTAACATTCTACATGTGGTTCCTCCTCCCATCCTGGGAATATACATATAAAGGAACTCTCCTGATCTCATTTCTGCTGCCACCTTCCAGCCCACTGCTCTGCTCTGCATCACAACAGAACCTCCAGAGTGAGTTGCTTCCTGGCCTCTGTGTCCTTCTGTCCTTGCACCCACTGCTGATTCGAATCCAGTCAGGTGAGGACTCCTGTGATCTGCTCTGAGTCAACGGCTCAGCCCCAGCTGATGGGCTCTGGCCTTCTTCTTGCAACACTTTCTTCTTTTGGCTTCCAGAGCTCTGCACTCTCCTGGTTTTCCTCCTGTCTTCCCCCCTTCTTGGGGCTCCACATGGTTCTTTGTCGTTTCCCTGACGTGTAAATGTCAGGGGTCAGGGGCGGGGGTGGGGGGTGAGGGGGAGCTGGGTGTCAATATTTTAACCTGTTGTCCTGTCCATCTGTGTCGATTTTCTTACTGATTTGATCTGGTTTCCCAGCTTTACTTACCATCTCTAAGTTGCTGGTCTGTAGGTTGATCTCTCCAGTCCAGAACCATTCCTTGAACCTCAGACTCACACACTGTCTAAGAAGCATCTCACGGAGAGCACGTCCAAAATTGTCTTGTGTTCTGGAACGCCCTCTCAGAAAATACCAGCTCATTTTTTTTTTCTAGTTGCTGAAGCCTGAAACGTTCCCTCATCTTTTTACTTCATATTCTAGATCAGGGGTCAGCTATCCCTTTCTGTAAAGGGCCAGATAGTAAATATTTTGGTTTTGCAGGCTGCATAGCCTCTGTCACAGCTATTTTCTGCCCCTGTAGCACAAAAGCAGCCACAGACAAAACATAAACAAAAGAGCATGGCTATGTTTCAGCAGAACTCTACTTACAGAAACAGGTAGTGGGCCTGATGTGGGTTCCAGGGCACCAGCGTGTCTTGCTTGGATTACTGGAGTGGCCACGCCTTCCCTCGCTTCACTTCAATCTCAGGGTAGCACCAGACTGAAGCGTAAGCCCAACCTTGTATAACAGCAGGGTTATTTTTCACAGCAAGCTCGTTACACTGCCGTCACAAACTAACGGAAGACTTGGGCAGCTCCAGCTGGTTAGTTCTGGGCAGCACACCTCGGTGCTGGGAAGTCCTGATTAGGTCTCTCCCATAATCACTATTATTCATAATCGCAGATCAGTAGATATTATTAGCTATGCGCCTGGCAGGTTGGATAAAGAGAATTTCACAGATTTATCAAATAAACAAGTTTAAACAAAATGAAACAGAAAACAAGCACCCCCTAAGATGGGTCACGTCAGTGTTCTCTTGGTTCCCTCCGCTGGCTCGCCTTCTCATGGAGAATGAGAGTCAGAGCCCTCACCTTGACCCAGGGCTGTGTGTGAACCGGCCCTGTTTCGGCTCTGACCTCCTTTCCCACTGTGCTCCTCCTCCTTGCTGCTCCTCTGCTCTAGCCGTACTCGCTTCCTGGCTCTTCCTGAACATTTCGGCCGTGACCTCTGTTGCTGGAAGGCTCAGCCCCTAAAATCCATGTGGCTTTTTCATTCACCTCTTCAGATGTTTATACAAGGGTGACTTTTGTTGGCCTTACTGTCTGAAGGTGCTACCTCTATCTGACATGGATAACTTTTTCTCTGAGCTTTTGTCACCAGCTGACGTAGCACACACATGACTTGCTTCTCCTGTTTTCTCTGCTTCGCCTACTATAGCGTAAGCCCCACAGGCCAGGGACTCGTATCCATTTTACTGACTGCTGTGTCCCAGTGCCTTTAACAGTACCGGCCACGTTCCATCTGTTACTTGGTGGAATTAATAAGTGGCTCACAAGAGAAAATGACCCAAATGACATAGGCACATATAACTTAAGAGAAAATCTCAAGAGGGTGTGATAGTGTTATGTTAAAGAAATGTGAAAAGCTGCCATGAGGAAGATGACGGCCTGTGCTTGTTTTCTGTGGTCCTTGATGGTAGACGGAGGGCCAGCGGGTAGATTTATTGTCCACTGAATACGGAGAGACTTGTGTTCCAGAATGGAGACGTGCTTTCTGACAGACACAGATCCCGGGCAGACCACCGCCCGTGGAGAGGAGGCCTCGCCCGGGAGTGACGCGGTAGTCCTGTGGCCGCCTTCTCGGTGGGGCTGCTTTGTGCTGCAGGGAACCAGAACGGGGGCCGGGGAGCTCCAGCGGGTCCTCCAAATTGCTCTCCCGTCTGTGGTCCCAGCTTCTCGCAACGCTGCCTGCTTCTGTCTGAAGTTCCTCGGGCCGCCGTGACAAAGTATCGCAGACTGGATGGCTTGAAACCACAGAGTTGTATTCTGTCACAGCTCCAGAGGGAAGAGGTCGAAAGTCAAGGTGTTGGCCGGGCCGTGCTTCCTTGGACGGCCCCGACGAAGAACCTTGCCTCTTCTGGTTTCTGTTGGTTGCCGGCCATCCTCGGTGGTTCTTGGCCTGAGGCGGCACCACCGCAACGTCCTCTGTCTTTTCACGGCCTTGCCTCTGTGTGTATCTGTGTTCACGTTGCCCTCTTCTTGTGAGGACACCAGTTACTGGATTAAGGGACCATTCTGATCCAATGTGACCTCATCTTAACTTGAATACATCTGCAAAGACCCTGCTTCCCAGTGGAAATACCATTTATGGATTTTTTTTTTCTTTAATCACCATCCCCTCTTCTCTCTTTTTTTTTTTTTTAGATTTTTTTAATGTTTGTTTATTTCTGAAAGAGAGCTCCAGCAGGGGAGGGGCAGAAGAGAGAGGGGGCCAGAGGATCCAGAGTGGGCTCTGAGTCAGCAGAGGAGAGCCCGATGTGGGGCTCAAACTTACAAACTATGAGATCATGACTCAACCAACTGGGCCACCCAGGCGCCCCTCTCCTCCCTTTAGAACATAAGGTTAGAGCAGGGACCTCACCACTGCTGTTCATTCCCTTGTCCCCAGAACCATGCTGGCACATAGTAGGCACTCTGTTAGTGCCCCTAGTTAAGTGAATAAATGAAAGAAAAAATAGTTTCTTGGGAATGTTAGACGCAAAATGAGACTTGAGCTTGATTGATTGATTAAATTGATGTTTTTAAAAAGTAATCTCTACATCCAACGTGGGGCCCGAACTCACAACCCCGAGATCAAGCGTCGCCTGCCGCACCGACATAGCCAGCCAGGTACCCCTTGAGTTCTATTTAGAGAACATTTGCTAACATAAGTCTTTCACTGTGACCCACTTTAGTCTGTCTCTTTGCTTTTCCTGGCACTCGGAGCAGAGTTTAAAAAGCCCATAAGCCAATTTTTTTCTAAGATTTTGCCAAAAAGCTTACTACAGAATATTCTGGACCTACACGATAGATAACGTATGTGAGACATAGTAATGCCTTGAACCCCTGACGGAGTCTCTGGCTCTCCACCCCTCTCCCCCACACCAGCAGGTCACTGCTGTTCAGAATTTTGCATTTATCATGCTCAGACATTTTTTTCTTTCTCTCTCTCTCCCTCTCTCTCTCTCTCTCTCTCTCTTTTACCGCACTGTTAGTATGACATTGCTTTTGCCTGTCTTAAAACTTTGTGCGTGTCGGTAATATTTTTCCTACAGCTAATTGTCACTTTTTTACAGCTGTCATTGATTCTGTTGCGTTTACGTGTCCGTTCGCTGACGTTTATTTAGGGCTTCCTGTGGGTCAGACCCGGCAGTAAGTCGTGGGAACGTGAAGATGAGCGAGGTCCAATTTCTTTCCTGGAAGAACTTACCATCCGGGCGGGGAGAAGGTGTTCTTTCATTTCCTTTGAAAAACCTGTGCTCATTAAGTTCCTGGGAGGACAAACTGGTTTTCTTAGTTCCTTCCCCCATCTTTAGATTGCTTTGCCCAGCCTTCAGGAACTCTTAACCCTCCTGGAGGATTTTTATTTTACAGTCCTGTTTTGAAATCCTACTTATCTTCCTTCTGTTCCCTCTGATGTCTACCTCTCAGACATCTTGAATATATCCAACTGAAGCCTCACCCTTCCTGGCTGTCGCGACCTCTCTGAAGACATGGTCATTCTTGCACAAGAGTCCCCAGTGAGTCCTTTATCAGCTGGTTTTATCTTGACAGGATTATTAAGTCTGGCGGACCAAGTTCTCTGGGTGCCTTTTCTACCCTCCGGAGCTGGCGTTCTTAAAAGACTGTTGTCATTCCATGAGTTCTGGCAAACCGGTGAAGCCTTTGATCAGCCTCTCCAAGCGTAGTTTTAACCATATATCATAAAACGGAGGATTACAAAGGAAACCAATTATACAGAAATACGGTTATCACAATGTTTTTAAAGATTGTGACATAGTAATTTATGTGCTTCCGTGATAATGCTTTAAATAAAAGATCTAGCAGCTAATCAAACAGCTACTGTAATTTCGGCCCCCTGATTTCCGTCTCCATCTGTGGGAAAGAACCTCTGCTCTGGGAGCAGAAATGAACAACAGGGCCTGTGTGCAGGGAGCGAGAAACCAGATGATGTGTTTGGCCTCTGGGCTAGTTCCAGGGTTTGGATCAGAAAGAAACACAGAAGCCCTTTCCTCTGTCTGACTGCTAGTCTTTAACATACTTAAAACTAGTTTCACCTAAATTCTTCTTCTGTTTGAAGATGGTCTTGGTCCTGTTTCCATCGATGCCTTCGAACACTTGCATAATGCCTTCCATTTGCTAGGCACTGTGGTAGGAGCTATGGATACAGGCAAAGATGGGCAAGTCTCACCCAGCAGGAGTGTCCGAGGACCCCGTGTCTGGCAGGAGGGGATGTCCTCGTGTGGAGATCTCCATGCTGGTGCGGCACAGGTAGTCTCTGCCTCCCGCTGCCACCTCTGTGGTGTCAGGTTTTTTTTGGAGAATTTCACACAAGTGTTTATCTGACTGTGAAAATTCTGCCTTAAACAAACAAACAAAGAAACAAACAGGATTGGGGTGCCTGGCTGGCTCAGTCAGTAGAGCATTCGACTTTTGATCTCAGGGTCATGAGTTCAAAGCCCCACGTTGGGTGTGGAGCCTACTTAAATAACCACCCCCCCCCCCCAAATAAAACACCCCAGAATTATTACTTTTGAAAATAGGGAACATCCTTCCATATCCCATTACAGTTGTTATTCCAAACCCTCCAAATTTGCTTGACATGTTTTATTATCTGTTTTACATTTTGGTTTGTATCGGTTGTTATCAGCTATCCACTGAGTGCTGTAGGTTCATGCAGCCTTTATTTCATACCTTTGCCTTTAAATCCTGTCGTGTGTTTGTTAGGTTCTGTTCTGGGTCACGTCGCATATAGTCTAGTAAGAGAAGACAAACTGTGTTTAAAAACCATAAAATCTGTCAGGTGGTGCGAATTCTTGTGGAGAAAAGAGAGAATTATGTTGGGAGTCCGTATTGGCGAGGGAGGAAGGCATTGCTGTTTTAAGGTAGAGACGACTGTAGGCCTCATTAAGAAGATGACATTTCAACAGAAGCCTAAATGAAGCTGGGGAGCAAACCAAGTGGTTATCTGTTGGGTGTTCTTTCCTGACAGAAGGAACAGCAGATGCCGAGGTCCTGGGGCAAAAATGGACTTGGTGATGATTGATGCAGAGTGGTCGTCTTCAATTTCCCTTCAATTTCCTTCTCCGGTTTTGATACAGAACTTTGTTATTTAATAGTGGTACCTTTGTAGAAATGTCAACAAAATCAGAATCATGCTTTTATAATAAATTGTCTTTGGCTAAGAATGCTGTTAGCAGTGACAAAATTATAACCCTTCGTCCTATTGTTGATTGCTAATCCAGTATTTAAATCTTTTTTTTCTTCTTCAGAAAGAAGCCCTATTGTTTCCACTTGGTCTATAGCTTCGTCTCCCCCCACCTGGGGGAGAGAGAGGGCTGGAGGGTGATTCAGAAGCAAGCTGGAGGCCCAGCTCAGGCACAAGTCCCAAGGCCAGAGGGCTGTAGTGAGACCCCTCACATCTGCGGGGCTTGGGAGGCTCTTGGTGGTGTTGAAATCTCTTTTGCTTTAGCTGTACCTGGTGTGCCCTATACCAGCACAGTCATTTCGTCTCATTGGGGTGACTTTTCGGCTACCCAAGGGGGTCATGTTTTGCATGTATTTTGGCCACCAAAAGGGGGAGGATGTTCTGTATGTGTTTTTATTATAATGGGCTGCATTGTATGACATAATTGCTAGGATCATGATATTTATTTTGTGAATCTGGAGGAAGTCTGACGTCTTCTTAGCTCTGGGAATCAGCTTCCTGTTTCGACCTGGGCTTGATCCCTTTTTTCTCCTCCTCTGTCTCCATTCAGGTCAACCTGGTCCTTGAGCTTCTGTTGCCTCTGACTCCAACCAAACTCCCCGCTAGCACTCTGCCCACATAGTGGGACGTGAACATCACAAAATTGCCGCTTCCACTGCTTAGTTCGTGCTCTCAAGTCTAGGGAAGGCACAGAAGTAAATGGTGTGTGAGAGTGGTTTCCAGAAAATGCAGTTCCTATCCCTTGAGGGACTTGATGGCTCAGTAGGCGAGATCAGACACGTCACCTGCTCTAGAAGTCCTCCTTGTTTGCACCTGAATGCAGTCCAGGAACTTTCAGGGTCCTCTGTGATGAGCCCCCCCCCCTTTTCATTTAACTTCATTTCCTGTTTTCAGAGCAACTCTGCTCCTGCTCCAGGAACCATCGCACTCACTCCAGATACTTCAAACCCTTAGAAATTATGCTGCACATGCCATTCTTAATTTTGTGTGCATTTATGTTGTTTTGCTAACTAGATTGCAAACTCTGAATAAAGCTATCTTACATTTCTCTTCTCTGTTGAGCTCATAGTAGGTCTGCATCCAGGAAGTAATTCTCTTTTTTTGATTTGGGAATATGCTAGCGGTTTTTCTCGCCATCTGTCTCCAGGCTCCCGATTGGAGTCTAAGGGCGTGCATTTAAGAAATGCTAATGTTTTAATTAAAACAACAACAAAAAGAAATACTGATATTTTGACACACAGCCTTCTAAGACGGGATCATGAAGAAACAGAAAATCTAAATAGCCTGATTACTAGTAAGGAGACTTGAGTCTGTAATCAAAAACCTCCCAACAAACAAAAGTCCAGGACCAGACACAGCTTCACTAGTGAACTCAAGGAATTAATACCAACCCTTCTCTAACTCTACCCCCGCCCCGCCGCCGCAAAAAAAAGAAGAGGAAGAGGGACGGATACTTCCAGACAATTCTGTGGGGCTAGCCATTACCCTGGTGCCCAAACAAATCAGGAAAGGACACCACGAGAAAAGAAAATTATAGGCCAGTATCCGTGATGAATATAGGTGCGGAAATCCTCAACAAAAATATTAGCTAACTAAAATCAGTAGTACGCTAAAGGATCATACGTATACTGTGATCAAGTGGGATTTATTTCTGGGATCTAGGGAGGGTTCAACATCTGCATGCCAACCAGTGCGATACACCACATTAGCAAAATGAAGGATAAAAATCGTATGAGCTTGCAGAATAAGCGTTTGACAAAATTCAACATCCATTTATGATAAAAACTCTGAACAAAGTGCGTATAGAGGGAATGTGCCTCAGTGTAATAAAGGCATGTTTGACTGGTCCACAGCTAATGTTACACTCAAGGGTGAAAACCCAAAAACTTTCCCTCTAAGATTACGAACCAAAGAAGTTTGCTCGTTCCTGCCACTTTTATTCAACCCAACTTCGGAAGTCCTGACCAGGCAATTAGGCAAAAAAAACAAAAACAAAAACCACACATCAGGATTGGAAAGGAAGTAGAACTGTCACTATTTGCAGGCGACTTGATACTCTGTGTACAAAACGCTGAAGACTCCACCCAAATACTGTTAAAACTTGATAATGAATTCAGTAAAGTTGTCGGCTAAAAAAATCAATATACAAAAATCTCTTGTGTTTCCATACGCTTGTAATGGACTATTGGAAATAGAAATAAAATAATCCCATTTACAATTGCATCAAAAAGAACAAAATATCGAGGAATAAATTTAACCAAGGAGGTGGAAGATGTATGCACTGAAAACTACAAGGTGTTGATGGAAGAATTTTAAAAAGACACAGATAAATGGAAAGATCTTCTGTGCTCATGGATTGAAAGAATTAATATTGATAAAAATGTCCATACCAAGCTAAAGCAATCTGTGGATTCAATGCAATCTCTATGAAAATTCCAGTGGCGTTTTCATAGAAATAGAATAATCCTAAAATTTATACAGAACCACAGAAGACCCCAAATCGCCAAAACAGTCCTGAGAAAGAAGAACAAAGCTGAAGGTGTCACACTACCTGATTTCAAGCTGTTACAAAGCTATAGTAATCAAAATTGCATGACCTGGCATAAAAACATTCACATAGGTCAATGGAAAAGAATAGAGAGCCCAGAAACTGACCACCCATATATGGTCAATTAATTTATGACAAAGGAGCCATGAATGTACATTGGGGGCGGTCTCTTCAGCAAATGGACGGCCATATGCGGCAGAATGAAACTGGACTGTCTTACGCCACACAAAAAGTAGCTGAAAATGGGTAAAGACTTGAACGTAAGACTGGAAACCATGAAACTCCTAGCAGAAAACATAGGCTTATGGTAAGTACCTTGACATCAGTCTTGGCGCTGGTTTTTGGCTCTGACTCCAAAACCAAAGGTAACAAAAGCAAACATAAACAAGTAGGACCATATCAAAGTAAAAAGCTTCCGTGAAGCAAAGGAAACCATCATCACTGAAAAGGCAGCTTATAGAATGGGAGAAAAAATTTGCAAATTGTGTATCTGATAAGTGGCTAACATCTAAAATACACGAGGAACTAGACCTAACTGTGAGACCTGAAACCATAAAAATCTTTGGTATACTGCTGTTAACCAAACTACAGATGAATCTCCTTTGGTCTGTGACAGTTTCTCAGTGTTTCTGTGCTTTTCATTTTCTTGACAGTTTTGAAGAGCATTGTATAGAATGTCTCTTAATTTGGCTTCGTCTAGTGTTTTTCTCATGATTAGTCTGGGGTGTGGGGTTTTAGGGGGGAGAGTATCACACAGGCAAAGGGCCCTGCCGCACTGCCGGTCACGTTGACCTTCACCACCGAGTTAAGCTGCAGTCTGCCAGGTCTCTCTACTGTGAAGTAACGATTCTTTTCCCTTTCCAGACTCAATTCTTCAGTGGTGAGTTCTTAAGTCCAGCCTACCCCACTCAAGCAGTGGGAGCTAAGTTTTACCTTCTGGAGTGGGGAGTATCTACACATAGATACATTATATGGGATTCTTCTGTAAGGGACATTCACCCCCTTCTCCCCAGTTACTAAGTTAATGCTTCCATACATCGGTATGAACTCATGTATATTTATTTTGTACTTTGAGTTATGATTCAAATTATTATTTATTTTTGCTTTATTATTTTACACAAATTGTTCTAGCTTTGGTCATTGGGATCCCTTTTGGGTTGACGACTCTGTTTGGCACAGTCATCCTTTTATTTTTATTTTTTTTGAGCACTGTCTTGCTGGCACTATCAGATGCCCCAGGCTCATCCCATCTTTGTTTTGCACTAGCTGTAGACTCCACCGTTTCTCCAAGGAGCCGTCAAGATCTTTTGAGTCCAGATGTATGATTCTTGGCATGATCCACCCTTTTGACACTAAGGAAGGGAATACTCAGTCTCATAAATAAGAAGATCAAACCATTTTTCTAATTCGAGTTGTTGGTCTTCTTGTCTCGATATTTTAGGTACCACTATATTTCTTTACACGTTTGAAATTTCATTTTATTTGTGTTTAGTCACAAGAGCAAAATGTTTTCACTAGGAAGTTAGCTGCTGACTGAATATATGAGTCGGTTTTATGGAGTAGAAAATGTTCATTATAAGTCGTGTTGAGAGGGTGAGTTTGGTATTGGCCAAAGAAAGTACTAGTGTACTTTGTATTTTCCATGAATGTTAACCTTTTAGCTTAGTTCATTGTCAAGATCTATGTTAAATAAGCCTTAGAATTTTGATAAGTAGTGGAAGGAATGATTCTTTTTATAACACTAATACCTTTTTAAGTTTTGCTTTTATAATTTTATGTATTTTAATGTTTATTTTTGAGAGAGAGACAGAGCACGAGTGGGGGAGGGGCAAAGAGAGAGAGAGGGCGACACAGAATCCGAAGCGGGCTGCAGACTCTGAGCTGTCAGCACAGAGCCCGACACAGGGCTCGAACCCACAATCCTTGAAATCATGACCTGAGCCAAAATCGAACACTTAACCGACAGAGGCACCCAGGCGCCCCAGCTTTTATAATTTTAGGATGTAGAAACATATAGCTTTGATTTAAAATAGCCATGATCAAAGAATTGTTCAGCAGTTTGGGGTAGAGGAAATAGTAGCATTTTCCTTGGAGTCAAGAGACATGTGTTTTAATCTTGCCTCTGTTTCTGACTTGCTAAAGGAAGTTCTTAGACTTCACAGGTCTCCGTATTCTCATCTGTCAAAGAAGAAGATGGCTAAGATTGTAAAGTCACTCCCCACCACCCGCACACCTTTTTAACAGTTTTATTGGGGCTTTAAGGTACCTTCTGGCAATTCTGTGCTTCTTTTTATACTGTAATTTAGCAAGCCCCTTTGTGTGTGTGTGTGTGTGTGTGTGTAAAATACTGGACTAGATCTAGTGTTACAGCTTAAATAGGCACTTGGTCTGGCTTATACCTGAAAGGAAATAGCATTCAGGAAATACTACCGTTCTGGGAGGCAAATCTTAGAGAAATAAAATCCTCCTTATTTCCTTTAAAATTATGGCCTTCCCGCACAGAATGGATAATTTACCTTTAACAAGCTCTTATTAGTAATAAAAGTTTGGATAGCTGCCATCTTGAAAGTTTGTAGTTCATATTTTACTAAGCAGGCAAGGCTTACTTACACACCCTCAGTTTTTGAAGAATTGTTTTTAAATTTTTAAATCTCGTCAAAGAGAACCGGAGATTATATCTGTTTTAATTCTTCAATACCTGCCCTTACGGAGATGAAGAAGCGGGGTTCTCCATTCCTTGAAATTTGGCTTCCTGACAGCGATTTCCCAAGTTAGGAATGGTAGAGAATGAGGACCGAGGACCACAGAAGCCTGTGTGTGTGATTTGGAAACAAAGCGATATTTTGTGTTGTTGCTCGATTTGGCTTTAACCAAATCAGTAGTTGATTTATATGGATTCAAAGACACCGTACGTTTTTTTAAGTTTAAGACCGCAACGAGGTCACCCAAATTCTGGAGGGTGTGGACAGACCGAGGAACACTGCGATACGTAGTAAACTCTGGGGAGAACTGCCCCACTGGACCCAGGATGTGAAGAGCCCGTGGGGAGGGTTCAGGAAAAGAATTCAGATGATATACTTGATGTTTTATAAAAATATCGCAACCACAGTATCCTGGACTCTATGGTGAACTCTGGCACTGTGTTACCGTAGGGTTATCGTACACGTAGCATAGAAGAGTGTGCTATGTTATGAACACAGTGTTTTTGAACAACTTAGTTTAATTTTAAGACTGGTTTTATAAGGTAGAAATTTTAAAGCTGCTTAACTGATATCCCATAAAAGTTGCTGAACTTTATTATTGATTAATTTTATTTAAAAATGTCAGACCTTTCCTTGTGATACGTGTCTTGATTCTAGCTATCAGGAATGGATGGATGTTTTGTGATCTTCAGTAAATAGCTACTGAGAACTCACTTTGGGTTACATTCTTGAATGTTTAAGAAAACATTCTTAAAGTTTTACTGTCTTCTCTGAGCTTAGTTCAAATTGTTGCCACATCAGATGTTTTCTGTATTTTCCTTGAGTCTACTTAGGAATAGTCAGGATTCAGTGTCTTTTCTCTTTTATGAGTCCCGAGGAAGCTTTAAGAAACAGACGCGTTAAAACCTGTGAAGAATGGATGAACGTTTAGTGATCTTCTTCAATGAGAGAGACACATAGGAGTGGCAGGTTTACTCTCCTGGAGTGCTGGGAGGGTTAAAGGTTATCCACTTGGTAGTTATTTTAGCTACAAATGGCAACTCAAGTTTTTTTGTTTTTTTTTTGTTTTTGTTTTTTGTTTTGTTTTTTTTTTAACCTGAGTCTGATTTTCCTTGCAGCAACATAGGTATATATTTTTTAAAGTACTTGCAAATGCCTGGGTAAAACTTTTTTGTGGAAAGATATTTGTAGAGTTAAAGTATTTTTTTAAATTCTGTGGGATGAACATGGTTTCAAAGACATGGATGAGAAATAATCGGCCCCGTACGCAGGGCTGTGGTTCACTGTACTGTAGGTTCCATGAAAGCAAGGTCAATGTCAGGGTTTTTATTTTCCCCATCATCAGATGAGATGTTCAGTCAGTGAATGATCTGTATTTAAGGACATTGGTTATCGATGGCTCTGTTTGCATGTTGTCAACATTTTTGTGCAGATCGTAAGCACACAGCAAAGTTGAAAGACTCGGAACGAACACCTATATACCTGCCATCTAGCTCCTACCGTTAACATTGTGGTCTATTTGCTTTATCACACATCTGTCCATCTGTATATCTCTATAGCCATTTATTAATTCATCTTCTTTCTGGCACGTTTCAAAGATTTTTTTCTGGACAATCACGGTAGCTAATTTGTATCCAGGGACCATATTTGAACTGGCGAAAGAAAAAGCGATGAGGAGTCCGTTTTAGTTACCAGATGTAGCTCTGTCGCTGACCTCAGGCGACGTATATGGATGCACTCTGATTTCTTGCTGATGTTTCCATGACTTTAACGTCACACTGTTAGCACGACCTCCCGATAGAGAATCCTCATTTGCTGACTGTTTTGGTGGTGTGGATGCCGATTGTGTATGACTACTGTTGCCATTACAAGTGGCTTTCATGTTACTTCACAGGAAACTTAAATTTCTCGTGTCTTTTCTGGTTAGGAGTAGCTCATCGAAGCCAGAGCAGTGAAGGAGTCAGTTCTCTCAGCAGCTCGCCCTCCAATAGCCTTGAAACCCAATCTCAGTCTCTCTCGCGTTCCCAGAGCATGGATATCGATGGTGTCTCTTGTGAAAAAAGGTAAAGTAAGCCAGTTGTCCAATAAGCTGTGGGATTTATGGAAAGGGAAAGATTCGGTCACTTCGGTCTCTAGTCCACCCAGAGGTTTACACCAGTCCTTATTAGCAAATTAGCGTGAGATCTGTGAGGCTTATAGGTCTTTGTATTATTCTGAAATGTTCTTTATAAGTTGTTTAGCTTTTTGTATTGAAATGTCTTTTATGAAATAATGGTGTAAGTGGAAAAAAAAAGTTTTTTGAAAAATGTTTTCTGATGTCCTTACTTTGTATATACCGTGTTGGCGAGCATATGTCCGTCCCTAAGAATTTCTTCCAAGTTTTACTGATCAGTGAAATGTAAACGTTTGGAAGGGAAGGGTACACACGGGAAGCCAGATGCCTTAGGAGCTCCATAAGGGTCAGGATGTCCAGAGCAGAGCGTTCGGTGCTGTAAGTGTGCCGTGAATGGTAATAGAGTGGCTGAGGTATCAGTTCCTTTGTTCCTTGGGCAGAATAAAGAACCCCCTGCGCCAGGACCCGTCTCCCCTGCCCTGAAGCAGCTCCCACAGTTTGTGTCAGTGGACCAGACAAATAGTATTTTCTGGGTGTGTTATGAAGTGAAAGAGGTTCAGAGGCACCGGAACAGAGCTTCGGCAAGTTGATGGGTCGGGGTGAGGAGGCCGATCAGGGATCGCCTCACCTTAGATAAGAATTCCGAAAGGACGACACTCTCAGGGAAAAGATGAAGTAGAAGAAAATCAATCCCACAGAGTAAAAACAATGGTGTCCTTACCACCTTTGCTCTGAGTAGATACATTTTTTAAAAATCAAGTCAACTGTGTAATTTCATGGCCAGTGGGTGACTTCATACTGGTTTAGTACCTCGATTTACACTATTGGTACAGTCTGACGAGCCTCAAGCTGAGAACTAGCAGTGGACCCAGGCCTATACTGCTTTTAAGGCATCTTACGGAAGCAGACGTAAGTCATGTCTTCAGAGAATTTCCTTAGAAAAATTTCCAAGAAGTATGAACTCATGGTCAAAACTCAAAGAACACGCCAGATGAAAGCCACCGTGAGTAACATATGGCAGTACCAGTAAGAGTAGAATTTTTCACCTATATATTTTTGGTTTTTGGAATTATCAGATGGACAATACAAAATACGTATGTTTAAATAAATTACAAAGGGAACTGAAAACATGAAAAGGGGAGAGCAGCTATAAAGACAACCAAGCACGTTTGAAAAAGAACCAAGTAGAATTTCTAGAAATGAAAAGGTAATTCAAATTGAAAACGTGATGTGAGAGTTAAAACAGTTGATAGGACATAGCTACAGAGAGAGTTAACAAACCGAATGGTAGAGCTGAAGAAATTATACAGTGTGTGCCTCAAAGAGAAAGAGATAAAAATACGCAAGATATTTAGAGACATAACGGACACAGATCCAACCAGTATCTAGTAGACATTTCAAAAGGTGAGAACAGAGAGACTTAGAGCGATTCCCCACACCACGCTTTGTTCCATGTGTTTTCCTCTACTGGTTTGGAAGCCATTATCCAAAAGATAAACGGCTAAGAATTTTTCTAGAGTTGATAAATGATATGAATCCTCAGATTCAAAAAGCCCAGCAGCTCGCCTGCTGATGAAACAGAGAGACATTCATATCTGGACATTTTATGGTAAAATTTCAGAACATCAAAGACAAAAAGACCTTTAGTGCAGCCAGAGAGAAAAAAGAGATCGTCTACCAAAGAATGATAGTTAGATGTCTGAATGATGGAAGTCAGATGGTGGGATAATAGTGTCAAACGCTGAAGGTAAATTCACTGTCCACTGGCAATTGTGAAGCCTTGTGCACCAGTCTCTGAGAAGCGCAGGGGAGATAAAGATATTTATACAGATTCAGAAAACCAACACACGCAGACATCCTGGTAGTCTGCCACTTCTGAAGACCCCAGCTGTTAACAGATGTAGTTGACGAAGAAGGAAAATGATCTCGGGACTAATGTCTGAGATGCACGAAGGAAGGGTGAGTGAATAATAAACGTGGTAAATCTAAACAGACAGGGGTAGTGTAAAACAATGGTAACAGAATACACAATAATATCGAGGGAGAGAAGTGAAAAAACGAGTTAGGTACGACATGCTGGATAGCGGTAGCATGGAAGGGCAGGGGCCGGGGGGAGGTCATTAGAGCACTAACGTCCCTGTGTACTTGGGAGAGGGGTGAAGATACTGGCCAACTTGTAGATTTTGAGTTAAGGGTACTTGATACAATTTCAGGGGTGGCCACTAAAAGAACAGAAATGGAGTATGTTTTCCAAAGCAGTAAAGGGAAAATATGGAATGGGGGTTGGGAGTCTGGGGGGACGGAAGCACGAATTTTAAAGGAAAGACAAATGGCACAAAATAAGACGGTTAAAAGAAATGAAGAATAGGTCAGTAATCACAGTGAATCACAGTGAAAGGCTTCAATCCGGGTTAAAAATGAAACCGAACCCAGCTTTATCTTGGTTTACAGAAGACATACCTGAAGCAGTAGGTTAGAACTTTTCAACGTTTTGTTGGAAGTGAAAGAAAAGGGAAAGATATTCCATGCAAATACTAAACAAGAGAAGATTGGGGTAAACAATAGATTAGTCTTTAAGGCACAAAATACTACTAGACATAAGCACTGTGTATTGTTTAACAGGATGTAACAGTTTCCAAAGTATACACACATACTTGTGTGACAGCAGCAACAATAAAGCAAGTAACAGTAGAACTAGAAGAAAGTGACACATACTCATAACGGGAGATTTTGACACATCCCTTTGGTGCATGGATAGATCAAAAAGAGTGAGCGTCAGTAAGCATATGAACAAATGAAACAACACAGCTAACAAGGTGGATCTGATCCTTTGCACTCTACAGTTGGAGAATGCGTATTCTCCTAATATCCAAAGACCGGAGAGTTTCAGAATGCAGGATCAAACCGATCACGTTTTCTGACTAGGACATTAGGTTAGGTAATTAATACAGGGGAAAAAAATTTTAAATCCCTCATACATTTGGAAATCTTTAAAACAGAGCATGCGTCTAACTACAGGTCAAAAAAGAAATTTGGAATTACCTGAAACTGAACAATAACAGATATGACACATTATGAGCTTCATGTTGCAGCCAAAGCGGTTCTTAGGAGAAAATATAAAGCTCTAATATAAATGAAACAAGGAAGAAGAGAATATGACTAAGTATTGAAAATAGGAACCCTTGTCTTGGAAGGCTCTTGCCCTGGATATGCGCATGGCTAACCCCCTTCCTGTTTGTACTCATGTGGCATTTCTCAGTGAGGCTCACCCCATTTAAAATGGAAAGTCCTGCACTCTCCGTTGCCTTTTCCCTACTCTTTTTGCTTTATTTTTTCCGTAGCATTTATCATTATATGATACGTTTTACTTACTTATTATATATATTGTCTATGATCTTTCACCCTCTAATGAGAAGGTAAGCTCCATAACACAGGGCTTGTATTGTCTCTTTTGTTTGTTCATTGACATCTCAGACACCTAGAACAATGCCTGCATAGAAGGGGGCACTCAGTGATATTTGTTACTGAAAAAGAGAATTCCGTGAAAAATTGTAAATATGCAACGTGCAAGTAAATACGAAAATTTGGATAAAAATCAAATTCCTAGAAAAACATAATTCTCCCAAAATGGGCTCAAGAGGAAAGAGAAAGCCTGAATAATCAAAAACCATGAAACGAATTGAATCAGTGTTTAAAAATTTGCCAAAGAAAGTAGCTTGCCCATATAATTTTATAGGTAAATTCTACCGTTCCAGTTGTACACAGATTTTTCCAGGTAATTAAAAAAAATAGGGACTGCTTGCCAATTCAGTTTACAAAGCTAACGAGACCTGAATATCACAACCAGACAAGAATAATATAAAAGAAACAAATCACATGGTAATCATGCTCGTGAACGTATTTGCAGAAATCTTGAGATACTGACAAGCCAACTATTGCAACACATAAAGAGCAGACAGAACTTCTCTGGGGCTAGATGCCAGGATAGTGGTTACTGTGGGCCAGCGTAGTTGTGACTGGAAGGATTCGAAGGATTCGAAGAACCAGCAGGTCACGTTCTGTTTCTTGATATGGGCCCTGATTACACTAGAATGTTTCCTTTGTGAAGCTTTATTCAGTCAAACACATCCGATCATCTGTGGACAGTTCTGTGCAGATACTTCAATCATAAGTTTAGTTAAAAGTATCAGTGTAACATATGAGCAACATGGATTTATCCCAGGAATGCAAGGGTGCATGCAGCATTTGAAAATCTGCAAATATCATTCACCACATTATATATTAAAGAGAAAAACCATACGATCTTGGTAGTTGGAAGAGTTTGATAAAACCCAACATCATTTCATGATAAGAATCTTTGCAAACAGCAAACAGAAAGGTGCATCCTGAGTGGACAATACGGCAGAGACAGAGTTGAGCAAATATTTCACATGCTCCCCTGCATTTCCAGTTTCCTGTGCAGTTAGATTGGGGCCAAGTACCTCGTTTTGTCCAGTAGACTGTGCGTGGAAGGGACATGTGTCACTTTTAGGTGAAGGCAGTTGAGCCGATATTCCTCCTCCGTCGCTCTCTTCTCTCGCTCCAGTGACCTTGGAGGCTGTGTATTGCAGATGGCATAGATTAAAGATGGAGTAAGGATGCTTCACTCTCACCAGACTTTGTGTAAGCAAGAAATAACCCTTAGAGTGTTAAGCCTCTAAGGTTTCCAAGTGTTTGTGTAACCACAGCATAGCCTACCTTATTCTGACTGATATAAAGGACATCTCTCAAGAACCTACAGCAACTCTCATACTCAGGGGTGAGAAATTAGAAGCACTCTCTTTAAAATCAGGGATAAGAACAAAGGTGGCTGCTATTTCTACGTCTGGTCCACGTGGGGACCCTACCTAGTGCAGAAAAACAAGTAAGGATTGGAGTGGAAGAAATAAAACCGTTCTTATTTGGAGATGAGATTATTTTCTACCTAGTAAATCCTATGTGTAAGTATACAAGTTGCTCCTAAGAGGTCTGTATCAGTTATATTACTAGGTACTAGCAACAAGAGATCAGACAAGTTAATTTTTAAAAAGGTACCCTGCACAGTTTCAGCAAAAGATACATGGTACCTAGGTATAAGTTTAGAAAAGAAGTGAAAGACTATGGAGCAAATTATAATAGTTTATTGAAAGACTTTAAAGAAGGCCTAAACAGTTGCAGAAAGATACGTTGTCCATGAATAGACGCAACATAATGATGTCGTTTCTCCCCAGTTGGATCTCACAAGTAGATGAAATTCTAGTCAAGATGCCAACAGGACTTTTAAGGAGTCTGTGAAGCTGATTCTTAAGGATGTGTGAAGAGTAAAAGGCCAAGAATGGCCAAGACTCTCTTGAAGTAGGATAGTGAGGTGCAGGCTTTGACCTAGCAGATCCCGAGATTTACTGTGAAGTTTTAGTAAGATAGGATGGGTTTTTTTTTTTGGGGGGGGGAGGGGGAGACAAATTATCAAATAGAAATAGACACATACATACATTGCAGTTGGACCTGTGAGAGGTGATTTCATATTAGTGTTACAAGGACGGTCATTTCAATAAATGGTGCCGGGCAAATTTTTATTTAATGTGGGGGAAAAAAGGTGTTTGTACTTAACCAGGTTTTTGTAGTAAGGCTCTGATTGTATATATAGAAAATACGCTCTAATTTGTTTTTGGAAGTGAGCCTAAGGAAATGACCACTTAGGAGCACTGCTCCCACCAAATATAGGAGACAGAGTGTTTCTATCCTAATATATGAAGTGCTCTTAAAAGTTAATCAGAAAAAAAAGATGAACCTTTATTATTTTGCTTTCCTGACTGATTTTGATCGATACTTGAGAACTGTCCCTCAGCCAGCAGCTATGACACAGGGTGGATTTATAAAAGGTAAAAGCCTTATTTGTCTTTTGTACTTAAAGCATGTCCCAGGTGGATGTGGATTCAGGAATCGAAAATATGGAGGTTGATGAAAACGATCGGAGAGAAAAAAGGAGCGTCAGCGATAAGGTTGGTAAGAGATGAAACCCTCGCTTCTGTTTTTAGTACAGGTAATATAAATAAACACCCCTTCGTTTCTTATGTCTGTGGAGTCTGTTAGAGCAGGCCACCCCAAGTCAGCAAATCCTCTCTTTTTTTCTTCTGAGGAGAAACGCACAGCCTAGATTGCCCTAATGGAAGGGTAGCTCACTTTTTTTAGTCTGGTCAAATCCCTCCATTCCTTTGTGTTTCGGATCCATAGTTTTATCAGTAAATGTAGTTTGTGCTGAGAATGCATTTAGAGGTAGTTTGGACTTTTTCTGTTGATCTTTTTTGCTTAAGCAAGTAGGTCATCACATTTTTGGTAGTATTCTGAGGAAAATGGTTGTGAAATCCAATAGGACTTAGAAGCCGAGGTCTTTATATTTTGTTATCATCTGAGCTTAGTTCCCTATGTTTAGCAAAAGAGATGTTTTCTTGGGGCGCCTGGGTGGCTCAGTCGGTCGGGCATCCACCTTTGGCTCGGGTCATGATCTCCTGGTTCATGAGTTTGAGCCCCGTGTCGGGCTCGGTGCTGACAGCTCAGAGCCTGGAGCCTGCTTCCGATTCTGTGTCTCCCTCTCTCTCTGCCCCTCCCCTGCTCGCTCTCTCTCTGTCTCTCTCTCAAAAATAAATAAATAAAATGTTTAAAGAAAGTGTTTTCTTTGGGGGGTGTCATGGTGTAGAACTGGTAGAGATAATTGCATCTCTTTCTGTGCAGCAAATTATGAGTGTTGAGCAACCTGTTTTGGTGATTCTGTTGGACTGTGGCCTTCTAGTGGCACGATGCTTTGTTTTGCGGAGTTCTTTTTTGCTTATGGAGCTCTTTTATATATATATGATATTTTATCTGTGATGGAGACTAGTGGGTAACATTAAATTCTGGAGAATTTTTTGGATGAAAACGGGTTATGTGTGTAGAATGTTTACCTGGTCCTTTGGAGCTCAGAAAAGGAAAGACAGAAGATGTAGGTATCTCCTTTATTCATTTACTCCCTTGGTGATTACCGGTAATTCTCCTGCTCTTTTGTCCCCCCACGCCCACCCCCATAGCTTCTATTGTAAACTCGTGAAATCGCCGTGTCACAACTTTGCGGTCATAGTAACCAGCTTCTTGTTCCCCAAGTCAGTCGGCGAACAGTTGCATGCATTTCTAAAATCCCCTCATTCATAAATGAATTACTTGAAATTAACCCCCCAATCTTCTTCCCCACAAGGAGCCTTCATCGGGTTCTGAAGTGTCCGAAGAACAGGCCTTACAGCTGGTCTGTAAGATCTTTCGTGTCTCCTGGAAGGACCGGGACAGAGACGTCATCTTCCTTTCTTCTCTTTCTGCACAATTTAAGCAGAACCCAAAAGAAGGTAGGAATCTAGCTCAGCTGTTACGAGAAAATAAGAATGTAAGATCCTTGGCCTTGGCCATTACCCACATTCACTTTCTCTTGCTTTGGGGTTGTAGTTTTGACCATCAGAGGTGCTGTTGTTTGGCCACTTGCCTCTGATCTTCCTGACACGTTGGTTTTGTACTTTGATGATCTCTCTAGAAGAAAACTGTATAAATACGCTAATGGTCTCCATTGTTTCCGAATTGAAGTTATTAATGTCTCTAATGAAGTAGGAGCCTACTGGGTGGTCTCCAGGGATCCCGAGAGCTGCTCTGTATGACCTCTACCTGCTTTAAGTGCCTCCCAACTCCTGTGTAGACAGTGGAGTACATTAACTTGATTGAATTGCTTCAGAAGATAGAACATATTGATATTTTGCTGTTTCCAGGATTCTATTTTAAGAGGCTACCCTAAACCGCACTCGTATAGCAAATTAATAAAGCTTTTAGCAAGACACCAGCATTAAAGGGCACTGTCACTCTTCTTCACAGCAGTCATTTGGAATGCAGAAGAGAGAGGGGTGGTGTGGTAGTGTGCCTTTGCCTGTCACTAGAATATAACCTCCCCGGTGGCAGGGATTTTTGTCTGTCTTGCTCACTGATATAGTGCTAGTGCCTTCTACAGAAGGCTCTTAATAATTCCTCAGTAGATCTACTTTAAATGAGCGCACAGAAGATCATCTTTCCCTTTTCTGCGCTGCCCATCTTCCATGGCGAGAAAAGTCCCCTGTGTTCCTGGCAGACACGTAGTGTACTTCTGATTTTACTGGGATCTTCTTATTAACGGGTCATAGACACGCTTAGCACCTGCATGTTTCTATCCCTGCCACTTGTTATTCTTACCGGAAATCTTAAGGTTCTTAAATCTGTCTTGTGCATATATGAGTGATAATTTTTAATAACCAAATCAGACAAGATTTACGTCGGTTACAACTTTTATCTATTTAGTGATATATAAAATGTATCTAAAGACTTACAGTAAGGCATTGGGGAGCTGCAGAGAATTAAGGAGAAAGTTAGAAAATAGAGTTTTCTCCGGAAAGCCAGATGGTGACTAAATGTTAGACCCTTCATAAAATATTTTGAACCTCGCATTTGATAGTTTTACTGTACATAAAACATACGTCGGTGAAGAAATACGAACCCAGCTTTGTTTCCGGTATATGATAAATAGACACCTGTATTTGGGAGTGGCTTCTTTTTACAGTTAAATGTATGTCAACAGCGATTCTCATTGGCTCCACTCCAGTTTTCTTTCTTTTTTTAAATAAGTTTTGTATTTTGGAATAATTTTAGATTTACAGAAGAGTTTTAGACACCGTGCAGGGAGTTCCCGTATATCCTTCACCTAGGTTTCCCCTAACGTTAACATCTTATGTAACCACAATGTATTTGTCAGGACTAAGATCTTACTATTACTTCCACTCCAGACTTCATCTGGATTTCACCGGGTTTTCTACTGATGTCCTTGTACTGCTCCAGAATCCATTCCGGTTGCCACGCTGAACCTCTGGTTTAATGTGGCTTATTCAAGGACTGCCTATGTATATGAGGAACCATGTGTAACCTCTTCTTTCTTCTGCCTTTCCAACAGTGTTCTCCGATTTTAAGGACTTGATTGGCCAGATTTTAATGGAAGTGCTAATGATGTCTACCCAGACTAGAGATGAAAATCCATTTGCCAGTCTGACGGCCACATCGCAGCCAATTGCGGCGGCTCGGTCCCCGGACAGAAATCTCATGCTAACTACCGGCTCCAACCCAGGAGCGAGCCCCATGTTCTGCGGTGTGGGCTCCTTCGGTGCCAGCTCGTTGTCTAGGTCAGTGTGGTTCCTTTCGCACATCTAGTTGGTAGTAAAACAGCCACGAAGTATGTAAGAGAAGGGACTCTTCCCTCATGGGCCTTTGTCCTGCAGACTATGGCATGTATTGTATGTGGGTGGACGCATTTAGCCATTGCAGGAGGTGTGGTCTTTTCCGCTGGTCTGTTTGGCTTCCCATGGTTAGGCTCTTGGTAAATTTTGGAAACAAATGGCTGTATATATCGTACATTAATCCTTGGGAAGAGGGCTTTACCGTGTTGTAAATGTAGCCTCTAGATCCGTACAGCAGTTCGATTCTAATGATTTAGATGAGTCTGAAAGACGCGTACACTTGGCGTGTAATCACATTACTCTTTCAGAGCTTGAGATTTTCCTTTGCAGCTGTTTACCTCAAGTTTGTCTTCCGTTTTCTCTCCTTTCTCCTCTTTCTCAACTGCTCTAGCCTCTATGAAACGAGCCCCGCTCCCAGTACGAGTTTCTGGAGCTCGGTGCCGGTGCCGAGCCCGTCCGTTGCCTCGTCCCCTTGCCGTGCAGCCAGCCAGCCGGCTGCGCCTTCCGTTACCCTCAGTCCCCACGGGGCGGCTTCGGGGGCCGCCGCGGGGAGCCAGCCCTCCTCTCCACGGTATCGCCCCTACACGGTCGCCCACCCGTGGGGGCCTTCCGCTTCTGCCCCGCGGTCCCCAGGCATCTCCACTCTGTCCAGCTCGCCCGGCCGCCCTGCCCTCGCTAGTAGCCCTCAAGCAGTGCCTGCCAGCTCTCCCAGCCAGAGACCCTCCAGCCTGGGCCCACCTTTACTGGCCGCCTCGCCCAGTGCCTCGAGCAGACGCCCCTCATCCCTAAGGACCTCTCCTAGGTATTTATTTATTCAGCAGGAGAGCTGGGTGCGTGTTTGCAGTGCAGGGAGAGGCGATTAACTCGGTTTGAAAGAACTGGCGTGTGACACTGACCTCAGTTGCGTGTGTTTTTCCGTTTGGGGTTATTAACCCGCGCGTCTAACTAGTTCGGTAGGCTCGCGCCCGGACTCCTCGCTTCTGCCAGGCTTTGCTAACTGTAGAAAGTGTGGGTGCTCCGTTGTGTGTCCCTTTCTTCTTGCCCCTCGCTCTTCCTCCTGACCGTACCAAAAAAAGAAAAAGAGAAAAACCAACAACAAGAAGTCGCTTCACTTTCTGAAACCTAGCTCACCTGTCAGTCCTCATCACAAATGAATTCCAGAGGCTGGGGGCAGTTTGTAGGCGAGAGCTGGGGCTCGTGGGAGCCCCTCTCAGCTCTCTGTACTGTTGCCAATCATAGTTGAAATGCGGCCAGCCCGGGGGGTGGTGGGAGCAAGTCTGGGCTGGTGCCCCTCACCCCCGATCGCTGCGGCTGGGCCGGTGTTTGTGCCTTGACGCTCTGATTCGAGCCTCTCAGGAAGAAGCGGCGTCAGCATTCCGCTAACCAGTGCCCCCCGCCCCCTCTCGGACGCACCTGTGCATTGATGCGATGGGGGTGAATGGTGTTCCTGCATGTCAGCAGGCAGAACTTTCAGCGTAACGTTTAATTTAAAAGGGACAGGAGTTGCAAAAGCTTTCCATCTCTTGTTTTTTCTTTGTTCCCTCATGACCTTTTTTGCTTTTGTTGTGGTAGCATGCACGACAATCCTTTCTCCTTCCTCTTCCTCGCGCTTTCTGGCGACAGTAGTGATGACGATGAAGAAGATGATGATGATGGTGATGATGGTGATGATGAAGGTGGTGGTGGTGGTGATGAGTTTTCTTGTGTCCAGTTTGGGTCCAGGTATCAGAGGAATGGAGTCTCACCCCTGCATGTGCCTAGGTGCTTAGGAACTAACTTTTGTGAGCCCTCATTAGGGGTGTGCTTTGAGTCTAGACAGGATAGGGTCAGATGAGGCAGTCGGGAGAGTTAAGACTGGGAAACCTGCATGTACCGAGGTGGTAGGACCCCATCACGGGGTAAAGTGGCACATTAGGAACACCCTCATCATTGTTGCCCGGTAAGTTTAGAGGAAGACTTACGCGTAATCATTGGTCAGAAATACAAGCAGCAGATTAAAGGTCGGTTGTCAAGTTCACCCACCCTGAGATCAGAAATGGGCCCTTTGTTTACCTATCGCGAGTGTTCTTGTGAGCTGCCGGATATGAGCAACATGTTTTCCGTGAGGCATGTTTTCTTACGTACAGTTGCATGGATTGCTGCTACTCACGAATGGCAGAGGGGCCGGGATGGCGTGTGTGTGTGTGTGTGTGTGTGTGTGTGTGTGTGCGTGTCTGTTCCCCCCCCTGCTTTTCCACCCCCACTCTGTCTGACGGTCAGTCTGTCTAAGAGCATGTTGGGCCACACTGTCTGTTATAACCGTGAATCTGGTTTCACTTCTAGCCTTCAACTTCACCAGTCACCGCCTTGGCCTCAGCGAAGCTAGACCCTTGTTTAGACGGCCTTTGGAATGGCAGCAGAGGCTAAAACACAGTTCACGATGCTGCTGACTGTTCGTTCCCCCCTGAAAACCTGAAAACCCCCCTGAAAACACTGTTTGGGGTTCTAGGTGACTTTGGGCAAGAAAATATAATAGCACCTTCTTTCTGAACCTCTGACTCATTGTCTTACAA
Source organism: Panthera tigris (assembly GCF_018350195.1). Classification (NCBI taxonomy): domain Eukaryota; kingdom Metazoa; phylum Chordata; class Mammalia; order Carnivora; family Felidae; genus Panthera; species Panthera tigris. The sequence goes on from NC_056667.1 coordinate 7,167,838, forward strand.
TTTTGCTCTGAAATCGAAGTTTCCACTGGACTGACTTGGTATTTGTGCCCAGCACTGTTCAAAAATAACTCCAGGCTATAAATAGAGACAGCAGTAGGAGTTAGGTACACTTCATTAAATTTGACAGTGTTCAGAAGAATCATTAGAGAGAGTATATAAAGAGAGAAAGGAGTGTGGGTGCAGGGTTGAATATTGATTCAGGAGGGTTGATATTTGTATTAGGTTGAACATTATATTACTGTTTTCTCAAGTAAATTTCCCAAAGGTAGAAGTGTCTTTTTCACGTAGATAAAATCCTACTTCCCGATTACAGTAATGCAGCAGGCATCCTTTTTTTTCTTTAATGTTTATTCATCCATTTTTGAGAGACAGAGACAGAGAGCACGAGCAGGGGAGGGGCCGAGAGAGAGAGAGAGAGAGAGAGAGAGAGAGAGGAAGGCACAGAATCCGAAGCAGGCTCCAGGCTCTGAGCTGTCAGCACAGAGCCCGACACGGGGCTCGAACTCACAAACCGTAAGATCATGGCCTGAGCCAAAGTTGGATGTTTAACCATCTGAGCCCCCGAGCAGGCATCCTTTTTAGGAGTCAGTTTCCATACATGATAAAAGTGCTTTGTTACCTGTCTTACTGTAAATTGTAGGAGAAATGCTGTCTCTCCCTGGTCTGTTTAATTCCAGCGTGCTCTCACAAAGATTTCAGATTGTGTGCTGCTTTCACTAGCGCTGCACTCCCAGCATCCCGACCTTGTCTCTGATCTAGATTCTGTGGCCACAAGGAGAAAGAACGGACTGTGTAATAATAGCTCCAGATACTTACTGAGCCTCGTGTGCCAGACCCTGAGCCAGCACACGGCACGCATTATCCCTTTATCCTCTCAGCGGCCCTCCCAATTGCCGTAAGGAACGTGGGGACAGGGAGGTCAGTCACATAACTGGATACGTGGCAGGGCCCGAGTCCAGAACTCACCTGCCTCACCCCCACTCGCAATAGGACCTGGGTCGTTCTTGCTCCTCATACTAGTTATTTCGCTGCCCAGTGTTTATGCTTCTACTCTGTTCCTTGGCAAGGAAGCACCAACATTTTCCTCGGTAATTACAAAATTCCATTCAGTTGGCAGGTCCTTTGCTGGCTGTTAAAACAGAATCTGATCTCTCCAGGTTTTGGCAACTTCGAGTTTTTGAATAGATCTCAAACAGAATGTGAAAGGATGGGTAAAAAAAAAAAAAAATGGTAACTGATTAAAGCACACGGAGAGGAACTCGAGAATGCTTGTGGGTCAGAACCAAGAAGAGGTCATAAAAAACCTTGTTAGTGTGAGTGATCAGGAAATAGTTATTTTCTTTCTCCCCCTTTCTAATTGATCTTCCCAGAATTTTGTTTACTGCGAAGTAAGCAATTTCAACACCTACTTCTTGCCCAGTGATGTTAACGTCATAGAGGAAAGAATCAACAGGGGCCGCATCTGTCTCCCCTTCTGCTTGCCCGGTGGAGTTGATGCTGGAGTTGACGCGTTAAGAATGTTTTTGGAAATAGTTGGGAATACATTCGTATGCTCATTATCTATAGTGGTGATGAAAAGGACTAATTTAAGAACGGTGAAACATTCCTGGGGCGCCTGAATGGCTCAGTTGGCCAAGTGTCTCACTTTGGTTCGAGCTCCGCATCGGGCTCGCTGGTGTCAGCACGGAGCCTGCTTGGGATCGTCTTGTCCCCCTCTTTCTGCGCCCACCCCCCCGAAGAGCACAGGCACGCTCTTTCTCAAAATTAAACATTTTTAAAAATTTGAAAGAGAGAAAGCTAAAACACTCCTTCCGTGATGTTCTATAGCCCTCTGTGAAGAGAGCTATAGGAATTAGGATCTGCTTGTTGTCGGAGCGGACACGGGGAGCGAGAGCATCTTGTATAAGGAGAACATAGCGGTTCCTCTGAGGAGAACTTTTCCGATTGTATCCTAGGAAATTGATGATGGGAAAGAAATCTGTTTTTAACTGCTTAGATGTTTCAGCGAAGGAGAGAACATTTTGACAGTCGTGAACCTGTGTGAGTAGAGAAAGGGAAAATCAGCAAGTAGTGAAAAATGTTGACGTTTACATCACCCCTTGGCAACGAAACATGGAGATGGTTCCACCATGTCTGTGTCCAGACCCTCCGGTAACGTCCCTTGTCGTGCGGAGTAAAACCCAAAGCCTCGCCCTGGTGCACGAGACCCTTCGTCTCATGTACACCCACGTGCGCACACACACGTGCATTCCTCCTTTCTAACCTCACGTGCCTCCACTTGCCTCCGCCCTCTGCTGCTCACGACCCCGTTCTTGACCTCACCTGGCATATTCCCCGCCGCCTTAGGCCTTCACACTTACTTCCTCTCTTTGGATGGCCTGCCCCAAGAGGGCTGCGTGGCTTGCTCCCCGCTCACTCCCTCGGGTCTCCGTGTGCATGCTGTCTTACCAGAGGGTCATATCACACAGCGTATAAAATACACGCGCGCGCCTCCTGCCCGTCTCTGTCACCATGCTTTGCTTTTGTTTTTCTTCGTGGCGTCTCTATGTTGTTTTGGACCGTTCCCCTCTAGAACCTGCTCACCACACGAGCAGGGTCTTGATCTGTTCGAGTTAGTGTGCTGCCCCCAGAGCCTACGACAGTGCCTGCCATACAGAAGGGACATCGATGAGTTGACATTGCTCGAACCTGTACAGCTCTGACTTTGCCTTGCAGTGCGAAAACACAAAACACTAAAGTCTGCATTCCAAAAAATGAGTAAATAGGAGGGTGCGTTATAGAAAAAAATGAAACCGCCGTGGAATCCTTTTAAGGAACACTTTTCTTGGTGCCTTTCAAATGGGATTCGATTTGCACAGACCTAACGCATGCGTGACTCCCCAGGAAGATGTTCATTGGCTTTTCAGAAGCATTCAGCTGTCTTTCTGTGATGCAGAGTAGTTACATTCAATTGGACTGTTGATGTAGTTATCAGAAAATGGCTCGTAAATCCTCCCAGAGGGCAGTGTAACTTTGTAGATAACTTGTAGGACTTAAATGTGACGTGTTTCCAGTGTGGCATTCCACGTGTCACAGTTGTAAAAGCATCACGAATTCTGGGATGATTTTTTTTAGGGAAAAAAGTGAAATGTTATTTGAAAACTTTAAAGATGTTTATTGGTAGCCTGAACGTATGCACATAAACACGACACCACTTTCTCTCTCCCTCAGTGTCGCGTTCAAAATGTGAGTACAGCGCTTTCACTTGGAACCTGAGGAGCCTGTCGGTTTTGCTCGTTGAGACCTCTGTGTAGCATTGTTGGGACTGGCTGCCTTTCCTGCTAGGGTCATGGTTTACTTTAGGACTGATTCTAAAATTTGTGATATATGGACAAGTACTGGAGTTTTCTCTACAGTTCCAGTTCGGTTAAATTTTGTTTCACTTTTTGGTCTTCCTCTCTTCTTAAAAAGTCAACTGAAGTGTCACTTGGTGTCTGACCGATGATCACCAAAACGTAGCCGCTTCTTTTAGCTTTGAAAATTCTCTAATGTATTCTGAGCGCCTTTGTTCGCATTGCTCGGCATAAGACCAGCGATCTTCTACATACACCGCTGCTTTTCATGATCTTAGTGAGATCATCGTGGAGATACCTCAGCTGGCTTTGAGGTGTTCACATTGAAGTTAAAATTAAATGGCAGGCGTTGGCTAAGAATGGAACCCACAGCACCCGGTTTCAGTGCATGACTTCCATGTGAACTGGGTCACACTGACCCCTTGCAACTGGCAAGAACCTATCGACATCAAATATGAGGTGCTTTTCATTTCAGAAATGTAAAAACGTGAAAATCTTGGGTCTGGTTATCAAGGAAATTGTATAGTTGAACTTTTTCGTTTTAAACAGGAGGATGGTCTGTTTTCATTCTCTTCCACAAGAGCCACTCAAAGGAAGATTAGCCTTAGTTGTGTGTAGGTAAAGCCTGTGTTGGTAAAGTTCATCTTTGGAAGCACAGGGAGTAATCTAGTCACTGAGTCACCAACATCAGACAGACGAAGAAAGAATTGCAGTTAGTTTGAAACTAAAATGGTGCAGTAACGGAAATAGCCCTCGGGGCGCCTGGGTGGCTCAGTCGGTTAAGCGTCCGACTTCGGCTCAGGTCATGATCTCACGGCTTGTGAGTTCGAGCCCCGCGTCGGGCTCTGTGCCGACAGCTCAGAGCCTGGAGCCTGCTTCAGATTCTGTGTTTCCTTCTCCCTCTGTCCCTCCCCTGCTCACACTCTGTGTCTCTCTCTCTCTCTCTCTCTCAGAAATAAACATTAAAAATACATCTATAAAAAAAGAAAATAGCTCTTTTTCTCCTACTTCTGGGGATTCATCTCTTATATTATATTTGTGGGTGGGTTTTTCTGTTTTGTTCTTATGGTTGCTTTTTTTTTCTTTTTTTTTTCTCCCATTGCTTTCTATTTCCTTCCCTTCTGTCAGACTTGTAGAGTAGGTTGTAGGAATTCAGATTTGTAGACTCTGGGCTGAAAGCCTTGGATTTAAAACTGGCATTGTTTTCATCTTGTTAATGTTCATATCATACTTTCATTCCAAGGTCAGTTATGTATCCACTTGACCCTTCAGCAACAGGGTTTGACCCACGTATGTGTGGATTTTTTTGGTAAATACAGTATGGTATACCTCAAATGTATTTTCCCTATGATTTTCTTAATATTTTCTTTTCTCTAGCTTAAGAGTAATACTTAAGAATATGCTGTAAGGATACAGTATATAATACACATACAAAATGACATGTTAATCGACTGCTTTGTTGTTAGTAAGACTTCTGGTCAATAGTAGGCTGTTAGCAAAGTTTTGGGGGCGTCAAAAGTGAAATGCATGGAAGTGGCATCCCTAATCCCTGTGTTGTTCAAGGATCGACTGGATTTTTCTGAAATTCTAAGGTCAATTACATATATATTCCAAAATTAGTTATGTATATATATGCACCTGTCTGCATAGCGTGTTGTTTATATCTCAACCCCTGTTGGTCCTGTGGGTTTCTGGCCTTTAATTGTCTGCCCCAGTTGAAGGAGGCTGGGTCTCCAGTTTGGGATCTTTTTCCCATCCTTTATCATCTTTCCTATATAATTTTGGGGGCTAAGTTTATCTTTTCTCATTTCCTTTTCACCTCCAAATTTCTGCCCTCTCCCTGTGCCGTGATTACTGTCCGTGTGTCTTGTGTGGGGATCAAAGAAATCTGTGAGTCAAACATCAGATTTGGTATGTGACTTGCCGATGGACGATCTGTTCTTTAGTTTCCCCACACCCAACCCCTGAGACAGTGTTTGGCATTGGTCTCAGAGAACAGTTACGACCAATCATAACAGTGCTTCGTGTCGTATCCTGCTTCTGATTTACAAAACGCTTCCACTTGCTCTCACTTCAAGCCTCGCTGCTGATGGGATGGGGTTGGTTCTAGGCTCGGGCAATCAGGAAGCAGTACGGCTGGGATCCGACGCAAGTTTCGATACTCCTAGTGCAGGATTTTTGTTTCGTTTGTTTTTTACTGTACTCCCTTGCCTCTGTCGCTGAAAGTTTTGGAAGTTTTTGTGTTCATAACAAATACTTTTATGTTTCCTTCTCTAACTGGACAGATTTCCTTTTCTGGTCCTATTGCCAAATGGTGGGTGAAGGCCTTTGAGATTTATGGCAGAAGTCACGAGGAGTATTCTGTTAGTCTTTGTCACTTCACTCCCGAAGCGTTTGATCACAGCAGTAGCATAGTCTGGTTTCAACTTACAAGTGTGCCCGAGTGGAGCCGGCCAGCTTGGTTTTAGTACATGTGATATCCCTTCAGATGCCTGGCACACGGTGGCCGTTCTTAGCCCTCCTGGCTTCGTAAGCTGCCGTTCCCAAAAAGATAAGAAGTCGGATTTCTGATCCAACTCTCTTCTTAGGTCAGTAAAATGTTTACTAAGAGTTACTGTTGTTGGCCTTGGAGCAGGTGAAATCAGAGGTCAGCTCCAGCCTTGGCTGCATGGGTGTCTGTGTTTTGTCCTGGGTGCAGGGATCCTAACAGGCTTTCTGCTACAGAAATGCAGACTCTAGCAAAAATAATCGATTCCGAGAAGAGATAAGAATCATCGATTTTCTTTTCTCTTCTCCAAAGTTTGGGAGCCTCTGGTGGGACAGGTACTTGGGATTCCTACAGTGACCATTTCACCATCGAGACCTGCAAGGAGACAGACATGCTGAACTACCTCATCGAGTGTTTTGACCGAGTTGGAATAGAGGAAAAAAAAGCACCAAAGGTAATATGAAATAGATGCATTTGAAAAACCCACAAAAACCTGGTTATTTTTTGATAAATAATCATCCCTCCCGCCCTTCCAAGGAACGTTCATTTATTCGGTCAGGAAAATGGCTCTCAAGCACACAATATGCACCAGGCACCATATCAGGAGCTCGAGGTATATTAGGGAACAGAACAGACGGAGATCCCTACCCTCACGGAACTCACATTCTAGTGGAAGGAAGAAGTGATGGGGGCAAGTGCCATTGCCTCCAGCGACTTGCAATAATTCCGATAATTACAATTTCCCCGATAATTTCCGAGAGCCTGTCGCAAGTGTAATAATCACCCGCGTTTATGGAGCGCCAACACTGTGCGAGGTCTACAGTAGTTCAGCTTCTCACTGTTTAGTGAGTTCAGGGTAGTCTAGTGTAAGATGGGTGTTGTTTTTACTGTCTCGGTAAGCAAACGAGCCTCAGGGACATTAATTGTCCGTAATCACATAAAAATTACAAAATTGGCTTTAAACTCTGGAAGCTATACTTTCTCTGCTGTTTCGTGCAGACTCTATTATTATTTCCTTCCCAGTTCACTGTCTGCTTCTAGTTTTCCAAACTAGTCCTCTTGTCCACCTGTTAGTTATGCTTGGGAAGGGCTTCCCCGGGCTTTGTTGCTCGTCACCATAGCAAAAGCAGAGAGCGTGCGCACATCTGTGCGATCCCCCATTGGTCGCCCTGCACTTCTGCTCTTTCTTCTCCGACCGTAGATTTCAGCGGAGGCAGCACACTTGGAGGCTAGGGTTACTCTGGTTGGTTCATTGTGAGTAAAGCAAGAGAAAAACACGCCGTTTCCTGGAGAGCGATCTCTTCTGACTCTTGTCAATTTTCAGCAGTGCAGCATTCTCTTGTTTGTTTGTGCAGCCCTGACCTGCGCCTTTCATTTCAGATGTGCAGCCAGCCAGCGGTCAGCCAGCTTCTGAGCAACATCCGCTCACAGTGCATATCCCACACCGCGCTAGTTCTACAAGGTTCCCTCACACAGCCAAGGTGGGCAGAACCGTACTTGCTCCTGTTAACAGGGAGAGGACCCTGTGCATCAGCGGACGTCAGGCTGCCCAGCCACCTTGCGCCACCTTGGATAATGCGCCCTCTCACCTGTAAAACAAAAGCGGTGACTTTGTTGAGGTCACTTTGACTAGGTGACCGCTAGGGTCCCTTCCCTTCTCTGAAACAGTGTGAAAAGAAAACAGGCCACTCTCTGTCTGCTTTCTTCATAGACCATTGTTGAAATACGTCAACGTCAAGGCAGGAAATGAGTATTTAGTTTAACAGCAGCTGCTTGAAATCAGGGGAGGTACTTGGAAAAGTGTGTAGGTCATCGCTTTCCGTATATCATACAATCGCTTTCTGTTATTCAGTGATAAACAAAAATGGCAGGATAGTTAATTGGGGAATCACCAAAGTATACTCCATTATTCACTGATTGTTTCTGAGGGTCCCGTAAAGGTTCAATATAGTTCAATAAAAGTATTTGCAGATTTCATGTATTTTCTGAAAAATATCTGAAGGAAACATGATGCAGAAATATCTAAGTTAAAAATGGCAAAGTTACAACATTTATTTGTTCTGGATGTTGTTCTGTTATTTTCTGTACCATAACCGTATGTTTTTGAAACTTGTCACAAAGAAGGAAAAGGAAGGGGGTGCCTGGTTGGCTTAGTCAGTGGAGCATACACTCTGGATCTCAGACTCGTGGGTTTGAGCCCCATGTTGGGTGTAGAGATAAATAAATAAACTTCAAAAACAACAACAGAAAAAAAAAAAAAAGGAGAAGGAAATGGTTAAACATGTACCAAAACATTAAAAAAAATTCTATTAAAATTAATAAGAGTTTTTAAAAAGTCCTCAGCTACTGCTGATCTTTTCTTTTCAACTGGATGAGACATAAACAAGTAAAAGAGATGTATAAGGCTTCCTTTTCGGGGGTACTGCTTTATTTTTAAAGGGTCGAATGTAGGAAAAGATGGATTCTTTGAAACTTTCCGTAGCCTCTCGCTAAAAAGACCAAAAAGGGATTATTAACAATGGGAAAGGTGATCTTTTGCCTAAAACCGTTACGTAGAGTATTTGGGAGATTCCAAGTTTGACTTTTGACTGGACACTTCCGCTGACGTGACAGCCCGTGTGTCGTGTTGTCACCCAGTGAGGAGCTGAGCCATCACAGTCCTTGTCTTTTCGTGGGTTGGCAGGTCCGTGCTCCAGCCGTCCTTCCTGGTGCCGTATATGCTCTGCCGGAATCTCCCGTATGGCTTCATGCAGGAGCTGGTGAGAACCACTCACCAGGACGAAGAAGTGTTCAAGCAGGTGAGGGTTTGTGAGTTCGTTACCGAAGCTTTTAGCCGAGGAGCTCCTGTGCTGATTTCTAAAGGCACCATATATTGGAGACTTCTGTTTCTGACTGTGACCTGCATGCATTATTTGCTCAGAGAGCTCTACTTGAGCTTTCTTTCTTTCTTTTTTTTTTAATGTTTTATTTATTTTTGAGAGAGATACTTGGAGTGTGAGCAGGGAAGCCGGGCAGAGAGAGAGGGAGACACAGAATCTGAAGCATACTCCATGCTGTCAGCACAGAGCCTGACGCGGGGCTTGAACTTGTGAACCGCAGGATCGTGACCTGAGCCGAAGTCGGACGCTTTCTCTCTTGAGATGATTGGATTGACAGCTGCATTGTTCCAATCATTTGTCCACCTCAGTCAGTCAAGCATCGAGTGTTTTAAACAGTGCGTTAGTGCCATGGGAGGGAAGCACTAGCAGGCCCAGTCCCCGATTCCAAGGCTCTTTTAACACAACAATACCGAGAGGTAGCATGAGACACAATGTGCGTTTGCCGGTCGAGTCATATTGGAAATTAGTTCACTGAGTTTACAGAAAAAGATCAGTAAGTCAGTGACTAAACTAGCCCCGTGGCAGTCTGCGCACCCATAGAATCTTCTGTCTTCTTACCACTAAACTGGGAATGAGATCTCATGTCTTGCTAATGACTTCTCTCATTAAGTAGTCATACAGTTTTTATATCTCGCCGTGTGAAGTCAAGTGAAAATGCAGATAGGGGATATTTTGTAATAAAGCTACTTATTTAGCCTCAAAGGTCTCTTCATGGTGAAACTTTGGCATCGCTCTTGGTGGTTGTTTTCCGGCCTGTGTTGTGAACACTTTGCCACAGCAACTTTCACACAAGCCACATCCCTTGATGGAGGGATTTTTAAGACATTTTCTTACAGTAGACTGTGTGATCATGAAAGAGTAGCTGTCATTGATAGGATTCCTTGTCATCTATTTTAATACCTAGTATTATTTGTCACTATTAATTTTAAGGCCTTTGAAATCTCAGGAATTGTGTTTTACCAGCTTCCCAAATATTAGTAAAGGATGAATCCGGGAGCCAAACTCCCAGTTAGTATTGTGACTATGTCTGGAATTCCTCGAGTACTTTCCTTGGATGTGTCTGGAATTCCTCGAGTACTTTCCTTGGATGATGGTCTTGTTGACTTGCAGGAATACTTAACGCAGCATAGTGAGCTTTCTTTCTCTAGAAAGGTAAGCGAACTCTGTTGAAAGTAAATAGCTGTCTCGCGAGGTTCAAGCACACACTCTGGTGTGTGTGCGATGTGCACTAATTAGATTCCTTTTCCTCTTCTACGAGACCTCATTTGAGGAACCCAGAGTAGCTTTAGCTATATAAAACCAGCCCAGTGATCAAGGGCGTGGCGGGGGGGCTCAGTCAGTTAAACGTCCGACTCTTGGTTTCGGCTCAAGTCATGGTCTTACGATTCATGAGTTCAAGCCCTGTGAGGGGCTCTATGCTGACCGTGCAGAGCCTGCTTGGGATTCTCTCTCCCTCTCTCTCTGCCCCGCCTCTGCACTCACACATACCCTCTCTCTCCCTCTCTCTCAAAATAAATAAATAAACTTTAAAAAACATTTAATAAAAATAGAAAGGTATAACGTCAGCCCAGTGATCAGCTGACAGGGGTACTGTCCCTATTTTATTCTAAAGAAACTTACACAGAGTTAACGCAGTGACCTCTTTTTTTTTTTTTTTAATTGAGATGAAATTCCCATAACATAAAATTAACCAATTCAGTGGCATTTAGTACATTCACAGTGTTGTGCAACCACTATTGCTTTTTAATCACAGCATTCTGATGCCTTTTCTGCCACTCAGTCTCGAACACTTCCTCTGTCTTACGAGTTACCTTGTATTTTTTCTAGAGAGAAATAAATGATGAGTGAGTGGACTTTGAATCACCAACAAACATATACCGCATAAACACCACACATACACCATACATAAAATCTATCAAAAAATAAAAATACGTAAGTCACAAATACCATAATGCTTGACTATTTGAAAAATATTATACCTAATAATACCTTGTCTACCGTAAATTAAATCCTACCTGCAGAAAAGGATAACTCTACTAGAAGGATAAATATGATAGCATTCTGGGGGACAAGTTTGAGAGTTTTCTAGTGACCAGTTGTGAAATTTATTTTTGGTGATTTGGGAACTTCAGTTTTGTTTTTTGCTTGATTGTAATTTTGTCATTTCCCCGACCCCACACCTAAGCTTCACCTGTCCGTGTTTAGCTAGCTTCCAACAGTACGTTACTTCTACCCTGATAGTTTGAGTTGCAGAAACTAGAACCATCTTTTCCAGAGCTGTCTTTTTATCTCAAGACACTCAACGGGCACTTTGTAATCCAGGGTACTTTTTTTTTTTTTTTTAATCCTGTGCTCCTTAAATGAAACTGCTTGATACAATGGGACGAAATTAGTAGGAGAGGGAATTTGTCAGATTTTCTAGTGGCTTTATAGAATACTCCCATTTCAGCGTGTTGGCATCTGGATTGTCAGCTGTTGTTCATACCATTTTCTACTTAATGTTATTAGTCTGGAATCCCGGCCAACTCCCTAAGTGTGTCAATCAGTGAGTGCATTGTGACATTTGAAGATGAGTTGTACTGAGCAGATCTTACGTGGTGATAATGTGCCCTGGCATTAGTGATAAACGTGTAAAAATAAATACAGGTGCCCTCCTTAAGCTCTGATCTCACGTTATTGTATTAATTATACCACGCATGGAGGTAAGTCATTCTAATCAAGTTTTCTTTTATATTTTCAACATTTATCAACCATCTTTTTACTCTGCATAATTAAAGTTAATATCACGATACTAAGATCCATTACAGGTTTATTTTTCTTGTTCTCTTCAAAATAAATAGGGAGAGATGAGAAGAATCAGATGGAGGTGGGAGAGCGGCAGCAAAGACTTTTTCAAGATACTGATAGAGCTGGGAAAATATGGGAACATTTAGTCTAGCTTCTGTACAGATTACAGGTGCTTGGTAATCAGAAACCTATTCATTGCTGAGATGTACAGAATTGAGTTGATAAGGTGAGGACCCCTTGGGGACTCGTAAGAACAGGCTCGAAAATTGTGAGTTTCTGCTGAGTCCCTCGGAGTCCTGCCAGAGAATTAGGACTCACCGAATCCTGTTACTTCTGGAAAATTCAGCTATATTACTTTATGGTTGGCCTCGTCGAAGGACAGAGCCACACACCATGGCTAGATACTAGACCCCTTTATAAACAAAACAGGTTTTCCGTGGGGAAGGTGGAAATGCTTGGGCATTCAGATTTGGCACTTTATTTAACATGCCTCCTGTTCTTACGTTTTCCTGAACTTACAGTTCTGATTTATTTTTTTTCTTACAGATCTTTATCCCCATTTTACAAGGCCTGGCTCTCGCTGCCAAAGAGTGCTCCCTCGATAGTGACTACTTTAAATACCCCCTCATGGTAAAACTTGGCTCTTTTTCTTTAAGCCATTCGTTAGATGCTTTTCTTCCAGATTATTTTAACGCACACTTTTCTTTCAGGTCCGCGATTAACCTTGTTTTCACATTTAAAACATGAAAGCATCGCGTTGGCCTTGCGGTGTTTGCTGTGAAGAGAGTTTTAGCGCTGGGACGTGTTCCGCCCATCCGAGCCCTAGACAGGAGTCGGGGACGCACCCTTAAAATGCACTTCCCCTTCTAGCGTAGCTTATGAAAATGACAATTCTGGGCGGTGTCCTTCTGGTTCTCCTAACAGGCATATAATAACTGCAACGAAATTTTGTTACTGAAAAAATTTTAAAAAGCTATTACAAATTCAAATAAGAAGGTAGAGCTGTACTAGGAAAACTAGTCCAACTTTCTGTAGTGACTTTCTATGGAAAAGCCTCAGTAGTTTTCTTGTTTATCTTCCCCGTTCCCTTCAAGCTTCATGTGGGAGACAGATCCGCTCGTCTCTGTAAGGTACTTAAGAGCAAGCGTTGAGTCACGGACAGAACTTTCCTCTAGATTCCCATCAAGGGCCTTGATTGTTGTGAAAACAGCTAGAACCAGGTAGAAAAAAAAGGCGGGGGCGGGGGAGGCTCTTCTCTGAATTTGCTTCTTGGAAATTTTTGGAGAAAACTACCCTGATGTCTATTTTGCACTCTAGAAATATGAAGGAAAAAGGATCAAAATACGAAACGAGCCAACTCTATGAATAAATACAACCTTGTGTAAGCCAAGGCCCTGGTTACACTGGTATTTTTACTGGAGTTGTTCCTTTTACTCATTCTTCCTACTGACTTAATTCCATTTTCCCGTTAACTCGGTACCCACCGAGGACCTATTCTGTGCCAGATACCGGGGCTGCTTAGACAAGGTGCCCCTCTGGGAGTTGCTCCTGACTTACTGCAAAACTCAAGTCCACAACAGCACAATCAGATAATCACACCCTGATAAATGCTAACACGGAGCGGTACACGAGGGGTGCAATGATCTCTTTCAATACAGCAATTTTAGTATGTGTGCTTAATCAAAACTGAGCTAAAAGTCTTAAGTGCTGGGAAATCAGAAGGTGAAATGGGAATTCTTAGTTTTAAAAATAACTTTGAATGGCTACATGTCAAGGCTCTTTCCACTGCACATGCTATTCAAGTTTCTAATAAAATTCTGTTAATCCTTATGCACTTTCCTCTCTGTGCCAGATAAAGGGAAGTGAGATCATCTGATTGTTTGAGTTCAGTGATGAAATGAGTGCACATTAATTATCACTCTATTATGTAAATGTTCCTTCGTGGAACTGTGGGCTTTTCTGTTGGGGACTGATGTGGCTTGATGTTTCGGTAAGGAGCTTTTAGTGTCAGATATCAACAAAACGTTCTTGGTCAAAAGACAAAGGCCTCCATTATGACAGACAATAGTTTGATTTTATACCGTTAGTGCTGCTCGGATGGCCATGAGAGTGCGGTGCAAGGAAGGACAATGGGGGCAGGAAGAGGAAGACCGCTGCAGCTAGAATCAGAAACAATCGTGATTATTCTCTGGCTCAGCGCATCCCTGCGTTGCCGTACCCTGGAATCAACTGGGGATCTTCAAAAAATACCGCCACCCGGCTCCTAGCCGAGATTCCCCCCCATCATGGGTGTGTTGAGGGTGGGGCGTGGCATTGGGCTTTTCCATTGGGCGTGGCATTGGGCATTGATCAGCTTCCCAGGTGATCCTCTTGTGCGGCACCATGTGGGAACCCCTGTGCTAGGCACTGAGAACTTTTCCTTTGCGGTAGCTCTCTGAGCCTCAGTGGCACCTCGAGGCACATTGGCGCCTAAGTGCGTCGACTCAGAAGCTTCCATTGACTGGTTTAGCAACTTGTGTAGCTCTCTTCAAATCACAGAAGATTAAGCTCACTGTTAAAGTAGCATTTGATTGGAATACTATGGCCATGTTAAACTGTGTTCATGCCCCTAAAAACAATTTTTCCTGCTTCCCTAATGTGAGAATGATTGGAGCTCCAAAGGAAAGTGTTGGAGTTCTCAAAAACATCAGAGATCTTGAAACCATGTAATACTTTTATTTTTTTTTTCCATGTAATAGTTTTAAATATGTTCTGAATTTGGTTGCTTATTTAGATTGTAATTAGTTGTAGTGCCAATTAGCACTGGAAAGAGTGGTCATCTAAAGTTTACAAAGCATGTCTTTTTTGACATGGAGAGATGTTAAGTGAAAACATCATTTTTTTATAAAAATATACACATTTATCTCCGTGTGTGTGTGCACAGAAATATCTCTGGTAAGCTATTAACTAAGATATCGATAGAGGGTAAGGTTTAGGAATGATTCTTAGCTTCATTTTATATTTCTGTTTTATCTGAAGTTTTTACATTGAGCGGGAATTAACTGGTTCATCAGAAAAGCGGTGAAGCAGTTAGTGTTTTGGAAGGAATGCATATAAATTTTTAGCAGCATTAAAGCTGTGCCTTGATATTACACGTGGCAGTCAGTTTAAGGTGAAATATGCTTAAGCGACCCTTTCTGATCTTATTTCTAGGCTTTAGGTGAGCTCTGTGAAACCAAGTTTGGGAAGACACACCCTGTGTGCAATTTGGTGAGTGCCCTCCTAACGGACTTCCATATATTCGGGGGATGTCTAACTCAGATCTCCCTTGAGTAACATTATCTGAAAGACATCGCTGAGAGGACATTTAGATGAGATGTATGTAGGTAGCACGTCCGGGGCGGCTCGCAGCGGTTCAGTCAGTTAACCCTGCACGTGACTGCCTGGGATGGTGTTCTTTATCTTCCTTTGTGGTTTCTGTAGAAGTATGGTGCAACTAGGAAAGCAAGTCCTATGGAAAACTTGACCTGGCCTTTGAGAGTGGAGGAGTAGCTCGTCTGAACTCTGTCGAAGAGCTTCTTGAAACATAAAAGTTCAGAGACTATCTTGTAAAAACGTAGAGGGGTTGGAGGCTTCTCCTCCTCCATCGGAGATGAGAAAATACCAACGGGGTTCCTAGCACATTGTGAGCTTTGGGTTTTTGTGTGTTCGCTGTCAGCCGTCGTACTGGTGGCTGAGAGCCGGCTGAACGGGTTGGCTGGGGAGAACTCAGTTCCTTACGTTTTCCCCTCACTTGCCGACTTAGCAGCTTGATTCACTTCTTCCTTTTTTTTTTAAACGTAGGTTGCTTCTTTGCCGTTGTGGTTGCCGAAATCCTTAAGCCCTGGCTCTGGGCGGGAGCTGCAGAGACTCTCTTATTTGGGGGCTTTCTTCAGTTTCTCAGTCTTTGCAGAAGATGATGTAAGTACGGTGGCCATTTGCACTCGGCTGCTCTTGTGTTGAGATCCCTGCCTACATGTATGTTGTGTACGGGTTGAATTGTTTCCCTCTCTTTCCAGGCTAAGGTGGTTGAGAAATATTTCTCAGGGCCTGCTATTACCCTGGAAAACACTCGCGTGGTTAGCCAATCACTGCAGCACTACTTGGAGCTGGGAAGGGTAGGTGTTTGAAAATTGCATTCAAAGGATGAGTGAAAGAGAAGTTGCATGTCAGTAACCTGTGCCCTGGATGAGAACTGTCGCAATACTATGTGGCATCACGGGGTTCTGGCTCTGAGGTTAGTGGCCAGGCTGTCTCTCCAGCTTGTCCTCAGGCCTTTAAAATACGAGGCTGAGCGAGCGCTGTTAGTTTGCATATACTCCTTGATGACCCAAGTATAGTGTGTGTCCCAAGTATAGATTAATGTGTCTTCAGTTCTGAAACTTTAGCAGCAAAATTCTAGGCTGACGATAGCATCATTAAGGTAATTTTGATCCTATCCCTCAAGGAAACGGCGAAGGCTATTTTATTACAACTGTAACTCCTTGCTTCCCCCGACTCTGTAATCTGCTTCCACGCGAATCGTCTTGACACAGTTGAATTTGGGCATTTCTGTTCCTCTTGTAGTCAGCTCCTCCTAACGTGAGTGGAAAGAGTAGAGGAGAGAAAGGGGGAAGAAGCCTAGCTGTTCTTTAGGTCAAAAGGAACAATTTATTAAAGTAAAGTTTTAATTTTTTTCTTCCTTTTAAAAAAATAACTTCAGCAAGAGCTCTTCAAGATTCTGCATAGTATTTTGTTAAATGGTGAAACCCGCGAGGCGGCTCTCGGGTACATGGCAGCTGTGGTCAATGCCAATATGAAGAAAGCGCAGATGCAGGTAGGACTCCGAAGGACTTTTACTTCTTGGTGTAATTCATTCACCTAACCTGTGTTTACTCGGAAACAACACCAGGCACTGTTCTGGCAAATGGAGACGCAGTGTTGAGCAAGATAGAAGAGCTTCCTGCCTCTGTGGAGCTTACGTTCTCCAAGCTAAATGGTAGACACATAAACATATTATCTCGGGCCGTCCTAGAATCCGTGAAGCAAGTAAAGCAAGGTCGAGGATTGAGAGTAACTGGACGTACCAGGAGGAAGGTATGGGAGTGATTTTTGATCAGGTAGTGGGGAAGACCCTTCTAAGGAGGTGCTGTGTGATCAGAGACCTGACTCGTGTGAAAGTCAGCCATCACAAGGCTGGAAAAAGAGTTTTCTAGACACGGGTGAAGCACCAAAGGTGGGAATGAACTAGCTTCGGAACAAGCTGCACGTGCAGACGTCAGTGACTGAGAGTGTACAGGAAAGAGAATGGCAGGTCATGGGCTAGCGGGATGGGCAGAGGCTCCCTCAGACCAGGGCTGACGTGGTAAGAACCGGAATGGGGAAACACTGGAGGCTTTTGCGGCAAGGAAGCCACCAAATGTGCTGTGGGAAGCAGACCCGAGGAACCAGTTACCAGGTTATAAGCGTACCAGATCTGGTGAGGAGACTGGTGGCTTGGACGACTTTGCAAAGGTAGAAAAGTTAGAAGGGCATCCTTCCTCTATTATTTATAAGTAAGGAACGAAAGGTGTGACCTTCCTACTCAGAAGAAGAAACCGGTTTAGAGAACTGCATGAGACTGCCTGGGCTTCCTGCCGTAGCCCCACCATTTACTAACCTGATGGTGGGACCTTAGATAGTTATTTCTCTGTGCTTCAGTTTCCTACGTGCTAAGTGGGAGTAATAATAGTACCTAACTGTGGATTTAGTATCTGTAAAGCTGTTAGAACAGTGCCTGGTGCACCGTGGACACTCAATGGATGTTAACTACCATTATTACAATTATTCTATTACTGATACAGGACTTGGCTAATGATGTTGACCAGAGAACCGATTAGCCAAATGGTAGTGAGCAAAACTAGGGATTTGATGCTCTTGGGGGAAAATAAAGAAGAGAAAGGAAGCAACATATATTATGTTTCTACTTAATTAATTTTGAGGATCTTGGGCAAGTCACTTAACTTCTCTGAGCCTTAGTTTCCCCCTCTGTAAAATGGGAATGACAGTGGCGCTGACTTCCAAGGGCTGTTCTGAAGATTCAGTGAGAGGATGTATAAAATGCTTCACGTATGATTAATACTCCAAAGAGCACCTGCTAGTAGAAGGACAGTGGTGACGATACTTGTCCTCTCTTCGACTTTGGGGTGAATGTCCGGTCTCCTTATAAAGTTGTGCCCAAATTTCCATCTAAATCATTGTTTTAAATCGCCCCCCCCTTTTTTTTTTGTATTTCACAGACAGATGATAGATTGGTATCTACAGATGGATTCATGCTGAATTTCCTTTGGGTGCTGCAGCAGCTAAGTACAAAGATCAAGTTAGAGACGGTGGACCCCACGTATATATTCCACCCAAGGTGTCGGATTACTCTTCCTAATGACGAGACGAGAGTGAACGCGACTATGGAGGACGTGAACGACTGGCTGGCTGAACTTTGTGAGTGACGCACACGTTCATTATTAGACCGTTAAAGCGCCACCCTTTTATTTGAAAAATTGTTTTCTGTTTAAAAAAAATTTTTTTTGATGTTTATTTATTTTTGAGAGAGAGAGAGAGAGAGCAAGCAGGAGAGGGGCAAAGAGAGAGGGAGACCAGAATCCAAAGCAGGCTCCAGGCTCTGAGCTGTCAGCACAGAGCCCAATGGCGGGGCTTGAACTCACGAAGCAAGAGATCATGACCTGAGCGGAAGTCAGTCACTTAACCAACTGAGCCACCCAGGTGCCCCTGAAAAATTGTTTTTAACTTATTTTATTTGGATGCTAGTGATTCCTCACAAATTGTTATTTTTTCTCCAGAAGATGAATTTATGAGTCAGAGATACACAGTAAAAATTAATGCAGTAAAAAAGTTCTTGATTTACCCAAATAGAAACACAGAGCAACTGGAAGGAAATGTACTCACAGTAAAACAAAAAAGAAGTAATACAATAAAAATGATAGTGGAGACCTAATTATTATATAGAGTTTGCATATACCAATTAAAGTTCTCATGAAATATTCATAGATCTTGACGAATTGATGGTATTAAAATAGGAATATCTTCAAGGTGCTACGATTGTTGATCTTATTTCTTTGTTAGAAAACATGTCAATGACAGATGTCAAACCCTTTGGCATTTATTTTTTCACATATTATAAAATTGTTCATGGAATAGGAGAGAGATTCCATGCTTACCCGGCAGCATCATGATCAGGTGTGTGTACATGTTCCAGAAAAACGTTGTTTTTTAAGTTTATTTATTTATTTAATTTTGAGAGAGAGCGAGAGGGAGAGAGAGAATCCCAAGCAGGCTCTGCACTGTCAGTACAGAGCCCGTTGCAGGGCTAGAACTCACGAATCATGAAATCATGACCCAAGCCGAAATCAGACGTTTAACCGACTGAGCCACCCAGGTGCCCTTCCAGAAAAACATTTAAGCTACAATAAGAATTAAGCAGGGGCACCTGGGTGGCTCAGTTGGTTAAAGGTCCGACTTCCTCTCAGGTCATGTTCTCACGGTTCGTGAGTTTAAGCCCCACATCAGGCTCTGTGCTGACAGCTTGGAGCCTGCTTTGGATTCTGTGTCACCCTCTCTCTGCCCCTCCCTCACTCATGTTCTGTCTCTCTCTCACAAGAATAAATAAACCTTAAAAAAAAAAACAAAAAACAACTAAGTATATGATGAACAATAACATTAGTATTTTTTAATTATTAAAAACATTTTTTTAATATTTATCTTGGAGAGCAAGAGACAGGGAGTGAGTGGGGGGCGGGGCAGAGAGAGAGGGAGACACAGAATCTGAAGCAGGCTCCAGGCTCTGAGCTGTCAACACAGAGCCCGACGTGGGGCTTGAACCCATGAACCGTGAGTTCAGTGACCTGAGCTGAAGTCCAACACTTAACCAACAGAGCCACCCAAGCACCCTATAAAGTTAGAATTTGAGTAGTGTGATTTGAACAAGTAGCTACTGGTATAGGCTTGGACTCATATCATGGACTAGTAAGTTCCAGAAGAATCAAAGGGTTAAACATTAAAAAATATATATTATATAATATTTATATATTAATATTAATTATTAATGTAACTAATATTAATATATTATATATATATAAAATAAAACATGAAAAAAACAAACAGGATTTGGCCCAGTCATGAAGAAAACAAATTTATAATGGTTTAAGAAATGAAGCAAATCATCAGAGACAATATGTATATAAACAGCATCTTAATATGTAAATATACTTTTTCTGGAGTGAGACTAAATGAATATGTAAAATTTAAAAACGGGTCAAAATATGTGTCGTATGTTTGATAAAATCATGCCTTACAAAATGTAAAATTGTTAGAAATGTAGAAGGCTCAAGCTAAATGCTACCAACAGACAGTTTTCTTTTAGTTTGGGAAAAAAAATGTAAGCAGTATATAACCTAAGGAATAAAATACACTTTTTGGAAAAGATATACATACTTCTAGGAATTAGATACAAATTGAAAGAAATTCAAGTTAGGGTTGTGTATCTGTAAATTATCCAAAAACAAAGTGATAAGATGGAATGGAACTTTGTGAAGAAATAGACGGCATTTAATCAGTTTCTTTAGTGAATTCTGATTTATATCAAAAATTATAACACTGTCATTGTCAGTAATGCTACATTTTAGAATATGCTCCCAATGCTGGGGGTGGGGTGAGGTCGTAAGTTTTTGTACGTAGATCTTCCAGGTACTATTTATACTAGAGAAAAAATGACAAATGACAAACCTACCTGCAGTGGGGAAATGGCTGTGGAATCTGTAGCTTATTAACATAGTCTAATAACATTTTGAGATTTAAGGTGATGTTTTGTGATCCGTGTTGAATAATAGAAATGGTTCTATAAAATACATCAGGAAGACACAGAACAAAAGATTGTCGAGGTACATCTACGTAAACATTCAAGCAGAGGGGCAGAATCCCTACTCCTTGGACAGAGCGTGCAGGCATTCTGTTCCTCTTATAACTGGTCTATACTTTTTAAAAAGCATCCTTAAACTTCTTGACAATTCAAGTGTAATTTTGTCTTAACTGTGCTTTTTCTCTGATTTAGTCTTGTAGTAGATTTTATTTAGGAAATTATGTTATTTTTCCTAGATGGAGATCAGCCTCCATTTTCTGAGCCGAAATTCCCTACGGAATGCTTTTTTCTTACCCTGCACGCCCACCACCTCTCTATTCTGCCAAGTTGCCGTCGCTACATCCGCAGACTCCGGGCCATCCGGGAGCTCAATAGGTATGTGCCTGAATCCATGTCCTGGGATCGCCTGAGTTACCACTGCTCTCGCAGAGCAAGCAGTTCCATTGTGACCAGTAGATTTTTTTTTTTAATTTTTTTAATGTTTATTTATTTTTGAAGGAGAGAGAGGCAGAGCATGAGTGGGGGAAGTGCAGAGAGAGAGGGAGACACAGAATCCGAAGCAGGCTTCAGGCCCTGAGCTGTCAGCACAGAGCCCGACACGGGGCTCGAACCCACGAACTGTGAGATCATGACCTGAGCCGAAGTCGGCTGCTTAACCGACTGAGCCCCCCGGGCGCCCCAGGTGACCAGTAGATTTGAATGTGGGGAGTATGTACGTTACAGCACACCACCTGCCTCTGCTTCCACGTCCACATTCCGTGGTCAGCCAGAGTTCTTTATGTGGTGGAGTGACCCAAACTTTGGCTTCTGAGAGTTCTCAACCCTTGATGCGTGGTCACTAGACGTCCATTAACTCTTTCCATTGGTCATGGTATTGACCGGGAGGGACTTTCAAGGATCTCCCGGATTCCAGACATATTCCTTCCTCCCTGGACTTTGAAGCAGTAAGTCTAGTTCCCCTTGATAAACAAGATCATTTACTCCTGCCTACATGTAATTCTGTTTTTCACATGTTGTCTTGTGGCATAAAGAATTCAGAATGACCAGATGGTAGCCTCAATTTCACATTCATCAGCACCGTTGTTGAGTTTCTTTTTCTTTAATGTTTATTTATTTTTGAGAGAGAGAGAGAGAGAGAGAGCGAGCTGGGGAAGGGGCAGAGAAAGGGAGACACAGAATCCAAAGCAGGCTCCAGGCTCTGAGCTGTCAGCACAGAGCCCAACGCGGGGCTCAAACTCACAAGCCGCGAGATCATGACCTGAGCCGAAGCTGGGATGCTTAACCAACTGAGCCACCCAGGTGACCTTGTTGAGATTCTTAATCTAAGCATTTCTCCCTGTGTACCAACATCTCCAACTAAACAAATCACAGGAACAGGAAGCAAAAATATTTTTGAATGGGTCCTCTGGAATGATAACAGTGTGGCCACTTCATTTGGTCCAAGGTCTATGTACACGTCACTTCATTTGGTCCAAGGCCTATGTACACGTCTGGCTGTGAGAAAAAGTATGTCATGTCTATACCTGCAACTGTGTATCTCTATCTATCTGTCTTGCTAATCTCTTGTTAATGCTGATGATTACTCTATAGATGATTACTCTGAAGATTTTCCTTCTACATGTATATTCGTGTCGTTTGTAAATGATGACAGTTTTCTTTCTTACACCTTTTCTCTTTTTGTAACACTGGCTACAATTGCTAGTACAATCTTGAACAGAGACAACCTTCTTTGTATATTCTCATTACCAGATTAAGAAAATTTCGCATTATTTTTAGCATTTTAATAGTTCCTATTCCTAACAGAAGTTGAGTTTTATTAAATGCTTCTTCCATAGTTGTTGAAGAGATCAGATTTTTTTCCCTCCTGTATTCCGTTAATGTAGTTGAATTACATCAACTGGGTTTCTGATATTAAACCAGACTTCCCTTCCTAGAGTAAACTCAGCTTTTATATCTCATTGATATTGCTTTTATGTCTCATATTCATTTTGCCAATATTCTGTTCGGGATTTTTGAGGTTGTGTTCGAAAGAAAGATTGACCTGTAATTTCTTGTTAAGTCTTTCTCAGATTTTGGTATAAGTGTTGTGCTTGCCATATAGAATGAGTTGGGAAATACTCTCTCTTTTTATATCCTTGGAAGAGTTTATTGTATAATAGTTATGTTATTTCTTTCTTGAAAGTTTGGGAACATCCATTGATGAAGCTGTCTGGGATTAGAGTTTTCTTTGTGGAAAAGTTTTTAATTATGTGCTGTATTCAGTTGATAGATACAGGACTATTTAGGTTTTTATTTCATCTTGTGTTAAATTTCTGTAACATCTAAATTTTTAAAATCTATAGGCCTAAAGTTGCTCATAATATTTTCTATCATTTTAATGTCTGCAACACCTTCATTATTTCCTTCTACTCTCTTTCAGTTTAATTTGCTTTCTTGTTGATATTTTTATTGCCCCTTGAGGTTGGTACTGAAATCATTCATTTTTAGCCCTTTCTTATGTGCATTTGAGGTGTCTCGTTTCCCCAAAGCATGGTTTTGGCTGCATCCCTCATGTTTGGCATGGCACATTTTACTGTTCAGTTCAAAATATTTTCTAATTGTTGCTGTTTCATTTTTGACTGTGGGTTATTGAAAATATGTAGTGTTCAAATTCTGGATTCTCGGTGGATTTGTCTCTTTATCTCTAGCCAAATTTCATTATGGTCATTATGGTCAAAAGGACATGTTCTGATTTGTGTCCTTTGAACTTTTTGTGGAATTTGCTTTCTGGCCTCACATTCACAAGTAAACGTTCCATACAGATGTGGAAAGAATGTGCTTTCCGTGTTGCATATTGCACAGCTTCACTTTTGTCTCAATAGGTCAGGTTTGTTCATCTATCATTCACATTTTTCTCATATTTGCTGATTTTATCGGCTTATACTGTCAGTTACTGAGAGGCATATATGCATTTCAAACTGTGATTGTGAATTTGCTTCTTCATCTTGGAATCCTGGGATCCCATCTCTTCCACTGACTTTGGATGATCCGTTTCAATGGTACCAGCTACCGCTTTCACTCCACCTCCCAGTGGACGGTCAGAGATGTCAGTGTTCCCCTCACCTGTGTACTTTCCGGTGCTGTGATAGGAGAGATGTCCTCTAGGGGATGGCGGGGCGAGAGGGCATGTATTGGGAAGAGGGGTTGTCCGAGCTGGTCACACATGGTATGTTTATATTAATCTACATTAATGGTCTCAGCTTCTTTTTTTTTTTAAGTGTATTTATTTTGAGAGAGAGAGAGCAGGGGAGGGGCAGAGAGAGAGAGAGCAGGGGAGGGGCAAAGAGAGAGAGAGAGGATCCTAAGCAGGCTCTGAGCCATCAGCACGGAGCCCGATGCCTGGCTTGAACTCACAAACCGTGAGATGATGACCTGAGCTGAAACCAAGAGTTGGACACTCAACTGACTGAGCCATCCAGGCGCCCCAATATTCTCAGCTTTTTTTTGTTAATGTTTTTTATTTATTTTTGAGAGAGAAAGAGATACACAGAATGTGGGGGGGGAGGTGCAGAGAGAGAGGGAGACACAGAATCTGAAGCAGGATCCAGGCTCTGAACTGTCAGCACGGAGCCCGACGCAGGGCTCGAACTCACAAACTGCGAGATCATGACCTGACCCCAAGGTGGACGCTTAACTGACTGAGCCACCCAGGCCCCCCCGTATTCTCAGCTTCTTAAGCGTTAGATTCCTTCCTCCGAATTACGACAGGGGATGTCAGATGGCTCAACTTCACTCAGCGTAGGTCACTGTCAATTCCAACTTTGAGTCAATTAGCTGGGCACACATTGAAAACCCATCCCAGCTACTCAGGACAGTCTTGAATCCAGGATCTCTGATAGGTGTAACGTGTTGATGAACTTAGTTCTACATAGAAAGATGTTAACATGCTTCACTCTTGCTGATCAAGCATCTCCAGGATCCATTGCACACACGCTCCCATATTGTGTCACTATTGTGGTAGATAGAATAACGATGTCCCAAGAATGTGGAAGGGAAATAGTAATTCCAAGTGCATTGAACTCTATAGCAGTTTGCTTAAAAAGGAACAGATATGTCAACCACACATTGTCATGACCACCCAGTCAGAAGCTGGACAAGGCTGCCTCGCACTTCTCCTCATTGTTCCATGTGCCTGTCCAGTGTGGCTCCCTAGAGGCAGGCTGTCAGGCCTGTCTGCCCTCCCGTAGTGCTTCTAAGCATCTTTCAGTGTCCCCTCGTCCTGCCATCTGCAGCTTAGACAGGTGCCACACAGCACTTTCGGTGTGCTATCAAATCATCGCCATTTTTTTGAGAGCCAGGTACGTACCAGGAGTTCTCTCTTGATCCTAACCTGGCAGGAAGCTGCTTCAGGGTTCACCCTGATAGTAGGGCCTCTGTCCCTGCTCAGGCAAAACTCCACCGCCACTGTGCGTCCAGAAAACCCACGTGGCTGCCACTCCCCAGTATCCGCTTCTGCCTTCGATGAGGGCTCACCTCTTGATGGAAGCTAGGTCATGGGCAGAGTTGCTGGCAGCGAGGCAGTCTGGGAAAGTGTAGTTTCAAAAAAACTTATAACCCTCTAGTTTTCTATGTCTTGATGGAGGGGGGTTGAAATCGCATTACGTGGGCCAGTCTTTAAAACGTGCGGCCTGTAGTGTGACTGGCGGGCGATCTTTGGGCCGGCACCTAAAGGAAGTGAAGGAACAAGCCACAGAGACTATCTTAGGAGCATTCCCAGCAGAGGGAACGATTGCAAAAGAAGAGAAGGAACTGCCATGACCGAACTCGCCTTTCGTTTTGGTAAATTGACCAGACGAAGTAACCTCGAATTTCCACGAAGGACTTCTTTTTTCCCCTCTCTGGAAAATAAGGGGACAATGTGTTTCTTACTGTATTTCATTAACTCTAAAGTACCATCAATTTTAAGACCTCGTTATTTGAGGAACCAGTAAGAAAGAAAATTTCTGCCGGTTCATGGTAAGAGACACTCTGATTTTAAAAATGCTAAAGTGAGGGGGGAAATGTGAATCTGAGGGTCAACAAGATGGTCACAATGAACAGACACGGTGGACCCTGTGTC
This sequence comes from Panthera tigris, assembly GCF_018350195.1. NCBI lineage: Eukaryota > Metazoa > Chordata > Mammalia > Carnivora > Felidae > Panthera > Panthera tigris. Next base: position 7,193,330 of record NC_056667.1, read on the forward strand.
TTCTTGCATCTGACGGTTAGTCTTTGGTTTTAGAACCGTGGAAGATTTGAAAAATAACGAAAGCCAATGGAAAGACTCCCCGCTGGCCACTAGACACCGCGAAATGCTGAAGCGCTGCAAGACTCAGCTTAAGGTTTGTACAGTTAATTGGAGCCTCGTAACGATAATCCTCCCACCCGCAAGTGTGCCTTGAGTGAGCCCTTCAGTGTCCCCTTTCCCTTCATGATTCTGTTCCCCGAAGAGAAAACGCTACACTTGCCCACTTGCCGGTACCTCGCCCGTGTCTAACACGATATTTAAATCTCAGCACGGAATCTGCACGCGCTCATGCCAGCGCCAACTCGAATCCTTCCTGGTGTCATCACCCTCAGTGTCACGTCTCCGGCCTCTCTCCCCCGTCTGCAGGGTCCTCCCCTCTGCTGCCTCCCAGCCCCGCGACCCAAAACACACAGGGGCCGGCGCGCCCGGCCACGCGCCTTCACGATGTTCCACCAAGCGGGTTTGTGGTAGTGGGAGGGCCCCCTTCCCTTGTCCCTCATTCTCCGTTTGCCATCGAAGACGATCCACGGCACGGACCCTGACTGTAGACGGGGAGATTTCTGCTGGTGGATGCCGGGCGGAGGCTGTACGAGGGAGCGTAGACAGCGGACTTACGCATTTTTCTCACGCGCTTGTTCACATTGTAAAACTGACTACCAGCTGGTTCTGCTTTCTGTTGATTAGTAGGAGGATGTGTGGACATGGTAACGTCGATTTCCGGTGCAAGTTAAGATAGATTTGTTTCATTTGCCAATAGACGTACTCGAGATGCAGGATAGACCAGGGGCCCTTAACTGGTGTCCCTAGACCCCTGCGCTCATGCCACAGACATGTTGTTAGGAGTCCGGAAACTGTTTAAACCGATGTGCCAGTGCGCGTGCGTGCGTGCATTTCCTTCTCGCAGTCGTCCTCCCAGGCAGGTGTGGGACCCTCTGTGGACAAGCATTTTGCCCAGGGACAGCTCATTAGTGGTGACCTGGAATTCAGATGCAGACTTGACCGGCTTCTTTCCACGAACCGTCTCTGACGCCAAAGCGCCTCCCCCGGCAACCTTGTCCCCCAGTCGAGCTATTTAAACATGACAGTAATAACTACCTTCTTGAGCCCCAGCTTCGGGCTCAGTGGTTTGCATGGCGTACCTTTTGTTTTTCTCAGAACAAAGAAAGCTCCTGACACATGACCAGCTTACTATCTAGCTAGTTAGAGATGGAGCTCACGAAGCCTTAGAACTTCGACTTCCCATCTCTTGGCCCGTTCCCTGGCCGGTCAACGCTGCGGGCAACTCGCTCCCAACTAATGTGTGGGCGGGGGCATACCTCCTTCCACAGAAACTGGTACGGTGCAAGGCCTGTGCTGACGCTGGTTTACTTGACGAGAGCTTTCTGAGAAGATGTCTGAATTTTTACGGCCTTCTCATCCAGCTGCTGCTCCGTATCCTGGACCCCGCCTATCCCGAGTGAGTGTGCCCCCTCCCCGTCACCTCCTCTTCCCTCGTCTGGGCCGTGTCGTCTTCATTGTTCTTTAGTCGATAGCTAAAACCCAAGCCCTTACTTAATCCGTTCTTTAATTTCTAGATTGTACTTTATACAGACTACAAGATTAGTAATAGTTTGGATTCCTCGTAATTATAGTAAGAAGGGAATGTCCGCACCTATTACTTAAATTTTGACCTAGTACTTTTTTACCAACTGGCTGTAGATTGACAGAAAAGGAAATCCCTAAGTTAGAAACTAAAAACCGGAGATAGCAAGCTATTAGGTAGGCCCTTTAAGCACTGGGTCCAAGAAGATACTCAGCCAGTTATTATTATTTTATTGTTACTACGAAATCTCCGGGTCACCGATGTGGGTGAGGTTGACCCAAGGCCCTCTGTAGGAGTGGAACATATTATTTAAAGTATATCTGTATCTCTTTTGTCTCAAAACAGCTTGAGTTGCATAAAATGACCAAATATGACCCTTTTATTTCTTTCGTATTTGATTACATTAACCTTAACAGAAAATCAACAGAAGGAGACATTTCTCGTGCCTGCCCTAGTATACCCGCTGTCTTCGTTCCTCCCTGCTCGTTTCTGGTTCTGGTCTCTTAGCTTGTATCCTTTTCCCATAGCTGTATTATATAGAAGGAGGATCCCCCCCCCCCCCCCCCCCCGCAATAAAATACTTATCCATAATGGTCGCGTGATGTTCCTTATAGTTTCCGGTCCCAGGTTTTTGTTTCATAACTTGTGCTTTTATTCTCTTTGACAGCATAACACTGCCTTTAAATTCAGATGTCCCCAAGGTTTTTGCAGCATTGCCTGAGTTTTATGTAGAAGATGTTGCTGAATTTTTATTTTTTATTGTACAGTAAGTGCCTTTGACATACTCCATCGCTCTAATGTGTTTTCATGCATAATGTGTACATTGTATTATGAACTGTATTGCCAAGCTCCATTTTATGCCTGAAATTCTGTGTGATGGCTGTAACCGAATGCTTCCTGGAGACTGGAAAAATAAATCCGACCGTGGCACGAAGCCAGTTCCAATAATATCTTCAAGACAGAAGCAGGATTAACAATGCTGCTAAGAATGTACTCTGTGAAAATTGAGTTGAATTTCTAATAATTGAGTATGTGTTTCTGAGAAACAGAAGGAGCAAACAGTTTATAAATACCTAAGTGAACATTCAAAAGCCAGAAATACCCGTATCTGTATTTTTGTACCAAAATTTTTCTCAATTATAAAATTGGAGAAAGCTTACAAAGAAGTGGTTTGAGTTTATAATTGACATTTGAGGTTTTTTTTAAAAACAAAAAAAAACCAAAAAAACAAAAAACAGCTATCAAAAAAATTTGTTGGGGCACTTGGCTGGCTGAGTCAGTGGATCATGCAACCCCTTATCTCAGTGTTATGAGTTCAAGTCCCTCACTGGGTGTAGCGATTACTTAAAAATACAGTCTTTAAAAAAAATTTTTTTAAGTCTTTTCGGTAGCAAAGATCTTTCGTAAAGTCTGCCTCATAATTTAATCATGGCTTTGGCTTATTTCCTTAAACGTAATAAGTTAATATGACATGCTTCAGCCAGTAGACCCAATAGATTTGAAACCTATCTAGTTATAAAGTAAACAGTCACTTGAAACTCTGCAAGTTCAAAGTAATTCGGTATCTTGGCTCCTTGACCTATTGGCCCCTTCCCTACTTAATGATCCCAGCATCCAGTCAGGTGGAGTTTTTCCAAGCTTTATTTCTTGCTCTTTTTGCCTTCTTCAGATACTCTCCTCAGGTGCTTTATGAGCCCTGTACTCAGGACATTGTGATGTTCCTCGTTGTGATGTTGTGTAACCAGAACTATATCCGAAATCCATATCTGGTGGCCAAACTAGTAGAAGTCATGTTTATGACCAACCCTGCTGTTCAGCCACGAACCCAGAAGTTTTTTGAAATGATTGAAAACCATCCTCTCTCCACCAAATTGTTGGTCCCTTCACTGATGAAGTTTTATACAGGTAAGTTTCAAGTATTCAGGTGGGCAAGGTCGTCTAAAGCTAGCGGACGGAGTTACTCTAAAGCTGGTAGCTAATATCCCGATGGCCACGTACGGGTGTGACCTACTAGCCCACCGCTGACAGAGCATGTGCTGTTGCTTAACTTTCCCCGAATAGCGGAGATCCCACATTGACCGTTCTACGCACAAGTCCCTGATGGTGCAGCAGGATCCACGGTAAGCCACGTGGTTAACACTGAGCTCAGATTGGCGTCGACCGCACGGATCAGTCGTTTTGTCTGGAATCCTCTGGCTCATTTTAGCTTTGAGCTTTCAGAGCACGGGTCAAACAGGGAGTTTATTACAAATGTTTCTTCTTGAACCCCGCTCAAATCAATGGAATCGGGATACTGGGGAGCATTCTCTCATTCGCTCTTGTCTACACATATTTGCTGAGTGCCTGGTAATAACCGGGTGCTGCCGTTCTGGGTGCTGGGTTTTATGCGGGTGGACAAGACCCGAGGACACATCAGACACCATCCTCCACTTCTGGACTGGTTGGATTCTGAATTTTTATGTTTAATTGGGCTTTTGAACTGCAGATATGCTTGCATAAAGCTGATTACCTTGGGACCAATTCACCTGTCTGCTAGCAAAGGCGTGAGATTGTCCCAATGCCACATTTTCCTTCCAGTTTGTACATTTTGTAGGAAAGGAAGTGTGTTCTGTCTGTCTCAACTTCTGTTGAAGCTAGCCCATTCTGGGCACTCAGTAAGTGTCCTGGGCATACAGTAGAATGTACCTGCCATGCTCTTGGAAGAAACACGGGTCATCCAAGAGTACAGCTGCTTGCTGTTTGGTGCAGCGACCAGTTTGAGGATTCCTCTGTGTTCAGTGACAGCCATCCCCTCCCTGACAACCAAGATGTGCTCCTGCTCGTTGGGGGCTGGTGCTGTCACCTGTCCTTCCACTTCTGAGGGTTCCAGCAGTCTCTCTACCTCCTTTCGCCTTTGTCACTATTGCTTTGTAATATCTAATAAGAGTCTCTCTGGGGCGCCTGGATGGCTCCGTCGGTAGAGCATGATCTATGATAGAAGAATCGGTAAACTCTTGATCTATATAGGTCAAGTTCAAGCCCCACTTTGGGTATAGAGATTACTTTAAAAAAAAGAGAAAAAACAGTTTCTTTCCTTCCCAGCCTACCTGTTATCATCTTACACCTAAAGTAAGTAGATGAGCATCTTGAAGTTTTGTTAACATCCTCACTTTGACAACAGCAGAGAGCACTCCTGGGTCAAAAACCTCTTCCTGGCTCCCCAGTCCTCCTCTTTCATTCTTTAGCCCTGGTGGGGCAGGGCCTCCCTCCCTGGGAAAGAGGGCCATTCAAGTGCAAATGATGATTTACACGTGTACAGGACAGGTCCTTATTCAGTGCCTTGCACATATCAGACTTCGTTGAAGATAATTCTGCATTTCTTTTTTTTTTTTTTTTAAGTTTATTTATTTTGAGAGAGAGCTCAAGTGTAAGTTGGGAGGGGCAGAGAGAGAGGAAGAGGGAGAGAATCCCAAGCAGGCTCCATGCCATCAGTGCGGACCCAGTGAGGGGTTTGAACCCACGAACTGTAAGATCGTGACCCGAGCCAAAGTCAAGAGTCAGATGTTTAACCAACTGAGCCACCCAGGAGCCCTGAAGATAGTTCTGCATTTCTTAAAATAGCATAAGGGACCTCTTTTCACCTATTTGTTTTTTAATTTATTTTTTAAGAAGAGACTACCTAGTTGTAGCTAATAACGTAGTTGCTGAGAAACACATTAACCTGCAAATACCTCTTTCATTTCCCCCATAGCTAGTGGGCAGCTATGAAACTCTATGAGAATGTAAATTGGTAAAACCTTTCCGGAGGGTAATTTGGCAGTCCACACCAGAAGCCCTAAAAATTTACAGATCCCGCATATCAGTCAGGGTCCAGTAAGGAAGACAGAAACATGTCAGTTATTTTCACAGAATTGAGTACGTACAGAAGGCCCTGGAACAATGTGGGAGTTAGGAGCACGCCCCACACGGTCAAAAATCTACATTTAACTCCCCCAAAGTTCATTATTAAAACCTACTGTTGACCAGAAGCCTTATCAAGAACAGTCAATTGACACATCTTCTGTATATGTATTAAATGCTGTAGTGTTATGATAAAGTAAGCTAGAGAAAAAGAATGTTACAGAAAAATTGTAAGGAAAACACATTTACAGTCCTGTGTGTATTTTTATTGAAAAGACCACGTAAGTGGACCCGTGCAGTTCAAACCCATGTTGTTCAAGGATCAGCTGTACAAGGACCTGGGCAAGCGGAAGACAGAAAGGCAAATAAGGGACTTTGGGGTGAAAGGCAGAGCGTAGGTGCAGAAGTGGCAGAGCTGGGGGCACTGAGGCAAGAGGCTGCAGGTAGTGAAACCTAGCGGCGCGGATGAGGGCTTGGCCAGGCCTCTCAGCAATGACAGCGGCCATCTGGCCTCTCTGAGGGTGTGCAGGCTGGCTAGTGCTGCGAGCCCTGAACAGAGCTGGAAACCGGAAGCGGCCGCTGGGCAGGAGAACCTTTGCTGACGGGAGCAGCCAGCCTACCCCCAGGTCCAAGCCCCTTCTCTCCTTCAGGTTTCCGGTTCTTCTGCAGCGCCCCCTGTTGGCGAACCCAACAGAGGGCCAGCTGGCCAGGGGAAGCCTGCAGAGTCCTAGCCCCAGCATCACAAAGCCATAAAGGGTGGATTGGGGGCTGAGGGACAGCAGCTACGTAAACAGCTCACCCTTTTGAATGTGAACTTAATTTCTAGTCATCTGTTCTACGGGGAGAATTGTAAATGTACATATGTGTTTATAGTGATCATTACTGCAGCATCATTTACGGTGCAGTATAGTGAAAATTCGTAAAACTGCCTAAATGTCTGCCAGCTGTGGATAAAGTAAATTAGGTATCCGATAGTGGGTCTCTCTGAGCTGTGAAAGATGATGTGTTATTTACAGTAAATGGTGAAGCGATTAAAGACAGTGTCCAGTAATGAAACAGTATGTACACAGTGACCATGTGTTGGTGCCCATGTATGTGATGGAAAACAGTGTGGAAGAACAGATGCCAAAATATTAACAGGGAGTCAGTTACTTTTGAGTGGTACACCTGTGAATGGTTTTCTTTCTTTTTCTTTTTTAAAAATTATCTGAACTTGGCGCACCTGGGTGCCTCAGTTTGTTGAGCATCTGACTTTGGCTCAGGTCATGATCTCCTGGTTTGTGGGTTCGAGCCCCACCTCGGGCTCCACGCTAGCAGTGTGGAGCCTGTTTGGGATTCTCTCTCTCTGCCCCTCCCCTGCTCACTAACTCTCTTTCAAAATAAATAAACTTAAAAAAAAAAATCTGAACTTAATTATTCTCCAGTAAACATGTATTGTTAGTATTAAAAACAAAAGTTGTTTAGTTAAGTGTGTTTTTAAAATTTTTTTTATGTTTATTCTTGAGAGAGAGAGAGAGAGAGAGAGAGAGAGAGAGAGGAGTGGGGGAGGGGAAGAAAGAGAGGGAGATACAGAATCCAAAGCAGGCTCCAGGCTCTAAGCTGTCAGCGCAGAGCCTGATGCGGGGCTCAAACTCATAAACTGCAAGATCATGACCTGAGCCGACGCCAGACGCTTAACTGACTGAGCCATCCAGGCGCCCCTAGTGAAATGTGTTTTATACTCAGTGCCCTGAGCCTGTCACTGGGCCTTTGGGATAAAGCATGGGGGCAGAGTATAAGCTTGTGCCAAGGGCCGGGCTTCTTCCTGGGAGACCAGTGCTGGTCCTGGTGGAGCCCCACTGGTAGGACCGCAGGGACGGCTGGATGAGTGGTGTTCTCCCGTTCCCTTTGCCACCGGGCAGTGTACCGTCTGGCCCTGGACCACACCTGCAGTCCTAGATAGATGATACCCGCACTAATAATAGCCGCCGTTTATTGAATACTTTCTAATCCTTTCACTTAATCTGCACAGCCGTCCTCAAGATGGGTCCTATAAATATCTCCATGTTACAAATGAGGAACCTGAAGCTTAGAAAGGTCAAGCAGCTTGCCGAAGGTCAGCAGCTAGTGAGTGGCAGTAGCCTCTGCAGTTGGGACCTTGGCACAGGTGCTCCTGACTGCCGTGCCGTGACTGCTGTGGTCACGTGGGACCGGTGCCGCGAGAACCCTGCAGTGGGGCATCCGAGGCAGCCCTCCACTCGTGTCTGAAGCCCATAGTAAGACCTGCTGACTTGGGTCCTGACTCTTAGGCGTGAATTAGAGATCGCTGTATGGAACGAGCTCCTCTTTTCTGCCCCAAGAGACTCTCCTGGCTTAGGAAATGCTGAAGATCAAGTTTTTATTTCAAAAAGGAAATTAAACTTCAAAATCAGAGTATTTTATTTGAATCAGCAGTCAGTTCCTTAAGGAGCAGCGTTCCCCACCTGGCTGCTCAGAAGCTGGAAGAACACTGACAACTAAGACGTATTTCAAGACTGTCCTCTTCCCCAGGCTGAGCTGCATCGGCAAAGCCAGCATTAGCCCTAGTAGATTCACTCACTAATTCTACAAAGGTTTATGAAGCTCCTATAGTGCGTCAGCCCTGGTTTTGATGCTAAGGCCTAGTGGTGAAGATGTCACACAATCGCCGCTTTTGTGAGTCAGGCGTTCTAGTTGGGAGACGGATGTTGAACCAATAAATAAGATCCTTTCAGACAGTGGGTGTGGGAGGAGGGCATGATGCTACTTTAAGAAGCGTAGTCAGGGAAGGTCTAATGACACAAAAGAGTGAATCACACGAAGGTCTCAGCCACAGTGTGGCAGACAACCAAGACAGCACGTGTAAAGGCCCTGAGGCCTGGGCAGTTTAATGAACTGAACAAGAAGACCTGCAGGGGGGAGCATGGTGAGTAGTGGGGGAGTGAGGCCAGCCAGTGTTTGGTTCATTACAGACCTCTTAGAACTTGGACTTGGGAAATAGAACTTGGGCTGCTGCAGTTTTGCGGGAGCATTAGGAGTGAAATTTATAAAATGTTGGGAGACGTGTATATTGATCATAAGTTAACAGTCATTACCGGGCTTCTGGAGTGCTCAGGATGTGGTGCGGGTATGATGGGCGACTTCAAGGATACGAGACGCTCTGTATCAGCCCCCAGTGTCTTTCCCAAATAGACTGTGTTGAAATCAGCTCTCCACACTTTATTTCACACTTTCATACAGTGAATAAAATGACACTTAGTTCATTGTAAAGAAAGTTTGACCTCGTGAAGATGTGTAAGTGCTTTTAGGTTTTCGTATGGTAGGTGTTACCTTTTGCCTTTCATTTTTAAATTCTTGTCACAAAAATATGTTCTTTGCAAAATATAGAAAATGCCAAAAAGAAGATTAAAGTTATTGATAATCTCTGTATTCAGAATCTCCGTTAACGTTTTGCTCTATATTTTTTCAGCCAACTTACATATATGTAAATTGTGTGCATGTGTGCATGCGTGTGTGTGTGTGCGCGCGTGTGTGCACACGGCACAGGCTTTAAATATGACTGGCCCCATTTGGTAGCCTGTGGTTTTCTTTCTTCCTTTATTTTTTTTGTAATTTTGTTTAATGTTTATTCATTTTTGAGAGACAGAGATAGAGCATGAGCGGGGGAGGGGCAGAGAGAGAGAGAGGGAGATTCAGAATTGGAAGCAGCCTCCAGACTCTGAGCTATCAGCACAGAGCCCGACTTGAGGCTCGAACGCACAGACTGAAATCATGACCTGAGCTGAAGTTGGACGGTCAACCAGCTGAGCCACCCAGGCGCCCCGGTAGCCTGTGGTTTTCACCTATGATATCACAAATACTTTTTCATGTTCTCTGTTGGGCATTTGCATTTATATCTTTTCCCTAATACAAAAAGTACTTTAAAGAGTATCCTGGGAGATGTTTGAACATGCCAGCGTATGTTTTCTGGAATAGAGTTGGTGGGTCAGAGAGATGGGCTTATCGATAGCTTGTGATACAGTGTTGTCACAAGCTTGTGATACAATGTTGTCACATTGCCTTCAAGGGATCATATTGCTGTTCATTCCCACCAGCAGTCAGAGAGTAACTTTCTCCCACATGCTCACATGGTCTTTTTTATAGTATCTGCCAAGTTGATAGGTTAAGAAAAATGGCATCTTATTCTAATTTCCGTTTTTAACTTTTTCGTGAGCCTTATTGTGTTTACCTGACAGCTTTCCCTTTTTTTAAAACTTGTCATAAATTCAAGAACATCTCATGCTTAAGCTATTTGTCTTTGGAAAACTAAGCTTGATCTTTGTTCCATTTTAACAATATATGGATGTTGGTAAATGAACGATGAATACATAAGGTTTTACTATGCTTTTCTGTACTTTGGTAATGTGTTTGAAAATGTTAATTATCAAAAGTATTTAAAATAATACAAACATATTACAAACATATTGCAGGTTTGGATCCAGGCCACTGCAATAAAGCAAATCTCAGAATAAAGAGAGGCAGATTAATTTTTTGGTTTCCCAGTGCATGTGAAAGTTGTTTATACTATAGTCTGTTAAGTGTACATTTTCATTGTGTCTAAAAAGCCAGTGTATATATCTTAATTTAAAAATATTTAATTGATGGGACGGCTGGGTGGCTCGGTCGTAAGCATCTGGACTTCAGCTCAAGTCATGATCTCACGGTTTGTGGGTTCAGGCCCCACATCGGGCTCTGTGCTGACAGCTCGGGGCCTGGAGCCTGCTTCCGATTCTGTCTCTCCCTCTCTCTCTGCCCCTCCCCTGCTCACGCTCTCTGTCTCTCAAAAATAATTTTTAAAAAAATGTTAAAAACATAAAAATCTTATTTTAAAAAATAAAAATATTTTATTGCTAAAAATGCTATCATCTAAGCTTTCAGTGAGTCGTAATACCTATCACAGGTCACCGTAACAAATATAATAATAATGAAAAAGTTTGAGATATTGAAGGAATTACCAAACGTAAGACAGGAAGTGACCAAATGCTGTCGGAAAAATGGTGCCGATAGACTTGGTGTGACACAGGGTTGCTACAAGCTTTCAATTTGTTAAAAAAAAAAAAAAAAAAAAAAAGATAAAATGAGGTAGGCCTGCAGTCAGATTTAATAGGTATGTGGCCCCTAAGAAAACTGAACCCATTTCTTTTCTGGTCATTGGCGAGTTGATGCTATGCTGGTGGCATTTTCGAGCCCGATTCGTTTTGGTATCGTGTCACTGCCAGAGCTTCTCTGCGAAGCTTGTGTCTTTAGAACCACCTCATACAATCTCTGTCTTGCCCTTACATACGAGATACAGGTGCACGTACAGATTCGTATTCACATCGTGGCCACAGTAACTGACTGCTTTTTGAAAGGTAAGACTGTATCCATCCTTCAATGCCTTTGTCTTTCTTCTTTAGATGTGGAGCATACCGGAGCCACCAGCGAGTTCTACGACAAGTTTACCATTCGCTATCACATTAGCACCATTTTCAAGAGCCTTTGGCAAAACATAGCTCACCATGGCACCTTCATGGAGGAATTCAAGTGAGTATCTGGCCCCTGATACTCCCAGAGCAAGTCACAGCTTGCTGTCTTGCAAACCACAGGTAGGGTGGCTGCTCAAAAGCTTTCATAGCTGGTTCTTATTGACTGTTTGCTTGATCTCAGCCTCCTTTAAGTTTTCTAGGTGGTTCTGGTACATGAGAGCAGGGTTATTGAAATGTCTGTGCTGGCCAGACTTTGCTGAACTTTAGATTTGTTGACATACTTCGGGGATGGTATGTATACATTAAAAAGAAAGAATTTATAAATATTCGGAGATGATGTGTTAAGTGTCTTTTGCTGTTTCTGTGATTACGGTGTGAGGCGAAGTTGTCAGAATGACTGGAACCAGATCTTCGAATGTTCTGGAATCTGATGTCACGCTTTAGATGAGAAATGTTAGGAAGACTTTAGATTTGGAAGCGGTCAGGTTGGGGTTATTATTTCCAATGTCATTCTTTGTAACAAGGCCCTAAACCTTGACTAAGGACCTTTCATTACCTACCTGGAATTTTAGTGACTACTTTAACCCGGACTTTAGTAATTTTGTTTAAATTACTTAAAAAATTTTTTTCTTAATGTTTATTTTTTAGAGGGAGAGACAGAGTGTGAGCAGGGGAAGGGCAGAGAGAGAGAGAGAGGGAGACACAGAATCTGAAGCAGGCTCCAGGCTCTGAGCTGTCAGCACAGAGTTCAAACTCACAAACTGTGAGGTTGTGACCTGAACCAAAGTCAGACACTCAACTGACTGAGCCACCCAGGCGCCCCTCGTCTAAATTACTTTAAACAGAAAGGTGCTTGAGAAAGAAAATAGATGAAAATGTTGAACTTTCAAATTATTCTTAAGAAATTTTATCCCATCTACTTGGATCTTTTGCAAACCATATTAGAGCTTTGATTAAATCCAGTTGTCGCTTGTTAACTAAGTCACTAGTCGATAATATTTGTTAGCCGTTTGCTAGGTAACTTTCTGCAGAATGAACTCTTTAAGCTAATTCTTTTCGTGAGCTGCTCTTCTGGTCAGAATTATGTTCCAGCAAACCCTGGCACAAGTTTAGACCAGACAGGCCCACGGCTTGATTTGCATGGTGCTGAGTTGGGAGTGGTCTTCCTGAACTTGCCTTGTTCCTGAAATCCAGGCTTCCTGCCTCCTGATTACTCAGTGATAGATCCCGAAGGGTGTGTGGCTACTCTTTTTCTCTACTAATCTTGCAGTTATGAAGCCTAACGGTGCACTCAAATCTCCATGCACGAGCGAGCCCTCCGTTATAACGGGATATGCAGGACAGTTTTACAGATTGGAAGCTCCAAGGTCTAGAAAGTGAATTAATAGCCTCCTTTATCAGTGTTACAGCTGCCGACTTTTCTTCAGCATGTCTTTCTTTATAATGAGGAATAACTGTATGAGTAATTCTCTTGTCCCGCATACGTGGGTAATTATTTTTACTTTCTTTGTATCTTGGTGAGTTTAAGCATATTTTCTAGTCTGGAAGAGTGTCTTCTCGACTTCAGATCATTGAGAGAATGAGCCAGGGATGTGTTAGTAAACCTGCTCTCTGAAGAGGTGGAGAAAATTCAGCCTTTGCTGGTTTTCTCGGGTGTAAATACTTCCACCGTGGCTAAATTTAAGCTGCCAAGGGAGTCTGCTCACAAAATTCTGAAATACTAGTAATTGGCTCTCATCAACCGTGCAAGGTGCCTCCGGCGCACCACTGAAATGAGCTCATCACAGTTAATTAAAAGGAATAGCAAGATCCAGGGAGAGACTCCGTGGTCCTTGACCTCCACAGTGCTTGAGTGCTGGCCCGGGAGGCAGTCTTGCAGGGCCAGATGGTTGGCATTTAGGGCAGAGGCCCATTTTCCTCGGGATCTGCTGCGGCACTTTGCTTCGGCAAGAGGTCTGACCGTGTGCAATGTAATTGCCTTTCCAGTTCGGGGAAGCAGTTTGTGCGCTACATAAACATGCTGATAAATGACACGACGTTTTTGCTCGACGAAAGTCTGGAGTCTCTGAAGCGGATCCATGAAGTGCAAGAAGAAATGAAGAACAAAGACCAGTGGGACCAGCTGCCCCGGGTGAGGACACGGCGCAGGCGCTCGGACGGCGGAGCCGGAAAACCGCCTCGGCCCCTGGGCAGGGCTCTGCCCGGGGCCGCGTCCGTGGGCCCTGCTGACTTAGATGTGACCTACTTGTCATTGCTTGTCACCTCCCACCTGCGGGCTTCCGTGAAGTTGACCCGGGTTCAGGGGAGGAGTGAGCTTAAACACTCCATCTAAAGCTAAGAAGCACCTCGAGAAGTCTTTCAACGTGCGTTCTCCTGCCTTCTTAGTTTCAAAGGGCTTTTTTGGAGAAGAGCTTTTATTGTCTGTGGTGTTGATGTCAGTTTATGAAAGTAGGAAATAAATCTCTAGAATTCTGTGCCAGACAAGCATTTGATTTGCTCACAGCATCTCCTTTAGACAGCTATGTGAATCATGCAGGATTCTGGTGGGGTTTTTTTTCCTTCTGGTTGATCTTGGTTTTATATTTGGTTATTAATGGAAGAGAGGTCGTTTTGCCAGGTTCCACGACATGGTGACATGGTGACGTGACAGCACACTGGCACGCTTTTCTGACACTTAACTGCAGCCATTTAGACGGTTCCCCGATCAGTTACTTCGCTCTTGACAACTACTGGGGACTTGGTATCTTGGTTCCTTCTGTTCCCGGGCTCAGAATCAGAACTGCTTCCCCAAAGGAGTTCTCCTGGGAGAGGAGGGAGGACTGTTTCTTTACTTGCAGTAGCATTCTCAGCACGAAAATACTGTCGAGCTTAATGCCGCACAGTCAAAAAGTATCTTAAGATACATAAGCACATATGAAAGCACACTTAGGAAATGTTTTTATTCCAAGTGTTCCTGCAGCCGTGGTGAGAATTTTACGACTTGCTGTAGCTTAGCCAGCGGGCTTACGCTACAGACCGAAGCCTTCCGGGGGCTTTGCGGGGCCTGTGAATGCTGGATGCCCGAGTCCAGGCCGCCACACTGCTGGACCCCCTCTCTTTGTATTCTTGAGATAACGTGGTGGTTGTCTTCTTTTTCCTCGGCACTGCCCTGGCATCCGCCGGAGTCTCACCTACCGTCTACCCTCGCATTCGTTTCTAAACACGCTTTAAACTGTTTTTCCTGTGGTGCCTCCAAAGCTTCCCTCCTGCGCCTCCCCATCTCCCCCGGGCGGGAGTCGGCCCAGACCTGATGTTTCACGCCTCCCCACAGTAGCTCTCGGAAGTCCTTCCAAGCTTTTCTCCCATTCCAGTCTGTTGGCTCCAATCTGGACCGGTCCCCGGGCCCTTGCAGAACATCCTGGGCAAACAGATGAGGCCTAGCCGAAAGAAGTGCAGCTTTGGAGCCGAGGGCACCTAGGTTTGAGGACTGATGCCACCACGCGTTCGGAGTTCCTGAATCCGTTTCCTTGTCCCTGAAGCAGAGATGATCTCTGCTTTGCGGAAAAACTAGGAGGAGGGATGGTGGATGTCGCGAACCCAGCTCAGCCCTGGTGCTCAGGATGTGTAGCTCTCCTTGTGTCATTTGCCTCAAGTCATTCTTTCTGTCCAGAATTCTCTGCTTGCCGTTCTTATGTGTGAAAATCCTACCCATTCTTTACACAAGGCCTTGTGCAGGTATTCCCTCATGGTTGGACTACCCCAGCCAGAGCCGCCCCAAACCCTCCCCTTGCTCTATACTTCTGTAGCGCCCACTCGGTGTCGCTCGTGATGCTTGTCTTAGACCAGCTTCTGTCGTAGGTGTTGGGATACGGGTCTGTGGCACATGGTCTCATTCACGGTCGGTGCTCAATAGCGTTTGCTTAGGAGATAACTCAACAGTTCCTATTGATTTTGCCGTGTCCGTGGATGAGAAAGCGGCATAAATAGTTCCAGTCAAGTGCTATTTCAGAAATACGTCTGTTTGATTTTGAAGTCCCTTCCTGCCACCCACCTCCCTGCCTGCTGCTCCCATCTTGCCATCCTCCGGATGCTGGGGGACTCCGCTGCTCAGCCCTCAGGCTCCTCCCCTCCTCTCTCCGCTCTCGCTGCCGAGGCTGGTGTTTCTCAGGTGCTCGGTGGAATTTCGGTGTGGTAATAATTCTTTATTATGGAAGACCGCACCATACGTCGTGGGACATTTGGCATCTCTGGCTCGCGCCCATTTAATGCCAGTGAGGTACCCTCTTACCCTGAGTTATCAGGCAGCCAGAAACACTCCCGCACGTGGCCTGATCCCCCAGTTGGAAATCACTGCTGGGTGATATCATCTATTCCCAGCGGCTTTGATGGTCGTTATTCTAAAGATTCTGGAACACGTCTTCTCAGTTCCTATCTCTCCTGACGCCAGACCTGCTTCACTAGCTGTTGACTTGCTCCTCTGCCCGGTGGTCTCATAGTATCCCTTGACGAGGGGGGGCCACATCTCCTCTCCAGGTCTGCCCAACCTCATTGAGGGACAGCTACATTCTTTTTTTCTTTTTTTAACTTTTTTTTAATCTTTATTTTTGAGAGAGAGAGATACAGAGTGTGAGTGGAGAGGTGGGGGGCCCGGGCAGAGAGAGAGGGAGACACAGAATGTGAAGCAGGCTCCAGGCTCTGAGCTGTCAGCACAGAGCCCGACGCGGGGCTCGAACTCACAAACTGCAAGATCATGACCTGAGCCAAAGTTGGATGCTTAACCAACTGAGCCACCCAGGCGCAAGGGACAACTACATTCTGTTGATTGCTCTGACCCAACACTTTGGAGTCCTCCTTGATTCTTCTCTCTCAGCACGTGCCTCAAGGCTGTATCTTTTTTTTTCTTTTTTTTTTTTAATTTGAGAGAGAGAGAGAGCGCACAAGCAGGGGGGCGGGTCAGAGGTAGAGAAAGAGAGAGAGACTCTTAAGCAGGCGCCACTGCTCAGTGCAGTGCCCAACATGGGGTTTGATCCCATGACCCTGGGATCATGACCTGAGTTGAAATCAAGAGTTAGACACTCAACCGACTGAGCCACCCAGGAGTCCAAGGCTCTATCTTGAGCTATACCCATGTCTGACCTCCTCTCTTTCCCCTACCTCTAGACCGTCTCTCTCCCGGCTTGCTGTCGTCCCTCTCACCGGTCTCTCGCCACCTTTATCGTGTCCATACCAGAGGGATGCTGTTAAACCTGTTTGCTCGTTATCGCCGCTTGACTCAGAACTCTTCCCGGTTTCCCTTCTCACTCAGAGTCCAGACCCGAATTAGAGTGGGCCCCTGGCCCCACCCTTTTCCTCTTCCCTCCCCCTCCCCCAACCACACGGGCCTTCTTGCCCCAGATTTCTGCTGGCTCGCTTCCTTCAGATACCCACTTAAATGTCACCTTCTCAGAGGCCATCCCTGACCGCTTTCCTTCTCATTCTGCTCTATTTGTCTCCATCACTCTCAGACTTACCTTGTATCTGGGAGCATGTTTGCATACTGCTTATCTCTTCCCTGCCCTGCAGTCTGGGCTCCGTGAGGCTTGCGGGCCTCTTGGTCACGTTCTATAGTCTTATCACCAGAGCCGAAAGGTGGGCCTGGCCTGGAGGAGGGCCCGGACACCAGGTCCGGACGAGTGCATGCGACACACAGACGCGCATTGCACTCGTTCTCACTCCATTGTTCTCGTGTCTTCCTGCTCCAGCATGTTGCGTAGGCGCAGTCTTGACCGAGGGGCAGCGGGCAGGCCACCCAACATCGTTGCAGAACCTCCCCCAGGCACCCACTCAGGGCACTTACCCTAGGGGCACTCGTTGGGGGACTTCAGCTGTCCTGGCTCTTGCCCCTCCCCCTCCACGTAAAGTAAATCAGCCTCTGAGCCATGATGTAAGGATTTCGGTCTTCCCTGATGTTTCTGTGGCTTTTCTCCATCCCAGAGCCTTCAGGGCCCCACTTGCTTTCCCCATGACTCAGAGACCTTCTCATCTTGGTCCCCAGCCCATGGCAGAGTTGAAGGACAAGGACGGTGCCGGAGGCAAGGATGCCGACCGTTGTCGGGGCTGACAGCCTGACGAAACTCAGAACCTTTTAGCGATCTGTAGGCGCTCCATGTAGGGGCAAAACCTATTGGCCGCGGTGTCGGAGCAGAACACGTCCATGTTCTCACAGTAATGATGGCTGCCAGTTGGTATTAAGGGGAACGAGCTCTCCTTCGTTAGCACCCACGTGTATCGGGTGTGATGAAAGAATCAGTTATTTCATCCCGCACAGAACATGAACGTGACTTCTTTTATCATTGAGGAAACCCAGTCGCGTGGAAGTGAAATAATGGGCCACGGTCACCGTACTCAGAGGCCTAGAGAGTTCTGATGCTGAAAGGAATGAACTGTACCTTATCTGGAAAATTCTCTGCCGTGGGTTGTTCCCATTCCCTCGGCATGTTGGCTTTGCTGCGCCCTTGTCCCATTAGGAGCGGACTGTATTTTCCATCACGCTCGGCGTGCCAGTGAGCTCACGGCCAATACTGACCTTGGCTTGGCGTCTGCTCCGTGTTTCCTATAGGATCAGCAGCAAGCCCGTCAGTCCCAGCTTGCTCAGGACGAACGCGTTTCACGCTCCTATCTCGCCCTGGCAACAGAAACCGTGGACATGTTCCATATCCTCACCAAGCAGGTCCAGAAGCCATTCCTCAGACCGGTGAGTGGAAACTTCGGGGTGTTTGTTTTGGGTGTCGAATTCCACAGTCAGGCTCCGGCACCTGTTACTAAAGGTGGTTGTGGAGATCCTGGACGTTGCAGCTCACAGCCACTAAGTGAAATTTTGATACTGGTTTTGTTCGCAGTTATGCGAGGGGATAAAGCACTCTGAGGATAGACGGAAGGCTACAAACAGTCTTTTCCAAGATAACTCAATTCGCTTTCTGCTTACAGAGCACACGGGATCACTAATGTTGAGGCTGTGACATATTTTTATCATTATCGATTCCTGTGTTGTATCTATAGGAGACATAGAAAGTCACGTCAGTTGGAAATTAGAGTCTATCAAGTGGAAATCACTGATACTGGGTAAGATCTTCGGTTCTCCTAGCTGTAGCTTTGCTACACTCAAGAAGCCAAAGGGTAACGAGAGCCATAATTACGGTTTATGACAGATCAAAGGTAGTCAAAACATTTGGCCTTGATATTATTAATAAGATCGGAGTCCTGTTTTTGAAATGGAAACTGAGCCACATGACCGAAGATCGCTGCTTGGTGTTGGAGCTGCCGCACGGCGCAGAAGCTTTGTGGTGTGGCCGGGATAAGGGTCGTGAGGAAGGCCAAGAAGGGGCCGGGAGCCGGTGGTTAATTACCTGGCAATATGGACAGGCTGACAGTGGAATGTAACTTGGTTACTCGTTTCCTCCAATTTCCACTTTCACCGCTTCGTTCAACAGTATCGCCACACCCTGGCCTGTGTGCATCTCAGCGAGGAGTCTCCCCCACCCCTTCCCATTTTCCATTTCACATCTATTTATAAAAGAGCCGTGGAACGTGAAACAAAACTGAGCTCACTATTGAAAGCACGCGGACACCACGACTAATTTAAACAAGATAGTTCAGACCCTTGCTTCCCTGGGGTTGGCAAATGGAAATCCTTTCAACTTTTTCTACGGAGGCCAGAGTAAATTATTAGGCATCGTGGGCCGTACGGTCTGTCCCAGCTACTCAGCTGTGCTGTTGCAGCACGTAAGCGGCCACAGACAATATAGAAACCAGTAAGCGTGGCTGTGTTTCGGTAAAACTTTATGAAAACAAGCATCAGGTCAGATTTGGCCCGCAGGTAGCAGTTTGCCAATCCCGGCACTGAACTACGTTGTATTTTAGTTCAGTGACCCCAAATCAGCAAGTCTTTGATTGTTAGGGAACTGTGATAAATTATTTGAGACTAAATTGTCATAGAGCCTCTTTTTGGTTCTGAGTTCTTCATTTTTAAAGGAATTTATTGAAAGCAAAGTCTAATGTTTTCACG
Organism: Panthera tigris; assembly: GCF_018350195.1. NCBI lineage: Eukaryota > Metazoa > Chordata > Mammalia > Carnivora > Felidae > Panthera > Panthera tigris. The sequence goes on from NC_056667.1 coordinate 7,212,354, forward strand.
TCAACTAAAATTAATTTTTTTCAAGGCCTACTTTTTAAAAAAATTTTGTTCATTTATTTTGAGAGAGAGAGAGCGAGCGTGAGCGAGAGCCCAAGTGGAGGAGGAGCAGAGAGAGAGGGAGAGAGAAAGAATCCCAAACAGGGTCCGCAGTGTCAGCCCAGAGCCCAGCACGGGGCTCGAACTCACTAACTGCGAGATCATGACCTGAGCCGAAATCAAGAGCCGGACGCTCAACCGGCTGAGCCACCCGGGCGCCCCTCAAGGCCGTTCCTTGACCTGAGCTATCCGCGTGCCTTGGCCGTAGCCTTCCACACGCACTCTTTGCCTGTGCCTGCTTCGATGCATCCTTTTCCTTTGCCACACAGTTTCGCCTTCTTCACTGGCTAGCTCAGACCTCTCCCGCTTGGGGAAAAATAAGACCCTGCCAACTATATCCTGTCCTTATCACTCCTGTATTTCACAGTTTCCTAACAGTCAAATACAGGAGCGCTTCACTGCGCAAAGGAGGTTCTCGAAAAGCCAAATTTCAGTTGGATGTGTATAAGTGCAATCATTAAATGTAATGAAAACCTTGTTCTGTGACTTTTTTTTTTCTTTTTTTTTTTTTTATGGCCTGGTACTGTCTAACCTGAGGCAGGATTCCTCCTGTAGGTTTGCTTGAAGCACACGTGCCCTACTGTACTAAGTACTGGGACATCGGGTGGGTTCTTGCATATTGTTTATATTGGCTACTTGTTTCATTTAAGTGTGCTTTGTCTCTCACCTGCCACATTTAAGATGATTTAAGACATAAACTTTATCTTCTGCTTCTTCTGCATTTCTCCTCTCTTGGCCTCTGATAATAAGAACGGTGCACCCTGTCAGAACTGTCAGACGCTTTTGAAATTTAGAAAAATAATGCATCAGGGCGCCTGGCTGGCTCAGTCGGTGGAGCATGCGACTCTTGATCGTGGGGTCATGAGTTCGAGCCCCATGTTGAGTGTAGAGGTTACTTAAAAGTAAAATCTTGAAAGAAAACGAATGCACATACAATGGCGGCTAAATGAACATACCAAAAATTTCTTTGACTTACGTTATGATGATGGGATTCTGAGTGATTTTTCCCTCTTACCTACTTCTCAATGAATTTGGAGTAATCCTTGTTTTTTGTCACCGAAAGCATGAATTTAAAGCAAAGGTCGCCCTTCCGTTGATATTTGTAGATATTCCATCAACCTGCAACGTTATTAAGTGTTAGAATTATCGGGTTAGAGATGGAGAGTAAAGACAATTTTGAGCGGAACGTTCTTCTTCAGCTTACGATCCACGGCACATATAAGGGATTCTCTGCAGATTAATCCGGCCCATTCCTGTTCCTCCGCTGAGATGGGAGTTTTGGTCCTTCTCGCTTGTCTCAACAGCTTGAATTGTCCTATTACCCTGTGATTTCCTAGGAGCTGGGACCCCGACTGGCTGCAATGCTCAACTTTAATCTTCAGCAACTCTGTGGCCCCAAGTGCCGGGACCTGAAAGTAGAAAACCCTGAGAAATACGGCTTTGAACCAAAGAAGCTGTTGGACCAACTGACAGATATTTACCTGCAGCTGGACTGTGCCCGGTTCGCCAAAGCCATTGCTGACGACCAGGTCGGTGCCCGGGGGGGCCAGGCCATTTCGGGGGGAGGCCGGGGTTCAGGCTGCTGAGCTGGGCGACCAGAGGTGGCATCTCTGTGGACTTCCGGGCAGACCCTGTGCAGTGACGTACCCACCTGTCCCTGGATTTTCCCCACTTGAAATCAGAAAGGCAATTTTTATTTATTTATTTATTTATTTATTTTTAATTTTTTTTTTTAACGTTTATTTATTTTTGAGACAGAGAGAGACAGAGCATGAACGGGGGAGGGGCAGAGAGAGAGGGAGACACAGAATCGGAAGCAGGCTCCAGGCTCTGAGCCATCAGCCCAGAGCCCGACGCGGGGCTCGAACTCACGGATCGTGAGATCGTGACCTGAGCTGAAGTCGGACCCTTCACCGACTGAGCCGCCCAGGCGCCCCAGAAAGGCGATTTTTAAATTGTGGTTTGGGAAGTTTTTAGTTGGCAAATGGAAATAATCACCACCGCGGCCAGGGGAGCTTGTCTGACGTAAACGAAGATGGATCAGCTCTTTTTCATTGGGTGTAAAAGAAAAAGAGCTGACGTGGCTCCCAGATACGTCTCCAGTGGAGTTCTTAGCCCGTCCTGCTACGAGCAGCAGGCCCATCACCTTCCCACAGAGGCCCGGCTTTCCCAGGGCTCCAAGCCTGCTTCCCAGGCCTTCGCTTTAGTACTGCCGCCGTTGTGATTCCAGGTTCCAGACCTCGTGGGTGATCTTCATGGTCTTCTCTCTCCTTTATTCCTCGTGTCCCCTGTGAGGACGCCGTTTGGCGCTTGGCATTTCCGCGGCTGCCGATGTAGTCCAGCCCCACCCCCTTCTGACTTCTCTCCCTCCATGTTCTTCTGGCCCACGTCATACCAGCGTCATAAGAGCTGATTGTTAATCAACCGAATACCAAGTTTTAACCACTTGGCGTATTTTTGTTGATGTGGTCCTCACAAAATCCTGTGGTGTAGGTTCTATTAGATTCCTCATTTTTACATGAGGAAACTGAGGCACAGAGAGTTGAAGTGGCTTGCTCCCGGTGGCGCCCGTGCCGTGGGATAGAGGCAGGATTCAGACCCAGTCAGTCTGGCCCTGAGCCTATATTCCCAGCCCCTCAGCTTTCTGCTTAAAATGCCCCAAAATTCCACACTCACCTGTGTCTCCATCTTTGTTCACACACTCTCTCCAAATATTACTCACGTTTCAGGTTAACCAGCAGTAGGGATTCTAGAAGGTTCTTTACCCATATCTCATCCAAAGGAATCATAGAAAAATAAGGAAATAGCGGGTATTATTCTTTTTAATGTTTATTTTGAGAGAGAGCATGTGTGCCCATGTGCAGGGGAGAGGGAGAGAGAGAATCCCAAGCAGGCCCCACACTGTCAGTGCAGAGCCCAGCACAGGGCCCGATCCCACAACCTGAGCTGAAATCGAGTCGTACGCTTAACCAACCGAGCCACCCAGGCACCCCTAGGTACTGATTGTTTGTTTGTTTGTTTGTTTAATAACAGCTCTATTGAGATATAATTCACGTATGTGGGTACTTTGGGACATAAGCAAGAGAGTTGGTCTTGACAAAGTGCCTGCAAAGGAAAAAAAAACACACGTCTGAAGCAGTTTTTCCATAGAAAGTAGTGTATCAGAGGGGCTTAAGAGTTTGCCGTTATTGGGGGGGGCTGCTAAGATGTGTTTCTAGCCTACAGCCTGTGATACCGCACATTTCTAGAATATGGAAGGGAAGTGGTAGTCTGGAGGGAGAGAGGGGAAATGGGGAAGTACCCCCATCCAGAGTGGGGTGTCTGCTTGGGGAGCAGGCCAGCTGCGGCTGGGCTTCTCTAGCCTCGCCAGAGGTCAGGGTGCGAAAAGTCCCCAGAGACTCTCGAGCTTTTACTGTAAGTGACTCGGGAGAGTCATTAAGTGTGGTCTCGCTGTGGCTGCCACATCACAAGTGGTTAACATCACAAACTTTGCAGCGTGAATAAACACGGCGAGACAGTGAAAACCAAGTGGGGGACAATACCCGGTAAGGCCTGTGGATTGTCGTGGTGGCCTGTGGTGGCACCTGGCTTGCGTCACAGATGGCAGTTTCTGCCCAGTGGTGCATGGGTTCTCTTGAGTGTGTAAACAGCCCTGTTCTTCCAGACTCAGGAAGCAAACGCACACGAGTGCCAGTGTCCCAATGTAGAGAATAGTGTTTTAAGTGGATTTCTTGGCTTCCTTTTATGGTGTGGTATTTGTTCTGATTGCTGGGTATTTTCCTCTTACATTGGTTGTAAGCTGATTAGAGTCCTGAGGATCATTTGGAAGAGGGTTTGAGGACTGGGGAAGAAAGGGTGGAAGTTTGCAAAGCTCCAGAGGAGCAAGAATTACGATTTTCTCCTTCGGGAGCAGCGGCCTTGGTTTGGTCTGGTGTGTGCGGGAAGACAAAGGATGAAGAAAAGGGCAGCCATGCGAGGAAGAAGAGCTTCTCTCCCCGCCAACCAAGAATGGGCTAAGCACGCGTGTCCAGGGCGCCTGGGTGGTTCAATCAGTTAAGCGTCGGACTCTTGACTTCAACTCAGGTCATGATTTTAGGGTTTGTGAGATTGGTCCCTGTCAGCTCAGAGCCTGCTTGGGATTCTCTCTCTCCTGCTCTCTCTGCCTCTCCCCCGCTTTCTCTCTCTCTCTTTCTTTCTCTTTTTCTCTCTAAAACTAAATAACCACTAAAAAAAAAAAAAAAAAAAAAAAAGATAAAGAGCCTATCTGAAGTCACACTTCTCCCATCCAGTCTTTCCTTTTTTTTTTAATTGAGGGGAAATTCACATAACATAAGGCTAACCATTTTATTATTTTTTAATGTTTATGTATTTATTTTGAGAGAGAGAGCTCAAGCAGGGGAGAGGCAAAGAGAGGAGAGGGAGAATCCCAAGAAGGCTCTGCACCGTCAGTACAGAGCCCGACGTGCGGCTTGATCTCTATGAACCGTGAGATCGTGACCAGAGCCGAAATCAAGAGTCAGACCCTCAACCAGCTGAGCCACCCGGTGCCCCAAGATTAACCATTTTAAAGTGTGCAGTTCAGTAGCATTTAGTACATTCACAGTGTTATGAAGCCATCACCTCTTTCTAGTTCCGACATTTTATCCAAACAGCACCGTCAAAAAGAAATGCCACATTCATTACGCAGTCGCTGTCCATCCCCGCCCCTTTGCCCCAGCCCTCGACAGCCATTAATCTGCTTTCTGTCTTCATTTTACATAATTTTGGATTTACCTGTTTGCCTATTCTGGATATTTCACGTAAATGGAATAAGATAATACACTACCTTTTGTGTCTGGCCTCTTTCATTTAGCATAATGTTTTTGAGGTTCATTCATGTACATGGCCTACTGGCTCATTCCTTTTTGTGGCCCAGTGAGATCTCATTATGTGAATACTCCACGATTTGTTTCTCCATTCATCCATTGGTGGACATTTGAGTTGTTTCCAACTTTTGGCTATTATAAATGTGGCTGCTCGGAGTGTTTGTGATGAAACACTAGAATACCTGTCTGTAATTCTTTTGCGTATATACTTAGCAGCAGAATTGCTGAGTCATATGGCGATACTACATTTAACTTCTTGAGGAAACGCCGCATTGTGTTCTACGGTGTACGAACGGATCACGTACAACTGTTCTAATTTCGATTTCTTCATTCTCACCAACGCTTGTTATTTTTTCGTGGTTTTTTTTTTTTTTTTTTTTAAATAGTTACTCTAGTGGGAGTGAAATGGTACTTCGCTGTGGTTCTGGTTTACATTTTCATAATGGCGAATAGCATTGAACATCTTTCCATGTGCTTCTTGGCCATTTGTATACCTTCTTTGGAGAAATGTCTGTCCAAGTCCTTCTCCATTTTTTTTAAATGGATTACGTTTCTGTTGTTGAATAGTAAGAGCTTTTTTTTTTATATATTCTCGATATAAGACCCTTATCAGATACACGATTTGTAAATATTTTCACATCTGAGTTTAGAATGACTCTGGAACATCCTTGAGGTCATCACATCTGAGTTTAGAACGACTCTGGAACATCTTTGAGGTCAAGAGCAGCATCTTTACTTCATCTCTCACCCAACCCACATCGGACTCGAAGCGATGGCTTAGTAACGGGCGTTTGCTCCAGGCATTGACAACGTTGCTCCTAGAGGCTGAATGCCACGTCCCCTCGGTGCGGGCTCCCTTTGATTTCTAATAATGCTCACCACGCTGCCCTTAGAAGTTGACTTATAAGCAAGCATAAGTTGTTAAAAAGTCGTCATCTTTTAAGAAACCGAACGGGTGATGTTTCACGAGGGTGGCCAGGTGGCTCCTTGTTACAAAGAGAAGTTCAAGGTGAAACCGCCTCTGATGCAGCAGTGCCCAACCAGCAACAAGCCCCTGTGCAAAACATTTTCATTTTGCCCTTCCAACCTCTTATTCTGTGACCTTTTGGCCACTTCTCCTCTGCGCCCCTTCCCAAAGAGACGGAGAGTGGCTTCCGGTTCATGATAAGTCGATGTCAGATAAGGTAACTGCTGGATCAGTAATTTAGTTTCAGAAAACTATACCGGAGGCTCTCCGAACTTTTCAGGATTGTGCAAGATGGCTTTCAGGATTTCCGCTAGGTCGAGGCCAGCGTTCGCCCTTCCCTCTGTCTCCCCCTCAGGTGCTTGAAAGTAACAGGGGGCATGGGTGCCTGTGAAGACAGGAAATGGACACGTGCACTTTCTTAGAGACTGAGGTTTACAAAGGAAAGAAGAAGGATGGAGGAATTTCAGTCCCACACTCTAAGAGAATACAGACCCTGAGACGAATTCATCCTGCAGAGATTCGTCTGAGTCCTTGGATGGGAAGGACCGCTCAGCGGGTTACGATGCCGTCCTTGGAGTCTCGATCGGTCCCCTCCTCCGTCTGGATCACTGTCAGTGAACTGACAAGTGGCCAGTGTTTTTGCCAGAAATGCAAATTAGGATATACTGTGATATTTTGAAATGGCAATGATTTCTATGAATTAGGTACCTGTGAGGTGGGTGTCACCACGCCCATTTTACACCCAAGAAAACTGGGGCTCAGAGGGGTGTGCCTAAGACCACCCAGCGCTCGAGGAGACGGTGGAGCCAGAGTTCGAGTCCGACTGCAGCTGTGGTGGGCACTTGTCCTCTAGACCGTCCCCCGTGCTCCTGTCAGCAGAGCACCCGACACTTCAGCGTTGAGCCGAGAGATTGACCTCGAACGGGAGAAAGCTCCTGTCGACTGGGTACCGGGTCGGGCTGTTCTCACCATGTCTGCCTTTGGCGGAAAGAGCCGCCATTTGCTGCCAGGGCCCAGTGCCTTGCGAGGCCTCAAACAGACTCGATTTTCAATTTCTTTTTAACATTTACATTTTAAAAGAAATGAATGTTTACTGTAAAATAATTCCACTATTTAAAAATTCCCCTCATTTGCCTCACTCCTGAAGCCCTCCTCAGAGGTAATGACCTTGTACAGTTTGATACGTATATTCCAGTCTTCCTGCGTTCATAGCCATGTGAGAGTATTTATATATGTGTTATCATTTCAGGGCTGTTTTATTTTTTCACGTTTAGTTTTCAGAGGCGGGGAGGGGCCCAGAGGGGAGGGGGTCAGAGGATCCGAAGCAGGCTCTGAGCCGACAGCCCAGAGCCTGACACGGGGCTCGAACCCGTGAGCCGTGAGATCCATGGCCTGAGCTGAAGTCGGATGCTTCATCGACCGAGCCCCCCAGAAGCTCCTACATGGGTCGTACTTTAGGCGTTTTCTGCAGCTTGTGTTTTTCCGCTTAAAATGTATTTGTCTCCCGTCGTCTTTCCTCACTTGCAGAGATCCTACAGCAAAGAGCTGTTTGAGGAAGTGATCTCGAAGATGCGGAAGGCAGGGATCAAATCCACGATAGCGATCGAGAAGTTTAAACTCCTAGCTGAGAAGGTGGAGGAGATAGTAGCCAAGAACGCACGCGCAGAAATCGACTACAGCGACGCCCCAGACGAGTTCAGAGGCAAGCGGACCGCTCTTTCCCTGCCGAATTCTTTGATTGGAGTTACCCCGAAACGCGTAACACAAACAGACCGCATTCTGTGCTTTTCATTTTTTTATGGTGCGCTAGAGTTGCTCCTTGAGGCACGCTCTCTGAAATTACATTTGCCTACTTTTAGTTTCTGTTATCAATTAGAAGCGAAAAGAAAGTCCTTGTCTTGATTTCAAACTAGGAAACCGCCGGGAAGATTCCAGGATCAGCCTTGCCTTGGCAGGAGGGGATTTCCTGCAGATCCCCAGCTGCGGGAGCTTCCTGTATGGCCCTGGTCCTCCTCCCTTGTTCTTGCCCCCCAGGCGTAGCTGACGAGAGTGCTCTCCCCTCCACCAGGGGCGCCGGGTGTGCCTCTGTCTTACGCTGACTTCCAGCTAAACTTGGGGGCCTAGTAGGACCATGCGAAGCAGGACAGGCTTTGTTTGGCTTTCATTTTCAGTTTTCGGCTCTGTGAGTAGAGTTTGCTCTTGGCTCTGTCTCCGTAGACCCTCTGATGGACACCCTGATGACCGACCCGGTGCGGCTGCCCTCCGGCACCATCATGGACCGCTCCATCATCCTGCGGCACCTGCTCAACTCCCCTACAGACCCGTTCAACCGACAGATGCTGACAGAGAGCATGCTGGAACCAGGTAGAGGAGGGCGCGGCGAGAGTCACAGTGCCCGAGGCCGCCGGGCCCAGCTGTGGCGCCCGAGTCGTGTGTCCGAGGTTAATCAGAAGGGGAGACCTGTCAAATCCAGAAGCCACACGGCGTCTGACGCTCGATGGAAAAGACACAAAACATCCTTTGCCCTTTTTTCCGCCGCCGGAGCCTGGGCCTTCCCCAGGCTTCGTGTCAGTGAGGGAGCGAAGGGCCCGGTCTTTCGCGTACACAGACCTGCACGCAGCGGCTCCCGGGAGGAGCCCTCCCGCCTGGGGCATTAATCCTGTCCTTTTCTTTTCCCAGTGCCAGAACTGAAAGAACAGATCCACGCCTGGATGAGAGAGAAACAGAACAGCGATCATTAAACCGTCCCCCGTGCCCACCCTCTGCTCGAGGCCAAGGCCAGCCAGGCAGAAGCAGCGTCGGTGGCGGATATGCTGTTCAGATGTTGGAGGCCCAGCGCGGCGGGAGACCCCGAGAGCCCACCCAGAGCGACCAGACGGTGGAGATCTGCAAGGTCACGGAGGAGGAGAGGAGCCCGAGTCCTGTACATATATTTAAGTGACACACATGGTCAAAAGCTTGAGGGACACACTTTACGATTGCTTGTGTAATAAAACTCGTCCTTCTTACGTCACCATTTGGGGCTTTTGCGACGGAAGTCTCTGAGTGATTGATGGCAGATGGGTCTGGACAGCATCCCCTTCGTCCTTATTTTCCCCCCTAAACCCGATATCCGTTGATTTGATTGTGATTAGAGAACCTTGGACATTTTGCTGCTAAAGAATCCTTGCCCTGCTCCCCTCCTGACCCTACTTGCACTGCTGTGGATTTTTTTAAGAGAAGCAAAAACAAAAATAAACTCCTTCCCCCACTGGCCCTCCAAACATATACTCTGTGAGAGAATTGTGCCTGCAACAAAGTGTTCATCCTGGGATCGTATTTTTATATCATATTCACATATTTGTTTTTTTAATTGGTGTTAGATGACATGATTAATAAAAAAGGCAAGCTATTTTCAGAATTTGAATTTCAGTTTTTATTTTTATTTTTTCCTTTTGAAATGTCCCTTTAAAGTTTTTTTGTTTGTTTTTTTTTTTGTCTTTTTTTTTTTATTCTGAACAAAATGAGAATCTGTCACTCTGGTCCTTGTAGTAAGGCCTCTATTAGGGATCTGAGGAACAGTACAGCCGAGGAAGTGTTCAAGTATATCAGGATTTACATGACTTATGGATTTTTTTTGGGGGGGGGAGGTAAGGAGGGTGGGGGACGATTCAAAACCATTACAGGTATCCTAGGGGGAAAATCAACTCCTCAACCCTGGCGTCTGTGAGTTCGAGGCAGGGGTCGTTTGTATGACGTGTCCTTTGGGGCTTGGCCTTACCAAAGCAAAAAGGGGGTGCAGGAAACGTGGATGTGTCTGCTTGTAAAAACACACACAGACAAACACACCTACACGCGCACAGAAACACGAGACTTTTTGTATGACTGCTCCCGACTTAACATACTTGAATTCTTGAATTTCCTTTGGGGTAAAAAAAAGGATCTGAAACCATAAAGTGTTTTGAAGAAATTAAGCTACGGAAACATACTTTCTTTTTCTTTTCCTTTTTTTCCCCCCCTCCCCCTTCCCCCCCCCCCACAGACCATGTCCTCTGTTCAATTCCTAACGCAAACTACAATAAATGGTGATACACATTCAGAAGGAACCTTCTTGGAGTCTCTTCTTTTTGTGGAAAGCAAAGGGGTGGGTGAGGAACGAGAGCCGAATGAGTCTGCATGTGGCGAAGTCTCTCGTCTGCCACCCGTTCGGAATTGCTACTTTGAAAACAAAACCTTGGGCGTTCTGCGTCCGTCCCGAGGCTCCGTCCGGTCCTCGCTCGGTTCACTGTTCAGGTGTGTGGGGGGGTTGAGACTTGTCATGTTCAGTCTCCGCCATCCAGCCTCAAGTTTTTCCCCACCTCGAGTGCCTTTCCCTTGACCCTCACGGACCTTACTCAAGGCCAACCCGTTTCACCGAGCTGTTCTCTGGCGCCACGGTTTCACATAACCCCGTCGGCCAACGCGTGTAATGATCAAAGCGAGCACTTAACATAGTACTTGCCGTGTGCCCGGCGCCGTGCAAGCACTTTCATATCTACGGCTTCGGCTTTTTTAAACAGGTCAGGGGGTGGGGTGAGGAGAGGCTAGGAAACTCGCCCAAGGTCACCTTGTCTCCCAAGGTCTCCCAAGCCCATGCCCCTATCCACCATGCCTACTGCTTCTCCTGAGCAAATTTGGACTGAATCACTTCCCTTCCCTCCCCCAAAGTAGAATGCATTCGTTGTAATAAAAATGTCATGGGGCACTTGGGTGGCTCAGTTGGTTAAGCGTCCAACTTCGGCTCAGGTCATGATCTTTCAGTTCATGAGTTCGAGCCCCGCATCGGGCTCTGTGCTGACGGCTCAGAGCCCGGCACCTGCTTCGGATTCTGTGTCTCCCTCTCGGCCCCCGCCTTGCTGATGCTCTGTCTCTCTCTGTCTCTCAAAAAATGAATAAATGTTAAGAAATTTTTTTCTTTGATTTCGCACAATGTAGACAGATTTTTAAAGAAAAAATCACCCATAATCCCACAATGCAGATAATTCTGTTAATTTAGTTCACTTTTTACTAAGCTTATACATGTATATGCCCATAAAATTATGTTTGGGGGCTTCTATGCCTAATGGTTCATCCAACTCACGAATATGTATTATTATCTCCTCTCCAACAGATTATAAATTCTTCGCAGGCGCAGATTCTGTCATTGTCTGTATGACCCCACGAATGTAGTAGGATGCTGCCTTATCCCTCCGTATGCTCTCAGCATTTTGAATATTCAGAATTCAGAGGTTTCAAGGATCTTCTGTTTGGTAGGACACGTCTTCTATCTGTACTGTCTCTAGGAGCAAGATAGTTGGTGTTTCTGTTCATGTTTTCAGGGTTACTGTTTTATAGAAACTTGTGTTTGCCTTCAGTCTGTTAATTATGGATGTTGAGATAAATTCCAAAATGTTTTTAATGTAGGTCTTGGCCACAAGAAAGCTGGTCAAATAAAAAGAAGGATCGGAGTATCTGGTGAACAGAAGAGAAATAATCCTTGACAGAGAGATGATTAAAATAACTTGGTGCTCGTTTTGTGACTCACTATTGTGTGGGTTTTTTAAAGGAGTTGATAAAATATCTTTTGAAAAGAGAGCTTGAGCACATTATTCTGTGCACATTTTGCAACCTTTGGATTTGATACAAAAAAATAGTGGATTCTATGGTGTTTGGGTTGGAGTGGGAAGAAGACGTAAATGGACCCAGTCTGACTAGGTAAGTTTTTGGGGTTTTTTTTAAGTTTATTTACTTAGAGAGGGAGAATGAGAGAGAGAGAATCCCAAGCAGGCTCCACACTGTTGGCACAGAGCCGGCCGGACGTGGGGCTCAACCCCACGAACCGTGAGATCATGACCTGAGCCGAAATCAATGCTTAACCGACTGATCCACACAGGTGCCCCTGACTAGGTAAGTTTTTCATTGCAAGAAACCTCCCCAGTGTTGCACCGAAGGAAACCACCCTGAAGATACCTTGTACTTCACGAGCATGTCCTACGTGTAAGCCGCTCTTTCATGCAACAATTCGCTTAATCCTCAACAACTGTCTGAAGGAGATCGTGTGGTGAAACAGGCATGCGAAGCTAAGCCGTGTGGGCGTCAGCGTCTGATCCCTCCAGCACTCCTGTTGTATGGCAGAGTTCCAGAATGGGCCAAGTCCAGAATGCCCAAAGACCTATGGAGAGGCAGCCTACCATTCTGGAAGGGGCTTTGGCCTCGGGGTCAGCTCCAGAACCAGCTCTCATGGGAGGTGGTGAAATAACTTGAACCTCAGGGCTTTGCTTGCTGGCCACTCACTGTCAAGCCCCAGGCTTGTGTTCCGGCCCGGGCCCCTCTCCTGCCCGGCAGACACTCGTCCTCGCCGATGTCCGAGAGGCCCTCAGAGTTGACGTGTCCAAATTAAGTTGCTTCCGCTTCACCCCCAACCCGTTCCTCTTGGTCTCCCCGTCACAGTAAATGGTGTCCGACATCCTTCCAGGTCGCTCGGGCCAAGAACTTGGGAGTCATTCTCGACCTCTCTCTTGTGGGCTGCTTGCCAGTCTGTCCACAAATTTCTCAGCTCTACCTGTAAAATGTACCCAGCATGCAACCGCTTTCCCCAGGTCCACTGGTGTTACTGGCCTGCGTCATCAGCAGTGAGCTGGCTTATTACAGTAGCCGCCTGACCGCTCTCCCTGTTTCTCCCTTGTTCTTTCTCGAAACGGCAGCTGGAGCGGCCTTGTTAAAACTTGCCTAAGTTCAGAGGACGCCCGGCTGGCTCGTCGGTAGAGCGTGTGACTCTTGATCTCAGGGTCACGAGTTCGAGCCCCGCATCGGGCATGAAGAGTACTAAAAACAAAACCAGGAAAACCTTCTTGGCTCAGATCACATTGCTTCCATGCTCCAAACCTTCCCCGGCTTCCCAATGCCCTAGGAGTAAAAAAGATTTTACAGTAGCCTAGAAGGCAGTGCACTCCCTCTCCACGATCTGTCTGAACTCACCCTACAGCCCCCCTTCCGCAACCACCAGGCCACCCTGGCCTCCTCCTCCTGCAGGCATGCTCCCCGCACTGCTAGGGCCTTTTCCTGCTGCCCTGTCGGCAAGGAATCCCCTTCCCACGGACATCCGCAGGGAGCCCAACTTGGTGAGTCCTTCCTTGTCCTCTCCATTTAAAATCACACTCATTCACTCACTATCCGCTGTCCGTTGTGATTCCCTTTCTTTGCGTGTTTCTCTTTAGCACGTATCATTATCTAGCTTACTATATTACTTATTTAAGAAGTCTATTTCCCCCCTAGCATGTGTCCCCCAGGAGGGCGGGGTTTTGGTCTGTTGTGTACCCCCTAGCACCTGGAAGGGTGCCTGGTGCAGGGGAAATGAAGATGTATCGCCTTTTACCATCTAGGCGTGGAAGTCCCATAGTGTCACTCCTGCCTTAGTCATAAGCCCACCTGGGTTTAAGGGGAAGGAGTGCAGAAGCCACTTTTCACGATGGGAAGGACGTTAGCATCGCACTGTAAGAGCAGCGTCTGAGATGGCAGGTCCCGGTGATCCTACAAAACAAGACCCGCCACACTCCCCCTTACGATCTCCCTACCTGCAAAATACATCCGTCTCTTCCCCCAAAGACTCCCAAATTTCATCCCATTATGGCATCAGCTTGAAGTCCGAGGTCCCATCGGCAGAGCGTTTGAGGGAGTCCAGACTGCAATCAGCTAATGTGCTATCAATAGACGACTTGGTAATAATAGAACATTACGTGCTGCCGGAAGAATGGATTCCAAGGTATATTTTATGAGAAAAAAGGTCTAGGCCCAGGCGGGCCTCCTCCGACGTGATTCTTTTAGGTGCGGTCCCTTGAGTGCCGTTCCCCTTGATTGAAAGATCTGTGAACTAAAGACACAAGTTGTCTACACACACACCCGCCAGCGCAGAGCCTGATGCGGGACTGGAACTCACGAACCGTGAGATCGCGACCTGAGCCGGAACCGAGAGTCAGATGCTTAACGGACTGAGCCACCCGCGCGCCCCTTCCTTTTCCGTAACCAGACTGAACTGCCCTGAAGTACGCTTCTCCGTTTGCTTCCTGCTCCTAAAAAGAGGTTGGTTTCAGAAGTCTCTTTTCGTGTTGTACTTTCTTGGTCCCTTTTCCTCGAAGCTGGAGGTACTTTCTTCGGTACAGTTCCCTTAACATTTTGTGGGTTGCCTGTGAATCGTCTCGGGCTCTACTCGATCAGACAAAAACTGCAGCCACAAACCTCTTCAGGATAAACTCCTATTTATTTTGGATTTCCTGTGAAATCCTTAAGTCTTTCTGAGAGCTTAAAGGGGTTTGTAGTCATGTTCTGTTTTTCTTTCTTTATTTTTGAGAGAGAGAGAGAGAAAGGAAGAAAGAAAGCAAGCAAGCACAAGCAGGAGAGGGGCAGCAAGAGAGAGGGAGAGAGAGAAGCCCAAGCAGGCTCCTTACCAGCAGCACAGAGTCCAACATGGGGCTCGATCCCATGAACCACGAGATCATGACCTGAGTCGAAATCAAGAGTCAGATGCTACGCCAGCTGAGCCACCAGGCACCCCTGTAGTCACATTCTTGGCCTCACATTTAGAAGTTTTCTAAAGATCGAAATGGCTTCCGTGGGCGGCGAGAAGAAGCCAAGTGACCCTTTCACTGTTTTGCGTTGGAATCTCTTGACTTTGATCATGGAGTTCACTGGGTGCGTCTCCTGTCCTCCACACTTACTCTTCCTCTAACACAGATGACAGCATGGCCAAAACTTCCCCCACCCCATGACAAGGGTCCTCTTTCCTCCAGCTTCCGGTCACCTTCTACACACGTTCCTTTAAAGCTTCTTCGGCGCCCTTTACGCTCACTAACAGTGTCCCCAAGGCATCGCTGGGTTCCGCCCAACCTTCAGTGCGAAAGCCAATGCCACGCGTTTTAGGTTTTGTTACTACCACGCCCGCTTCCGGGACCTAAACCTTGCTGCTAGGATCACCCAAATTTAATGGCCTGAAACAGCAGCTATTTAAAAAAAAACAAAAAAATTTTTTTTTGATGTTTATTTATTTTTGAGAGAGAAATAGAGCACAAGCAGGGGAGGCGTGGGGAGAGAGGGAGACCCAGAATCCGAAGCGGGCTCTGGGCTCCGAGCTGTCGGCACAGAGCCCGACGCGGGGCTCAACCCAAGAACCGTGAGATCATGACCTAGGCCAAAGTCAGACGCTTAGCCGACTGAGCCCCCCAGGTGCCCAGCAGCTGTTATCTTATTATCATCTGTCATGGTCCTGGGGTGAACTGAGCTCAGCAAGCCAGGCAAGCCCGTTCTCACTCCAGAACTCTGTACAGCTGCAATCATATGCCAGCTGAGGATGAAGTCACCTTCAAGGTTTCCTTCCATCTGGCTGTTGGCTGGGACCTCCGCTGGGACTGTTGGCTGGGACACCTACATGTGGCCTCTCTGGGGCTTTTTGGCCTCCACACAGAGCGTGGCGACCAGCTTCTGAGAGCCAGCACTCCAGGAGGGCCGGGCAGAAACTGCTCTGTCCGACCTAAGAGCCTCGGGGGCCATCTAGCACCTCTTCTGCGCAGGCCTGCCCAGGTTCAAGGGGAGGGAACGTAGACCCCGCCTCTCAGCGGGAGGAATGTCAGAGTCACATTTCAAGAATAGCCTGTGGATGAGAGAGCCTGTCACAGTGAATCTTGGAAAATGTCACCAGCCGCACGGTTTCTCCTTTCTGTAAATTGTCACTTCTTACCTGTGTGTTTTCCTGCCCCTTTCCTTGCTGTTTGGCTGGTATTCTTGTGTATTTTCTAGAACCTACTCCCCGGTCCGTGTTAGATGTCGGGAACATCCTCTCCAAAGCTGGTATCTCTCTGATAGCTTTGTTGTGACCCCTTTTTTTTGGGAATAGAAATTCTGAATTTTGGTACTGTTATAAGTCTATTTCGGTTCATGCATTTCTTGAGGTAAAACTCATGTAACGTATAATTAACCATTTTAATTCCATTTCAGGGCACAACTCAGTGGTAATAGTCGATGTATTCACGGTGCTGCTCGGTGACCAGCTCTTGCTCGTTTCAAAACTATAGATGTGGTGTCAGGGCTTCAATTTTTTTTTATTTAATATTTTTATAGGAAATATGTACACATAGTCCAAAACTCAAAAAAAAAAAAAAAAAAGCCCGAGGAACATTGAGGAAAAAGACCGCCTCCTCTCTTCCCCCCCTTGCCCTCTGGCCTCTGGTGACCCTTGCGCCGTTAACTGGTTTTCTATTTCAGCAAAAACGGCGGTCCTATGCCATGCTGCACCTTGCTTTTTTCTCATAAAATATACCTTGGAATCCATTCTTCCGGCAGCACGTAATGTTCTATTATTACCAAGTCGTCTATTGATAGCACATTAGCTGATTGCAGTCTGGACTCCCTCAAACGCTCTGCAGCGAGCAACCTTACAAACACGTCATTGTGTACGTGTGCAAACATCATGTTAAGATAAACTCCTAGCGGTGGAATTGGACGATCAAAGAGTATATACGGTTTTCATTTTGCTCGATGTTGCCAAATTGCCCTCTGCTGGGTTGTACCATTTATTTTCTTACCAGCAATGTGCGAGAAGGTCTCTTGGGAGGAAGGCAGGAATGGTGTCTCTGAAAAAGCGTCCTTTAAACGGGGAGAAAGTCAGGATGAGAGCCTGCAAAGGCCTGTGGGAAGAGCGGTCCACAGACACGGGGAACAGCAAATGCAGGTGCTCCCGCAGGCGGTCTCCTGGTATGTTTAAGGAACAGCAAGGAGGGGCACCTGGGGACTCAGTTGGTTGAACGTTCAACTCTGGATTTCGGCTCAGGTCACGGTCTCACACTTCGTGGGTTCGAGCCCTGCATCGGGCTCTGCGCGGACAGCATGGCGCCTGCTTGGGATTCTCTTTCTCTCTCCCTCTCTCTGTGCCCCTCCCCTTCTCGTGCTCTCTCTCTCTCTAAATAAATGAATAAAACCTAAAAAAAAAAAAAAAAAAAAGGAACAGCCAAAAGGCCAGTGTGCAGGAAGGAAGGGAGCAAGGCTGTCTATAGGCAGGGACGGGGACGGGGAAGGGACAGGGGTAGAGAGAGGATGGCTGCACGAGGCAGGTCGTCGTAAAGACCGTGATCTACCTCGAGTGAGAGCCATTGCTGTGGGCAGGTGGGGGCAGAGGAAGTGACGTGACCCGCCCCAGTCACCTAATGTTACCACGCCGGTTGTCACGGAGGACAGATTGAGAGAGAGCAGGCGGGAGTGGAAGCACAGAAATGGGGAGACAACCCAGAAGGCTAGCATGACAATTCAGGAAAGATCCACGGGAGCTCAGACCAGGGCAGTGGGAACGGCAGACGTGGTGAAGTGCCCAGATTCTGGAAGTACGGTGGGCGTAGAGTCGGAAGGATTTGCCGATGGGCCGCACACGGAGGATGAGGGAAAGAAAGGGACTATGTTTGGTTCGAAGAGTTTTGGCTTGAACCACTTGGGGGGTGGAATTGCCTTTAGCTCACATGAGGAAGACTGAGAGAAGAGTGATTCGGGGGAAGGGGAGTTCAGTGCTTCGCTTAGTTTATTCCGTACGGAAGGTGACTTTCATCGTCCAGGTGACCATGTCAAATAGGCAATGGCATGTCTGAGTCTGGAGTTTATGGCAGAGGTCCAGATTAGAGAGATTAACTTGGGGATTATCCCTGTACTTCACGGGTGCTAAATTGTCTCTTCATTTATTTATGTTGAGAGAAAGAGAAAGAGAGAGATTGAGCATGAGTAGGGGAGGGGCAGAGAGAGAGGGAGAGAGAGAATCTCAAGCAGGCTCTGCACTGTCATCGAAGAGCCCTGACTTGGGGCTCGATCCCATGGACTGGGAGATCATGACCTGAGCTGAAATCGAGAATCAGATGTTCAACTGACTGAGCCACCCAGGCGCCCCGTGTCTTTTTTTTCCCCCCAAAATAAATCTCTCTCTCTTTTTTTATTTTTTAAGTAAACTCTATGCCCAACGTGGAGCTCGAAATCATGACCTGAGATCAAGAGTCATATCCTCTTCCACCTGAGCCAGCAGGCATCCCCACTTGTATTTTATTTTTAATATTTAATAATATTTTCTATGATACATTCTATGTGGATATTATTGGTGTAGAAATTTGAAGGGCTTTTTTCTTTTTCTTTTTTTTATTATTATCCCTTACCCGTTATCCCATCCCCCCTCCCACAACCCCTCCCGTAACCCTCAGTTTGTTCTCCATATTTATGAGTCTCTTCTGTTTTGTCCCCTCCCTGTTTTTAGATTATTTTTGTTTCCCTTCCCTTATGTTCATCCGTTTTGTCTCTTAAAGTCCTCATATGAGTGAAGTCATATGATATTTGTCTTTCTCTGACTGACTCATTTCACTTAGCATAATACCTTCCAGTTCCATCCACGTAGTTGCCAATGGCAAGATGTCATTCTTTTTGATTGCCGAGTGATACTCCATTGTGTGTGTATATATATATATATATATATATATATATATATACCACATCTTCTTTACCCATTCATCCATCGATGGACACTTGGGCTCTTTCTATACTTTGGCTATTGTTGATAGTGTTGCTATAAACATTGGGGTGCATGTGTCCCTTCGAAACAGCACAGCTGTATCCCGTGGATAAATGCCTAGTAGTGCGATTGCTGGGTCGTAGGGTAGTTCTGTTTTTAGCTTTTTGAGGAACCTCCATACTGTTTTCCAGAGTGGCCGCACCAGCTTGCGTTGCCATGAAGGTTTTTTTTTTTTTTTTTAAGTGTATCTTGTACCCAGTCATCTTAGAAATCTTTCTTAAAGATTTTTTTAAATGTTGATTTATTTTTGAGACGGGGAGGGGCAGAGCGAGAAGGGGACAGACGATCCAAAGTGGGCCCTGCATTGACAGCAGAGATCCCGACGTGGGACTCAAACTCATGAACCGCGAGATCATGACCTGAGCTGGTCAGATGCTCAACCGACTGAGCCACCCAGGTGCCCCCTAGAAATATTATTTCTGTTAACCATGGGATTCTGGTGGGTTTCTATGTAGATAAATGGATCCTGTGCAAAAAAAAGACAGTTTTGCCACTTCCTTTCCAATTTTTGTAGCACTCCTCCTTCTCTGATGATACTAGCAAGGGTTTCCAGTACCCTCCTGAACAGAAAAGTCATTGTAGGTAGCCTTGCCTGGTTCCAGAACTCAATGGGAATGCATAGAAAGGTTTTCTAAGGCATGTTCCACTTGTAGGTTTGGGGGAGATAGTCTTTATCAAGTCATGCCATTTCCTTCTATTTTTGATTTCAAGAACATTTCTATGTTAAATAGATATTGATAAGTACCAAGGGTTTTTCTTTGACTCATGTGATTTCACCCTTAGACTGTTGTTGCTGAGAATTACACCCAAACCTTTTTTTTATCTTAAACCACGTTTGCGTCCCTGCATTTGTTTCAGCTAATATTTTATTTCGATTTGTACTCTCGTGAGCAGAGGTATCATGAACCCATGCTTTCCTTTTCTACATTTCACTCTCATCCAGTTTTGGAATTAAGGTTTTCCTAGCTTCAGGGGCGCCTGGCTGGCTCAGTCCATGGAGCGTATGACTCTTGATCTCAAGGTTGTGAGTTCAAGCCCCACGTTGGGTGTAGAGAGTACTTAAAAATAAAGAAACTTGAAAAGAAGAGATACTCTGGAGAAAGACAGACACCATACGTTTTCACACATATGTGGAATTTGAGAAACTTAACAGAAGACCATGGAGGAAGGGAAGGGGAAACATAGTTTCAAACAGAGAGGGAGGCAAACCATAAGAGACTTAAAAAAATTTTTTTAATGTTTATTTATTTTTGAAAGAGTATGAGAGGCGGAGGCACAGAGAGAGAAGAGGACAGAGGATCCGAAGCAGGCTCTGCACTGACACCACAGATCCTGATGTGGGGCTCGAACTCACAAACTGAGAGATCATAACCTGAACCAAAGTTGGCTGCTCAGCCAACTGAGCCACCCAGGGGCCCACAAGAAACCCTTAAATACAGAGAACAAACTGAGGGCTGACGGGGGAGGGGAGAAGTGGGGGGAAATGGGTAAATGGGCATTGAGGAGGGCACTTGGGATGAGCACCGTGAGTTGTACGTAAGCAATGAATCAAGGGAATCTACTCTCGAAACCAAGAGCACACTGTATACACTGTATATTAGCTAACTTGACAATAAAGTATATTTAGAAAAAGAAAATAAATTAGAAAAGAAAAAGATACTCCTCCCTAAAAAAAAAAAAAAAAAAAAAAAGATGTTAGAGGCACCTGGCTGGCTCAGAGGGTACAGCATGCAACTCTTGGTCTCAACGTTGTGAGTTCAAGCCCCACATTGGGTGTACAGATTACTTAAAAATAAAATCTTAGGGGTGCCTGGGTGGCTCAGTCGATTAAGCATCTGATTTCGGCTCAGGTCGTGATCTCACGGTTCGTGAGTTCGAGCCCCGTGTTGGGCTCTGTGCTGACAGCTCGGAGCCTGGAGCCTGCTTTGGATTCTGTGTCTCCCTCTCTCTCTGCCCCAACCCGCTTGCACTCTGTCTCTCTATCTCTCTCAAAAATAAATAAACATTAAAAAAAAAATCTTAGGGACACCTGGGTGGCTCAACTGGTTGAGCGTGCAACTTCAGCCCAGCTCATGATCTCGCAGTTCGTAAGTTCGAGCCCCCCATCAGGCTCTGTGCTGAGTGCCTGAGTCTCCCTCTCTGACTGCCCCTCCCCGCCTCACGCTCTGTCTCTGTCTCTCTTTCAAAAAAAAATAAGAGTATTTTTTAAAAATATTTTTAAAATTCTTAAAAGCAAAAAAGACTTTACTAGCTTCATAAAATCAGTTGAGGATATTTTATTCATTGAATAAATATTCAAAAGATATTAATAGAGAACCACTACGTGCCAACTACTGTTCCAAGTGCTGGAATACAAAAGTCCTGTCGCCATGGGATCCATATCCTAGAGAGAGAAGACGGAATAAACAAGATAAATAAGTAAAATATACAGTATAGTGGGTGGTGGTAAATGCTAAGGGGACAAATAAAACAGGGAAGAAGGACCTGAGCAGGGTTCAGCTTTATTTAGGGTGGACAGCCAACACCCAGTGGGAAGACATTTGGTCTTTCTACTTTTTTTGGTTTTCTGGCACAAGGCGTAGATGATAGGGATCGTGTATATTTTGAAAGATTGATGCGACGCTCATAAAACAATCTCAACCTGGGGTTTTTTTTTATTGTGGGATAGCTAGGGGCAGTAGGGAGGGGCATTTCTTTTTTTTTTTTTTTAAGCTTATTTATTTATTTTGAGAGATAGAGCACTATCAGGAAAGGGGCAGAGAGAGACAGAGAGAGAGAATCCCAAGCAGGCTCACTAACCCTGAGATCATGACCTGAGCCGAAATCAGGAGTCAGACTGAGGCACCCAGGCGCCCCTGGGTTTATTTTGTTCCGTTTCCTAGCCTCTTGAGTTGAACACGTGTGTTTTCTGTCTTATTTTCTGGTAAATGTAACTTTCCCTGTAGTACTATTCTAACTATGTTCCCCCAATTTGACATGTGGGGGTCTTACTGTTATTCACCTGTGAGCCTTTTGTAATCCACCTTACGGTTTTATTTACCAGTATTTATAAACTTCTATACACACATCCACATTTATATTGAGGTCAACTTGAAATTTATTTGTCCTTTTATTATGCTGTGCTCTGATGTGTTCCATCAAAATGGAACCCGTTAAGGTTTCCTTGTGACCTTGCACATGATTAAGTTTTGTGACCGTTCCCTGTATCTCAATGTGTAGTCTCTGTTGATCAGGTGCAAAATTTTAATTCCAGCTTCTTGATTGCATTATAATCCCGTTTTTGCTTACTTTTTTGCCTGGCTTCTAGTTGATCTATTTATTTCCAAGACTATATGATAAATTCTCTATTCTAATTGTTGACTTATCTCTTTCTCTCTGTGGTTTTATCAGTAATTGCTGTATATCTTTTGAGCTTATGCTATAAGGGAGATATACACATAATTATATTTTCTTGATTATCTTTCTTTTTGCCATCTCTCTGTTATGAAGTCTTTCGTGTTAATTTCTATCTTATTTAGTATTAAAATTGCTACTCTGGTGTTGCTTTGGTTGATATTTGCCCTAGCGTATATTTCTTTTTCCTGGTTTCCCCCTGACCTGTTTGTTAGGAAATATTACGCCTATTTGGAAAAATGCAAAAAACATAGACATACAACTTAATGACTTATTATAAAGCTTATATACTGGTGTAACGACCGCTCAGGCAAAGACACAGAACATTTCCGGTATCTCAGAGGCTCAACTACTTCTGTTCCCAGTCCCAACCCCATCCACAGGTAAGCGTTATCCTGATTTTTATGGTAATCATTTCCTTACCAGAAGTAAGGTTTTGTCACTTAGGTATATATTCCTAAACAGCACAATTTAAGTTTGCCTTTTTTGAAATGTGATATTAATATGTCTAAAGGTGGGGCACCTGGCTGGCTCAGTTGGAAAAGCCTATGACTCTTGATCTTGGAGGCGTGAGTTTGAGCGCCACGTTGGAGAGATTACTTAAATAAATAAAAACAATAAATATATATATATGTATTTAAAAGTAATATTTTTAAATCTGACGTTTCTTGTTTTTTTAGGTTGATTTTTATTTTATTTTTTAATTAAAAAATTTTTAAGTGTACTTTTTAATTTATTTTAGTTTTTTTTGACGTTTATTTATTTTTGAGAGAGACAGAGTGCAAGTGGGGGGAGGGGCAGAGAGAGAGAGAGGGAGAGAGAGAATCCCAAGCAGGCTCCACACTGTCAGTGCAGAGCCCAGTTGGGGGTTTGAACCCATGAACTGTGAGATCATGACCTGAGCCAAAGTCAGATGCTTGATGGACTGAGCGACCCAGGAGCCCCAGGTCTTCGATTCTTGATCTCAGGTCAGGACTTGATGTCAGGGTCCCGAGTTCAAGCCCCACATTGGGCTCCATGCTGGGTGTGGAGCCTACTAAAAGAAAAAAGAAAAAGAAAAAAGTGAGTATAGTCAGAATTGCTGCATTACCTGTGATTCATTTATTTTCATTGCTATATATATTTCATTGTTTAAAAAAATTTTTTTTTTAATTAATTTATTTATTTATTTTTATTTATTTTTTTTATTTATTTTTGGGACAGAGAGAGACAGAGCATGAACGGGGGAGGGGCAGAGAGAGAGGGAGACACAGAATCCGAAACAGGCTCCAGGCTCCGAGCCATCAGCCCAGAGCCCGACGTGGGGCTCGAACTCACGGACCGCGAGATCGTGACCTGGCTGAAGTCGGACGCTTAACCGACTGCGCCACCCAGGCGCCCCTAATTTATTTATTTTTGAGACAGAGAGAGACAGAGCATGAGCAGGGGAGGGGCAGAGAGAGAGGGAGACACAGAATCCAAAGCAGGCTCCAGGCTCCGAGCTAGCAGCACAGAGCCCGACGCGGGGCTCGAACCCACGAACCGCGAGATCATGACCTGAGCCGAAGTCGGATGCTTAACCGACTGAGCCACCCAGGCGCCCCTAAAAAAAATTTTTTTTAACATTTATTTATTTTTGAGACAGAGAGAGACAGAGCATGAACGGGGGAGGGTCAGAGAGGGGGAGACACAGAGTCTGAAACAGGCTCCAGGCTCTGAGCTGTCAGCACAGAGCACGACAAGGGGCTCGAACTCACGGACCGCAAGATCATGACCTGAGCCGAAGTCGGCCGCCCAACCGACTGAGCCACCCAGGCGCCCCTATATTTCATTGTTTAAGTATACCAAAAGATTTTTTTATCCCTTTAACTGCTGAGGGACACTTGGATTGTTACCAGTTTGGGACTATTAAAGATAATGTGGCCGTAAACATTCTTGAATATGTTTCAGAGTCCATTTGATGTTGGATTTGGGATTTTTGTCAAATGCATTTTCTGCATCTATTGAAGTGCTAATACAGTTAAAGAAATTTTTAGGCTAGGGGCACCTGGTGGCTCAGTTGTTTGAGCATCTGACTTTGGCTCAGGTCATGATCTCGTGGTTTGTGAGTTTGAGCCCCACATCAGGCTCTGTGCAGTCAGTGCAGAGCCCGCTTTCGATCCCCCTCTTTCTCTGCCCCTCTCCCCACCTCAAAATACATAAACATTAAAAAAATAAAATAAAATAAATTTAGGCTAACATGGTGAATTGATACCAATACATTTTTTAAATAAGTGTATTTATTTTGAGAGACACAGAGACAGCACGAGTAGGGGAGGGACAGAGAGAGAGAGGGAGAGACAAAATCCCAAGCAGCCTCCGTACTGCCAGCTTGGAGCCCCATGCGGGGCTCAGTCTCACGGAACCAAGAGATCATGACCTGAGCCGACACCAAGAGTTGGTCGCTTAACTGACAGAGCCCTGATACCAATATATTTTTAAAAGTTAAACAAACCTTGCAATGCTGGGAGAAATCCCACTAGGATATCATGTGTTTTTTCTTTTTATGTATTGTTTGATTCAATTTGCTAAAACTTTGTTAAGAATGTTTGCATCTATCTATATCGACCATTTGTGTCATAAGAGATATTGGTTTATAGTTTTCTTTTCTTGTAGTGTCTTTTTCTGGTTTTAGTAGCTTCCCCACCCACTTTTTCTCTGCATCAGAGATGCCAATTTTCAAATCACTACATTGCATAATGCAGTGATTCAGCATTATAACCTAGGATGCCATTTCTACATCTATATCGTTTCCCTTTTTGATGTCTTCTGGTGGAGTTTCTCAATCTGATTTTCTAATTCCTTCTTTGTATGCATTTTCCTATTGAACCCTCTATCTCCAATTCGGTTTTGGTAGTTTTGTTTTTTTTTTTAAGATAACCGTGGGAACACCTTGTGGCTCAGTCTGTGGAGCATCTGACCCTTGATCTCAAATCTTGATCTCAAGGTCATGAGTTCAAGCCTTCCATTGGGTGTGGAGCCTACTTAATAATAATAATAATAATAATAGTAAAAACTGCTTATTTCAGTACCTGTTACCAATAGCTTATCTCTTTGAAGATATTTATTATGCTTATTAGAAGTTTTTGTTGGATCTACTCCATTAACTCTGCTTCCTCAGATATAAGCTTTTCAGTTTATTGTCTCTGATTTATAGTATGGCTGTTTTGCTCCTTAGATGTGTAGTTATTTTCTCATGAGCTCAGATTCCCCTGGGGGTCATAATGTGTAGTGAGCAAGACTAGAGGTCCAGCCCCAGTTTGAGCCCTCCTGGTGAAGCGTGTGTGTGTGTGTGTGTGTGTGTGTGCGCGCGCGCATGTTGGGGAGGCTGTCAGAGTTTACAGTTGGTGGCATTAAATTATAGGCCTCATAAGCCCCCATTGGCTTTCCCTACATGTCACTGTGCCTTTCAGGAAACCTTCTGGTACCTCATTTTT
This sequence comes from Panthera tigris, assembly GCF_018350195.1. NCBI lineage: Eukaryota > Metazoa > Chordata > Mammalia > Carnivora > Felidae > Panthera > Panthera tigris. The sequence continues at coordinate 7,237,713 of NC_056667.1, forward strand.
TTATGTTTATTTATTTTATTTGAGAGAGAGAGAAGAGGAGAGAGAGTGTGCATGCACCCATGAGTTGGGGAGGGGCAGAGAGAAGATGAGAGGATCCCAAGCAGGCTCCACACTCAGGACAGAGCTAGACTTGGGGCTCGATCCCATGACCGTGAGATCATGACCTGAGCTGATATCAGGAGTCAGAAGCTTAACTGACTGAGCCCCCACACTCTTTGGAGTAGTGTGTCCCCAAAGATAAAGAAATATGGGCAAGAGCTTTGCTTCAGCCGTTTCCAAACCCTGCGGGATCCTGGGATGGATAAAGGAACAAACGGGGGTGGTGGTGCCGATTTCCAGGAGACCGTCCCCTTTAAATCGCTCGTCCTTTCATCTCATGTATCACTTTTTATGGAGGTTTAAATTATTTATACTGTTCTGTTGAAAGCTAAGCACGTTGGAGGAATTGCCACGGGTTGGAAGGCAGAAAGTGGGCAGCCAGACTGGATGGGGATTTCAAAACAGAGCAAAACATGGTGTCTCCCACCCTGGTGCCTTGATGCCTTGAAGTTCTCTTGGTGCAGGCTGTGTGTGTGTGTGTGTGTGTGTGTGTGTGTGTTTGAGAGAGAGAAAGTGAGAGCGAGAGAGGAGAGACACGGTTGATTGTCATAACTGGGTTTGTAGCCTTTGGAGATTTATTTCTATACCTTTGAGTTTCTTTGTGAAATGAGTGTGTTAACCTGTCAACATGACATTGTTGGAAGGAAATTGCTGATGTAATGAATTTTTTTTTCCAAAGAGCAAAAAAAAAAAATAAATAAATAAATAAATTGAACTCTTATAAAGAAAAGCACATTTATAAATAAATTTAATTTCTACCCAAAACCACAGAGTCAGCTGTTTATATAAATATTATAGATCTAAATGCTTAGCTTCCGCGGAGGCTCCTTGTCTTAGAAGGCTGTGCTTTATTGTCCTTTCAAACCACAACGTACTGGGGCCATCAGTGATGTGAAAACAGTTTTCTTTTCCAGTTGATTTCTTCAGGATGATTGAAAAATACTCTGGCAGCCAAGGGCGCCCCAACCTCAGTTCTCTCCATGCTCCTACTTTGTGCCCATAGAGGAGAACATTGAAATTAGAGCATTGCAGACCATCCTATTATGACCGTGCATCTTAAAACTTTGTGCATATTCATTTAAATGTCCAAAGGTGCGGCAGGGGTGGATAAAATGAATAAAGTTAGTGGACTGAGGGACTATCAGTCATGCACTGATTGATGAGTATTCCAGGCTCAGAGTATAAACTAGAAGGTTTAATGAGTACTAAGAGTCTGAACTGAAGGTCCTGTTCCTACAGAGGAAAAAATGTGGGCTCATTTGTAGATTAGGATTAAATTCAACCCCCAAATCCCACGTCTCCCATCCATTGATTTGCTTGGGAACCCAAAGAGTCAGGAAGGTAGCAAGTGAGGGGAATAAAAATCAAGGTCTTAGTTCTGACTCACTTTCCTTTTGAGAAAATTGAAGACCAAGTCCCAATTGAAGGGGAAGAGAAGGAAACAAACCTTTTAAAAAGATAAGTGGCTTCTGTTTCTCTGATTGCCCAGCGTGGACTGAGCCTGAAGTTACTGCCAAGTAACCTCTTCAGCTGTAAACTAAATGTATCTATCCTCTTTTCTCTTTTCACAGAGTGTATCTTCCCGCTGGAGTGCACACATTCTTGGCTGTGGTGCAGGTATGACCTAATTTCGATGTCAAGCGTGTGGGAGAGTAAACTTTCACAGCAGTGTTTCTAAAGCAGAGATGTTTGCAGCATGGAGAACTGAGCTTGGTTGGATCCAACACTTAGATGACTACCTTGCTACGGACAGAATTGCAGTTCTTTGTCTTCCGCTTTCTTAGTTAATACTTAGTCCGTTTCTGTTTGTGTGTGCGTGTGCGTGCGTGCGTGTGCGTGTGTGTCAAAGGGGCGTGCTGTGAACAGCATGGGGTGTGGAGCCGGACGTTGACGGATTTGCATCCTGACTCCACCACCTTGAATAAATGAGTTGGTGTGAGTTTCCTGTGGCTTCAGTAACAATCAAACAGGTGATTTACAACGACAGAGTTTTATTATTCTCTCACATTTCTAGAGGCCAGAAGTCCAGAATCAGTATCATGGGCTGAAAAATCTAAGGGTGGACCAGGCTGTGCTCCTTCCAGAGGCTCTAAGGGAAAATTTGTTCCTTGCTTCTTCTAGCTTCTGGAGGCTGCTGGTGTCCCTCGCTGGGCTTGTGGGTGTATCCCCTCCAGGCTCTGCCTCCACGATCACACTGCTGTCGGCACGTCTGTGTGTGCAGTCGTATCTCTCTCTGCCTTCCTCTTATAAGGATACATATGATTGCCTTTAGGGTCCCGCTTGATAAGTCAGGATAATCTCTGCATCTTAAAATCCTTAACACATCTACAAAGACCCTGTTTCCTTATAAGGTAACGTTGACAGTTTCCAGGGATTAGGACCCAGCATTGTTGGGTGAACAATATGAACAGTATGTGAACGACAGGAGTGGTTTATTTCATAGGGCTGTTTCGAAGATTAGGTGAGACGATGAATATGGAATGTTTCATGTAGTCCTTAGGTTAGAGACCATGCTCAGTAAATATCGGCTGCTGTCATCACTATCCCTACCATCATCAGCACCATCATCTGTTTAAATTCTTCCTCTTTCTTGGAGAGGATGAAAAAAAAAATCCATGCTAAGATAGTTGAACCTAGACTTACTTTAGAATTCATCTACTCTAATCGATCAAAAGCCAAAGTCTAGAGGCATTGACTTGCCCATGATCCCACAGCCAGAATGAAGCAGATTTATTTCACTGTAGCGTTTTAGCTGCTGTGACTCTGTAATGTGTAGACAGGAACCAAAGCAAAGGCATGATGGGGGATCATTCAGAGAGAGAGCAGGAAAGAGAGAATAAAGATTCAGTGAGGTCATTTCTTGACTTGATGAGACCATGGCTTCACTATCATTGTTGTTAATCAAATTATTAAAAAATTTTTTTTGTAAGTTTATTCATTTATTTTGAGAGAGAGAGCGAGAGAGAGAGCAAGCAAGTTGGGGAGGGGCAGAGAGAGAGGGAGAGAGCAAGAATCCCAGGCAGGCTCCGCATTGTCATTGCAGAGCCCCATGGGGGGCTCAAACTCAGGAACCATGAGATCATGACCTGAGCTGAAGTCAGATGCTTAGGTGACTGAGCCAGCCACACGCCCCTAAAGTCAGTATATTAGTAACATGATGGTGCCCCAGGCATCGTGCTTTACGCTTACATCTCCTCTGGTTCTCACAACGTGAAGAGCGAATAAGGCATTATCTTCATTCCCATTTTAGAGATGAGGAAACCAAGGGTATGTGCTCAAGGGCACAGAGCAAGTGACAGAATTAGAATCCAAACAGCCGGACTGAAAAGACCACATGCCCTCAACCCCTCTCTACTCCCTCTTCCCAGGAGATGCGTTTGCAGCATGAATTATATATTCATCTCAGGTGGTTATGCTATATGCGAGGGTAAGAAAATGCAATTTCCTAGAGACACTGTCCGAGAGCTGGAGCCTTGGAGAGGGCTATGTCTTGAGGGGAGTCTCCTTGGACTGGGGATTCAGGAAAGGTGGAGACGGTGGGGTCATTTGAGATATCCTACCTCTACTGAGCACTGTTGAGCTGTGGGCATTGTGCTCCCAGCTCTCCATTTTGCCCAGACCGTCCCTATTGTCGTGTCCCAGGCATCCCTCCTGGGGGCTGGACTCCCTGGAGCCACAGGAAGCCCATTTCAAGCACCGTCTTCTGCTCATGTGCCGGGGCCATCTGTCACTGGCACAGCAATGCCCAGAAACGACGATTTGGTTTCTTTAATCATGGCTTTAAGACCAAAGTTAATTGATACAAGGTTGTCCCTAATTAGTAAAAAATGCCTATTACAGAAGCACGATGCGTACATAAGCTGCAATTCAGAGGAGGGGAATCTATGCAGAGTATTCTTATCTGGCTGAAATGATAGATTGCCCAGTCATGACCGGGGCAAATAGCCAGACATGCTGATTACAGCTGACTGTGTTCGCAAAGAGCCAGCAGCTGATTAAAACAAAACCTTGCACTAATCGTGGGGAAGTAAGGGAACACACCAAATTAAAATTTCCCATTCTCTTAGTCTTTGCAAAAATATCAGTGTTTGGTTCTTGATTCATTACTTCCGCGTGGATTGTTTGGTATTTACTATGGGGTCCTCAGGGCCAGGGTGATCTTGGCAATTGTGCTAACTTACACTATGATGTATACATTCCTTGTAAACGGACTCATTTCATTATAATTGAACATTGGTGGAAAAGGAAAAAAAAAAAAATGACCCCAATGGATTTTTCTCTTGCCTTTAGGAACTTCAGAAAATGTGCTCCCAGGCAAAGACTTTTTTTTTCCCTCTTTCTTCTTGTCTAGAAGACTAGAAACTTATTTTCAAAGGTGTAAGCTTTGTCCTACTCAATGTATTTTTGAAATTACTTTCCTAGAATTGTGTTTGCATCCTGCAGCATGATTTTGACTATTCCAGGCAGTATCAGAATTCACTTTTTGCATTCACTTGGCTTTTAGAGATAGGCAAAATCCTTTGGATCCAAATGTTGTCAGGTAGCTATGTTTTCTGAGATCTTACGCATGACTTTTACATTTAAACAAAAAAATTTTTTTAATCTTTATTTATTTTTGAGAGAGCGACAGAGCATGAGCCGGGGAGGGGCAGAGAGAGAGGGAGACACAGAACCTGAAGCAGGCTCCAGGCTCTGAGCTGTCAGCACAGAGCCCGATGCGGGGCTCGAACTCGTAAACTGCGAGATCATGAGCCAAAGTCAGACACTTAACCGACTGAGCCACCCAGGCGCCCCTGTATTGTTGTTATTTAATACAGTGTTTAATACATCTGTACACCCATACTTATGCCAAATAGATGTTAATTAATATTTACAAGGACTTTGTATTAAAAACACAGATATTTTCTAGCTTCAACACAGTAGCCTCCTACGTCTAAACATATAAGCAGTTCTATTTTTAAATGTGCAACATGATCCAAGACTTAAGTACATGTGTTACCTGACCTTGGTTAAAATAAACAGAAGATAATTCTCTTCATGGGCTTGGATCGTCCTACAGAGGACTGCGGTCTTAATTCTCCCAGAGGTAAAAGCGGGCCCTTCCTGCATTTTCATCAGTGCAAGTGGCTGCATGTGGCAGTTTTGAACAAATATGGACTCTGAGTCAGGAAGGCCAACTGTTTGGCCAAGACGCAGTGACCTTTCACAGTACAGGCTGTTCGACCAGCGCATCTTAAAACCAGGTCAGAGAGAGGATTATGGCTTATGGCCTCCCGCCCACTCGGCCCCTCTTGCTCGCCCAGCTGCCGCGGGGGAGTCCTGGCCCCTCGGATCCAGCTGCTGACCCAGCCCGCAGAGGATTACTGGTGGGGTCGCAGTTGGGATGCCTTTGGACAAACGCCATTTTTAAACGATGAAATAGTTTCTTTTCTTTTTTTAAGTTTATTTATTTATATTGACGGGGGAGGGGCAGTGAGAGAAGGAGAGAGACAGAGAATCCCAAGCAGGCCCCGCACTGCCAGCACGGAGCCGGATGCAGGGCTTGAACTCACGAACCATGAGATCGTGACCTGAGCCGAAGTCAGATGTTTAACCGACTGAGCCACCCAGGTACCCCAATGATGAAATATCTTCTTTTTAAAAAAATTTTTTTAAATGTTTACCTATTTTTGAGAGAGACAGAGACAGGGTATGAGCAGGGGAGGGGCAGAGAGAGGGGGAGACACAGAGTCCGAAGCAGGCTCCAGGCTCTGAGCTGTCAGCACAGAGCCCGATGCGGGGCCCGCACTCACAGACTGTGAGATCATGAGCCGAGCTCAAGTCAGACGCTTAACCGACTGAGCCACCCAGGCGCCCCACCAATTCCTCTATTAAACCTCCTGCGTTTGGGGCACCTGGGTGGCTCAGACGGTTGGGCGTGTGACTGTTGGCTTCAGCTCAGGTCATGATCTTGCAGTTCGTGGGTTCAAGCCCTGCTGTCAGTGTGGAGCCTGCTTGGGATTCTCTCTCCCTCTCCCTCTGCCCCTCTCGTTCTCTCTCTCCTCCCCTCTCTCTCAAAATAAATAAATAAACTAAAAAAAAAAAACCTCCCGTGTTTGTCACGGCTACCATGGTTTATATTTTCTAACTGGGCCGTGACTGCTGCAGATGCGTGGTTCAACGTAGGTCCGGACCATTGACTTTCGTTGCCGCATAGCATTCCATCGTATGACTATATCACAATTTATTCATCCAACCTCTTGTTGATGGGCGTTTCGATTTTTCCCTATGGCAAACGACATTGCAAAGTCCACATCCTTGGACCTGTTTCCTTACCTACCTGTGCAAGACTTTCCCTAAAGTATCTACTGGAAAAAGAATTGGTGGGTTACGGGACTGTGCTCATCTACTGTTTGCCTGGCTGCTAACAGATTTTCCAAAATAGCCGTCCCGTTGCCTTCCCTTCCATTACTTGGTATTGTTACATTTTCCACGTCTGGCAATTTGATGGTTTGGCGCGGTGTCTCATTTCCATGATTTAAGCGTCTTTCCCTTCTTCTGTGAATTGCCTACTCATGTCCCTTTGCACGTTGTTTTTCTGTTAGGTTGTTTCTATTTTTCATATTGGTTTATATTATTGTAAATCGATTGGATTTCTTTTATATTCTGACCGCTTTGCAGGTTATGGGTGGTGCAAACATATTTGTCCAATCTATGGTTTGTCGTTTCCTTTGTTTTATGGTATTTTTGTTGTATATAAGTGTTTTGTTTTTTAAAATTATAGCCAGATTAATCTGTCTTTTTTGTTTAGTGTTTGTTTCGTGTTTAAAATATTTTTCCTTATTGGGGGTGTCTGGGTGGCTCAGCTGGTGGAGCGTGTAACTCTTGATCTCAGGGTCATGAGTTTGAGCCCCACATTGGGTGTAGAGTTTATTTCAAATAAATAAGTAAAGACTTTTTTTTAATTAAAAATTTTTTGCCCGTGTTTATTTACTTTTGAGAGATAGAGAGAGAACAAGCAGGGGAGGGGCATGGAGAGAGAGACGCACACAGAATCCGAAGCAGGCTCCAGGCTCTGTCAGCACAGAGCCTGACACAGGCCTGAAACTCATGAGCCATGAGATCATGACCCGAGACAAGGTCGGACGCTTAACCAACGGAGCCACCCAGGTGCCCCTAAAGTTTTTGTTTTTGTTTTTGTTTTGTTTTTAAGTAGGCTCCACACCCAACGTGGGACTTGAATTCATGACCCGGAGATTACAAGTCGCATGCTTTACAGACTGAGCCAGCCAGGCGCCCTATAAATAAAACAGATTTTTTTAAAAAGGAATATTCTTTTTTTAAAATGTTTATTTATTTGTTTATTTTGCGTGCGAGAGAGTACACATGAACAGGGGTGGGGCAAAGAGAGAAAGAAGGAGAGAGAGAATCCCAAGCAGGCTTCATGCTGATAGCATGGAGCTGGACGCAGGGCTTGGTCTCACAAACCATGAGATCACGACCTGAGCTGAAATTAAGAGTCCTACGCTTAACCGACTAGCATGGACTCTTGATTTTGGTTCAGGTCATGATCTCACAGTTCGTGATTCGAGCCCCACATTGGGCTCTGCGCTGACAGCTTAGAGCCTGGAGCCTGCTTCGGATTCTGTGTCTCCCTCTCTGTCTGCCCCTCCCCTCCCTCAGTCTGTCTCTCTAGCTCTCTTAAAAATAAATAAACATTAAAAAAATTTTTTTTCTTCATTCATCATCATAAAATATTTTATATTTCCTACTGAAATATTTAAAGCTTTGTTTTTCTGATTCAGGCTTGCATTCCACCTGAAATTTATTTTTTATATGGTGTGATATGAGCATCACATTTTTCACTGTATAGGTAAATGATTATTCCAGCATCATTTATTTATTATCACGTATAGTTTACCATTCTCCCACTGATTTGTAATGCCAATGCTGTCACATGTTGTATTGCCATATGCATGTGGTCTGGACTTTATTCTGTTCCATTTCTGGACTTGTATATTCTTGTGCCAGTGCAACAGAATTCTAATTAGGATGATGTTACAGAAAATCTTGCTAACTTATGGGCAAGTCCCCACATCTCGTTCTTAAAAATTGCCGTGGATAATCTTGTCTTCGTTCTAGCATATGAATTTTTTAAATGGACACGAAATAGATTTATTATTTGAATTTTATCATCACCTTGTCAAATTCCATGAAAAATCCTGTTGGAGCACTCACTGAAATTACATTAATTAAGTTTACAGATTAAACTTGGAGAGGATTGACAATCTGATAATATTTTTTCCTGTCCAAATGTAGGACTATCTCCCTCTATTTTTAGTGACTGGATGGATTTTTTTTTAATTTTGATATATTTAATTTTATCTTAATTCCAGTATAATAAACATACCCTGTTACATTTCACTTCAGGTATACGGTGTAGTCATTCAGCGATCCTATACATTGCTCAGTTCTCATCACAAGAAGTGTACTCTTGGGGCGCCTGGGTGGCTCAGTCGGTTAAGCATCCGACTTCAGCTCAGGTCACGATCTCGCCGTCCGTGAGTTCGAGCCCCACGTCGGGCTCTGGGCTGATGGCTCGGAGCCTGGAGCCTGCTTCCGATTCTGTGTCTCCCTCTCTCTCTGCCCCTCCCCCGTTCATGCTCTGTCTCTCTCTGTCTCAAAAATAAATAAAACGTTAAAAAAAATTAAAAAAAAAAAGTGTACTCTTAATCCCATTCACCCATTTGACCCATCTCCCCACTCACCTCACCTCTGCTGGTCATCAGTTTGTTCTCTGTAGTTAAGAGTTCCTCCCTTCCTTCCTTCCTTCTTCCTTCCTTCTTATTTATTTGAAAGAGAGAGAGAGAGAGAAAACGAGGGTCAGAGAGAGAGGGAGAGAGAAAGAATCCCAAGCAGGCTCTGCACTGTCTGTATGGAGCCTGACTTGGGGCTCGAACCTACGAACCATGAGATCATGACCTGAGCCGAAATCAAGAGTCAGATGCTGAGCCAACCCTACCCTCTTTCTTTTTTTAAAAAAGTAAACTCTACACCTAACATAGGGCTTGAACTCATGACTCTGAGATCAAGAGTTGCATAGTATACCACCTGAGCCATCCAGGTGCCCCTGTTGGTTTTGTTTCTTAAATTCTACATATGAGTAAAATTGTATGGTATTTGTCTTTCTCTGACTGACTTATTTCACTTAGCATTATACTCTCTAGCTGCATCCATATTGTTGTAAATGGCTAGATTTCATTCTTTTTTACGGCTGAGTAATATTCCATTGTGTGTATTTCTGTGTGTGTGTATATATGTACATACATTTTATTTATTCATTCATCAGCTGATGAACACTTGGGCTGCTGTTTTAGATTTGGCTGTTATAAATAGCACTGTAATAAACAAAGGGGTATATGTATCCTTTTGAATTAGTGTTTTTGTATTCTTTGAGTAAATACCCAGCAGTGGATTTACTGGATCATATGGTAATTCTATTTTTAATTTTTGGGGAAACTCCATACTGTCTTCCACGGTGGCTGCACCAGTTTGCATTCCTACCAACAGTGCATGAGGATTCCTTTTTCTCTACATCCTCGCCAACACTTTTTGCTTCTTGTGTTTTTGATTTTAGCCATTCTGACAGGTGTGAGGTAATATCTAATTGTGGTGTTGATTTGCATTTCCCTGATGATGAATGACGTTGAGCATCTTTTCATGTGTCTGTTGGCTATCTTTATGTCTTTTTTTTAAAGATTTTACTTTTTGGGGCACCTGGGTGGCTCAGTCGGTTAAGCGGCCGACTTCGGCTCAGGTCATGATCTCGTGGTCCGTGAGTTCGAGCCCCGCGTCGGGCTCTGTGCTGACCGCTCAGAGCCTGGAGCCTGTTTCAGGTTCTGTGTCTCCCTCTCTCTGACCTTTCCCCCGTTCATGCTCATGCTCTGTCTCTCTCTGTCTCAAAAATAAATTAACGTTAAAAAAAAAAAAGAATCAGATGCTGAACCAACTGAATCATCCAGTACTCAGGCTTCCTTCCTTCCTTTTTCTCTTTCTTTCTTTCTTTCATTCATTCTTTTCTTCTTTCTTTTCTTTCTTCCTTCCTTCCTTCATTTTCCTTCTCTTTTCTCTTCTTTTTTTAAGGCAAACTCTAGCCCTAACACAGGGCTTGAACTCATAACCCCAAAATCAAGAGTTGCATACTCTACTGACTGAGCCACCCAGGCGCCCCATTAATAGATCTTTTGATGTTGTTCTTTTTACATTCTAGGGATAACCCAATGGGGCCATGGCTAAATTCAATTTTCTAGAACTTGACAGTTTTTAAAAGGTACTTTTGTACAAAATCTGTAATCTGAGAAATTGAATGGCTCTGCAGAGTGACTTCATCTATCCAAGGAGAAAAAGGCTGATGCAGCGCGGGCTGTTTTGGCCTTGAAACCTAGAACAGCCTTCCCTGCCTCTATTGACCCTTCTCAGTGTGTTTTGCTTAATTTCAGTGCTGATGGCCACCACATTCCCTTCACCAGGTTTTAGATTCTTTTTAGATTGAGCTCCATTGAGAGCTCAGACAAGATTAACTACCTTCCAGGTATTTGTAACTCTCCATGGTACTTATCATAGTACTTACACAAAGAGCTCCAAACAAGGAAAAAGTTGGTGTCTGCTGATGAACTGATGAACTTCTGTTCATTAGCCCATTGGAATTTCATTTTTCTTCTGGCTTTCAGGAAGCTAAGAGCTGAGTTTTGTGCTCAGCGGTGGCACATTCCCTGACTCGTTTTATTGTTGTTGTTTTTTTTTTTAATTATTAACTTTACTCCTATGTTAATGGTATAAAGATTTATTGCTTTTATACTTCCAGGGAAGTTATGTCAAATCCTTTTGCAGGTAGGTGGAGCTGAAATTCTAAATAAAATGAGAAACGTTCAATAAATGTTGACTGGATAGAGAGTATGAGGACTTTAGTGGGGATGGGGATTTTCCAAAATCATTAGCGTAGGGAATTAATTTCGGTGTTTTAGTGTCTGCTTATAAGTAAGGCTTTGTACATCCAAAACTGTATTGAATTCAGGGTGAAAATCCTATTTTACTTTCATTGTCTGTTAGTAAATAGGAAAGCATTTCACAACCTAATAAAATAATAGTGCTTGGCATGATAATTGCACATATATGCTGGTGACTATTGTATTTCATTAAGTACTGAATTGGACCGCTCACGAACAGTTGTGGGCTTTGCCTTTTGAGCTGAATCTAAATCTGATTTTTTAAAAAAATCGCTACTAGACTGTTCGTGTTGTCCGGGTTGCTGAATTCCAACAACCCCCCTCTTCAAGGGCATCTCCCAGAGGGGAGCTCGGGTCCTTAGCTCAGAGACGACACAAAGCATTTTGTTCCTTTACTCACGGCCCTTACGCGGTCTCCCAAGGAGACGAGTGGAATGCCCACTAAGTCATGCTTTTCCATTACTCATTCCGCCTTTTCTCCCAAGGTGGCGTGTGGGAGGTGTTGTGATCGGGCTCGGTAAGAATAGGCCGGAAAGCTTGCTGCGGGATAATACACTCATCCCCTTGCGTGTTTCAATTCCGACTGCGCCGTGCTCGGCGGCTTCAACGTGTGAGCAGCTTTCCAAACGGACAATGACTGCACACTCGGCTGCCTCCCATATGCATCTCAGCCCCTCCGAAGGCGTCAGGTCCCCACAGTCCCGCCCCGCCCCACTTGGCCAAGCTTTGTTCAAGGTGGATCAGCAGGTGGGCCGGGCGCGACTGCTGCCGACTAACGTCCTTCGCGGGTCAACCGGGAGGGGACTCTGGGCGCCGGCCTCCCCAACCCCGCAAGCCCAGTAGCCCCGCACCCCCGCCGGCTCCCGGGCCACCAGGAGGCGCCCCGGCATCTCCGCAGCTCCTCGCCCCAACCTCTCTCCGGCTCACCCTGCGATTGGCCGGCAGTCTCGAGCTCTAAGCTCCGATTGGCTGTCCCCCGCGTCAATCGCGGACGTCGGGGCGGGCCGAGGTGACGAGCGGTGGCCGGGCTCGGGGCGGTGTCCGGCGCGGGCGGCCGCGGGCGGAGCTTCGCGAGGACCGACGCGGGTCAGTCAGACGGCGGCAGCCCTGGGAGGCGCCAGCGCGAGTCCGAGCCGCTCCCCGTCCGCTGCGGCCGCCACCGCCCGCTCCGTCGCCGCCGCGCCCCGGCGTCCCGTGTTCTCGCCCTCCCCGCGCCGCGGCCCTCGATGCGGCGCCGGGCCGCTGCGTGATGGGGCTGCGGAGCGGTGCCCTGCGGCTCGCGGCGGCCGCTGCTCGCGCTGAGGCGCTTCGGTGCCGGGCCCCCCGCGCCCCCGCGCGCCGTGTCGCCTGCTGACCCGGCCCGCCCGTCCGCCCGTCGGTCCGTAGCGCGGCTGAGGTAAGGCGGGGGGCGGGCAGCGGCTGGCTCGCCGCCGCCGGGCTGGGGAGGGGGCCGCCCGGGGGGGAGGGGCGGGCCGGGACCGGGCGGGGTCTGAGCGGAGGAAGGGCCGGGCGGGGCGGGAGCCGCGCCGCCCCAGCGGGCGCGGACTGGGGTGGGGTGGGGTGGGGTGGGGTGGGGCGGGGGGCCCTCCCTGGGCCCGCGAGCCCCCGGGCTCGGGTCCAGCGGCCTGCTGGGTCCCCCGCAGTGACCCGCACCTTCCCTCCGCTTCCCCTGAGCTGCCGGGCCCCGGCTGTGCCCGGCGGTCAGCCTGCCCGCCGCCGCGGGTCTGTTTTGCCTGCGCCCTCTGCGCACACTGCAGCTCCGCGGAGCGGGCGCTGCTCGGCCTGGAAGCCCCTCCGGTCTCGTTTCCCCCATCCCCTCTCCCCTCTCCCCCCTCCCCCGTCAGGGTTGGCATCGGGGCTGACACTGGGACTGTGGTTGTGCCCCTTTGCCAGATGGAGGTAGGAAGGGGCTCGGCGAGGCGGAGGGTGGGGGTGGGGGGGCGCCGCCGAGGGCGCGAGGACTGGCGAGGAGCGCGGTGGAAGGGAGGGGGCGTGCGGGATGCTGGCCAGCCGCGAGGAAGGCTGCTGTGGTCTCGGCGTCGAGCAGCAGCTCGGGATTACTCTGGCAGCCATATTGGGAGGATGATCTGACAAATCCTCCAGTAGCCAAGTCCGGTTGCTGGAAGGCACCGAGTGACAGCCCTGGCAGCTCTCAGGGTGACTGGCCGCACCAGAAGCCGAGCCGTGGGGGTTGGGAGCCTGCTCGAGCAAGCTAGTCATTGTTCGTGCAACACAGCGCATTCCGGCCCTAAAACCGGGCCTGAGCTCCCCAGATCACTTTTTCTCCGTGGTGAATTGCTACGTGAGCTTCTATGGTAAAGTGCCTTCAAGATGCCCTTCTTGTTGGGGTGAAATACCGTGTCTGCGTATTCATCTTGTGTGGCCCGTGCTGTGGCCGTGGAGGCCTGGTGGTGATGCCTTACATGCACACGGGCACATCTGAGGATCGCTAAGGCCAGTTTTCCCGTCTGGAGGCTTCCAGTTAGTGTTAATTGCATTGCAGGGATGGATTTCTCAGAGTAGCTCACCACGCAGAGGTTTAGTAAGCCGGGATATTCTCATAGTGAGAGAGGCGTGCAGCAGTATTTCTGACGATGCACGTTGTCACCTTTGTGGAATCTGGAGGTAGCTGAAATTAGATTGTCAACAGATCCCTTGCTCGCCTATCTCTTTCTGTTCTAGGCAGCTGTTGTGCGACACTGAATATGTTGCTTTGTGTCCTAGATGGGTCTGTCTGAGGCCTAGGGAAGTACGGTCATTGGATTTGAATAGCTCTTAAGTGATATCATGGTGGATATTTTATTTAAAGGCTGGCATTTTGTCGGCTTAGCTTAGTCATAATAAAATCTTAGCTTGTGTTCTCTTAAGTGAGGTGGTGCTTTTCTAATTAACTTGGTGTGGCTGTTGGATTGTGAGGCAAGCGGAGTTCACTTGCCGTGTGAGGGTAGAGTATAAGGATCGTACACACCTCGGGATTGTGAAACAGATCCGGAAATGATCAGTGATGGAACTTAGTGTGAGACTGTCGGTCTTTCTCCTACGTGCTCAGGGTGGACAGGACCTGGAGAGTGCCATGCCTGTCTTCTTGGTGCCCTTTGCTTTCAAACTCTATTTCTTGTGGAACAAATTCCTGTAAACTTGTCAAGTTGAACTCTCTAAAAATTTTCGGATAGGGCTTTCTAAGAAAAGCCTTAATACTTTATTTTTCTGCTTTTACTGTTAAGCTTTTCTTGTAGAACTTAGTTGAACCAAAAATGGCGTCAATAGAAGCTAGTGCTTTTTTTTTGTATTACTTTAACTTGAGAGAAATACAGAATGTTTGTTTTAAAATTCCATGCCCCAATTAAGAACTGTTTCTAAGTTAAACAATTTTTACAGTTACTCTATTAGTACAAAAGATCTGAAGAATTGTGGTTCAATATAATTTCAGCATTTAATAAAATCAGACCTGATTGTGAATCTGATTTGGAGGCAGAATTTTATGAATCTGTGCAGCTCTGCTCTGATGAATGTTTTCCCAAAATTTATCCAATTAAGTACAGCTTCGAAGGCTTTAAACAGACCACTTTTCTTTTCAAGACCAGATATGAATGCAGCTTTCCTTTTTTCTCTTTGCTCTTTCCCACTTTGAATTTGTGCAGGGAATAAACTCTCAAGAAGAGTGCCAACAGAGTCTCTCCAAGACCAAGGCTTTCTAGCCCAGTTCCCTGCCAAGGGCTTGTTCTGGGTACAAAGTAAAGGATGACAATAGGCCCCTGCTTCCTAGTTTGTAAACTCCTTCCCAGGCTGCTAATCACAGCAGGTCTTTTCCAGGAGTTAAGCATATCCTTTTGATCTTGTAAACTGATATGATATAATTTTACAAGGCTCTGAAGTGAAACTCTAGCCTGTCTATTTCATGTAGTTTTCTCTTTGAAAGATGGCCTTGTTGAAACAGAAAACTGGTGTATCTCTGGAGTTCATAAAAGTATGGATAAATACATACTTCCAGAACTTTTCTTTGTGCAGCTCCTTGGAATAGAAGATGAACGAAGCAGATGTGACAGTGGCAAGGAAAACCTTGCAAAAGAGTCCTTGGGCTTCTCTTTGAGGTGGACTTTTTGGTTAATGGCCCATTGATTCATTTATGCTCACTTTTATGACATTCATTACCAGTTTATTGACAGTGCATGTAGAGATTTAGTTCTTTACCCTCAAGGAACTTCTGTTTGTATACAGGCATGGTAGGATAAAGTTAACTCCCAACTCTTTTACGTTTTAGTACAATTTAATGTACCACTGCTCATACCATGATGGCTTCCATGGTTTTTATAGTCAGAGCCTTTTCCCTTTTGTATTGTCATATAATACTTCTCTAGTACTCAGTTGGTACTTTTATGATTGCTTTGTGTTTGTATATGTGTTTGAAGCCAAAAGATCGTAAACGATGGATTAAAATTTTTTTTTGATATTTAATACCACGTTGTCTATGCCAAAGCATATCATTCAACTGTACCATCCTCTACCATTGCTCTGTTTGATATCATTGATACTTGGATTAGTTCTCCCTTCCATCTGAACTTCTGACATCATCCTGGCAGATGTCAATGACTGTATAAACAGTAACAACAACAATATTGACAAAATAGCTTATTCTCATTGAGCTCTTTCTAATGTGCCAGGCTCTTTTCCAAGCACTTTGCATTATTCACTAATCCTTGTTTAAAAAAATTTTTTTTTAAAGTTTACCTATTTTGAAAGAGACAGAGACAGCGTGAGTGGGGAGGGGCAGAGAGAGAGAGAATCCCCAGTAGCTCCACATTGTCAGCACAGAGCCCGATTTGGGGCTGAAACTCACAAAACCGTGAGATCATGAGCTTAACCGACTGAGCCGCGCAGGCGCCCCTCTATTTTAATCCTTGTAACAACCATACGAAACAGATACTATGACTCCCATTTTACAGATGAAGAAACAGGCTAAGTGACTCTCCCACCCCGAGTCATTAGAAATACCTAACGGCTATACTGAAGTTCTGTAACTACCTTTACCTGTAAAATTCCTTGACTTCAGCTCAAGCAAACGTTGGCTTCATGCTCCCATGTTCCCATAACTCACTGTTGTGGCCACATCTTCTTCACTTATCGTAGCCTTCAGGTTTGTCTTCAGATCTCAGATTGGCCTGCGGCTCCGGATGAAGTTCTGATCACTTACAGCTCTCACTTCTATCGTCTTTTTCTGTGTGCTCTTGTACCTCAAGTCTCCTGGTGCAGCAGCCTCTTCCAGCTTTTCCTTCCGCGTGACTCGTGGGGCGCATTGCTCTAGCTATTTTCTGACTGGCACTTGCAGTTTCTAATTCATTATTCTGCCAGGCCCATTATGCACATGCCAGCCTTGCATCCGTCTTCCCATCCGTACCTTCTGTTTTCAGTCTGCCAGGGAGAAATCTCACAGTGCTAGGGGGTAGTGCCACGATTAATGCGGAATCTTAGGTCTCCTCCGAACCTGTCTTTGGTGTCGAAGTAATTCTGGTCAGCTCCCTCCCCTGTCTTCCACAGTGACTTTTCTAACATTTTGACTGCCTTACTCAAGCCTCCCCACGGCCCCATGTTTGGCATAAAACCTTACCTACCACCTCATAGGGAAAAGAAGGCATGATCTCCCCCACCCCTTCTTCCCTTTCCTCTACTTACAGAATTCTCTGCCTTCTTTCTTACCTTCTTTCCTCAAGTGTCGTGAGGAGTTACTCCCCCTGACTTAGCTAATCCCTCAGCCTGTGTCCTGGATATTAGCACTGCCTTGTAGTCTTAGGGACTTGCCGTATTGGTTACTCCTGTCCCCTTTTGCAGTTTCTCCACAGTCCCACCTTAGGGCCTTTGCTCGGACCTAGAGTGCTCTTCCCTGAACGCTGCTTGGCTAACTCCTTCACCTCCTTCAAGTCTTTGCTTACACCTCATCACCTCAACAGGCCCAACCTGACCTCATTTACGCACCTGCACAGCGTTCCTCCCCACCAGACACCTGCCTCTGCTGTACTTTTCCCTCCCTGGTAATGCTTATGATCATGTAGCTAGCATTCTGTATAAATTATTATTTTAGTGTCCCCACTTCCCCTCCTAGGATGTAAGCTCCTCCGTGGCAAGGATGTTTATCTGTTTCATTCATTGATTTATCCCAGACTCCTAGAAATGCCTGTCACAGGCACCTAGGCACCTAGTAAATAGCTGTTGAATAAAGCATAGAAACATGCAGATCTCTCCTAATAAAAAAAGGGAAGCAGGGGAGAAGAATCCTTCCTTCATTCGTGTTTCCTCCTAGCTGTTACTCTCCTGTCCAGTTCTGGAAGCAAGGAGGATACTTGTATCCACTTTCTAGCCTCCTAATTACTCCCCAGCCCACCACAGACTGGCTTCAGTGGCCCTCACTTTGCTGACACCTGCTCTTGCTCTGGCTTCCAGCCTTTTACTGCCAAAACCAGGGGACACACTTCATGCCTTCACAGTACTGGAAGTTCACACTCCCTCCTTAATTGAGCTTTCGTCTGCTTCTATTTGGTGGATCTGGTTTCAGATCTTGGCCTGCTTTTCTGGCCACTCAACACTGTTTTCAAATTCATTCAACACAAATTTTTGTATAATTTTTAAAGGCTTCTGTTTTTAGGAACTAGAATTTTGACATAACATATTTCTGATGTTAAATAGCAGAATAGGTTTATTGCCGGAATGTTTTATTTGTTTACGGTTTGTACCACTTACCGCTTCTAAAAAGGATTTGAGCAGCCTACCACAAGTACCATAAATACAGAGGGGCTGTTAAAGTATAGATAAAAAACAAAGCTTTGTGTAACAGGAGGAAAAACTAAATAAACACATTACAGCAATTTATGTAATGTGGTTATTATAATTTAGTTTTGAAACTTTTAGAAGTCAAGGGAAAAAGGGAAAGGTAAATTATACACACATATAATGGCTATATATAATGGTTCATAAAGAGAAACTTTTTTTCAATAAATTTGAATATTATTGTAAGAGAAATGTGTTATAGACATACTGATATATACATATGTTATATACATACACTAAGAGTTTTTTTTTTTAATTTTTTAATGTTTATTTATTTTTGAAGGAGAGAGAGACAGAGTGTGAGTGGGGGTGGGGAGGTGCAGAGAGAGAGGGAGACACAGAATCTGAAGCAGGCTCCAGGCTCTGAGCTGTCAGCACAGAGCCTGATGCGGGGGCTCGAACCCATAAACCACGAGATCATGACCTGAGCCAAAGTCGGACGCTCAACTGACTGAGCCACCCAGGCACCACATTTTTTATAATATTTTAAAGTTTATGTTTTTATTTTGAGAGAGACAAAGACACTGTGAGCAGGGGAAGGGCAGAGAGAGAGAGAGAGGGAGAGAGAGGATCCCAAGTAGGCTCTGCACGGTCAGCACAGAGCCTGACACGCGGCTCAAACCCACGAAACTGTGAGATCATGACCTGAGCTGAAACCGGGAGTCAGACGCTTAACTAATTGAGCCACCCAGACACCCCCACACTCGGTGTTTTTAACAGGTCTTTAAATAAAAGGAAAAGATGTTTTTCAAGGACCTTTTTAAAAAAAGTAATCCAACTTGCTTTTCAAACTGCGAATACATCAAAATATAACCAGTCTTTTTTTATGAAGGCTATGACTAATATGGTTCAGATATATAACTTTATATAAAGATAAATCAGAGCAGAAAACTCATTATTTAACCCTTGTGAGAGTTTGGAATACTTGTATTCTGTGTTGTCATCTAAATGAAAACATATCTATTAAACTTTCGGTGCTGGTTTATCAAGATTGGCATATTATCAACACACGGAAAAGTCTGACCTGCATTCTTGCCCAGGTAGTAAGCTACCTCCCGGGCAGGTAGCTGCAGAGGTGTGGTCAGGGCAGATTTCAGAAGGAGGGAACCTTGACTCATACCAAATTTGAATTAACCTCTGATTGAAACTTACCATTTCTATACTATGACCGAGCTGAGTTGACTTTAGCCTGGACATTGCCAGGAGGAGGTGTTGTCTGTCATTCACTTTGACAATAGAAGAGCTTCAGTGGAATGTTGAAATTTAAGTGGCAGAATTCCCAGCAGATCTGCCAAAATAAAATTATGAGATGTAGCTTCAGGTATTAGAACGAACTGACTTACTAGAGTTTAGTATTAACTGTCCTTTTAAAGAAAAAAGAAAAAACATCACTGTCATTTGGAATACTTTATTTTAAGCCACAAGAGCTGTTGTCTCTTATTTATTTTTTATTTATTTAGGAGAGTGCACATGTATGTGCAGAGTGGGGGAGGGGCAGAGGGAGAGAGAGAATCTTAAGCAGGCTCTACGCTCAGTACAGAGCCTAAAGGGGGCTCTATCTCACTACTGTGAGATCATGACCTGAGCCAAAATCAACAGTCAGACACTTAGCCAACTGAGCCACCCAGCTGCTCCTATTTATTTTTATTTTTAAGTAAGCTCTGTGCCCAACATGGGGCTCAAACTCCTGACCCCAAGATCAAGAGTCACATGCTCTACCAACTGAGCCAGCGCCTAGGAACTGTTGTCTCTTGATGCACCTCTTGGTTTATGAATAAAATCATGTTACGAGTGAAGGGCACCTGGGTGGCTCAGTTGGTTAGATGTCCGACTTTGGCTCAGGTCACGATCTCACGGTTTGTGGGTTTGAGCCCCACGTTGGGCTCTGTGCTGACAGCTCAGAGCCTGGAGCCTGCTTCAGATTCTCTGTCTCCTGTCTCTCTCTGTCCCTCCCCTGCTCATGCTCTGTCTCTCTCTGTCCCTCAAAAATAAATGAAAACATTTTAAAAAAATCATGTTACGAGTGGAAAGGAGGATCTTAGATTTCTTAATTGTAGTGACAAATAATGAGTTTTCTGCTCAGATTTATCTTTATATAAAGTTATATATCTGAACCATATTAGTCATATCCTTCATAAAAAAAGACTGGTTATATTTTAATGTTGTATTCTCAGTTTGAAAAGCGGGTTGGATTACTTTTTTAAAAAATGTCCTTGAAAAACATCTTTTCCTTTTATTTAAAACTGCAGTGACAGTTTTAAAACTGTATTTTAAAACTTACTTTAGATAGCGGTTAAAAGAAAACAGTTGGGGAGCCTGGGTGAGCTGGTTTAACCCCATTTGAGATTGAAAATCTGATCTGTCAGGAGACTTTCTGTGCAGTCTGATTCTTGGCACTGGGTTAGAGTGCAGAAAGAAGCTTTTCCAACATGTGATTCGTTTTGAATTTTCACAGCTTGACTCATGGCTGCTTTTTGTTTATAGAGTCAAAGACCAAGAATAGACAGGTAACTCATACACATACAAAAATTCTTACCTTTTGGTGGGCCATTTTATCAGTATAGCCATGATCAGGGACACAGAGTATTGGATCCTAAAATCTGTTTCTCAGGGAAAGTATTGGATTGAGAGATGTGAAACTTATAATAATGAAGTTTTCATAGAGTCTCAAAATGGTCTCATTAGCTGCTGATGCTTACTTTTGGGTACCCACTCATTCTTCAAGTTATAATTCATTCTTGAAACCATAATTCAGTGGAAAAGATGATCTTTGAAATAGAGTGCTTATTGCTGTTGTAAATCTGCTGCTATATAGCAAATTGTGTGAATATTGAATTTAAAAATCTAAATTTCTTATTTAAATTCTATTTTCAGTTGTGACATATATGTATTGAATAATGTGTCTGTGTAGGAGAGTTAAGTGAAATACTGATTGCAACATCGGGCAGAATGGAATAAGTAGAAAAATGGAAGAATCAACACAACATTTCTAAGGAGCAAAGAGAAAGAAGGTATCACTTTTGGCTCAAAAAGGGGCACGTTAAGGAATATATGACTTAATGCTTTTTGCTTTATGGTGACATTTGACCTTCTCCTGGAAAGACGTGGATGTAACAGGTTGAAAAGGGGGATTGGGCTTCCAGGAATTGCGTGTTTGGTGTAGTAAGAGGGTGCTTGGTGGGGAAGAAGGCTTGAAGCTGGGCAGTGAAAATGGTGACTGGGGAAGCAGGTTGGATTGCGGAGGCCCTTGGATTTTTAGGGTGTGTTCTGAGGCCATGGAAACCAGTGGAAGGTTTTTAAAGAGAGGAAATGACATGAACTGACTTATATGTTGGGGATATAATCTTCGCTGTTTTCTATAGAAAAGGGATACTACAAAAACAGACCAACCAAATGCTAGTTGTATTTTGTTCCTGTTTACTCACTTTGCTGAATGGTTAATTTGAAAATTAGTCTTCTTAGGCTCTTAATACTCCAGGGAACCTCTGAGGGCAAGTTCAGTTGCACAAGATCAAAGTTAAGCAATTGGGCAAAATTCAGAAAAATTCAAATAACTTAGACCTAACTGTTTTATTTTCCCTTTATTGTTAGCGAATGCTTCTGGAATTTTTGCTCCATTCCGCTTTCCTGATGCTTCTAATTGTGTGTCATAGGAAGGAAAACAGGTCAGAGGCACAGTCTAGAGCTGAGGCCGTGTAAGTGATTTAGAGTATGTGATGGTCTTTCCTGTCTTTCTTCCTTTGGCTGTTCAAAGCTTGGAAAATGTATTTTTATGCTAAATTTAAGAAGTATTGTTTTCTTGTAACCTCCTAAAAGTATTCTGTAATAATTGTTTCTCATTGGAATTTAAACCTGATTTCAGATTTATGTAATTGGTAATATTTCTTTAACAGCCTGGGAATTTTGAAGCTGTGATTCTTTGATGTAATTCTACTATAAAAGAGATACTGTTTATAGTAGTAGGGAAGTAACAAAGTAACACTTTCTATAGTCCATTTAACTATAGTTTCCTATTATTATGTAAAATTTTGACTCGCTTGTGAAGATGGTTGCAGTTTTACCTCAAGACAATTAAATCAGAAACAAAATACATATTTAGGTTCAAATTGTTTGGGAAAAGTAATTTTGTTATTTATTTGAGGGGGAAGTTTTTTTTGTTTTTATTTTATTTATTTATTTATTTTTTTTTGAGAGAGAGGGCACAAGTGAGTGAGGGGCAGAGAGAGAGAGAGAGAATCCCAGGAGGGGCAGAGAGACAGAGGGAGAGAGAAGCAGGGCTCACCCAACAGGAGACTCAAACTCACGAACCGTGAGATCATGGCCTGAGCCAAAGTCAGATGCTTAATGATTGAGCCACCCAGGCACCCAGAGGGAAAAGCAATTTTAAAATGTACTTATCACTTCCAAAAAAGAATGACTTAACACTTCAATTAGGAAAGAATTTGAAATTAATTTTATCCTTTTTCCTTCTGATCAAATACCTGTTTCTATTTTGGAACAACTTATGGTTTTTATTAATGCCCTTCAAGCATCAGTCCGTTGATACAATAACTAGGAATTCAACCAAAATATTTTAACTACTGTATTCAAGCCCCCGTAGCTAGGGGATTAGAAACATGACTAAAATTCTGTTCTTGTCCACAAGGAGCTTAAAATTTACAGTAGAGATAAGAAAAGTAAATAACTTACTTGCCCTAGGTAAGGCCAGTGACTTGAGTAGTATTAAATGGAAAAGCATTAGCATTTGGTTTGGGAGGTAGGGAGATTCTATGAAGGCTTTAGAGATAGGTGGCATAGAAGAAGATCCTAGAAGAATAAATTGGACTGGTAGAGGAAGAAGGTCACAGTGGGTAGAAGGAACGTTGGAGCAAAGGCACTGGCACAGAAAAACATGAGATACTTTCAGGAAGCCCTCTGGTGAGTGGTTGTTAAGGAATGTGGATGGAAGGCAGTGTTTTGTGGGTTTGTAAAAGTAGGTGGTTTATGTCGCAGAACACATTGAATGCAGTGTGGGAAGTTCAGCCGTTGTTTGGTAGACAGTGGGGACGCTTTGAGGACTTTTAAGTGGACGCTGATATGAACAGACCTGTGCTTCAGGAAGGCCAGTTTGGCCGTGTTGCTTGGTTATGGATGGAGTAGATGAAAGTGGCAGTATTGGGTAGTCGAATGGGGGTGGAAGGAAGAAAGAGAGAAAGTGGTGAAAGTTAACCATCTTGGGTGAGAAATATCGAAAATCTAAAAGGGATGGTAGTGGTGGAAATGGAGAGATTTTCTAGGTAAAAGCTATGTGATTTGGCAGTTGATTCGATGGACGGAAGAAATAAGCAGATATTAGAGACGTTAGTATTTCGGTTCCTAGTGACAAATCCATAGCTCTTTATATCTAAATACGCACAAGGAGATTTATTCTTTGTTGTCTGTAAATCAGTCGGCAGCATTCGGTACTTGGTAGGCTTTGGGTAGAATACAAAAGAAGGAAGTTTTGATTTTTTAATTGAAATATCGACAGTATTCAGTAATGGTGGACATTTTGGCAAACCTGTTTCTTGTATCTTCCCCTAATAAATTTCTTAACATCATCAGATACTGAGTCTATGTTCAGGCTATTATGATTATCTAAGAAATGTGTTTTTGCAGATTTTCTTGATTAAAAAAATCATTGCACTTATCTTATAACTAACACAAGTTCCTTTTATTACCTCTGCATGTTATTTATCGGAAGATACTGGGTGACTTGACGTGTAGATTTTTCTATGTTCTGGTTTTCGCTGATTGTATCTTTTAAGAGTCATTTACATTTTTTATTTGCTCTCCTAGGTGGTTAGAGCTGAGGCTTCATCTCTTGTTTTGTTTTGTTTTGTTTTGTTTTGTTTTAAAGGGGGTGGGATAAGAATACTTACTAGGTGGTGCTGTGTATAGCATGCATGGAAGCATAGACCACCCAGGTGTCCCCCCTTTAGTGACACTGGGACTGATTATTTGGTTCAGATAGCGTCAGCCTAATCCAAGCAATACAGCGTGTCCACATTGGGGCGCCTGCGGGGCTCAGTTGGTTAAGCATCTGACTCTTGATTTTGGCTTAGGTCATGATCTCAGGGTTCGTGAGATTGAA
Source organism: Panthera tigris (assembly GCF_018350195.1). Lineage (NCBI taxonomy): Eukaryota > Metazoa > Chordata > Mammalia > Carnivora > Felidae > Panthera > Panthera tigris. The sequence goes on from NC_056667.1 coordinate 7,261,728, forward strand.
CCCCATGTCGGGCTCTGCACTGATGGCACAGAGGCTGCTTGGGATTCTCTCTCTTCCTTCTCTCTCTCTCTTTCTCTCTCTCTTTCTTTCCCTCTCTCTCCCTCCCTCTCCCTCTGTCTGCCTCTCCCCTGTGCACACTCATGCTCTCTCCTTTAAAATAAATAAAAGAAAAATGTTCCCACATCAACCAACCTTTTTTCATCTATGGCTTTTGTGTGTGTGTGTGTGTGTGTGTGTGTGTGTGTGTGTGTGTGTGTGTATGTGTGTGTGTGTGTGTGTGGCTAGTGACCGTTGTTGCGGAGAGCTTTTATATCAGTAGGGTTGGAAACATGGTGACATTCCAATTCTGTCACCTCTTCTGCGTTTATTAGCTGGACTTTTTTGTGTGTGTGTGAGAAGAGCTAGCCCTCACCAACCATTTGGCTGTCGTGGACTATAGTTTATACAGGATATACAGGCTAGGTGTATGCTCAATTATTTTATTTGCCAGTTTTAAGAATGAGTTTTTTTTTCTTTTTTAAGTATCATTATGAACTCATGAATTTGTTTATTTTTAAATGTTTTATTTTATTTTTGAGAGAGAGACAGAGACAGAGCATGAACGGAGACCCAGAATCCGAAGCAGGCTCCAGGCTGGGTGGTCAGCTGTGGGCTGTGAGATCATGACTTGAGCCGAAGCTGGACGCTTAACTGACTGACTGAGCCACCCAAGTGCCCCTCAACTCGTGAATTTATATATTTGATGTTTTTCAGTCCACTTGTGGTTTTCATGAATGCATTTTAATGCTTTAAGTATTCCATCTTGGGGAGTGCCTTTGAGTTGGCTCTGGTGTGCTTTTGCCTTGACTCTGTTCATCTTTGATAGGCTTCCTGCTTGTGATCACACTAAAATGTCCCAGGATCATCTTGAAATTTCTTGACCAGACTTGGAATTAGCCATTTTTTCAAGAAGCCCGAGTTGAAAGAGTTTTTTTGAAGCAATAGGAGTTTCACTTTGGGAATCTATTAAAGAACAATACAAGATAGAATGCAGTCACATAAAATGATAGCAGGGTTCTCATAATGTGTTTGGGCTGTAAGTGCTGTTGGAAATACCAGTGATTCTTGCAATGTTTGGATAGTCATTTTGGAAGAAGTAAGACAGGAGCTGGGCATCAAATAGGAGAAAAATTAAAATTGTAGGGGAGAAATTGTTCACAAGTGTGAAAGAGCATGTGTGTGGGACTAGAACACAGAGTACCTTGACTTTGGTCTTGGTATTGTAAGCACTGGGAATAAGAGAAGATTCTTGAGTTTGGAAGTGAAATGGACAGTCATGCTTTAGAAAGGTTAATATTGCAGCAAGGTTAAGCAGTTGCGTACTGCAGGGTTCTCAGCTGGAGATTTGCAACATAATCTTTGAAAAATGAAAACAAAAACTCCGGACCTGGGGCCTTTTTCAAGACTGTTGAATACCAGGCTCATTTGTTTTTCAAAAGACCCCTGTGTGATTCAGTTTTGTGCAAGGCTGTGGAAGGACTGTTGGATTAAAATGAAAAGGTCTAAGATTAGTTCCACTATTACCGGTATGGTAGGCATGAGGTAGTGAAGACTAGGGTTAGGCAGTGGCAGTGGGTTAGGGGTGATGGCAATGAGAACGAGAGGAAGGAAGTGATAGAAAATTTATGTGTTTGTTTTTTTTTTAATGTTTATTTTTGAGAGAGAGAGAGAGACAGAGCACAAGCAGAGGAGGGGCAGAGAGAGGGGGAGACACAGAATCAGAAGCAGGCTCCAGCCTCTGAGCTGCCAGCACAGAGCCCGACGCGGGGCTTGAACTCACGAACTGCGAGATAATGACCTGAACCAAAGTTGGATGCTTAACCAACTGAGCCACACAGGTACCCTGCAAATTTATGTTTTAAAAGTTCATAGGGGCGCCTGGGTGGCTCAGTCAGTTAGGCATCTGACTCTCGATCCCGGCTCAGGTCATGATCTCATGGTTGGTGAGTTCGAGCCCCACGTTGGGCTTCACACTGCCAGCACAGAGCCTGCTTGGGAGTCTCTCTCCCTCCTTCTCTCTCTGCCCTTCTTCCCCCTCAAAATAAATAAACAAACTTAAAAATTTTATATAGCATATCATTAATAATTTTAATACTAATAAAAGGATTCAAAGAAAAAGAAACAAAGATGACTCCAAGAGTTATGATATGGGGTCAGATAGAAACGGGAAGATGGGCAGAGATTGCGAGTTTGGGGGAGAAGATAATGGAGCATGTTGAGTGTTCAGACGGTGGCTGTAAATCACTGTGAACTCTTGTGTGGGGGTTAAAGTGTGTTCCATGTCTTTCTTTTTCTGAATGCTTCATTAACTCTCTTTTGGCAAAGTCCTCAGCTAGTGACTATAGGTGATGCTATATTGACTGGGAGGGCAAATAACTTTAAGTTTTTATTTGATGTCATTACAATAAATGTTTGATATATTAAACAAGAACCATCTGTTGAATGTTAAATAAAATAGGAAACAGACTGGAAGAACATTCCAGCAAATATGAAAAAGATTAATATCAATAAATATTGTAATTATGTGAAACAAAACCAGGCAGAGGACTTGAACAGATAATTCTCAGTTAACCCTTGAACAATGTGGGGGGTTAGCAGTGCCCTCCCCCCACACGTAGTGGAAAGTCCACACAGAACTTTTGACTCCCCCAAATTTAACTGCTAACAGCCCACTGTCAACCAGAAGCCTTACTGATAACATAAAGTCGATTAACACGTATATTGTATGTTACATGTGTTATATACTATATTCTTACGATAAAGAGAAAAAATGTTAAGAAAATTATGAGAAAAAATACATTAAACATTTTTTAATGTTTATTTATTTATTTTGAGAGAGAGACAGAGAGAGAGAGCAAGGGAGCACGAGCCGGGGAGGGCAGAGAGGGGGAGAGAGAGGATCCCAAGCAGGCTCTTTGCTGTCAGTGCTGAGCCCGATGCAGGACTCAAACTCAAAAACCATAGATGAGTTTGAGACCCACATTGGGCTTTGCACTGTGAGCATGGAGCCTGCTTGGGATTCTCTCTCTCCCTCTTCCCCTCTGCTCACTCTGTCTCCCTCTCAAAAATAAATAAATAAACTTTAAAAAACTTAATAATAAAAAAAAAAAAGCTCACAAACCGTGAGATCATGACCTGAGCCAAAATCAAGAGTCAGACACTTAACTGACTAAGCCACCCAGGTGCCCTATGAGAAAATATATTTATAATGTTCTACTGTATTTATGGAAAAAAATTCATGCGCAAGTGGGCCTGCACATTTCAAACCCATTTGTTCAAGGGTCAACTGCAATTCATTAATTCACTCCTTCGACAAACCGAGCTCTTTTATCAGGCAGTGGTCTAAGTGGTAGCAAATGAGATCTCTGAGCATTTGGACAGAGTTGAGAGAGACGGACAATAAGCATGTTCCAAAGCACAGGAATTTCACATAGTGCTGCTAAGAAAAGAAGATAGGGTAATGCTAGGGTAGAGAGTGGCTTTTTGGTTTTATTTTGTTTTGTTTTGATTAATTGATTTTTGCCTTTTCTTATTGGAAAGCCTTAGCAGTTGTAAAGCTGTAGTTTAGGATTCCTAATCTCTACTTAATTATGTGGGAAAAATTAGATTGAAGGTTTCTTGGGGTTCCCCGATAATTGGACTTAAATGTGTTTTTATTTTAGTTTTTTCTTTTGTTTGGTTCTTCTCAAGGACATTTATATAATGGATAGAGTACAGATTGAGATCTGTTGTTTCTTGTGGAAATTACTTACGTGGGTTCTTTTCACAGAATAATGTTTGTTTTGTTCTGTTGGGAGGGAAACTATGCCTCTGAAAAATGTCCACATTTTTTCCTATGGCTTCATTCAGTAGTGAAATGTAGTGATTTGATTTTACCATGAGTCACTAGCATATTAGAGGGTAGAACCTAGGTCTCTTGGAAACTTCTCTGCTTATTGTACAGGATGGTTGTAAGGGTCAGATGAGATACACATGAAAATTAAAGGAATCCCGAGATACTTAGAAGTTGAAAGAGCTGGCCAGAGCTTATCGTTATCCTTTGCTGTTTAATTGTATATCATGTAACTGAATGTTTCACAGTGTAATTAGTGTATAGGAAGTTCAGAGCGTTTCTTTAAAGGAAGATAATAAGTGGTTTTGCAGATGGGAAGTTACTTGTGTAAGGAACTCTCTTTAACAGATAAACATTTGTGTTTTTCATACATTACTGAAGATCCAGAAAAACAGAGAGCAAGAAAGATGCCTGTTTTTTTGTAGTTATGTATTTTTTATTATTAAGTTTAGGGACTTTTTAGGTATGAGAAAGAGATAGTTGAATAGGAAAATAAACTTAGGTGTTTAATTTTCTATTTTGGAAAATTTTGAGCATATAAGATCTATAGGATGAAAAGGGATGAGGTTTTTAGAAATGGAAATAGAAATAGTACAAAGATTGGGCGCCTGGGTGACTCAGTCAGTTGAGCTTCTGACTTTGGCTCAGGCCATGATCTCACGGTCCGTGAGTTTGAGCCCCACGTCAGGCTCTGAGCCTGCTTTGGATTCTGTGTCTCCCTCTCTCTCTGCCGCTGCCCCCCCTCAAATGTAAATAAACATAAATTTAAAAAAAAATAGTACCAAGATGTACAAGAGTGGCCCTTAGGCTCACGTTAGCCCATGCTTCCTTTGATTCTGACTACCTGTGTGGAATTATTTTCTTTTTGAAGGAAACTTGCACATAACTTCAAAAGAAGATTTGATACTTTGTTTCTGGACTGCATATATATAACAAGACCATCAGAATGTCGGGAGCCTCAGTGAAGGTGGCTGTGCGGGTTCGGCCCTTCAATTCTCGAGAGACCAGCAAAGAGTCCAAGTGCATCATTCAGATGCAAGGCAACTCGACCAGTGAGTACATGTTGTGTTCTATCAATTATATCTCACCTTCCTATCCTTTCTCTTTTCCCTTCTTAATGTGAACAGAATAAATGAACATTTGGGTATTAACACTTTGGACTTTGCTATTCTGAATGATCCACTAAGTGCTTCGCCCTGTGATTTTTGCTTTCGTATACTTAAATATGGACTATTTCTTTTGTTCTTTACAATTGAGAAATCCCTGGAAAATGCAACTAATTTAGCTAGAGTTATTAAGTTAAAGTATTTTTTTAATCTTATTTTTGAGAGAGAGAGAGAGAGAGAGAGAGAGAGCGCAAGCAGGGGAGGGACAGAGAGAGAGGAAGACACAGAATTGGAAGCAGGCTCCAGGCTCCAAGCTGTCAGCACAGAGTCTGACATGGGGCTCGAACCCATGAACCATGAGATCGTGACCTGAGCTGAAGTCAATCGCTCAACCAACTGAGCCACTCAGGCGCCCCTTACGTTGAAACTTAATGATAATAAAGGTGTTAGCAGTGATTTATACTTAACCATGATGTGAAATGTATCTATTGAGGCTCTAAGATTATTTTTCTTTCTTCATTTTAAATGGCACTTGACCTTGCCAAGATGGTCTTAAAACTTACTCTCCTTCCTTACAGTGATTCTTTAAGTTGAACAACAGATATAGCTACAATTGGTAATAAACTCACAAATTTATTACTAAAATTATCAGTAATCATTTGCTTATAATTTTTTTACAAATAAAATTATCTATTATTGAAATTGAAGTCATTACTTTTGAACTTCTTTATATATAATTGCTTAGGTGAAAAATGACTTAAGCTGGTTTATTTTGTACTTGGATTAATAATTAATTGATATGGATCTGTAGGCAAATTATTACTCAAAATACTGGTAGGTTCTACTGTCTTGAAACCTACAACTTTGTGATAAAGCAGAATCATAGTTCTTCCGGACACACAAGTTAATGCCTAGTTGTTGGGGAAACCATTCTGATCTCCTCTATGTGTGGGCCATTTGCCAGTGTTCTCTGTAGAGAATTCTACCAGTGGGGAATAAAATTATATATTTAAGGTGTACAACGTGATGTTTTGATATATGCATACATTGCAAAATGATTACCACAGTCCAAAGTAATTAACGTATCTGTCACCTCTCATAATTACCTTTGTGTGTGTGTGTGTGTGTGTGTGTGTGTGTGTGTGTGTGTGTGTGATGAAAACACTTGAGATCTACTTCTCAGCAAATTTTAAGTATACGGTACATTATTATGAACTATAGTCACTATGCTGCACATTAAGTCTCTACAACTTATTCATTTCATGACTAAAAGTGTGTATTTTTTAATGAATATCTCACCTTTGACCCCATCCCTAGCCTCTGTTCTCTGTTACTATGAGTTTGCCTTTTTATTAGATATTTTTAAAAGATGCTAGAGTATGAATTATATCCTATGAGTAATTGTAAAAGAAAAAGATGCAAAATTTACTACTGAATTGTACACTTTAAATGGGTGAACTTTGTAGGGTATGTAAATTATATTTCAAGTTTTTTAAAAAAGGTCAATATTGATGAGTTGCTCCTTTCTTAAAATTTGAGCTAGATTTATAACTGAACTAGAGAACAAGTGTTTATGTTCTAAATGCCACTCATTTAAGCTATGGTATTATTCATGCTTCATTTTAAGAATTAAGTTCTACACAATATATAGGGGCACCTGGGTGGCTCAGTCGGTTCAGCATCCGACTTCAGCTCAGGTCATGATCTCGCAGTTTGTGAGTTTGAGCCCTGCGTCGGGCTCTGTGCTGACAGCTCAGAGCCTGGAGCCTGCTTCGAATTCTGTGTCTCCCTCTCTATTTGCCCCTCCCCTGCTCATGCTCTGGCTCTCTCTGGCTCTCAAAAATAAATAAACATTGAAAAAAAATTTTTTAAAAAGAATTAAGTTCTACACAATATATAAATCTTTGCACAGAGGCCATACTAATTTGTATCAGTTTAGTTTTCGTATATGTGCTGCTGAAGTGAACATACTGAATCCTGATTATTGAGCTCTTGTTTCTCTCTGAAAAATGTATTTAATTGTAACTTAGTTTGGAGGCATTTTTGGCTGTTGGTGTTGCCTCTGAAAATGCTGGTATAATCATTTAGTTCTTTTAGAAGGTGGGCTTTAGGAAATCCTGGGTCAGGAGCCAGAATTGATCCTAAAAAGAACTACTTTTCTCTGTGATATGTTTTACATACTGAACTATCAGGAGAAATCCCCAGTGTCCCCAGTGTCTGTTGCTACTTTCTTTCTTTTTTTTTTTTTAAAGAGTGTTAAATTTTTTTATTATTAACCTTTTTTTTTTTTTTTTTTTTACATTTATTTATTTTGAGAGAAAGTGCATGAGCAAAGGAATGGCAGAGAGAGAGAGGGAGAGAGAGAATCCCAAGCAGGCTTTGCACTGTTAGTGCAGAGCCCAAGGTGGGGCCCATCCCACCAACTATGAGATCATGTCCTGAGCTGAAATCAAGAGTCGGATGCTTAACTGACTGAGCCACCCAGGCACCCTAAAAATCTTACTACAAACTTTTAAGTAGAAAATTAGTATTAGGGACAGCTAGGTGGCTCAGTCAATTAAGCATCCAACTCTTGATTTCAGCTCAGGTCCTGCTCTCATGGTTCAAGAGATAAAGGTCCTCCTTGGGCTCTGTGCTGATAGCTCGGAGCCTGCTTGCGAGTCTCTCTGCCCCTCCCCCTCTTGTGCACATGCTCAGTCTCTCTCCCTCCCCAAATAAATAAATAATAAACTTTAAAAAAAAAGAAAGAACATGAGTATTAGAAGGCCATATTCATGAAATACAAAAATCAATTAATTATATAACAAAAATAAATGGAAACATTTTATTAGTATAAAGAATGATACTCGTGGTTTTTTTTTTCTTGATGACAATTCATTTTATAGATTGGTTGTAAGTTTATATTCATTGTCAAAGTCAAATAGCATTGTATTAATTTCTCCCGAGTTTTTTATTTTTGTGACTCCATAAAACATTCATTCACATGGTATAAAATTCACAAGGTACAAAGAATATACAAGTGTAAACACTTCCTCTGACCCATCATGTAGTCAACCAGTTCCCCTCCCTAGAAGCAACTTGTGTTTCCTTTCCTTCCGGAGAGAGTGCAAACAGCATCTTTTTCTAAGATAGCTTTTTACCCTTTTAATTAGTGATAAGGTATAATAGTAGCTTATATTTCAGTCTTCACTGATTAGTGTTTTGTTTATTTTCTCACCCCTTCCCCCAGCAGTGTATGTTTTAAATACCTGAATAATATAGCTCATTTGTAAAAGTTGTTTCCTTTGAGATTTAAACACGAAAAAATATCTGTATAAGTTTAATAAAGTTTTATGTATTAGTAGGTATCTACTATATGTATAACGGGTATGCTGAGTACTAAATAGAATATCAAAAAAAGTGCTCAATTGACTATCTAGGAGAATAAAACTATTAAGAGTATGTTGTAAAATGAAAAGGATTTTCTGTAGTTCTGGATAGTCTGAGAAGTAGATCTGGGTCTGCTAGATTTTTCAGACTTTGCTATTTTTTTGATCATAAGGATTAAAAGCTCACTAAGAAATTATTAACGGGTAATAAAATATGAGTGTTCGAGCTCATTGTTTCTAAGATATATAACTCTCTTTTTGACCTTTTTATTTTGATTGTATAGAAAATACTGTCAGTTTAGGGGGAAAAATAAAATTGTCCGCATACGATATTCACTCTGGCTGGAGAATGTACCATGTTTTCACTTGTAGTAGGTAGCAAACTGAGGAGAAAATAAGATCTCTGGTGGTGCACCTTTTGAGGATAGGACCGTAAATTTTATAGTTTGTGTTTATAGTAAGTTCTATTCACTCATTCTTGCTTATCTCCCACAAAAATCTCTCCAGAATTATTGAATATATTGAGGTATCTTTTGACAAAATAGTAATGAAGAAATGGTTTTTATTAAAAGTAATAATTTGGTTATGATAGGCCTGGGAACATTGTACCGGTCACATGACAACCAGCCTATGGACCATGTTAAGCACAGTGCTGAACTACCAAAGGGTTTTCCATCATACTTGGTTCAAAACCGTTGTACACAGCAAACTGAGTGGCTCTGCTCTGCCTTACCCTTTCTTTTCCTTCCTCTTTTGAGAGTTTGCTATAATGTGAGTCTGCAGGAAGCAGAGTTGTATGTACCATACGTAGGATCTTGTCCCTAAAGAGTCTTCAAAAGTTTGTGGTGGAAGACACAAGACATACCGAAAGAAGCTCAGTACAAAGTCAAAGTGATCAAAGTGATAATTGCCATAAGTAGGGGTTTTAAAACGTGCAGATGTGAGTTTGGCAAAGGGCACATGTAAGGTACGTAGATGATGGGGCATTTCAACTGGACCTTGTGGAGTAAGTGAGATTTAAACTAAACACCCAGCATGTTCAGGGAAAATTTCAAACTTGCAGGGTATTAGAATTTAATAGTGTTGTAACCACGTATGGTATTCCTGACCCTCTTCTGGCGATGACACGTGCCTCTCTGCACACAGCAGGAGAAGTTTGGGACTTTGAAGTTAACATTAGTCTACTGAGGCAGAAATCCTCATTTGATGAATCAGCCTTGGAAGAAGTAGAGTTGGTTTTCTAGCTAAATACTTACTTTGCTGTGGCTTAGCAGTTTTGGGGTAATTTTGGTTCCTTTGAAAGGTGTTTGTTCTTGGAAAACTAATTAATTGAGTGAGACTTTTCCTCCAGGATTTTTGGTGGTTTCAGTTTTCTGCTACTGTTTGCTATTTCTGTTTTCAGTTTTCTATGGCAGTTTCTTAGTAGTTTGGCTAAAATGTGATCCACGTAATTTTTATGTGAGAGATTTTAAGCAAACTACTTGCTCCATTAGAAAGCATTAGTGGCTTATTTAAAAAAAAAAAGTTGGGCTTAAGAATGGGAGAAAGCTTGCATTTTGTTGAAAAAAATGAAATGAATTTGCTGTAGCCACACATGTTAGCTGCATTAAAAGACTGCTGTGCTGGCAAGCTGGCCTGGACTGTTGCTCACAGGGATTATAGCTGATTGCACACGGAATGCAGTGGAATGTTCCTGCCATAAGGTCTCTTATGAAAAAGTAGAAGAGGGTGAAGAGTACTTTAGGGAATGTGCCAGATCTGAAAGCTGAGTAGTAGCAGTTTTATTTAAGCACTTTCTGGTCTCAGAGGGAATATTTTCCATGGCACAGATAAATGTTACTGCCTTGACATTTTGGAGACCAAGTGCATACAAATGGCTTTGTTTAATAATATCCTGTTAAATTCCAAGTTTTCCCACTTTGGAAGCTGTGTGTGTGTGTGTGGGGGGGGGGGGGTATGTGTGTGTGTGTGTCTAATTGCTCCTAAAAAGGAAAGTGGGGGAAAATTAATAGCTGAACTGCTCACATTTATGGTAAATCTGAAGACTTTGAAGCTGCATTAATTCCCTGCTGAAAAACAGGAGGGTAGGTAAAGCTGGTTCTCACATGGTCCTTTAGGTATTAAATTATAATACTTTTGCTTTGCCTTTAACCACAGGAATCTGTCTGTAGCTAGCCCTTTGGTCAGTCTCCTTTATGTATTTATCAGTCTTTGTTGCTTGGGGTCTTTGTTTTTCAGTACCCAAATCTTAGTGGGGTAGAAGGGACCCTGTCTCCCCCCCCTCCCCCCGCCCCCGCCATTAATTACTAACATGGTACATTTTTAAAGGCTTTTTCATTCACACATGTACATTTCAAAATGGAATACTGTACATCACAACTGGTACGAAGAATGACTTCATGTCCATTAATGGAAATTTGGGATGGAGGAGGGGACAAAGCGGAGGTTTAGAAAGGAAGACTTTTGGAGGGAATTCTTTTAAATCTGAATGCATTTTGTAACCTACAATCAGAGTGAATTCTCCTGAAGTCTTTTCTGGGATAAGCCATGAGCTCTGTAACACAGCATCCAGAGTGCTTCATAGTGTGGCTGGAGATGTAGGATGAGGCCAGCTCTTCAGCAGCACTTCTCCTCCACACCATGTGCTCTAACCTTAGAGAGGGAATGCTCGATATTTTTAAACACACCCTTTGTCAGCATGCATTCTGTGAACTCCGTGGCTCACTCATGCCCAGTCCTGTATCTCTGTGGCCTGCTGCCAGTGTAGTGCGTTTCATCGAGTCACTGAAACTGCTGAAGATTGGGGCATTTAAACTCTTAACGGCACTAGTTTTTCTTAGAGAAAAAAACTGGAAACAACCCAGTATCCATCAACAGGGGGATGGGTAAATAAATCATGGTACACTTACATAAAATAGAACACAACAGAGAATTACTGTGCACACACACACAAATTATAAGCAAATGGTAGCTGTACAAGCGAGTCGCGAAAGAAATTGGTATATTTATGTAAATCTCAAAAACATACAAAGCTGTTCTCTATATTCTTTATGCCCTACAAACACATGGGTAAAACTATGAAGAAAAGTAAGGCAGTAATGACAAAATTCAGCATGCCTCCGAGATGAGGTGGTGGGCAGAGAGATCTGGGAGGACACAGTGGCACTGCAGGGGTGAGAATCATGTTCTAGAGCTGTCTGGTGGCTACCTGGGGTTTTGTTCTGTTGTTGCAGCTTGTACCTTTGATACATTTATATGTTTAATGACTCTCTACTATATGTATACTAAGTAATTGGAAGAGCATACAAACAAAGGGAAAAGACAAAGTCTTCACCTTGCAAATAGAGCTGCTGTATACCCATGCCTCTCAATATCAGTGACCAGGGTGTATCGTGTGATGGGCACAAGCCCATGAAATTTGTCTCCCGCCCCCTCTTTCTGAAGTCCTCTAGACACTTGTCACTCTCTTCTTCCAAGGAGAGGAATGTTTCCTTTTTAAGTTACATGTCCATAGCTCGTTTAGTTACTGGACTGCTAGAAGGTCAGCAAGAAGACGAGACTTATGTGGCACTGGAAGCAGAGTTCAGTAAAATATATTGAAATCAACTTGGGTGCCAGTGGCATGGAAACTTTTTTAAAGTTTTGAAATGAAACACTTTTCCTCTAGTTGGGAGTTGGAGCTACAGCTGGAGGGGGGTGCGGGGTGTGTGTGTGTGTGTGTGTGTGTGTGTGTGTGTGTGTGTGTGTGTGTTGGGGCTGGGGGAGTAGGGGTGCCCCGGAAGTAATACTATATTTACTCAGCTGGAGTTGGTGGAAACTGAGTGTGTCCTTTAGAACGACTTTTAGATGAATTTTGAGGCTAGCCTTCTAAATCTAGCCCTATCTGCTGGCCCCTGACTTTGCTGTGCACCTGACCCCTCTTCTGCCCCCTCGTAGTTTTGAAGGCAGCTTTTGCTTTCCTTTCCCTCAGGCCCAAAACGTACTTTGTCTTTTCTTCTACATCTGACACAATGACTTCCCATGTGGCAACTTACTAAACTGACATTCTGGAATGTATCCCTGGAACGTACCCTCTTTTAGATGAGATGAGTGAATCTATCATTAATTTATTGAGCACCTTCTTTTAAGTATTCTTCAAGAACATGATTGTAATGGCTGTTCAGTATTCTGGTATATTAATACACCGTAATTTCTTTAGCTAATGCCCTGTTATCACACACTTGAGCTTTAAAACTGCTTCTTAGGCCTGCTGTAAGAAAAGTATAAGCCCCACACAGGTGGGGAAGGAATTGTTTCTGAAGGCAGCGTGTGCAGCCGTTTACCTGGCATCTCTCCTGCCTGATAAGCATTTCAAACTTGCCGCGTCCAAAACTGAACTCCGAGTGTGTTCTCTTCAGTCCTGCTTCCCTGCGCTCTCCTCCTTCCGCTCAGTGGAAATTGTCTTTGTGGTTTGCTCAGGGCAAAAATCACGCAACCATCCTTGATTTCTCTTCTGCGCTGTCTCCTTCAGAAAGGCCTGTGGGCTCTGTCTCAGAAGGTACCCAGACCACTCTTCCCTCTAGAGCCGCTGCCGCGGTAACCTCCTAGCAAGTCTTGAGGCTTTAACCTCTGTTTTCTAGCCCTCTTTTCTCAATAGAGCAGCAAGTGCAATCCTTTTAGAATCGAAGTGGGATTTTCTTTTCCGTCAAAACTGTAAGGTATTTCCCATTTCATTCAGAATAAAAGCTAAAGTCTGTTCATTGACCTCCCTTCTCCCTTTGTCAAGCATCTGGTCTTTTACTTAGTAGCATATTGGGTACATTTCCCCACGTATTCTGCAAGAATGTGATCTTAGTGGCTACACGGATCTGACTGTGTTTGTAAATTGTACATTATTTAGCTCCTTCTCTGTGTTCAGACACTTGAGCCTAAAGTTTTTCATTCAGTCAGTGGAAATGTTGCCAGTGCCTACTCACCCTAATCTCCCAGGGTTGTTGGTGAGGATCCAGTGGAATCTGGTATGCTGCATAGGATAGTGTTCGAAAGGTTATTTCTTAAAAAAGTTTTTTTTGTAATTAGTTTTGGTACCTCAATTGTTATTTTCAATGGGAGTATAAATTTAAAGGCGGAAACAATTGCACCTATCTCCAGGTTGGAGGAGGCCTTTGGTATTGTGTATTTGCGGCTGCTTTTTATTATGTTCTATGATTTGAACATCTTCAATTACCTAAAAAATCTACCACCTGGATTCCAAACAGGGCAGAGAAGACTAGCTGAAGCCTTGTAGGAAGTTTAGTCCTCATTCTTGGCTGCTTTGCATCTGATTGTTCTGGACTTTTGAGGTTGCCTTAATTAAATCTAAACTGTATTTCACGTGGCCCTTATAGATGCGTCTGATGTTTTTTTCCGAACGGGAGAGCAGCCGTGCCCAGGCTTTTCTCTTCTTTTGTGCTCCTTTCTTTCCTTTTTAAGTGCCTTCTTGGCAATTCTCCAGAGATGTTTTGGAGTTCATTTTTAAAAGTCCATGCTGATAACATGGTGCTGATTGCTTTTGGTGGTTGCCCAGTGAAGCGTGAAGTGCTGTGATGGGAGCTAGCAAAGTCTGGAGAGTGTTCGTGAGACCGGGGAAGGGCCTGCTACCTCCGTCTGCTTGCACGGTAGGCAAGGTAGGGATTTAGATTTAGTTTTTGGTAGCATAGTAACAGTTGCTTATTTTATCAAAATCATTTCCAGTAGGCTAAAAACAGTTCTTAGTTGTATTGCTTAGGGATGAATGCTCCGGACATCCCGGTGGTAGGAGGAAGAAACACGAAATTAGGTTTTTGAGAGCAACTATAGGAAATTAAGTTTTTGTTACTCAGCAGGCATAGGCTGGGAGGCCACCAGGCCACCAGGCTCTCAGAACCTTAGAGATAAATATCACAGTACTCTGACGACTCTTATGAAAGCATCGAGAGACATGTGAATAATTGAGGAGTAGGGCCTGGAGAGGTAGGGAGTGTCTGGGAAGCCTTTTTGTTTGGGCAGAACAGAAAACTACATGGCCAGAGTTAGCAGAAGCTCTGTGAGCGGTTGAGCTCCATTTGCTGTTTCCTTGTGACGTTCTTCTGGTCTGATACCAAGAGTTCATTTTATAACTGTGGATAAACTTGAGGAGGCACAATGGGTGAAGGGAAGAACAAAAGCAGCTTTTTAAATGCTTTTTATTGGGGAAAAAAACCAAACCATGATTAGTAATTAACAACAACAAAAGCAGTAATAAACACTTCAGCTGTGCCAGCCACAATCAGGCACTTACAGATTTTACCTCATGCCGTCGTCACAGTAACCCCAGGGCAGAGATTCCTGTTTTCCCCATTTCACAGATGACTTTTCTGGGGTCGCACATCCAGAACTTGGGAGAACTAGGGAATGAAATTGAGTTGTTTGATTCCAGAACCTCATTCTTAACCTCTCTGCAGCACACACTGCCTCTCAAAATCCTCAGTTTTATTATTCTGTGTAGAAGTACGGTTTATGTGTAATTTGACCTTAACTGTTACATGAAAATTTATTTTGATGCCGTTCTTGCTGCAAGGTAATTGTGAATAGCAGGGCATTATAATTACTTCCTCCGTCTTTGTGCCATTTGGACTGAGCGAGAGCTAGGCCTTCCAGAGCATCTCCTTTCCTAGTCATTGAGCATTTGCTTAGAAGGGCAGAAGAGATGTCAGTCGGGGGCTTGTTTAATGTTTATTACGACTTAGGTGCCTGGCTGGCTCAGTCTTGGGAGCATGCAAGTCTTGATCTCGGGTTTGTGAGTTCGAGCCCCACTTTGGGTATAGAGAAATTACTTTAAAAAACATAAAATCTTAAAAAATGTTTCTTATAGCTAGCATAATTTATTTTATATCCAGTTGAGGATGGCACTGTGACATTACAGAGTTGGTAGAGTTTTGTTTTTTCCCGTTTTATATTTATTTTTACTACTCTGGGATTGAATAGTGAACACATATAGTAAGTATGTTTATATTGTTCATAGGATTTGGAATCTAAGTTTGTTATTTTAAATGATTAAGGAACTTTGTGATTATAGATCTTCTCAATTCTACTTTCTGGCAATATGCTTTTATACCATTTTAATATATTTCGGAAATATGTTATTCTGAGTAGGGGAGGGAGCTGCTTATGGGTTGTGGTTTTATGGTTTGGGAATATAAATGTTGTACCAAATGACTTTATTTTGTGCAGTATTCCTCATATTTTGGGTATATTTTGGAAGAGGAAGTTTGTACTGAAGATGTCACTGGGATTTTTTTTTTTAACGTTTATTTATTAAAAAAAATTTTTTTTTAACGTTTATTTATTTTTGAGACAGAGAGAGACAGAGCATGAACGGGGGAGGGGCAGAGAGAGAGGGAGACACAGAATCTGAAACAGGCTCCAGGCTCTGAGCGGTCAGCCCAGAGCCCGACGCGGGGCTCGAACTGACAGACCGTGAGATCATGACCTGAGCCGAAGTCGGACGCTTAACCGACCGAGCCACCCAGGCGCCCCGTCACTGGAATTTTTAACAAGCCCGAAACATTGCTGTGTTCGAAAAGTTAATATAAAGTTACAGTGTTGCCACAATGATAAGTTAATTGTAGTTGCAGGCAAGATCTTTAATAGTTTGCCAACAACAGTATAATTGCTACATAGAGACTTTGAAATATTAGATAAACAAATTTATTCTGGAGAATATAAAGGCTTTTAAGTACCAATCTTGTTTTGACTGCCTTGTTTTCTAGGGCTTAGTAATTAAAACATTGTTCCTGCTTCTTAATGCTGCAGTAACAAAGTTGGGAAGAAAGCAAAGGAAAAAAGGGGTCAAGTTGGAGGACTTAACAGAAGACTTTGTGAGGCCAATTTCGACTGGAAGTGTCTCTAAGAAAGAGAAGATGGTCTTATGGTCCATCAACAAACTAAAACCTATAGGACATTTTGTGGTAATCATTTTAAAGGCATTTCCATGTATCTTGGATAAGGGTCATCAGGTAAGCCTTCACGTGAAAGAGGCTGTCCTGTTTCTCACTCTTCTCCAGCTCTCCGAAGGTAGCTGGGCTCCAGCATGAGGAATAAAAAGTGTGAGGACAGAGGGGAAAGGCGTGCAAGGCCTAGGGAGAGAGAAATGCAAGATCCTGGGGGCGGGATCCACTCAGACTTCAGTGCTGAAGCTGCCTTTCTAGCCTGTGAAGGGGACTTACAGAAGACAGCCTTGAAACCAGCTGAGATCTGGAAGAAGGGGGCTCAGGCACAGAGGTGAGGGTGAGCAGAACGAGTTATTCGGGAAGTCAGGAGATCACCCGAACGGGGACTCATTCCTCCTGTGGGGCCAGAAATGGTTGTGGTAATAAAAGCATGGTAATAATGAATGGTGGCGTAGCTTGACTTCCTCCTTGGATCATTTCTGTCTTGTCTCTTGGTCCCCAGGTTCTCTCTATTGCCTTCCTCCCTCACAGGCCATTCTGCCTTCTTCCTCACTTCCTGTGTTCAAAGCGCACCAGGATTCTGTCTCTCTTCTTTGATCTCTCCTCTGTCTCCAGAGAAGACGGACCCCTAAGTGATTTCATTCATTCAGGGTCAAGGCTTTAAGTTTTATGAGGTGATGATGACTCCCCAATTCATTTCTGCAGTCTGGACCGACCTCTGTGTAGATCTCTGGACTTGTCCACTCAGCTGCCAACCTAACCCTACTTGAAAGCCTAAGAAGTCTTAAACTTAGCATGTCCTCAGCAGAACTGGTGTTTTCTCTTCCCTGTGCACCTCAAGTGGCTCTTTCTCACCTCTTCTTTTCAGTTTGTCAGACCAAATGTCGGC
Source organism: Panthera tigris (assembly GCF_018350195.1). Lineage (NCBI taxonomy): Eukaryota > Metazoa > Chordata > Mammalia > Carnivora > Felidae > Panthera > Panthera tigris. The sequence continues at coordinate 7,278,890 of NC_056667.1, forward strand.
GTCGCTCTGGCCCTCTCTCTCTTTCTTACAGACCACCTGCGGTCCATCAGTAAGGCCTGTCTCTTCTGCCTTCACACTGTGTCCTGAACCCCGTTCTTCTGTAGTGAGAGCCAGTACTGCAGTAGCTTCTTTGTTCCATACAGTAGCCAGAGTCCTGTTTGGAAATGTAAATCAGAGCACGTCACCTCTGTGCTTGAGATCCTTCATTGGCTTCCTGTCACTTCTGGAACGTAACTAAACATCTTCGCCTTGGCCACAGGGCCACAGCATTTGGCCTCTGGCTAGCTATCTGATTTGGCGTCTCATTACTACTTCCTTTTTTCTGGCTACTCTGGTGGTCTTGCTTTTCCTTAAATGTCACTACAGTCCCTGCTCAAATATTACCTTCTCAGAGGTGGCAATCTGCCCACTTTTACTGAAAGAGCCACCCCTGCCACCTCCACCGTCACCTTATATCTCCTCTCTTTTGTTTTACCCAGGTCATACTGTCTCTTTTAGTTTATTATCTGACTTCTGAATTAAAATGTAAGCTCCTTGAAGATAAGGGACTGGTTTTCACTAGATGCTTCACGTCTGGGCATAGTAGGTACTCAAGTATTTGTTAAATGAAGGAATATTTTGAACATTTGCTTTGTGTTAGAATTTTCAACATGGACTAGTCATTAATCTTCACAACAGTTCTATAAAATAGGAAATATTGTACCCATTTACGGGTAAGAAAATTGAGGCATAAATAATTTGTTATATGCCCAAGTTATAGATGGATAATAATGGATACATAGAGGGGTATGTTAAAGCCTCTATACTATTCCATTTCCTTCATTGCTAAAATCCTTGAAAATGTCTTCTAAAAATATTTTCTAGGTCAGCTTGTGTTTTGATCATTGACTGTTGGGTTATATATATATATACATATATGTATATATATATGTATATGTATATACATATACGTATGTATGTATATATATGTGTATATATATATACACATAGATATTTAAGTTTATTCATTTTGAGAGAATGAGGGAGTGTGAGTGAGGGGAGGCGCAGAGAGAAAGAGAGAGAGAGAATCCCAAGTAGGCTGCTCGCTGTCAGCACAGGGCCTGATGTGGGGCTCAGTCTCATGAACTGTGAGAGTATGACCTGAGCCGAAGCCAAGAGTCAGATCCTTAACCAACTGAGCCACCCGGGCACCCCAAACATTGGGTCATATTGTAAGATAAAATTCAGTTTTGGATCAAGAGACGTAATGTTTTTGATCTCAGAATGGACCCTTCTGTCTCCCTGCCCCCACAAATGCTACATCGTGGAACTTGGGGATTTCTGACGCCAAATGCAGTTCTCATGGGAGTTGTTATGTAAATGGCAAAATTTCCCAAACATCCTGCAGTGGTGGTTGTGTTCTGTGTAATTGGTCTCCGTACTTCCACTCGGGCCTTCCTCCAGGCCACTCTCCATGCTGTAGTCAAGTCAGTCCAGTGGCTTCTGATTGCTCAGGGGTTCACCAGCTCCTTGAAGTCCATCTGTGATTTGATTCTGAGATTTCAGTGCTTCTAACCCTTTGTTGTTCACTACACTTGAGCCATACCAGCCAAACTGGAATCTGGATGCCACGTGTTTCTTTTTGCCCCAGGGTTTCCTAACGCAGTTCTCTCTGACTTGGGATGCGTATTGCCCAGTGGTTTGGAGCCTTGGGGCCGGATGTTCCAAGCTGTAGTCTAGGCCCTGACCTGGGACAAGCGCCTTCTTCTCTGGTGCTCCAAATATAAAATGGAGAAGATAATAGCATCTACTTCGTAAGGTTATCATGAGGATTAAATGAGTGAATACATGTAATGCTTTATTTAGCCCAGTGTTTGGAACATAGTAAGCATTTACTATGTGCTAGCTGTTGTTATCTCTGCACTTTCCTTAGTCATCTCCTTTATCCTTCAGCCCAGCCTTCTCTGTTTTATCACATCAGAGTTTACCTGTTTATGTGTTCTTATAGGACCCCATGCTTGTCTAGCATGGCTCTTATTATAATTTGAGAGCATTTATTTATTTTATGTGATTGTATGTCTTTCTTCTCCATTGGCTATTAGCCCTAGAAGGGCAGAAATAACTTGTTTGTTTGCCATTTTATCCCCAGCACAGTGCCTGGCACATAGTTTGTGCTTAATAAATATGTTTTGTGCTCAGTAAATATGCCCAATGAATGAAAGTGCTGTTTAAGTTTTCTTTTCTTAAACTAGGGTCTTGGGATCTTTTGCAATAATGCTTCTTTGGGGGAAAGATTAACGTTAGCATGGAAACTAGCGTCATTTCCCGCCAACCTGGGAGATTTGGAAAGCTGAGCACAATGAGTAAAAGTGTAGAAGGCAAAGGGGCAGGGACTGTTCAAAGACAGGCAGAAAGATCAGGAAAATGAACTTGTTCAGGTGGATGCCATCTAACAGTGTTTTGTTGAAGATCTTTGATGCACCTAGGTGTAGTTATGATCTATTCACCAGTGACTCAGCCAGTGTACCTCACCCTTCTGATGGAATGTATGTTTCAGAGGAAGTGCTTGGGAAGATGAGTACTGAGAAATTAGCATTTATTTATGTCTGTTGGTGTTTATCGTATGGCACCGCCTCTTGGGTGTGTGTCTTGTGTGTGAGGTCAAGAATCTGTTTCACACCCACATAAGAATCCTTAGGCTGGGCAAGCCTTTTATATGTAGGACACTGGAGAAAATTTTACAGCGATAAATTTGAATGGTAAGGTACCCTCTGTCTGATATGAAAGTCCATATTTCCTGTGACATGTATACTGTAAGACACAGTTCTCAAGACCTGGAGAAGGAGAGGGATTTCCAACACCTACCCCACTCTTCCTGCCTCCATTATATTTTCCTTTATCCTTGACCTTCCTGGTGACCTCCATCAACATATCTTCCTGTTTAAAACCTGGTTATCTTTTCTCCTGTCCCCTGTTTACCTATTACTGCTGTTTCCTGAAAGTTGTATTTCTACTCCTGAGATTGGAATTTAGATTCCTCCTCTCCCAGAGATTAATCTTTCTTGCCAGAAGGTGAGTAAGTTGGCTGCTCAGGAAGAAAAGACTCAGGAAGCAAGTTGTGTAGAGAGAGCTATGTACCAGTCCACATACAAGCATCAGCTACTTATGAAGTCAGCACAGTGAGTGATACAGAAAGAGGAGTCATGGTTTCCAGCTACAAAGCAGTGACAATCTGTAAGGAAAGATAAAACTAACATAGTCCTTGGGTCTTTGGGTATATATTGAGAATCTACTATGTGGCAGGTGCTCTCCTCGGAACTGGAATATAGCAGTGGATGAAACAGAAGTTCTGGTGTCCTGGAACCTGCGTGCCCGTGACTCGTAATAAGTCAGGTAGTCAGGAGTGCAGTGAAGACAAGTAAGGCAGGGAAAGCAGATGGAGAGTGAAGGCACGCCCAGAAAAGGGCCATCTGATGTGGTGCCATGTGAGCAGAGACCTGTATGAAGTTAGGGGGTGGGCTGTTCCCACACCTGGGCGAGTGGCACTCCTGGTAGAGCCAAAGTTCAGAGGCCCTGAAGTGAGGGTATATCTTCAGTAAGAAGGGCAGTGGGGCTGGAGTGGGGAGTGAATCACTCCAGTAGCTGGACAGGAGCTCAGAGGGAGAGTAGAGTTTTGTTCAGTGTATGCTGGGACCCCATCGGAATGCTCACCAGAGGCGTGTCATGGATCTGATCTGGGTTAGTCTGAGCAAAGGACCACCGTTTGCAGTGTGGGGATAAGACTCTCCAGGGGGGAGGGGGGGGAGGGGGAAGGGGGGAGGGGAGGGAAGGGGGGAGGGGAAGCCGGGAGCCTTGTTAGGAATTACCGCTGTCTTCTGGTGAAGGAGGCAGTAGTTTGGACCAGGGTGGTAACGGTGGTGCTGGAGAAGCCATGGGATTCTGGATTCATTTTGAAAGTAGAGCTGACAGGATAGATCAGATGTAGGGTGTTAAGAGAAGAAAGTTGGAGGTGATTCTTTTTTTTTTAAGGTTTCTTTATTTTTGAGAGAGAGACAGAGACAGAGCCTGAGTGGGGGAGGAGCAGAGAGAGGGAGACACAGAATCCGAAGCAGGCTCCAGGTTCTGAGCTGTCAGCACAGAGCCTGATGCAGGGCTGGAACCCATGAATTGCGAGATCATGACCTGAGCTGAAGTTGGATGCTCAACCGACTGAGCCACCCAGGCGCCCAGAGATGATTCTTGAGGTCATCTGTGAAAAGTTGCTTGTGGAGGTAGGTCCAGGTCTGGAGTATACTGTGTGTCCGGAGAAGTCTTCATAGGAGAAGAGGCCTGAGGTGTGGAAGTTGCTTAAAAGGGGCCTTGAAAAGTGGCATGAAAGGTGATTTTATAGAAAATAAAACAATATGAGGTGTACAGCATTTAAAAGAGTTACGTTCTGACTCTAGCCCTCAAAATATTCCTGGGATCCATTTCTTGTAAAAAAAAAAAAAAAAGATGATTTATCCTAAACAAAGCCTGCACACTGTTGACCTGTGACCCTGGCAGGCATGCTGCGTTTGTAGCAGTGTTTACATTGGTGAAAATAGTTTATTTTTATTTACTTATTTATTTATTTTATTCATACACTAGACATTTATTCATACATTACAGTTTTATTTTTGTGTACAGAGTTGTTTAACAATCACTGAATTTCTAGGCCAGGTTCAGGTAACTGAAGAGCCTTTATAACTAACTTATATTGTCTAGATCCAAGGTATGCTGCAAACATGGTCTGGAGCAAAATGGGAAATAACATCTTTCTAAAGATGAGCTTCGAAATTCTAGTCCAGTAAGTTGTTTCCTTTTTCTGGTAGCAGGGCTGACTCATACCTGGCTGCTAGGCCACCATTCACAGGTATAGCCAAGAAAACAGGGTAGGGACCACCAAAAACAAGACCAACCAGTCCACCCCGTGTTATGGTACAGGTTTCACAATTCAAATCACCTGTATTCAAAGGTAGATTTGCAAAACCTTTGCAAGATGCATGCGCAGTCAAAAATGGGAACACTGCCATTGGTAAGCCAGCAGCTATACGAGCCTGTGTCACGTTCAAGATGCGTCGAAGAAGACTGTTTGCTATTAGACCACAGAGAGCAGCATTAAGGCCGATATAAACTGATCCATGTTCAAACAGATTCCTTTCTGCTTCTGGGAAGTGGTTAATTTTTCTGTTTATGATATTGAAAACTAAATCTTCCCTGACAGTTATCATCTGGTTCACGATTTTTCATCTTGAGCCTTATGCTCTGCTCACAACCCTCCTCTGCACGCTGGGGTTCACTCCAGCCTTTGCTCAACTAGCCTGAACGCAGCCATCTTTGGCTGACCCGTGACTCGGGTCAGCGGTGAAAAGAATTTATGTGTTGAAGATATTATGAATTGCTATTGATAGCATTAATTAATTATTAATTATTCTTACACTGTGTCTGTGAAAGTTGATAAGATGAACTGGTACTTTATGTGTAATCTGCACAGGTGTGTACTATTCTTCTTTTTCTTTTTATGCTTCTAAAAATGGTATGGGATTTAATGAAATTAAAATTATGCATGACAAATGGAGGGACATGCATCTGAATGTGTGTTTGGTGCAGAGGATCCACGAGACGCAGTCCATATATTGAAGGGGATTTATAATGTGGTAGGAGCACCTGAGATTTGGTGGCACAGGTAAAGAACCCCAACGTAGTTTTGATTCTTGGCGAGAAATAGAATTCTTATGTTCCGCTTTAGCTTATTTTATCAATTAGTGAATGAACTTTCCTAACTTTGGTGTAAGGACTATGGACTGTAGCCACTAAAACACCAAGTGAAAAACAAGATAAAATACCTGTTTTTCAAAATGAGCATTTGTATATTGCTTTCCTCATTTAATCCTGTGAACTAGGTATGATCTCAGTTTTAGGGAGGACTCAAAAGTGCAGCAATACCCAAGGTGACAAAAAATTCTAAATATTAAGGGTCTGTCATGTATTTAGAATATTAACATATTCTAAACCGTCTTTTGATCCAAATCCCATTCCCTTTCCATTATATGTACTGTGTTATCCCTCCCCCCTTTTATTAATGTTGAAACATCCTGTTTCTTAATTGGGTTAAAGGAAGTAAGTTAGATCTCAACTGTTACTAATTCAGAAAGAAAAAAACCTTTGGCACATTGAGAACATATTATTAGTTCATTGTGAAAGTAATGGTGGAGTTCATGGACTTCTGATGAGGTCAAGTGCTGTCATTGATACTTTATCTTTTTTTAAAAAAAAACTTAAAAAAATGTTTTTTAAATTTATTTTGAGAGATAGAGAGCATGAGAGAGCGTGAGTGGGGGAGGTGTGGAGAGAGAGGGAGAGAGAATCCCAAGTAGGCTCCCTGCTGTCCGCACAGAGTTCAGCTCAGGGCTCAGTCTTCTTATGAGCTGTGAGATCATGACCTGAATGGAAGTCAAGAGTCCAGTGCTTAAGTGACTGAGCCACCCAGGTACCCAAGTAGTTTCTTTTTTTAAATAATTTTTTAAGTCTGTTTTTTTTTTTTAATGTTTATTTATTTTTGAGAGGAGGGGAGGGACAGAGGTGGGGGGCAGAGGGTCTGAAGCGGGCTCTGCGCTGACAGCAGAGAAGAGAACCTGACATTGGGCTCAAACTCATGAACTGTGAGATCATGACCTGAGCTGAAGTTGGATGTTTAACTGACTGAGCCACCCACATGCCCCCCGATATTTTATCTTTTTTTTTTTAATGTTTATTTTTGAGAAAGACAGACAGCATGAGTGGCGGGGGTGGGGGACACACCAGAAAGAGAGGGAGACACAGAATCTGAAGCAGGCTCCAGGCTCTGAGCTGTCAGCACAGAGCCTGACGTGGAGCTTGAACTCACCAACTGCAAGATCATGACCTGAGCTGAAGTCAGATGGTCAACCAACTGAGCTACCCAGGTGCCCTCTGATATTTTATCTTTATAACAGTTTTTTCTTTTCATTTGTAGAGTTGGGAGTTCCAAAATTTTTTATTAGGAACACTTCCTATATTCAAGACGGTACAAAGCATATATAAATATAAGAATAATATAAAACACCCAATGTTTATAGCAGCACTCTCAACAATAGCCAAATTATGGAAAGAGCCTAAATGTCCATCAACTGATGAATAGATAAAGAAATTGTGGTTTATATACACAATGGAGTACTACATGGCAATAAGAAAGAACGAAATATGGCCCTTTGTAGCAATGTGGATGGAACTGGAGAGTGTGATGCTAAATGAAATAAGCCATACAGAGAAAGACAGATACCATATGGTTTCACTCTTATGTGGATCCTGAGAAACGTAACAGAAACCCATGGGGGAGGGGAAGGAAAAAAAAAAAAGAGGTTAGAGTGGGAGAGAGCCAAAGCATAAGAGAATGTTAAAAACTGAGAACAAACTGAGGGTTGATGGGGGGTGGGAGGGAGGGCAGGGTGGGTGATGGGTATTGAGGAGGGCACCTTTTGGGATGAGCACTGGGTGTTGTATGGAAACGAATTTGACAGTAAATTTCATATATTGAAAAAAAAAAAGAATAATATAAAACAAACTATCCTTTAACTGCTACCCAGTTAACATAGAAATTATCCATGCCTTCTGGGGCTCTCTGCTTACACTACCCTCTCAAACAGGTAACAACAACATTGAGTTTTACGTTGTTCTGAAGTGTCTTCTGTAAATATCTTTCATTTAGGAATTAAATATTTTTAAAAATATTGTGGATAATTTCATCTTGCTTAACATAACTGTAATGCAAATAGCCCTTTAAAATTATATTTTGATTTACTTATTTATGTTAAAAAGGGTTTTGTCTGCATACAAGCAGTTACTTAAAAGGCAGCATGGTTTCAAATCTGTAAGTTAGGAAACTTTATTAGTTTCAGGAGTTTCAAAGATCCGGAAGAAGGGAATCGTAAGGAAGAGGAAAAGGATTTCAAGTGAATCAAGGAAGTTACTCACTGGTGTACTGTTTCTTTTTCTTTACTAGGAAAAAGAGAACAAAGAGGTAGGATTGAAAACCAGCCCTTAAGTGTTCTTGGCAGAATCAGTACCACCAATGAGTAGCTAAAAGACTGAAGTATGGCTTAAAAGTTTTTATGACGGGGGTGCCTGGGTGGCTCAGTCAGTTAAGCGTCAGGCTTCGGCTCAGGTCGTGATCTCACGGTTTGTGGGTTCGAGCCCCGTTTCTGGCTCTGTGCTGACAGCTCGGAGCCTGGAACCTGCTTCGGATTTTGTGTTGCCCTCTCTCTCTCTCTCTGCCCCTCCGCCACTTGCTTTTGGTCTCTCTCTCTCTCAAATAAACATTAAAAAAAATTTTTTTTTTAATGAAGTTTTATGACAGCACATTTCCTATAGGTTACAAAGTGTTTATTTTAACCATGTTTTTGAGTGGTGAAGACTGCTTCAGAGGTCATATCCTGTGTCTCGTCATTGTCTTTATTGCTGAGCCCCTGAAACCTGAATCTGGTTCACATGACACTGATTTCCGTTTTCTTGGTAGAGTTTGTGTGTAGGCTTTCATCTTTTAGGAACTGTAATCCTCATAATTCCTAGTTTTAAATGGGTAAGGAGAGTTTTGAGCAATGTCTGTGATGTAATTTGGGGGGGGTGATTATGTGCATACGCATACACGCACACGTGAAGTATGCGTACGCATAAAAATGCCTGTGTCTACCTTGACAGTTGATACATGTAGGGAATAGCCTTTAGATGACGGGTGCCTTGGCTAAGAGTGTGGGCTCTGGAGTTAAACTCTCCAAGTCCACATCCTGGATTGCCACTAGCTAGCTCTCTATACAGCCTTGGGTAAGTTATTTAACCTCTTTGTGATAGTGTCTCTATCTATACGGTGGCAGTAATGAAACCTCTATGTGCTTTAGTGGCTGGGAGGATGAAATAGGTTAGTACACAGAAAGGTCTCAGAGCTTAGAGTAAGTGTTCCATGAGTGTTGGCTATTATTTAAATCTTGTCCCTAGTGCCTTTTGGTTAGAAGCACACTTCTTTGCTTAGGTTGCCATTTGTGTGTGGGGAGATGTTCTTTCTAGAACTATGTCTGCTTGTCACATGATTATGTGCAGTGTGAGCCTTATTAATACTCTGTCAGCATTTGAGGTTTGAACATAAGTTGTGGGGCCATACCCAGTGGAATCCAGCGCGAGAGAGAACTAAGCACCGTAGCAACTGTTGCTATTTATGTCCTGAGCAGCAGCTGCCCTGGACAGATTTATTTTTAATCCTGATCTCACTGATAGCCTGGGATGTGGCCATGCCTTCCAGAGAAGCAGATTGGTTGAGATGTCTGGTCTTTGAGGAGATTTCGTGACCACATGTTATAAAGATTCTATTCCATGTGAAATATGAGACCCTGAAGCTTTGTATGTAAGAGAAAGGAAGAGAGGCGAAACTTCAGCATTCAGTCAGTCCCCAAAGTAGAGTGTGACTGGATTAATCACTCGAGAAATATTTTCACTGTCGGCAGTAAGGCTTCGTGCTTTGCAGTCAAGAAGTAATTTTGCTTTCTGTAACATTCTACAGAAGATTTGTGGTGTGTGGTTCTACTGTATACATACGTAATACACACATGTACATGCATACTTGATTATCAACTGTGGATTTCAGCAAAAAGACTGTCTTTCATTATCAAATGCTTTTCTAAAGTAATAATAAGATCTTTAAAAAGAGTTTATTTCAGGTAGTAGTTGGATCGATTCAATAATTTTCTAATTTTTATTTCTGATGTATTGAAATATTTTAAGCTTTATGAAGTACCTTGAAATAGTAATGTGGCCCATTTCCAAATTTTGAATATTTCCTGAGCACCTACTGTATGCCAGGCTGTGTTCTAAATCCTGGTGGCACCCGGTGAATGTTGTTGGTCTGATTCTTTTAAGTTCTGTGGACAGATCCTACCTATTAAGGATGTGATTTTTTAAAAAATTTTTACATTTCTGTGTTCGGATTCAGTAGTATGAATTTCCTGATTTGGGTGTTTTGAATTTACAACATAACATCATGTTGAACTAAAGAAAATGTAACTGAGTGACTTATCAAATCAAATCATTTTCATTCTCTAGGTATTATTAACCCAAAGAACCCAAAGGAAGCTCCAAAGTCCTTCAGTTTCGACTACTCCTACTGGTCGCACACCTCGGTGCGTATACTCGGGGTGCGGCGCAATAGAGCAGGACAGGCCGGGAGCAGTTGTGAAAGCGCTGGAAGGTCCACAGGGAAAGCAAAGATGCCCGACACCCAGGAAACGGAGAGAGCGGGGGCCCTTTGCAGTGCCCTTACTTGGTAAAGGACCCCCAGTCTTGCAGGCTCCTGGGGATTGTTCCTCAACTAGAGCTTGCTTCTGCAACTCTTCATTACATGTTTTTCCTGGTTTTTTTGGTTTTCCTCTTCTGTTTTGTGTTGGAGTAGGAAAGGTTTCAAACTCCTGACAAAGCCTGCTGGCCAAGGGAAGGGGCCTGTGAAGGGGGGGTCGACGCTCGTCACTAGGAGCTGGGTTTATTGAGAAATAGCCACACCACCTGGAGTGAGTGCAGAGGAGTATTTCTATATATGGACTTGACCTTTGATCTTTCAGTCCCATTTTCCATTTAAGAAAATGTTCTTGCAGCTTCTATGAATGGAAGAGTAATACTTTTAAGATTATGGGAAGTGAAATGTAATCAAGTGAGGTAATTTCATGTAGGTATTTTTACGTGTGGCTGTGACCTGGATGACTGTGGTTGTGTGTGTGCTTAATAAGAGAAAAATAAACTGTGTGTTGGAGGAACTAAGAAATTTTATAATACATTTTAGGTGACTGTTGAGATTCCAGACACTTTTGATTTATTATAGAAGTAACCAAATAAACATAGGAAAGTATGCAAATAAAATGCCATTGATTTCTCCTTTTAATCTTTCCAGCCTGAAGATCCCTGTTTTGCATCTCAAAACCGCGTGTACAATGACATTGGAAAGGAAATGCTCTTACATGCCTTTGAGGGCTATAATGTCTGTATTTTTGCCTACGGGCAGACTGGTGCTGGGAAATCTTATACAATGATGGGTAAACAAGAAGAAAGCCAGGCTGGCATCATTCCACAGGTAAAGAAGCAAAAAATGACAAAAGACCTCTGTTTATTATTACTCTTAGTCTTCAGTTGCTGTAATAGTTATTTTTACTTAGCAGACACTTATTCAGGGACTATTGTATGTGAGGCACAAAAATAAATCACTGGTCCCCTTCTCTCAAAGTAACTAATAGTCTGGTGGAAAAAGACTGATGTGTATACATGTCCGTCTTTAAAGGCAGGGAAGTTGACGTTCTGTAAAGATTTTGCTGTACCCCCACGTCTGGTTATTGTATCTCCTGACCCGTGTTACCGGCTTCTTAAAAAAAAGTGGTAGTATGTGCCATGCTCTGTTCTGAGTCCTGGGGACACCAGTGTTGTCGCCGGTCTGATACCCCCGCCCCCAAGTCCCATATATAGATCACCTCGTAAGCATGAGATTATTTTTGTTTTTTGATTGCCTTCTCAGAGATATTTTCCTTTTATCTTATTAATTTGATGCTAACACTTTAAGCTTGAACGGTCTGGGAAATCTTAAGAGCAGTGTCTTTGGCCTTGTATTGTTCGGAATGGAGAAGAGTTGTAACCCAGGTATTTAGAAGGAACTTCTTTTGGTAATAAGAAAAATATGGTTGGTTTGCGTTTATTGGTGATATTTGGAATTAATTTTAAAGTGTTTTTTAAAATACAGGCTTAGTGTGACTCATCTCTGTATTCTGAGAACAAAATATCATAAGAGAGCAGTAGCTACTTTTCCTAATGGATTATTGGAGCATAATTTTAAATTCAGCTGTATAATTGAAATGCTTCACTATCAGTAAACGTCAAGAATTTTTCAGAAAAAATTGAACATACTAGCATATTTTTTTCTGTGAAAAATACATGTCAATATGAAGATATACTTGGGAATTGTCCTTCTTTATATGCAGGAATAGCAATTACAGTACTAATTAGAGAAGACATTAGGTAGCACTCACCATGTGCCAAGTACTGGTCCAAGTGTTTCACAGACATTAGCTTATCTATAGATATCCTCCTCATTTGACCCTAAGAGGTAGATGTTGTTGTTTCTTTTTTCATTTTTCTCTTCTCTTCTCTTTCTTCCTTTCCTTTCCTTTCCTTTCCTTTCCTTTCCTTTCCTTTCCTTTCCTTTCCTTTCCTTTCCTTTCCTCTTCTCCTCTTCTTTCATTTAATTTCATTTTCCTAATTGCATTTTTCTTTCTTTTTTTTTTTTTTGAGAGAGAGAGGGGATGCAAGTGAGCGAGAGACTGAGAGAGAGAGAGAGAGAGAGAATGAGAATCCAACGAGGGGCAGGTGGTGGGGGGAGAGAAAGAGAGGGGAGGGGACAAGCTCATTGTCACCCAATGTGGGGCTCAAGCACACCTGAAGTAGGGCTTGTGCTCACCCGAAGCGGGGCTGGAACACAACGATGCTGGGCTCGAACTCACAAACTGTGAGATCACGACCTGAGCGGAAGTCAAATGCTTAACCAACTGAGCCACCCAGGTGCCCTTGTTTTATTTTATTTTCCTCATTTTATTTTATTTTTTTTTGTGATTTAACTTTATTTTTTATTTTTTAAAATTTACATCAGAATTAGTTAGTATATAGTGAAGCAATGATTTCAGTAGATTCCTTAATGCCCCTGACCCATTTAGCCCATCCCCCCTCCCACAACCCCTCTGGCAACCCTCCGTTTGTTCTCCATATTTATGAGTCTCTTTTGTTTTGTCCCCCTCCCTGTTTCTATATTATTTTTGTTTCCCTTCCCTTATGTTCATCTGTTTTGTCTCTTAAAGTCCTCATGTGAGTGAAGTCATATGATTTTTGTCTTCCTCTGAGTTTTTTTCCTCATTTTAAAGACGAGGAAACTGAGGCATAGGGAGGTCACATCACTTGCCCAGGGAAGTGGCAGAGCCAGAATTCAAAAGCAGGCTTTGCTTTTTCTACAATGTGATACTTCTTTAGCAATAAAATATCTTTTTGTAGATTATAGCAAGTTACAGTAGACAGTCCTGTTTATCCCGTCATCACACTTAGTTTCTCCTTCCCTCTCCTTTAACCTTAATTTGTTTGCTATTGGAATTTTTGTATAATTACATATATATCCCTTTTTTGGCAGAATTTTGGAATATTTTATTTTAATGCAAAAGCATTAATTTTTTAAAACAGGATTATCATTTAGAAACTGCCATTTTTAATACATTGTATTATTTTTTATTTTTTTTAATATTCATTTTGACAGAGAAAGTGTGCTCGCACTCGTGTGCGTTCACACTTATGGGGGAGGGGCAGAGAGGGAAAGAGAGAATCCCAAGCAGGATCCACGCTTAGCACAGAGCTGGATGTAGGGCTCAGTCTTACAACCATGAGATTGTGACCCTAGCTGAAATCAAGAGTCAGGTGCTTAACTGAGCCACCCAGACACCCCTGTAATAAATGTAATTCTTTAAAAAAATTTTTTAATGTTTAGTTTTGAGAGAGAGAGAGAGAGCATGTGTGTGGGGCAGGGAGGGGCAGGAAGACAGGGAGACAGAGGATCCAAAGCAGTCTCCCGGCTGACAGTGCAGAGCCCGATTTGGGGCCCGAACTCACACCCCATGAGATTTTTTTTTTTTCCCCATGAGATTATGATCTGAGCCATAGTCAGATGCTTAACCAACTGAGCCACACAGGCGCTCCCCACAGTAAATTTTAAGTTGTATTTAGACTTCTAGAGAATCACAAACATATAGTTCATTTTCCAAATGTATATTGATTGCCTTGACATTAAATGTATAGCAAATGGGGCGCCTGGGTGGCTCAGTTGGTTGAGTCTCTGACTCTTGATTTCATCTTGGGTCATGATCTCAGAGTCCTGAGATTGAGCCCCACATGGGGCTCCTTGCTGAGTGTGGAGCCTCTTTAAGATTCTCTCTCTCTCTCCCTCCCTGTCTACCCCACCCTTACTACCCCATGTGTGTGCCCTCTCTCTCTCAAAAATAGTAATCATTTAAAAAAATGTATAGCAAATGAAAATTCAATAAAATTTTATTAAGTACTCCTATTAAAGTATCACATATTTTGAGTAAATTCAAAGGATGGGGAGAGTGAAATTTTATGATTTTCCTGATCTAGAAAAATTAATGTTTTCTATTAGAAATGTCACCATGTTGTGGAGTATCTTCTCATAAAGGGTTTGGAATCTTAAGACAGAGGTAAAGGGGAAATTTTTATACAGTTAAAATTATTCTTTTTTTAAAAGATTTTATTTTTAAGTACTCTGCATTGAGTGTGGGGCTCGAACTTAACAACCCTGAGATTAGGAATCACACACTCCACCAACTGAGCCAGCCAGGCACCCCTATACAGTCAAAATTATTCTTAAATACCTTCATTTACTCCGTCTAAATAGCATGCATTCTCTTCTTATACATATATATGTACGAATTTATAACATATATGGTAACTGACAATGTGTAATGTATACAGCATGATAAATAAAATGCGTGCAAAGTGTAGTTTAATAGCAGTGACTGCTATGTAATAATGCTAATAGCAGAGTCACAGGTACTCGAGGATAGTGTGAAGAATTGAATTCACATAAACTAAATGTGCCAGGGACCTAACGCGGGAGAGCTCCTCCTCTTCCCTAAATGTGGCTTTCTTTGAGATGCTGTCATTGAGGGAGAATAGAGATGAGATTGGAGGAGACCATACTCCGAACTCTCCTTTTATTCCATTCAAAGCATTCACCTTTGATATTGTTGCTATTCATACTTTAAGAGAAAAGGGATCTCGCTAATTCGTTTAGCACTCATGGGTAACTTTGTACCTCTCTCATCTATGCTGTTCCCGCCTCTCCTGCTTCTGTAGTTGTGTGAAGAACTGTTCGAGAAAATCAACGACAACTGTAATGAAGAAATGTCTTACTCTGTAGAGGTGAGTACAACTGTGGGTTAAAGCAAGAGGCCTCCGGACTCCATTCCCTCCAGTGTTACTTTGCAAAGGCCCCACATTATGACTGAGCTAGATCACTTAACGATTCCCCCAGTTTTGTACTCATAGGCTATTTCTAAGTTTGGGTCATAACGAATAGTGTCGCAATTAAATCCTTGTTCGTAAGTCGTAAGCTTGTTCATAAGCTTTATTTTTAGCTATTTCCTTTATGTAGCCGCTTGTCAGACAATACATTTGAATTGCCAAGTGGCTTTTTAGAAGGAAATGCTGTACCAATTTCCAGTCCTATCAGGAGGGTGTAAGCACCCATTGTGTCCTTGCCAGCATTTAGTGTTTTCGTTTTTTACTCTGCCAATTTGAGAAGGGCACAATTTCTTGCTTACTTAAAGTAGAATTCTTTTGATTATTAGTGTAGTTGAACATCTGGTAAATTATGTACATGCCTGTTTACATTTTGGGTTGCAGTGTTTATCTCGATATTCATTTGTGTGAATTCTTTCCCCTTTTAATATTATCAATAATGATTTCCGATAGGCATTGGTTTTTAAAATATTTATAATCAGATCTCTTCGCCCCTCCCTTCTTCATAATTGCTTATAAGCTTAGAAAGTTACTCTCCATCCAGTGAATACTCCAGCTCTTTGAAGAACAGGTCTGTAGAATTGCATTCTATACATTAATTTATTTGATGAACATTTCCACTCACTTATATGTGCTTTATGAAGCTCTCGTTACCCCCATGTTTGGTACTCAGTTTCATAGAAACAAATGATTAAGGTCTTCCATTAACATGAGCCTGTTCTGAGACATGAAGCCGTTTTTAAGCAAACTACTTTTTTTTATCTGTGTGTTGTGACTTTTCTATAGGACTTACACAATTCCTAGTTGACCCACTTAGCTGGCTTGGGTTTCTTCTTTACAGCATTGCATTAATTTATAAGTTTTAAAGAATTCTGCTTTGTGAAGATCCTATGCCAAAAGGGGAATGTGCTGCTCTGAAAAATTTTTTTGTAAAAATGAATTCTCTAAATAGCTTGTCTCATCCCATAACTGTTATTTTTTTGAATACTAAATGTATGACAAATGAAAATTCAGTAGATTTTTATTCTTACTAAAATAATCACATAGTTTACACTATTCAAAGGATAGAGGGTGTGCCAGAATGTGACAGACTTTTTTGAGCTTATAGATAGATAATAAAAGAAGATGCCATTTCCTTTCATATTGGAGTTCACAGGCTCACTTGGGGTGTGGTGTAGATCCCTAGTTGATACTCTGGTTCCTTATGTTTGTGGGACCTCTGCCTCTTCTCCGTTCTCTCTTGTATTTGCTCTGCTCTGGCCACACTGGCTTTTTTCCTTCTTTTTTTTTTTTTTTTTGCTGTTTCTGGAATACACAGGAACTTTCCTACCTCAGGGCTTTTTACTTTTTTTTTTTTTTTTTTTTTTTTTTTTTAGCCTGAAATTTTCTTCTCTTGGATATCTTTTGGTCTAAGCGTTGTAACTCCTTCAGGTCTTTTTTCAAATCTTATCCTCTCAACAAAGCTTACTTTGACCACCTTGTTTAGCACTGCAGCTTGCCCTCCACCCCTGCATTCCTGATCTCTGTTGCCCTGGTTGTTTCTTCCCCCCACAATACTCATCATATTCTAACCTACTTATAATCCTGTCTCTCTATTTATCTGCCTTTTGTTTATTTTCATTTAGAGTCATAAGCTCACCGGGACAGGAATTCTTGTCTGTTTCATTTACTGATATTTGCCAAGTGCCTTACAAAGTGCCTGGAAGATAATGCTGCTCAGTGAATTGAATTTGCCAAGTGGGGTCTGTAATGGTTAGCTCGAAAAGAAAAGAAATAGTGATGACTTTAGGTGGATTTGCATCTTAGAGAGTAAGTAACGGAGCATGACAGCTTTCGCTTCGGTTACTTGGGTCCTCTTAGTCCCATACCTGTGTGGAAAGAGACAAGTTTTCTAAGAAGATATAATAGCTACCTGGGATTCTGGAGTGTATGGACAAGTTTAAGTACACAAGAATGATTACCATTTCACTTTCTAAGATGAGCTTCTTTTAAGAAGGAATATTTGTCGTCCTGTTGTTTTACTGTCAGAGTGGATCAGTTACTTCGAGGGTTCTCAATATTTAAAAAATTGATTTTAGATTATCGTATAAATATACAATCAGCTCTGAGATGGAATGAAAGAGAAAAGCAATAGAAATGGAGATAAGCTTCTATTTCAGATACTCTGAAAATGTGCCTATAGAATATTTAAAGTTGAAAAATGTTGAAGTTTTATGGTATGCTTGAGTAGCTTAGTGCTGCACAAGCTTCTCATTCCTCGGGAAGATTGTAATGAGGCTTACTGTGGTGAATTTACCCCAGTCCAGAGCCTACATTATTTGTTTACAAGTCTGATCTTATATAGAGATCAGGAGCAGAAGCATCCTTTAAAGCCAGACTTTTGAATGAAGCTCATTTAGCTTATGTTACAAAACCACCATTTTTGTTTGTTACTTTCCCGTGAGGAAAAACTCTTAGACCAGAACCCCCACATTAGCAAGACTGGCGTATTATCTTCTTGTGGACACACTTCTGTTGGAACCCTTTAGGTTCTTTAGTGACCGTGGAATTCGAGAGGGAGGAGTTGACTAGACGACTCCTACGTTGAGTTGCCGCAGGTGGAGAAAGGCTAGTCTGCTACGTCCACCTCCAGGATGAGAACGGTCCTGCTGGTACGACAAGAGTTCCAGCAGTGTGTTAGCTGACGCTTCCTCTTCCCTCGTGAGTCTTGGGCAGGTCCTGCCATGCAGCCAGGCTCTATGCTGACCAGGCCTCACTCCTTGTGGCAGGTGGATTGCTTGTCCGTAATCAGTCACCGTGTGGTCAGTCTTAGAGTAGTAGAGTTGCTGGTCTCTTTTAGTCTTCCCTGCTCTGGAGTATTGTTTCTTGGTTTTAACACTAATAGAGTTTTTATTTCCAAGCTTTTAGAATAACCTCGCTGTAATCCTCAATTATTGACAACAGGATACATTTTAAAAAGTATATTAGTAACTGGTAAGTTGTTACTAAAAATAATATTTTTTTTCTGCTTTAGACAAGTAGCAGCTACTGACTGCTGAGAGAATGTTTACCTCCTTTTCTTTCCCGAGACCGTGGGAAGGCTGGTTCTAAGTTAGTGGTGTCTGTGCATACCATTAGTAGAATCAAAGGGACTGGACCTACAGTATTTTTCTTTGTAAAGATTGCTGATCTCATCGTACGACTTTTTTTTTAAGTAATCTCTACACCCAACATGGGACTTGAACTCATGACGCGAGATCAAGAGTCACGCACTCTACTAACTGAGTCAGCCAGGCGCCCCTAATTGTAGACCTTTTAATCAATGTTATACAACATTTAAAAAACATTTTAGGGGTGCCTTGGTGGCTCAGTCGGTTGAGCATCTGACTTCGGCTCAGGTCATGATCTCATGGCCTGTGAGTTGGAGCTCCACGTTGGGCTCTGTTCTGACAGCTCAGAGCCTTGAGCCTGCTTCGGATTCTGTGTCTCCCTCTCTCTCTGCCCCTCTGCTGCTCATGCTCTGTCTCTCCCTCTCTCAAAAATAGATAAACATTCAAAAAAAAATTTTTTTTAATAAAAGTAAAAACATTTTAAGTCAGGGGAGGGGCAGAGGAAGAGGGAGAGAGAGAATCCCAAGCATGCTACCAGCATGGAGCCTGACGCGGGGCTAGAACCCACGAACCGTGAGATCATGACCTGAGCCAAAACCAAGAGTCAGATGGTCAACTGACTGAGACACCCAGGCGCCCCCATAAAACGTTTTTTTAATGTATAGAATTTCTTTTTCCAAGTCCTCCAGTTCAAATTACTAGTTTGTTTCTAGGTGAGCTACATGGAAATTTACTGTGAAAGAGTACGAGACCTGCTGAATCCAAAAAATAAGGGTCATTTGCGTGTGCGTGAACATCCGCTTCTTGGCCCATATGTGGAGGATCTGTCCAAGCTGGCAGTCACTTCCTACACAGACATTGCTGACCTCATGGATGCTGGGAACAAAGCCAGGTATGGTAGAAATAGACTCATGACTGAGGGGTTTGGTACATTTTCGGGTCCTTTGCTCCCAGTTAAGGGTTTGAGATCACATAGCCATGAAAGTTGCTTTAATTGTGGATCCTCTGATCCTTTGGCTGTGCTGGAGAAAGAAGTGAGGGCTTCAGCATATTGGGCATCTTTCTTCTCACCAAAACGGTGCGGTGCTGGAGTGCATCAGAACTTTGATTAAATTTTAGTATCTTGATTTTGATGAAGTCATGGTAAAATGTTGGATATCATGTGCCTATGGTAGTGATTGATTGTGGAATAAAGAATAAAAACTAAATGCCTTGGTGGTTCCTAAAGGGACAACTGAAGTATGAGAAATGATTCTGATGTGGTACCTTTGGAGTTGGGGGTGGGTTGACAGGCTCACAAATAAGGTGCATTGAGAACAGTTTGTGTAAGTGACAATCTCACGATCTGTGAAGAGGTTTAAAGCTGTTGCTTTTTGTGCTTATGATGTGGAGCCTGCTGTCCGTTTTAACTTTCATCTAAGAATTCTACTGTCATATGTCACCATTGTGTTTATTTAGGACAGTGGCAGCTACCAACATGAATGAAACAAGTAGCCGTTCCCATGCTGTGTTTACCATTGTTTTCACCCAGAAGAAACATGATACTGAGACCAACCTTTCCACTGAGAAGGTAGGACGACTTCAGCGTCTAGGCTTGAGTTGTGTAGGACGGGAAACTTCAGGAGTCCTTGCTACCCTCTGCATCTTATGGAGGGCAGAAAGTTGCTGTTCTACTCAACGGAGAATAGTTTATATCTTCTACTTGTCATTTCTATTCCTACTCTGAACCAATTTTGAGCATGGGTTTTGAGTGAAATCGCAAGATAGAAAGTAGGGTTAAGAAAAAACAATTCAAGACTTTGGGTTTCAAAAACTACTTTGTGCAAGAGAGTTCAGCAGTTCTGTGGGGAGAAAATCCTTCCCTTTTTTCTTGACTAGAACCTCTTTATTACTTTGTTAGCTTGTTTGGTATGTGTATTTTTTTTTTTTTCTTTTTGAGCTCTGATAATGTGGTGTGGGATTAAATATTTAAGCAAACAGTTAAGCAGACAAGGTGTGTTTTTCCTTGGAAAATAAATAACTGCACAGCATTCCTTAGGTTTTTCAAATACCTTGCTTGTTAATGTCTCGTTTTCTACACAGTTCAATAGAGTAGACTCTGGAATTAAACGGCTTGCCTTAGATCCTGCCTCTACTACTTTTCAGCACTGTTACCTTGGGCAAGTTACTTAACCTCTTTGTACCTTAGTTTCCCGAACCTCATAGGTTTGTCAAGATGATTACATATTGGTACAGGTTAGTGCACATAGAGCCTGGCTCAGAGCCCGGTGTATTCACTCAATAAATGTGGATTTTATTGTTATTATTGTTAGTAGTAGATTTATGTTAAATTCTTCTCTGCTTACATACCTAAGTAGCATGTGGCTGGCTTTTTAAACCTGAAGTTAGATTTAAAAAGACATTTTTTTTATATATGTTTTCTAGTGTTTATTTTTGAGAGACAGAGTGCAAGCTGGGGAGGGGCAGAGAGAGAGAGAGGGAGACACAGAATCTGAAGCAGACTCCAGGCTCTGGGCTGTCAGCACAGAGCCTGACACGGGGCTCGAACTCACAGGACTGCAAGATTATGACCTGAGCTGACGTCGGACACTTAACTGACTGAGCCACTCAGGCGCCCCTTAATGTTTATTTTTGAGAGAGAGAGAGAGAGAGAGAGAGCATGTGCATGCACTAGTGGGGAGAAGCAGAAAGAGAGGGAGACACAGAATCCGAAGCAGGCTCCAGGCTCTGAGCTGTCAGCACAGAGCCCAATACGGGGCTCGAACCCACGAATCAAGGGATAATGACCTAAACTGAAGTCAGACACTTAATTGACTGAGCCAGCCAGGTGCCCCTGAAGTTAGATTTTATTATACCGGCAACGAAAAAAGATCCTTTGCCTTATTAACTGAGTACTTTATGATAATTGGTATCACTAAAAACTAGAATCACTTTTTACTTGGTGACTTGTCTGTTTTTAGCTGAAAATTATTTTAGAAAACATGGTCTTCACATAGGTGGTCAAATAACTTGACACTGCTTAGCTAGTTACAGTATTAATGCTATTTAGTACATCCAGTGTGAAAGTAGTTTTTCCATGATGTCACATCTACACAAATAATGATGTTAACATAACCATAGCTTCTTTGATCATCCATTTTGGATACTTTTGTCTAACTTCCCTGAATGTTTTGTTTTTGTTTTTTTTTTTACAACTTCACTGAGGTATTGTTGAAGTACAATAAACCACACCTATTTAAAGAATAAAATTGGATTGCTGTATATGCGCCTGTAAAACCAGTGTCATAATCCAAGTAACCACTTCTTTTACCCTGGAAAGTTGCCTCATGCTGCTTTATAATCTTACTGTACCACTCCTTCCACCCTGATACTCGGGCAATTCTGATCTGCCTTTTGTCACGACAGATTAACTGACATTTTCCAGAATTGTATATAGGTGGAGTTTTATAGTATGTACTGTTCTCTGGCCTCGCTTCTTTCACTCAGCATAATTTTGAAATTCATTTGTGTTGTTGTTACATCAGTAGTTCACTCCTTTTCATTGCCGGTTAGTATTCTGTTATCAAGATCTATCACAGTTTGTGCATTAACTCATCTGTTGATGGGCATTTGAATTGTTTCTAGTTTTTAATTGTTTAAATGAAGATGCTGGAAACATGTGCGTACAAGCCTTCGTGTAGATATTTGCTTTTGTTTCTCTTGGTAAATACCTAGGAGTGGAATGGTTGAGTCTTATGGTAGGTGTATGTCTCTGCTACACTGTCTTCCCAAGTGATTATATCATTTTGCATCCCACCAGCAGTGCGTGAGAGTTCTAGTTGCTGGAGGCTTCATATTTAATATGCCGTTTAATGGATTCATGGGTTTTATATATTTTTATGCCATGTCGTTGTAAAATATGTGTATCCGAAAATTACTTGTTTTGAACCAAGATAATTGCTGTGAACTTTTGTGCATGCTCTGTGTCTTGGGCCATCTGTAAAAAAAGCCCTAATATTTGTAGTCTTCGTGCCTCATTTTTAATTTGCTGCCTCTTGATGTTTTCCGGTTCTACCTCGCTTATTTCTTCTGAATTGCCCCAATGTCTTGTTCTTTACCAGGTCAGTAAAATCAGCTTGGTGGATCTAGCAGGAAGTGAACGAGCTGATTCCACTGGTGCCAAAGGGACTCGATTAAAGGTATTTATTTTACCAAACAACTGTACCAGTCAATAAATGTTCTATAACATAGGTCAGCAAACTATGACCAGTAGGTCACATTTGGCCCACTGTCTGTTTTTGTAAATGGAATTTTATGGGGGCACAGCTGTGTCTCTTTGTTTATGTGTTGTCTACAATGGTAAGGTTGAAAAGTTGTGAAAGTGACCGCATGGCCCTCAAAACCTTTTGCTGATGTCTGATCTGTAATCCAATGAAAGATAAGTTACGTAATGTAACAGTTAAGGAGGACTTGATGGTCAAGGTGAGAGCTGGAGTGTGTTTTGAGGAACAAACTAGATGTAAGCGACACTAATAGGACAGGGACACAGAAGATCCAAGTGTGAGAACAAACATGGGCCTCTCCAGAGAGATGCTTCATTAGCAAGAGCAGAAATTGCATGTTGGTGAGTTGGGGGAAGAAGGCTGCATCTGTAAGCTTTTGGGGCAGGATATCCTGCAGCTACGAAGGCCTGTGAGTTAGGCATGTGGTCCCGACATGGCATTAAGTGGAGAGGATTACAAGAGGTTTTTAGAACTTGTGCTCATAAATACACAACGCTAGCATTAAGACCTAATTGTGTCTTATGTATTATATTATGATGTGGCAGTCGTAGAAATTCTGCATCATAATTCTTCATGTTTGGTATTGATTTCAGGAAGGAGCAAATATTAATAAGTCTCTTACAACTCTGGGCAAAGTCATTTCAGCCTTGGCAGAGGTGGTGAGTATTACATACCCGATTGTATGGGAAAATTTGTCTGTTCAGCAAAGGTACTTGATATTTTATGTGTTTATAAAGACTGACCTTTTTTGGCCCTTTTACATAATCTTGCCTTTCTCCTTTTAGAACTTTTCAGATAAGATACTAGGCATAGTACATTTTAACTTTCTACTGAGAATAAAGAGATTAACGAGAATGAAAGTAAATACATCTGTAAAGGCTAGGCTGAAACTAGTTCTTTACAAAGACCTAAGGTCTGACTACTTTTTTTGAGCCTTACTTCAGTCTCTCATCGAAACTAAGGTTTTTGTTTGTTTGTTTGTTTTGTGGGGTTTTTTTTTGTTTTTTGGTTTTTTTTTTGCATACCCTTTTCCTATACAGTCTTTTCTAAGTAGGATGTAGTACCTCTTGGAGTATTTTGAGCATTTGCCTTGGTGAATGTTATTGATTTGGGGGCCAATAATACATTTTTAAAAGTTGTGTTACTCTTTCCTATTCTTTAACAGTAGGACACTAAATCTGAAACAGTTTGTATAAGGGGCTTCATGTTTTAGGTTAAAAGCTAAGGAAGTACCAGTTAGTCACTGTGTACTCTAGTACATCATTTGAATCCATAAAAAGAATCCACTGCTTTCTTGCTTGTTTCTGAAAAGTCATACTCAATTTATGACTTTAAAGTACTTCCTGTTTGAAGGCTTATCCTGTGTTTTCATTCTTTCTTTTAAATGCTTCGTCTGTAGGATAACTGCACCAGCAAGGTATGGTGGGATTTGCTAGAAATGAACTAGCTGTAGAATCAATTGTGATGATTTTAAATCCACAGCAGGATGTATGGAGACATAAGACGGAATGGAACCTTGAAAAAAACCTTTTTGTTACTCACTTTCTGACTCTGGAATTCAGAGTTGCTGTTTAGAGTGACCATGAATCATAAGACTTCACACCGCAATTCATTTGGGGAACATGCTGTGCTTTGGACAAGGAATTCAGAATAAAGGAACAAGAAAGAAATTGAGGAAGAGTCTACATTGTGTTATCTTATGATGCTTTTCCTAGTGACCTGTAGGACTGTCATTTGAAGAAGTCACCTATAAACCTCTTGAAAGGGCAATAAAAATATTTTTTACAGGGACCATTCTGAAACATAACTACCTTTGTGAAGTTATTAGGACATGTTCCTTAGATTTCTTTGTGTAATCTTATTTCCTATCATGAGAAGTCATGGATTATTTAAATTGTTAGAAAAATTTTTTTCTACTCTGGTTATATATAAAGTGAAGGCTGTAGAATCAAATTAAACACTATAATTGTATCTAGAAAACCTACTCTTTGCATCCTTTTAATCGAAATACAATAGACTTTTCCTTATATTCCTATACAAATACTCTAAAATTTCTCAGTACTATTTTGTATAAATAATGGAGCACTTAACAGTTTGTTTTGAATCACATGAGTAACATTGGAGATAGCAGCCAGTATCTGCCATGAAATATTTCATTCTATGTTTTAAGCATGTAGATTTATTTTCTACTTACACAAAAATTACTTCGTAACAAGTAATGCTTTTTTTTTTTTTCCTGTTTCTTTCTGCTTGTTGGAAAAAGCTGCCTTAAGTTTAAAAATCTGTTATTTGATATGATGCATGTGTAGATACTCTTCAGATATCGAGTCTGGGTCCCAGAACCATGAAAGCTGTTAGAATTTAGTGGCTTTCCCAACTTGGCCTGTCCGTTTGCTCATTGTTAACATTCATATCAACCAAAGGAAAAGCTTACAAAGTATTTACCTGCATATTTCTCACGCTGCTCTGTGCCACAATTAATTTGCAAATGAATTTTTTAGAATGATTTTGTCAAAACCCAGTTTAGTACTTGGCATCTATGCCATTACTAACAGATCAGAAGTAAGTTTTAGTTTTTCTGTAACAAGCATAATTTGGGGTGAATTAAAATGTACTGTTACTTCCACTGGGGAGAGAAACAGGATTATTATCACCCATACTTGATAGTTTTTCTTTTTAGAAAGGTTACTGATATAAATAAACATAAACCCTTTTAGGTAATTACTGAGGCACTTCTTTGTGAGAACAGATGAGATTAATTTGTAAGACAGCAAATAGAAAAGAAGTGGCTAAAATTCTGAGGTATTTTCAAATGGAAAAGATGGAAGTTCTCCTTATGCTTCTTTATTTAGCTACTCCTTCTTAATTTAGTCTAATTGACCGAAATGAAAATAGAACATTTTTGGCAAAGAGATACTGCTTATTTTTACAGTACTGTTTGGAGTCCTTATAACTGACGTACTTTAAATCTTGCAGCATTTTCAGCACGAACCAACCTCAGGCAAAGCGGAGTGGTTAGGTGTGGTGTGGGGCTAGCGAAAATAGACTGAGGTCGCAGGCCTCCAGAGTTTTGTGGTGGGATGACAGTCCCACTAAACTATGAGTGACTGACGGGTTAATTCTCCCTAGAGGTCTGTGCTATGAGAGATGGAATTAAAGTGCTACTTGCCGATTCCCTCTCCTCCTCAACACACTAGAGGTCCGCTACTTAGTTACTACTCCTTTTCTGAAGGCCCATGCTTTTGCAAGAACTAGAGCATCCTTGGGGCACCTGGGTGGCTCAGTCGGTGAAGTGTCTGACTTCGGCTCCGGTCATGATCTCACGGCTTGTGAGTTCTAGCCCTGCGACGGGCTCTGTGCTGACAGCTTGGAGCCAGGAACCTGCTTCAGATTCTGTGCCTCCCTCTCTGCCCCTCCCCCACTCGCACTCTGTGTGTCTGTCTGTCTGTCTCTTTCTCTCTCTCTCTCTCAAAAATGAATAAACTTTAAAAACTAGATCATCCTTAGTTTAACCTCAGATTGGACCAGGAATAGGGGGAGATGTTTTTCAGTGAACACTGGCTTCCCCTTAGTGGCTTCTTAAATTATCCCTACATGGTCGTCAGCTAGGAGGATGCTGCAGTAACTGTTGTCTGTCTGCCAAGCGTTCACGTTAATTTTTACTTTCAAGGATATAATTTTCTCATTTTAGCGCTGGCTTTGTGTTGGTGGCTTTTGCTCTATCCTGTGATAGTGAGAAAGGTCACAGCAGTATAGGTAAATGCTTGATACATATATACAGAACATTCATCTTGCAGTCTTTGTAAGTGTTCAGAGTCAAGATCGCATCACTGTCTTAGACCTTTTCACTTTGAGCCCTAACTCTGTCAGTTGGATTTTTGGGGGGCATAATTTCCTTCCAAAGAAACCAAATGTCCATTACTTTATAAAAGTTATTAGAGATGGAACAGTCCACTTGGTGAATTGGTGTTTGGCCAAATAAATTCATTAACTAAATGACTTGCTCCTACACATCCAACCTGGAATGCCTAGGATTCATATCTGCCCTTCTGCAAAAGTAAAAAATAATTGTTTGAGGATTAGATATCAGGTGATGTTAAGGAGTTATTATTAATTTTGTTAATGTGTGATAATGGTTTTTATAGTTACCTTTTTGATTTTGATTAAAAAAAAATTTTTTTTAATGTTTTATTTATTTTTGAGACAGAGAGAGAGAGCATGAGCAAGGGAGGGACAGAGAGAGAGGGAGACACCCAATCTGAAGCAGGCTTCAGGCTCTGAGCTGTCAGCACAGAGCCTGACGCGTGGCTCGAACTCACAAACCATGAGATCATGACCTGAGCCAAAGTCAGACGCTTAACTGACTGAGCCACCCAGGCACCTCACCTTTTTTATTTAAAAAAAATTTTTTTAATATTTTTTTATTTTTGAGAGAGAGAGACAGCGTGTGAGTAGGGGAGGAGCAGAGAGAGAGGGAGATACAGAATCCGAAGCAGGCTCCAGGCTCTGAGCTGTCAGCACAGAGACTGACGTGGGGCTTGAACTCACAAAGCGTGAGATCATGACTTGAGCCAGTTGGATGCTCAACCGACTGAGCCACCGAGGCGCCCCTCTAGTTACCTTTTTTTAAAAAAAGTACTTCTCTGTTGGAGATACATACCTGAAATATTTATAGGTGAAATGTTGGATTTGCTCTAAAACACTAGCAACTATGAAAGATATGATATGGACAGTATATTAGATAATGGTATTGTATGGATGTTAAATTTCCTAAATTTGGTCATTGGACTGTGACTGTGTAAGAGAATGGCCTTATCTGCTTAAGTATTTAGGGATGAAAGGGCATGGTGTCTGCAGTTCATTCCAAAATGGTTCAGGAAGAAAAACCGTTAAGTGTTTGAGGGATTGTTTGAGTGTATGTTGTAAATTTTTCAAAATAAAATATTAAAAAAAAATTACTTCATTGCATGAAATTTGGGTATGGTGAAAAATTGAAGCCATGAGTGTTAAATTTCAGCAGTGATGGGGTTCTATGGTACTTTGCTTGGGAATTTTAGACTGGTTTGCCTTCCATGTGAATTTTTCCTCCCTAGCAATGCTAAGACCATTTCTTTCTGTTTAATAGAGTAAGAAGAAAAAGAAAACTGATTTTATTCCCTACAGGGATTCTGTACTTACTTGGCTCCTTCGGGAAAATCTAGGTACGTTGAACACCAGTGTGTGGTTATCTTTTCAAAGCTATTTACTGATTATCTTTTGTGGTTAATTGTCTTGTATATTTGTTTTGGAAAAGAATAATCTCTAGATACCCATGTTACTAACCTGACTCCTCCCTCCTTCTTTTCCTTTTTGCTCTTGAATTAAGCTGGTTGGATTTGCTCACCTTTAAATCAGAGTTTTCTCCCCTATCTTGTTGACCTTGGAACATGAACCGTGGTGTGGTTGTCTTCCTAACCACACTTACTTCAGACTTTTGCTCCTTCTTCAGACCTCTTTGAAAACTCCATATTACCTTTTTGCTGATGTTTTTGGACCTTCAGGGCATTGCTCTTTATTCTCTGTTCTGTTAGCCTCCTTCCCTCCTTCCTGATGGAAAGAAGGGAATGATCGGCTGTGTCAAATGTTGGTGACGGATGGAAGAGGCTGAGAATAGCCTGTTGGACTGTCCACGTCACTGTGACTTTTCACTCACTAACAGCACTTTGGTGGAGTGGCTGAGGTCTTAGCTGGAGCGGGAGAGGGAAACTGGTCACAGTAGATTCAAACACCAAGATTAAGAGTATAACAGTGTCTGGCATAGGAACTTGAGACATTTGTTGACTCTTGGTTAAATCTTAGGATCTGAGATTGTGCTGTCTAAATTGACACATTTAATAAAGTTCTTCTTTCTAAAGTGCATATGATTTGAGATGACCATGATTCATCTTTTTAGGTGGTAATTCTCGGACTGCAATGGTTGCTGCTCTGAGCCCAGCAGATATCAACTATGATGAAACTTTGAGCACTTTGAGGTACTCCGATATGATCTCGGTAGCAAAATAGAACACTGTGCCACCATAAATCATTTTGTTATGCCATGGATTTTCTTATGATATATGGGTAACTTTTTGTGTAAGTAATGATCCAGCCCTCTCATAACAGGGAAAACATGTGTTGGGGGAGACTTCTACTGTAATAGGATTTACTTGTTAATGGCAAAGACAGGAACTTTTTCATAGGAAAGATACTAAAATTGCTCAAATGAGATGTTTGGATAACTTTTAGATAACAGTGAAAGTTTCTTACCATTTTCATCCCTGTGAAAAGAAGTGTCCCCTTCTTGTGGTGTTTGTCATTATAGAGATGCTCAAGTCTTAACAAGTAATGCAATTATGAGTATGTGTCGTATTAAAAAAAATTACAGAATGTTCACTAATAGAACACGGGTGGCCCTTGAACAGCTCAGTGGTCATGGGTGCCTCCCCTCTGCACAGTCAAAAAAATCTGCATATAAGTTGACTCCCCCAAAACTCGACTACTAATAGCCTACTCTTGACCAGAAGCCTTAACACAAATAGTTGATTAACTCATATTTTTATGTTACATGTATTTTATACTGTGTTCTTACAATAAAGTTAGTTGTAGGAAAGAAAATGTTATTAAGAAAATCATGAGAGAAAATACATTTACAGTACTGGACTGTATTTATCAGAAAAAATCAGATTATAAGTCGACCTGCACAGTTCTAACCCATGTTGTCCAAGCATCAGCTGTATATCTGTATGTGCAGTAGATTTTATTACTTTAATCTGGAGCTTTCTACTCTTCTTCTGTTGAAGACACACTTTTAATATAATGGAAAGAACACTATACAGTCTGACAGATTCGTTTTGAGTCCTCTTCTGGTATTTATTTCTTTTATGATTTTGGGTAAATCATTAAATTCATCTGAGCCTTTTTCTTCATCTTTATAAGATACTGTAAAACATCCTATGCATGTGTTATTATTAAGGCTTATAAAATGTGTAAACACTCAAGCTGTTTGATTTAGAGATAGAAATAATGATACGTTATTTATGAGAAGTAGAGTATCTGAGGAATGGCAAAAATGAATGTTCCTTTTTTTGATATAGATATGCAGATCGTGCAAAGCAAATTAAATGCAATGCTGTTATCAACGAGGACCCCAATGCCAAACTGGTTCGTGAATTAAAGGAGGAGGTGACGCGGCTGAAGGACCTTCTTCGTGCTCAGGGACTGGGAGATATTATCGATAGTAAGTGAATTAAGGTCAACGCAAACTCTAATCTTTCCCTCTTCAGGGTTCTAAGATTTAAACTTAGATTAAAAGAGCTTATGAAGTTAGATAGTAGGAAAAAAAGGTGGTTTTTTTTTGTTTTTTTTTTTGCTTTTTCTTAAGTTTTAAAAAAATCCAATGAAAACAATCTCAGAATTTCTTTATGTAGTATGTACCAGGCTATCCAGTCGTGAAAGTTTTTAAAGTTTTTATTGAAGTCCTTAAATTAGTTTTTAAAATGTAAATATGTCACTGCTTATATTTTTTTAAATATATACTTTTAAGTTTATTTATCTTAAGAGAGAGAGAGAAAGTGTGCACGTGCACGAGACGGGGAGGGGCAGAGAGAGAATCCCAAGCAGGTTCTACGCTGTCAGCACAGAGCCCAACGCAGGGCTCGATCTCATGAACTGTGAGATCATGACCTGAGCTGAAATCAAGAGTCGGATACTTAACTGACTAAGACACCCAGGCGCCCCTCATTGCTTGTATTTTTATTAGGTTTTCATTTTAGATCAGCAGTGAAGTTTATTTGGAATGAGCTTATTCTTACTGAGAAATTAATCACTTCATAAAAATGTTATGAAATTTTTGTTTTTGTATTATGTGCTTCTCTGGATTGATGTAGCAGCAATAATATATGTGTAACAAACACACTATTTCAGTCCCCTTTCAGATAAGATTCACCTTTGAGTGGTATCTTTCCCTTCCTGCAAAATGATCGAGGAACACTCCCCACCTTGCTCCCTATGAACACACAAAGGGGAAATTATCCATTTCCTATCAAGTTTAAGAATGAGACTTCCAGAGAATATCATTTCACAGTATTGTCTTAAAATAAGTCTTTTTGGGGGGCACCTGGGTGACTCCATCGGGTAAGTATCTGACTCGATTTAGCCTCAGGTCATGATCTCGTGGTTTGTGAGATCAGGCCCCACGTTGGGCTCCACGCTGACAGTGCGGAGCCTGCTTGGGATCCTCCTTCTCTCTCTGCCCCTCCCCACTCACACTCACTTGCTCTCCCAAAATAAATAAACTTAAGAAAAATACATATTTTTTTAACCTCAGTATTCCGCCTGACTAATGTCTAATCAGAAGTTGAGTTAACTGGATGATTCGGGTAGAATATTATATGGGTTTATTTGATAAAGCATGTTTTTAGTTTTTAAGTAAAAAATTAATATTCTATTGTTTGGAATTCTAATAAGGTGTTAAAAGCCTCTGAGTTTAGTTTTTTTACTGATTAGCACCTGAGTTTGAGTGAATACAGTGTGCAAAATGATCATGTATTCCGAGTGTTAATTTTTTCACCTTCCCAAATGCCAAATACTGCTCTGTTCCCTCTCTGTGTCACTGCTGAACCTGAACTTTGACCCTTCTTGTATTTTCCCTCCTGCTTACCTTCAGTTGATCCATTGATCGATGATTACTCTGGAAGTGGAGGCAAATGTGTGTATTTCATGTATTGGTTATTTCCAGTACTCTGATTTGCTAATCTGCCTCTGCTGGATCAGCCTTAAAATGAGCTTTGCATGCCAGCGATCCTAACAGGGAAATCCCAGACAGAGCGTATTATAGGTTCAGAAATGATCCTGGTTTAGCCCTTCTCCATTTGGCAAACACACTGCTGAATTTCAGTTTGTGGATTAAATAGTTAATAGGCTTGAGAATCTCTTCCTACTTCTACTCTTCAGTTTTTCCACTTCTGTGATTAAACTGAATCCAAAGTCATAGCGGATGATGGTGGTGACAACAGCAACTTACATATCCTGAGTGTTTATAAAGTGCTGGGCCCCATTCTAGGGACCTTGAATGTATTATCTCATTTAATCCTGTCACTGATTCTGGAAAAAGTTCCGTTATGCCCACTTTTACCCATGAGGACACCGCTTACCTGGGGTGGTTAATTTGCTACTGAGATCTCATGGTTTCTGTGTGGTTGGATTGGATAGTGTAACTCAGCTCCAGCTTTTAATCATTACTACGCCTTTTTGGCCTCTTGAGCTCCTTCAGGGTCTGATTAATAGAAAGATCCTTTTAAATTAGCTATATAACTCTGAGACGTAGTGTACGTATAACTAAAAACAACCGCTTGCCGTTGGCCAAACGATCCATGACTGAGTAGCTCTGTGAATGTTGGGTTAGCCCTCACCTGTGCTTCTGCTAAGTTAGTTTCCTCCATATCTTGGGCCTCAGCTTACATGGTGATTAGGAAAACTTTTTTGTTTTCCTTTTCTGGAATTACAAATTAAATTTAAAATGTGTGCTTGAAATGAGGATATTTTATGACGGATCATAAATACCTAGACACCTCGTTGTCCTCTCCATGTCTATCATTAAGTTGGTGAGGACGTGGTTTCTTACCCTTTTCATGAGGGGATCTTTATCTTAGAAGAAATGAAGAATCTTGACTTCTTGGTTAAGTTTAGATTTTAATTGATTTGCTTGTTCATTTAATGAGGCATGTAATAGGGCTTGACTAGGAGGAAACACACAGGAGAAAGCAAACGCAGCCCTGGCTGCTGTGATGAGGCTAGGCCTTGCGGACACAGTAAGACTCCAATACCCAGTGGCTCTTGGACCAGAACAGCTCTGTCTGAGATTTCCAAAGCTGACCGATACTGATGTGAGAAAGACGCCATCTCGCTCCTGCTTTTGTGCCCCAGGTGGTGCTGCTATCAGCTTGTCGCGTCACTCTTTTCTGAGCAGTGTGGCATCTCCCAAAAAGCTCTGCATGACTAAGTTTTAATTTTGTATCCCTGCAGGAAAGCAGCCCTGGCTACTTACGAATTTCCATTTCGGTCTACTACTCTTAATGTCTTTTAGGGCTTGCATGTGTCCATTGGACCTTCTGAACTCCATCCATCCTATTCTTTCCGACCTTGCCGCCGTCACCTGATGGCTGATTTTTTGCTCCGGTTCCCATCCCCCTTTTAAAACTTGCTTGTTTTCCTATGTTCTCTATTTGCAGATGGTGGTTTTCAAACTGTCTTGAAGCAACCACTGGTTTTAAGGGGTTTCAAGAACTGGCTTTGATTAAATAGAGATGAGTAGACCCAGAGAGAGCAATAATACTGCTTTCTGACTCTTTGGCTCGTATCATTTAAGGAAAACTTAACTTAGTTTTGATACAAGTTTTAAGTAATGCCGACTTTCTCAAATTTAAATATGAGCTAATTTTAAAATAGAAATCCATCAGTACCCATGGGTTTTCTCTGGTGTCTGTGACAAGGATGACAAATGAATGAAAGTACATAGAGCAAATTAATTTTGTTGTTTGTGGCTCTTTTTATCAAAACTAAATTTAAACACAGAACTTAGAGTTCTGTTAAAGACTTTTTAGTAAGTGAAAGTATGTCCCTGAAACTTGCATTTCATACTGGCAACTCGGCCTACCAGTGACTCCTGGCAGTCCTGTTAGGCAAAGTAAGAGCTGTACTTTGCAATAGTTAGCAAATAATCAGCCTTGATTTGCTTGATCTAATAGATGAATGAAAAGCATACCAACTTCATCAATTTGCTGATTGTTCTTCCCTGTTGAGGCAATTGGCCCTGAGTTCTTAATCAGAACTTACACAAAATTCTTGTGATTTCTGCAGTTACCTCTCCTTTTTAAAAGCATATTTTAAAGGTCCTTTTTAGCATGTTGAAATGCTGCTATACGAAGGATGCTACTGAGTGCTCAGATTTTTGTTTTAACTGTAGCATCTTCTTGGGAATTTTTGCTGAATGCCATAAAATACTGGGCCAGGTTAATATTATTGATAAATATGTGATCATCTTTTTTTTCCTTTACCATGATAAATTACTGAGATTTAAGAGTAGTGTAAATTTAAAACATTGTAGATTCGGAGCCGTAGAAAGAATAGAAGGAACGTAGCATGTTTTATTTACAGAGGGTGCCTGAGCATTATCCTTTGAGGCTCTGGTTACCCTCTACCAAATACAATGTTAACCCACCCTGGAGTTTCTTAGTTTCTAAATTCAGAAGTGGTTCTTCACCTCTACGATACCAGTATTAAAGACAGACATGTTTTAGAACTGCCATCTAGAACAAATTATAACTTGTCTTTGTATCATAATGTGTCTGTCTTGGCGCTTTAATGCTCTCCTTTCTTACGCTGGTGTTCCTTCCTGTCTTTTTTCTCCCTCTGCTCCTTTCCCCCCCTCTCCACTTTTTCTGCCTTCCCTTCTTTCTGTCTCCCAGATCTGAAAGATTTTCAGAACAATAAGCATAGGTACTTGCTAGCCTCTGAGAATCAACGCCCTGGCAATTTTTCCACAGCGTCCATGGGGTCTCTTACTTCATCTCCATCTTCCTGCTCACTCAGTAGTCAGGTGGGCTTAACATCTGTGACCAGTATTCAGGAGAGGATCATGTCTACACCTGGAGGAGAGGAAGCCATTGAACGCCTAAAGGTAAGTAATACCTCAGACTGAATGAAAGGTGTTCTGCATAGTTCCATAAGGCAGAGTTAGGACTTAAAAACCACTGAGATTTTTGTTGAGGATATGGAAGAACTTTCTAACCCCTAGAGGTGTCCTGAAAATGGAATTTGCTGCTTCATGATATCATCAGTTGCTTTTCACCAGAATGCTTGAGTCTGACATGGCCAGACAGAGATTAGAGAGATGCATGGGGAGATCAGAGGTTGGCCATGCAAGTAACTGATAAGTAGATATGTCCTTTAATTCTGAGGTAGTTTATAAGCCATAGGGAAATTGTTTAGTTAGAAATTTAGTGGGAAACTAATTTGTCAGAAGCACTTGGTTTCATTTGAAGATTGAATTCTGTATAGAGCCGTGTGTATGTTAGTAAAGTACGCAGTCAAAAGTTTGGACACGTGAGTAGCTGTACCAGGTTTATTCAGAACATGTGAAATGATAACTTCTGGAAGTTCATAGGAAGTCTTGGGCCCTATTCACACGGCTGTGGAAGGGCTGCCCGCCTCCTGGGCCGGTGCTCGTGGGGTCATGGGCCTCAGCGCCATGCTGTGCACCTGCATTGTGTGCTCACAGGTCCACCTGCAGTGGCGCCCAGCTTTGCTTCCCCAGGCTGTGGTTGGCTCTGTTGGGTACTTTCTTGTCTTTCTCCATGAGTGTAAAAGTGAGCAGTAGTGGTGCCTGCTGACTCCTGGCTCCCGGGTCCTTCCTGCCCCTCAGTGACTGCAGTGAGAACAGACCGTGCCATCTATCAGGTCACTGTGACAGCATCACAAATGCTTTTTCTTTCCCTGCCCATTACCTCCAGGGTGATCGTTTGATCCACCACGCCTTTGGGACTTTGTATTCCCAAGTATGGGGGGGGGGGGCGGGGATGGAGGTGTCGGGGGAGGAACAAGGAGGGCAGAGAAAGTTTTTCAGGGAGCTGGGAAGTTGCAGTTATGTTTGCAGCCAACAGGCTCTTTGCACTCGGTATTCTCCACAACTGCTGCTTGTTCAAGGACTGTTGGGGACAGTGACACACTTTGATAAATTAATGATGGGAAAGGTTTGCTGAGCCTTTTCACCACTAAAAGGGGAGGAAGCTTGATAAGTTGAAGATGGCAGATGTTTTCATTTTCCTTTTCAGGTGAGGCCGAAAAATATCTTATTATTTTTTTTAATGTTTATTTGTTTATTGAGAGAGAGAGAGAGAGAGAGAGAGAGAGAGCGGGGAAAGAGAGAATCCCAAGTAGGCTTCATGCCCTCAGCGCAGAGCCCAACATAGGGCTTGATCTCACAAACGAGGAAATCATGACTTGAGCCAAAATCAAGAGTCAGATGCTTAATTGACTGAGCCACCCAGGCGCCCCCAGAAAAAGATTTTATATGAAGAATAGGCTACTGTTTCTTAGTCTGCCTTTTCCCTTGGCGTTTTACTCACTTCCAAGCTTAGGTGCTTCGGAAACCAGAGTGTTGATCTTGTCTCTTTCTTCAGAGCATGTTAGCAGAAAGTGGATGAAGTCCTGAAATACCTAGCAAAGGGAAAAGGGTGAGAAATCTTTTCATCAATTGCTGTAACTTGAAGGGTAATTTCTGCTATTTTAAAATTGCCTTTGAAATTTTAATAGAGACATCAGCGGAGTCTGTGCAAGAACGCTTCCTGTGTGTGTTTTTTTCATGAATAGACATCAGTGACAGAGTTGCTGTGCAGGGTTCTTTCTATTCAGGCCAGTGGGGGGGGGGGTGGTGCAGGGGTTCCATGGGAGGGAGGTGAGATCTCCCACTTACTGTTTAATATGAAATGTTCTTTGTCTTTGGGGATTTTGAATCTCACTGTATGCCTGTTAAAGCCTTGGTGTACAAATGAGATTATACTTTCTGTTAACTTGCATCTTGGCGTAAAAGAAAAAAAATTGTCCTAACTGCCAGGTGGGACCAACTGAAAAATATCATTGGATGTTAGGAGTCAAGGCATTAACCAGACTCTTTAGGAATTAGGTCACTCCATGTCTTCCAAATAGTTTCTTGGGAATAACACTGCCATTATTCAGGGAACCCTCCCCCCAATCTTTCTACTTCCCACCAAAACCAAAGCAAAACTGTTATTACTTTCATCAGAAAAGAAATTTTTCCGTTTTAATTTTCCTTTAAGCCAAAATAGGTGTGATCGTCCATTTTCCCTAGCTTTAGAAAATTGCTTCTTAATGGTTTTGTGTTGGATCTTGAGTGTTTAATGCAGCCCTGCAGTCTATTGGGGCCTCAGCGCCTTAGCTCTGCTCCTGTTTTGTGAATGGTGAGAATTCCGTCCCAGCAGACCTGCATTTTAATGACTCAGGCAGAGAACATCTTGCGTGCACAGTGCAAAGCAGTGGTTATACAATAGAGATGCTTGAGAAGTTCTCATTTTGGGACCATTTCGTTATTGAATGTTTAGGAACTGTGTTCCTTAGACATGATACTGCAGAACAAAAATACTGTAATGGAAAACAGTAATAAAGGAGAGGGGGTTGATTCATTTTCCTGACACTTTCTTTTCCTTTGCTTCTCTGTATTTTTGACTTGAAAAATGTGATCAGTTGGTAGAAGACTTGTGCACAATGTGTTGCTACTGTTTCTTTTTTTTGAATAGCTTCTTTCCGTATGGAAGAGACCCGTGTTAACCCCATCAATAAAGATCTTGATCCCTCCACAAACGTCTCTGGCAAAAGAGAGTGAAATGTAATTGCTCTCAGTTTTTAATCACAACTCAAACTGAGTTGGAATGAACATACCCCTGATTTGGATTCTTATTCAGTAAGGTTTTAAATATGTAACCATAGCTACCATGTGGTGGCTCCGGTGTTTATTAGTCTGGCGTCAAAGTCAGTACTAGGAGTGCCATTGCCGAGGCTTGGATTATAAATATCCACAAATATCCATTACAGAAGCATGCAAGGGCAGATGCTGGGGTAGGCGGCCCGAGGGCCCCACACTTGGAACTTACTTTATGGAGCATATGCTGTGTTCAGTACAGTAAAACCTTGGCTATCCGATGGCTTCAAGGAATGTTCCATGTAGTAAGCATTTAACCTTTTAAATATCACAATTTAACTGTCGTTTTTTTTTTTCATGGAAATATTTTTGACTTGTTCTGTGGATTTTTCTGCCACTTTAACCGAATCATGACAAAGAAATTAAATCATGTTTAGCTGTGTGAACACAATTACTAACCAGCGTTATACAGATAGTTAGACCTACAGAATGTGAGGCCAAAGTTGAATGGCGCCTGAGCCCAATGTTCCTTGGAGCTTAAAAAAAAAAGGTTGCTGATGTCATCGCTCTTTGGAATTTTTTGTGTTTGGGTACTACGTGCACGAAGGAAGGACCCTTAAAGATTGTCTCGACTCCTTATTTCTGAAGCATGAATCCCAGTTTCAGCATAATCTGGAGTTGGGCTCCTAGGGTTATGGGCAGCAGTGGGCACCGGTGTGCCAGTCCTGCCTGCAGAGCAGGTTGACAACTCAGAGACCGCAGTTGTCTCCTGTTGTCAGCTCAGTTTTATTTAAGCTCAGTTTGCTATTCAGCCTTCAAGAAAGAATGTCCTTCACTCTTTCTTAATTGATGGCGGGCTGTTTTGTCGAATATTTTCTTGAAATCCCATTGATTCTGCCTTAATTGAAGGAAGAATGTCAAGAGTCAGGAAACTCAGCCCTAGGGTTTAGTGGCTCAGGAAGTAGTGTGGCCTCAGGTTAGTCCGTAGGTTCTCTGGCCCCCAGTCTCTTTCTTTCTAGAATGGTTCTGGAATAAATGGCTTTTTCTAGCACTGAAGTTTTGCTCAATATCATTTTCTCTGAGCTTTCTTCAGATTTTTAACAAATAGCTTCTGAGACAACATAAAAATTGCAACTTGAAGCTGTAATGAAAAATAAAACTAGCATCGTCCTCAGCTAACTCATTAAATCTTCTCTTTATAAAGAGATTGTGTCCCGATTTACCCTCCAGGTGGAAAGTAGAATTAGAGAGTTCGTATTAGAATTGGCAGCAAAAGACAAGAGGGTCCCTCCACAGCGATTTTGCTAGATGGGCTGAGTCTACAGTTGCCCCCAAATGGAATAGCTTTCATATAGCCAGATAAACCTCTTATCAGACACAGTCTGCTCCTGAAAATAACCAACTCGGGAAAAAAAAAAATTTAAGTAGCTCCTGGGTCAGTTTGTATTCCGTATCCAACATCAGTGGCTTGTGGGCCACACTCTGCATAATGAGCACCAGTCTAGATGCTCCGGTTTGGGCAACCTCTTGTGCTTATCCTTTGTTTTCAGAGTTACCATTTCGAGACTGTCAAGGTTTCTCCCCAGCCGTCTTTAATCAGCCTTACTGTCACAGAGGATATGGTGCCCGCTTGTCTTGTATTTGCCCTTTCACAGTATATGCAAAAGCACTTAATGCTACTCTGTAGAACTGTTGTTTGAAGAACTTCTGTGGTGCTTGCTGTCCACTTGGTTCCTGGTGCGCTTCCTGTCCTGGCCATCTCACTCCTTGCCAAAATTGTAAGGGTGTTTTGGTTGCTGGCCCTCTGGCACGGCATATGGGCTCCTCCCTGAACTTGGGAGTGGCAGGTGCACTGCAGGCGAAGTCAGTCCTGGGAGGCGTGTGCAGCGATGCCGTTCAGGTAGCCGTGGGGTCTGTTCACAGGGCTAATGTGGCCACCTTGAGTGGTGTTGTCTCTTTGGCTCCACCCTCCCCGCTCCCGCTGCAGACTTGCTCTCACATCCCCCAGGTTGTGAGTGACCCTTCCCAAACGAGTACCTTTTCAGTGGCCCCCTTTGTGTGGACCGTACTGGTGCCCATGTGGTTTCTGACTTTTCTAACTCGGTTACCGGTTTTGCTCTTTGTCCCTCTTCACTAGCTGTTGCCGTCCTTCACCGTCATCATCGTTGTCATGCTGTCCCGTTTGTTTCTCCTGACGCTTGTACTCCTCTGCTTTTGCCCCCCCCCCCCCCCCCACCGCCTGGAGTTTTCACTCGTGGCTTTTTTTTCGTGCTCTCGTGTGTCATTCTGGAAAACGAAATCGCAGGTGTCTTAGGGTTGATCGTATTACATGTTCACTGTTTCTTTCTGTGTAGAGAATTATGTTTTCAGATCCCAGCGGCTTCTTACAATAGCCTGTTAAGTGAATCAGACAGTGAGATATTTTGCAAACTGTGCAGGGTTTTCGGCCCTAGTCGTAACCACTGCTGTCCCCAGAGCTGTCATCCCATCATCGCTAGTCTCCTCGTCCTCACCCTTTGACTTGCGGCTTTCGTCTCTGTGACTAGATTTCTCCTGCTTTCTGCACGTGCTCGTCTCCCTTTCAGGTTTTCCTCCTCCTCCCTCCATTTTCCACCGAGTCGGTTCCCACTTGTCCTTCATTCATCAGTGTGAGCATCCTTCTCGTGCTCACCCATTCTCCCGCCACCTGTGAATGCTTCGCTTCTAGCACTTGGCCAGCCGCTCTGTGGTCTTCTCCTGCCCTACCCGCGTACAGTCCGCAAGCACGCTGCCCTGGCCACACTGTTGTTCCTGGAAAATGCCAGCCGTTTCTTCCCTCTTCCCTCACGTGTTTGTGTGGTGGCCCCTGCTCCTTGTCTCTGCTCACGCAGAACCTCGGCAGTGAGCCCTGTCCTGACAGCCCCACCCCAAACTGCTCCCGCACTTACCCCTTTCCCTTTCTTGCTTTTTTTCCAAGGTACTTACTGCTCTCTGACATACCGTATATTTGAATTATTGATTAAAATCGATTACTTCAGGCTCTTTACCAGAATGGAAGTCTTACGAAGACAGAGATTTTGTTCCTTGCCACATCTCTGGTTGCCTGAAACAGGGCTTGGCATGTAAGGAGGTGATGTAGAATTACTGAGTGAACGAATCACCGGTTATTTCTCTCTCCCTAGTATATGGTAAATTCCTTGAGATCAAGAAATCTTATATTTCTGGCATTGATAAACACTGAGTGGGAGACGAGGAAACTGTCACTTCAGTGGCTACATACCTTCAGATGAGATGAATACTAAACCTTTGTATGGCAGGTATTGGGTTGTGTTCAGGAGGGTATTGTGTTACAGGGGAGTTAAAATATCATTCATTTACCCTTCGGGTTCTTGGCTGGGGCTTCTCCAACAAAAGATTAACAAGAGAAAAGCACACAAATTGATTTCATGTAAGTTTTATGTGACATGGGAGCCTTCATAAGAAAATAAAAGACCCAAAGAGGTGTTAAACCTGAGCATTTTTGTGCTAGGTTTGATGACGAGGGAAGAGTCATGGGAAATTGTGATAGGTTGGGGTTGGGGGGGGGTGGGTACCTATTAAGGCCTGTTTGTTCAGATTCCTCCTAGTGTTCCTCCATCTTTGGGGGTGAGGATGTGCCTTTTCTCCAGTTGGGGGTGGGGATCTCAAAGCTTGCTTGAGGAGATCAGAGTCCTTCCTGCAGATACCATTTCTCCGATTGCTTCAGCTGAAAATAGTCAATATGCCAAGATGCCATATTGTGGGCAAATGTGTTCTGAGCCCCATCAGTGTTATGGTGAAATTACAGTATGGAACAAAAGCAATGAATACCTTTGGTGGCTTTATTCTTTTGTAGAAGTGGCTGTTGGGAATAATGTCTTGCATTTTTGGATGTTCATGTTACTCTTCCTTCTGTAAACACACACATACACACTCACTATTAGGGCATTTTTATTAGGACTTAGGAGGATTATATACCTAGGGCTGATTTAATGCCAGATCTAGTCTTCATGATTTTTATTGTATGTAATATTAAGAAAGGAAAAAAATCTCACTGTATTAGATTCTGCCTCATACCCACAAAGGGCATCTTGCTGTCCTTCCCAGACCTAGCCTGTCACATCATAAGTGTCTTCACTTGAACTGTGGACTTCCTCCCTTAGGAATCGGAGAAGATCATTGCCGAGCTGAATGAAACCTGGGAAGAGAAGCTGCGTAAAACAGAGGCCATCAGAATGGAGAGGTCAGGATATTATTAAGCTCGGGGAGTGTCTGCACATTCTCAGGGGAACTGGGATTCCTTTTATAGAAGGAGAAGATGAGCTGGAAGTAAAAGCGAAGCCCCCACCCCTCCCCCCCGCCCCCGGCGTCCACTTCACCGACCACAGAACAGAACAGAGCCCAGCCTGCTCTGGGCCTTCCGCCAGTGAGGCTTACATAGTCCCCCGTTCTCTGCGGGAGTCCTGTGTTCCTTACCGGACCGAGTGGTGCTCAGGGCCCATATAAAATGGAAGATATTGAGGGATAGAGTTTTTACTTTGCAAAACAACTGCCTTTGATAAAGGCCCAAATAATAAAGCCCTTCGGATGATTGTCTTTGAGTTATGTTTTCTAGAACCTCTTAGGTTAAGCGGTGAAGTAGTTTGATTTGCAGA
The DNA here is from genome assembly GCF_018350195.1 of Panthera tigris. NCBI lineage: Eukaryota > Metazoa > Chordata > Mammalia > Carnivora > Felidae > Panthera > Panthera tigris. Next base: position 7,320,456 of record NC_056667.1, read on the forward strand.
CTTTTAAAATCCCTTTTCTACCTTAACCTATCAGTTCTCTACCCTGAAGGTGAATGTAACCTGAAATAATACTTTTCCTTTTGGGATGAATATACATTTAAAAAAGTTCACACCTGTCTTCCTCCTCCACGGAAGATGAGGAAGAAGTGAGTGCTGTTGTATGGATGCAGTGGGTGTATCAAACACTTAGAAGTTTCTTCTTACAAGGATTCTAAGCTAGAATTGTTGAGTCCATATGATGGTGGGCATAGGAGCATAACATTTGAGAAAATCACACTTATAGACAATCTTAACATATCAAAGTTCCTTTCTGATCACTTTCTTAGATTTTTTGTTAAAAGGACTCTGTCAGGGTTTTGTGTTTTTTTTTTTAATGTTTCTTATTAATTTTTGAGAGGGAGAGAGAGTGGGGGAGGAGCAAAGAGAGAGGGATGCCCAGAATCTGAAGCAGGCTCCAGGCTCCGAGCTGGCAGCACAGAGCCAGACGCGGGGCTCGAACCCACGAACTACGAGGTCAGCCGAAGTCGGATGCTTAACCGACTGAGCCACCCAGGTGTCTCGCTTTCTTAGATTTTGAAGAAACGGTTCTTTGAGTTAGATGTCTGGCCTTAAGGACTATCCCTTTCTTCCTTTTTTAAATATTAGTAGACATATTATTTATGAATTACTGTCTGCCTCTAAAGTCAGATGAGACAAAGTCCTTACTTGGGTGAATATAACTTTACCTAACATGGGAACAGAATTTATTTTGAATGTGCTGTTTTTCTTAAAAATAATTTCTCATTAATGACAGGATAGACAGGTTTTTCACATTTGTGTTACTAACACAGACAGTAGTTTTTGCTTTGCATGCTTCATTTTCTAGTTCATATGAGACTGATTTAATTGACGTTTGGTGTTGGTATTCTGGTGTGCTTGTTGTTCTTCTAGAGAGGCCTTGTTGGCCGAGATGGGAGTTGCCATTCGAGAAGACGGAGGAACCCTGGGAGTTTTCTCACCGAAGAAGGTAGGACACAGTGTTGTGAAACTCCACCCAACAAAAGACAAACTTCCTGTTTGTCTGGGTCACTGAGGCACTTCTGGCCTTTTAGGGCCGGCCCCTCCTCCCTTCGTTTCGTCTTGGGATTCGGCTTAATTTCAGAATTTCTAATTTCATCTTACAGTACAAAGGCAGCCTGTTTCTAAAATGCCTGTCATGTTTGCTGTTTAAAAAACAAAACGCAAGGCCGTAAATCTAACTTTCGGTCACGATTCCATACGTTTACTCATGTGCGTTGTTGCTTTCTTTTCAATTCCCAGCCTCTCATCTAGCATACCTTGCTTCAGTTTGGCTACTCTTTCTATGTAGATTTTCCCACAGATGCCCGCAGCCCTGATTTATAACTCTATGGAAGCAATTTCAGCCATTCAGGTTTGTTTAGAAAAATACCACTCAAGTTTGCTTCTTTAGTTTGTGTTACAGACGGTCATTGTACTGAGTAAAGCAATTCCTGTCCTCACCCCTGTAGCCTCCTCTGCTTCTTTCTTAGTTAAAAAAAATAAATAAATAAAACTCCAGTAGTTACCATCCTACGTATGTTATCATAGTTGTTAGGTAGTAGATACCTTGTAGCTAATTAGAATAGCGTGAGGTAGGTTTTGTTTTGGGTTTTGTTGTTGTTTTGTTCTTTTACTGAGTTGCTTCCTAGTTATTGTTAGGTCCTGGGAAACTGTTATCAAATGATTATTTTTGCGTGCTTCTCATTTGACTGTAGTAATTAAACATAAATTGATTTATAAAGTAAATATATTCATGCCAGTAATAAGTGGTCCTTCATTTCAAATAACCCCAAATTGGCTATGAGAGATTCAAACATGTTCTGCAAGGCTCCGATGGTGATCTCTTTAGGTTGGCATTAGAGTGAGTGGGGACTTTTCCATTTTTGTTTTTAATTTGATATGAAATATTCCTTGTTTTTGCTGGGATTCTTTTGGTTTGGTTTTTCTGTCAAGGTCACATAATTTTTTAGAACTGGAACAATAATAACAGTATTTTGTCTGTCTGTATTGCCAGAGATCCCTGGTTTTCACAGTTTAGTAGTGTTTGCTTCGGTAAGACATTATTTATCAAGATATGACTTATGATTGTAGAGGTGTTATCAGTTCTACGTTTGATAGAATTTGTGCCTTTGTGTATCTTGAAAGATGTTACAACATCTTTCAGTGTAAAGAGCTATATGGAAAAATTTGGTAACAACTTGTAAAAATATGGCGTTTAACGCAAGTTATAAATAACTTGAATTAGTGTTGTGATATAAACAGCCCAGAATTCCAACTGAGATCTCTGTTTCCAAAGGTTTTTCTTGCTTTAATTTTATGCATCTTGTTTTAACTTTCTAGACTTCCTCAGGAAAGGAAGGGATACATCACTGGCCACATCCAGATTCGGTTTTAGAACCGGTTTCTGATATGTTAACTTGATTGTGGTAATCATTGCACAATGTGTATGTGTATTAAATTGGCACGTTGGACACCTTTAAAAAAACACGTTGTCCGACCTAAACATATACGATTTTGTCAGTCAGTCCTCAGTCAAACGGGGGATGGGGTGGGAGAATACTTTTAAGGCAAGGGAAAATGAAGCCTATTTCTAGGATGCCCTTTTTCTGAGGCCAGTGTCACGATAGACGTTAAAGAACAGTACCCACAGAGGACTTTGACTTTCTCAAACCAGCAGAGCTCTTAACTCCAGAGGCAGATGCTAATGTAGAGCTTTTCCTAATTTCTTTTTAATCATCTTTCTCATTTCCTGTTCTTAACTCACTCATCTGGCTCTTCTTTCATTTTTCCACGTTTGCTGGCACTGTCTTGAGTAGATTTTGACCCCAAGACCATGTGACTTATTTTTGGATTCCAGTGGGGTATTTTCACCAAAGAAGGTTGGTTTTTCAAAGATTTTAGAAATATTAGAGTTAGATGAAGAGGACTTTTACAAGATGTGTATATTGTTGAATGCTGACAATTTTAATTTTTTCTTTAAAGTAGAGACTAATGAACTAAACAGAGTAATGGGGACCATGGAAGAAGTGATAAAAATTATAGAGGGACGTGACAGGGGGTGTGGGGACATGTTTATAAAGTAAATGAAAAAATTAAGTATTTCTTGAGATTGTAGAAAGGGAAAATTGTTTTCCCTCCACCCTTCTGAATTCTTAGCTGAGAGCCCTGTAATAAGAGATTAATAAGAAAAAAACAAAAATAAGTTTATTAACATGTCTGCTTCATATGTGTGTGGGAGCTGCCCAGGGGGAAAGTGAGTGACTCCCCAAGAGGGCTTAGAGTTCAGACTTAAATACCATGTTAGTAGGGAAAGGGGAGCAGGGACATAGGCCTCTCAAGAGGGAATGAATGATTTTTCAGGAAAGATGAAGGGGCCCTTGGGAGAATAGATGGGAAGTGTGATCGTTTGTGACAAAGTCTGTCTGGTGTTGATTTCTGGTCTCCTCTCTTGGGACAAGAGTCTGTCCTCCCTGGTTGATGGACTCCCGGAGGGGACACAACAGCTGAGGTCCTTTAGGAGGACCTGTCTTGGGGTGGAGGCCGGGGGGATGGGGTTCGTTCAAAGGAAGCCTCTCCCTGCGGTTGCTGTTTTTGAAGTGCCTTCAGCTCAAAATAATCAATATGTCAAAGTGGCCTGTTTTGTCCCCTTCAAGAATTTCATCCAGATAGTTACAAAAGTTGTGGTTAGCCCATCCAGAGAATCAACCTGTCTTTCTTTTTCTTTTGTATTCTTTATGCTTTGGCCTTCTCAAGAATTGGATCTTGTTCTTTATCCCAGAACTCATGATTTTTGAAGAGAGTGTATTGGTGTAATTTGAGAAGGCTTAAAGAGAATGTTTTGTGTTTATAATGGAATCGCAACTAGGAATAAAAGGTGTCCCTCACCTAGGGACTGTAGATAATCCAGGAAGCCATCAGCTTCCTGTGGCTCATTGTTCTTGTCACAGCCCATGGTGGTGCTCGCTCCAGATTGATCATCTGTACCCTCTTTCAGACCCCACATCTTGTTAACCTCAATGAAGACCCACTCATGTCCGAGTGCCTGCTTTATTACATCAAAGATGGAATTACCAGGTATATTTGTTTCTTACAGTTACTTAATGTTTTCTGTTCTTTTCAATGATTGCATAACTAAAAGGAAGTTGTTTTTTGAAAAATTTGTTGTAATGATTTGCTTTTTCCTGTCTGAAATAGTTACAAACTATCTTGTCTTCCCAAATTATATGCGTGCTTTAGTCATCTGAACCAGTTAACATGTAGTTTTCCCTAAACACCCTAAGTAAAATTTTCTTCTAACTTCTTGTATGAATTCATTAGGGAGGTTAGTTCACTCGTGTCTTTTTATAAAGCTGAGTGAGTTACGTTGATGTATCCTTGCTCCTTGGTTTCTTATTCTCACGTAGGGAGCTTGATCATATGTGAAAATAAAATTTGCAGTTGAAAGACTCCGATAAAAAGAAGCGATACCTTTTTTGTACATACCAAAGACTATTCTCTGGGAGAAAGAGGTTCATTGTTTCCAGTGCTTTTTGTGTCTGAATTTCCCTGGGAAACACTTTCCCTTGTGTTCAGGGTTGGCCAAGCAGACGCTGAGCGGCGCCAGGACATCGTGCTGAGTGGGGCTCACATTAAAGAAGAACATTGTATCTTCCGGAGCGAGAGAAACAGCAGTGGGGACGGTGAGAGTTCCTGGCTTAGCTTTTCCAGCAGTCTTTTCATTCTGGGTTATTAGAAATCCCCAAGGCTTGGCACTCCCTGTCTCTTTCAGTGATATTTTCTCGTACGATCTAATATTTGGAAAATGGAGAAACCTGTGCTGCTTACAAATGCTGGGACGGACATAGCTGTTTTACATGCAAATAGGCTGGACAAAAGGAGCCCTTTTGGGACTGCCAAGAACCGAGCAGGACAGAGGCAATTAGGCTTGGTCTTGAATGTTAATTAGTTAATAGGCAAGTAAGAAAGGAACAAATATCCTGGGTAGTGGGAGATTTGAAGGACCTCTGATTTTAACCCAGTGGAACTTACTTTATCTAAAAGGGAAGAAGAAGTCAGTCTTGATTTTTGCCCAGGTTATTAACAAAACAATACTCTAAGGGTATTTTTGTGCTATGTGATTCATTCCTTTAATCAGAATATTAGCTTTTGATCTTAAGTTTCTGGATAGTACCTGTATCTTAAGATTTCTGATAGTTTTCAGTTTTATGGACTGAACTCTCAGGTATGACCAAAACGAACATTTCCTGTCTTCTTCTGAGGCTTGTCAAATTCATTTAAATGTTTCTCTTAGCCATATCCCTGGTTTGGGTCCCCCAGCGAGAGCTCCTGTGTAGATTCTCAGCCACTTGGTTGGCTGCAGGAATCGATTCTGGTTACCCTGGAAGTCGTCTGCTTTCCATTGTCTTACTCCAGTGGTTTGTGATGCTAATACTAGTTTGTGTTCTTCTTAGTTATCGTGACCCTAGAGCCCTGTGAACGCTCAGAGACCTATGTAAATGGCAAGAGGGTGGCCCAGCCCGTTCAGCTGCGCTCAGGTGAGACCAGGAAAGGTTTGAAGTCTTCAGCAAACAACGTGTGGCTTGTGTGAGCAACTCTTTAATGTGTGACTCTTTGTTTGAAGAAGTGATAGCATTAGGATTTCTGTTCTCGTAAAACTCCAAAAGCTGACTTTTTGCACTAGGGAAAGGGAGGGAGAGTGAGGTTACTAACCTAGGTAAGTACCCTTTTAAAAAATGGCTTCTTAACTCTGTTTCTGTTTTGTTCTAGGAAACCGTATCATCATGGGTAAAAATCATGTGTTTCGTTTCAACCACCCGGAGCAAGCACGGGCAGAGCGAGAGAAGACTCCTTCTGCGGAGACCCCCTCTGAGCCTGTGGACTGGACGTTTGCCCAGAGAGAACTTCTGGAAAAACAAGGGATTGATATGAAGCAGGAGATGGAGAAAAGGTGATGCACAAATATGACGTGGCCCACGTGACCATCACTTCTTTTAAACCTACAGTACGTAGCACGCATGAAACAGTCCAGTGATTTCACAATTTATTTTTTCCTCTCTCGTTTTTCTTTTCCTTGTAGGCTACAGGAGATGGAGATCCTGTACAAAAAGGAGAAAGAAGAAGCAGATCTTCTTTTGGAGCAGCAGAGACTGGTAGGAGGCCATCCTCGATCCTCTGTTAGGAAATGGGCGGCTTGCTCTGGTCCCTCCCATTCCACAGATGAGCACTCGCCCAAATGGCTTGTCTGGCTCTCACTGACACCATCTGCTATTCTTTCATTTCCTTAATGGAGAATGAACTTACATCTCCTCGTAGCCTTAGCCTGAGAAAGTGTCTATAAAGGTACGATGTTGTGCCTTTTATGTCTTAAAGTCAAATCGTTAGTTCTATCAAAACCAAGTGCTTTTTGAAGAACTATGGGAGCTTTTCTGGTAGCCTTTGCCTCCTGATAGTGGTTTTTGAGTATGCATCAGTGGTGGATCTTTTAATAATAATTATATTGAATATGGTGGGTGTTTGCCTTGGTTTTGTTTCTGATCACCTGATAGTACTAATTCTCTGCTCTTGGGCTGACTTGGGGATTGTTCTTATGCTGGGCAGACTTTTTTTTTTTTTTTTTTCTTTTTTTCTTTTTCTTTTTTTAGTTAAACTGTGTCTAAAAGTGTTGCTGCACAGTTGCATGTGTTAATCCTTTTCTGTTCCCCTGCATGGAGTCTGAATTCTCAATAAGGGTCTCCGTGGCATGTGGGATGACAGTGGAAGCAGGGGCTCACAACCAACTCCAATAGTAGAAGGAAGCCTGGTTCCTCCAGGTTGAGAAAGGGTTCGGGTGAGCAGTCGAAAAGTTGGTTTAAGGTTGCAGCTTATACTGCTAATAATGGCTTTAGCATTTTATGATGTGAATTGATTCTCCAAGTTTGATAGAAACTGAATCGCATGGATAAATAAGTTGATCTAGTAGTTAGATTTTTGTTTTTAAGGTCATCCAGCTTTGGTTAACAAAGCCCTGGTCATAAGAAGCTTCTTGGCGGTCATTTGATATGTAAGGAAAAGGTATAATAAACCTTTGGGTACAGTGGATACAGTGTAGAGTTTTTACGATTCATGGACTTCTTTTAAAATAAGGGGAGATTAGGGAGAAAGCTGAGATACTGGTTTCTTCCCTTAGCATAAAACACAGCATCTAAAATGCTGTGTGTAAACTGCAGCCTTATGGTGATGCTCTGCTTTGGAGAAGAGAGGCTGGTCGTTGTTGCTAACTGGGCCAGAAAAGCCAAGGGCTCGAGCTAAAGCGGCCTTTCCCAGGGCAACTCATTCCTTAGGCCTGGCAGTGGGTTAAATCAGTTAGTTTGTTATCTTGGAAACTATAGTGAAGTCCAAGAAAGAATGGATTGTAGGAACAAATCACATGTTTGGGGCAAGATAATAGCAGTGTTTGAGTCCCTTTACAAAGCCTAGTCAACATTTAGTTTTTAATGAAAACAGAAGGAATTTGGCTACCGTATGATTAGGGGTTTGCAAGGTTTGTGACACATGAGAAGCCTTTTATCTTCATAATGTATGATTTAGTAACATGCCTCTGATGGTCTGTTACAGATCACATGAGGACAGGTATCATTAAGCTGTGTGTGTTATTAACAGTAGTGCCTTGTATTTCTATAGTGCTTTGTAATTTACAGAGAGTTTTAACATCCATCAGTTTTTGGGTTTTTTTGATTTCTGGAATAGCCCTCCCTGGTAGGCGTGTGTGTAAATAAAGTGAGTAATATTACTTCCCATTTATAGTTGAGTAAACCAAGGCTAAAAAAAGTCTGTCTTGCCCATTCTTAAACCCCTGTTAAGTCACGGGTCTGACGCTTCACCTTGGGTCTTCTGAATTGCTTCCGTGTTCTGTTCTGTTTAGAAAGAGCAGTGCCTCTTCCCCAGCTGGGAGTCTTGTTGAAATGCAGATGCTGATTCAACAGGTCTGGGGTGGGACCTGAGGTTCTTCATTTCTAACAAGCTCCCAGGTGATGCCAGTGCTGCTGGGCCGGAGACCAGCCTTTGAGTAAAGCAGGTGAGAGAGATGATGATGGCTGGCGTTCTCCATAACCAAGAGCTGATAGTCCTTCTTTGCTCTGAAATAAAGATGCTGACCATTAAGTAAAGAGAAAGGAAATGTGTCTAAGACCTATTTCGTTTCCAGGGGACATACTTAGTCTGCAAGTAGTCAGGTCCTGGTTGTCATCTGTTCTGTGTATCGCTCGCAGAGCAGGTTAGGATCTCGGGAGCAGCTACTCAGAGCAGGGAGGCTGCTTTCCTCCCTTCAGTCCAGCTGTCTGTTCCGCTCATGTTTCTTGTCCTCAAGAGGAACTGATTTCTAATGCCTTAGCCTAAAGAATATCTAGCAGTAACAATACTGAATGGAAAGTGTATTTTTATGACCCCATATTGGTCAACAAACAGATATATTTTGAATGCCCCCTATGAATAAACATTGAGAGGATATAAAGGAATTCTTATGCAGTAAAATTGTATTTAATATTGTAATGTAATCATTTTGAATAATGACAGCCTTCAAAAATGGAGTTCAGGCTCATAAGTATTGTATTACGATAGTTCCCCAAATGCGTCACATTGTCACATTGCTGAACATTCTCTTATAGTTAGTGCTCTGTTACATACCTGGTCCTTTTTGTGCTTGCTTTTTTACACATGTGCTTTAGGTATCTTCTCTCTTCAATTTGCATAGGCTTCTTGCAGAGTCTCTTACGGAGGCCTTTGCATTTGGGATTTAATGAAGACAGAAGCAGAATTTAGTGACGTGAATTTGCCAGACCCGAGTAGTTTTTCCAACCCTGCAATAAGTCAATCTAAATATCTTTAAATCTTTTTTGACATGAGATAGGGTTTATATCTTGGCATATAAACTTTGCATACAGAATATTTAGTGTCATGATCAGTACATGATAGGGGGGCTTTAAGAACATATCCTACAAAGTCAATACGACAGTATTTTAAGAAGAAGGAAAATTATGGCCACTTAGTTTAATTTGAGTTGTTTTGGATTTATGTAGACTTTCTTGTTTATTTGTTTTATTTATGATTTTTTATAACATGAATATATTTTATTTTTATTAGAGTTAACAGACCTAATCGTTGTCTCTCAAGCATGATACGAAAGCAGATTAGAATATTTGTTATTTCATAGATAGGTAGTATTCATTTTATCCTTAAGCAATCTTAAAAGGAAAAGAGAAGAAGCCAGGGTGGGGGTGGAGTGATAGTTGTCAGTTATGTGGGAACAATCAGAGTTGATGTTCTGTAAAATATAGTTTATACATATTGATAAGAAAACCTTTTTAAGAGTCAGACATACTTTATTCTCTAATGTTTGTTAATGTCCTCTTTTATCACTTAAGATTAGCCATTCTGAGGTTTACACTAAAAGTGAAAAAAATAGCATAGATCTATAAATTTAGCTCTGCTTTTTTTTTCTTTTTTAATGTTTTCAATGTTTATTCATTTTTGAGAGACAGAAAGAGCACATGGGGGGAGGTGCAGAGAGAGAGGGAGAGAGGGAGAGAGGGAGACACAGAATCCGAAGCAGGCTCTAGGCTCTGAGCTGTCAACACAGAGCCCGACATGGGCTCACGAACTGTGAGATCATGACCTGAGCCGAAGTTGGACGCTTAACCGACTGAGCCACCTGGGCGCCCCTGTGTTTTCTCTTGTTAAATTTTCAACCAGGTAGGATTTATAGATGGGTTTAGCACCCATTTATTGACCAACAGAAATAATAGATCAACAGCTCCAAATTCAGGGGCCAAATTGTTATCATTATTGTTAAAAGTTATTTTTTAGAAATAACTGTGCATATAAAGTAACTGCATAGAAGTCTTTGGCCTAGAAAGCAAGATACTATTTGCTAGAGATAATTGTGGTAATCACAGCCAAGTAGAAGAGAATGCTGAGATTCTTTTTTTTTAACTAGACCATCCTGAACTACTCTTCTAAGTGAAAAGTTTCTTTTCCAAGGAATAGAAAGAATTCCCGAATAGAAAGTCTTCCATAATCCTATCCAGCGTAGGGAATTCTAAATCCAACATTGCTTTCACTTGGATCCGTGTTATCAGGATGTGCTCTTGTTAGTTAAGAACGGTTGGTTAGTATCCAGATAGCCCTTGAAGACTAGTTAGTTGTTTTAGGCCCAAGTCCAAACAGCAGCCCGACTACCCAACTAAAGTTTTTGAAGAGGTAAAGTGCAAGCTAAGTATGAAAGAGTTAGAGACAGCATTTTAAAGTGGATCCATTTTTACATGAGCAGAATATAATCTTTCTGTTTCGTGTCTTGATAGGAAGAGTTGTCATTTAAAGCGATATTCCTCAAATAGCTAGAAATGTCATGGGTTTTCCTAAGGAGAAAAGATCTTTAGGTTGTAGTAAAATATTACTTGGGGAATTTTAAATGACGTGTAATGAAAAGTATATTTGCCTAGCTTAATTTATATTCTGGAAATTTATTTCTTAAAAATTTGGAGGTGAAGTGTTTGTTGGTTTAAGTGTGTGAAAACAAAAAAAGCAGACCCACCATAAGGATCCTTTTCTTCTGCTTCCTGTTCTCTGGGTAACGAGTGTCAATTGCACAGACGTAGTGCATCGGTTTGGCATGACAAGAAAATAGCGACTCCAGGAGGCACTTGTGGAAGGACTCCTATCAAAACCCTCTTGTCTTCTAGAAAACAGTTTGGTTGATAAGAACCTCACGTGGTCTGCCAGTAGGGATTCATTTTTAACATCATCCCTGTTTGACTGCTTCTTTTTCTACCTTCTCATCTTCTAACTTTTTTCTAGGGCTGCTCTTTTTAGTAAAGCTAAACAAAACGTGGCATCCTACAGCCTTACTAACCTTTGTTAATCCGCCTGCTCGTCACATCTTGTATGGCATCTGTGCTCACTCGTGGGGGAGAGAGTTTCTGGAAGAAGCAACAGCAATAACCAAGGCAAATGTGGGGAAGTGGCTGCATGGGCGTTAGCATGTATGGGGCATAGGTTTTACTTCATTTTCTCAAGATGGTGGAGATGTCATTTCACGGCATTTTGTTAAATAAAAACTTCACATGACCTTAGAGGAAAAGGTCACTGTGTCAGTCCTCCTAAGAAATTGGATTGCAGATTTCATCACTTAAGCTAGAAAGTGGGAATTTGCATTAGTGTTACTAAACAAGCAAATCTTTATATTAATGATCTTTATATACATATGTCTTAATAAACGTACACACCATTTAGGGGTTTTTTTGTGTTTTTTTGTTTTTGTTTTTTTAGTTTTACTTATTTATTTTTGGTTTTGGTTTTAAATTTGGTTAAGGCTTTTTGGCTTGTTTTTTCTTCAGTTTGATTTTCCTTTTTTACATTTTAATTTTGGTTATTTTGGGGCCATTTTTTGATTTTGTTTTTCCAAAGGACGCGGATTCTGATAGCGGGGACGATTCTGACAAGAGGTCCTGCGAAGAGAGCTGGAAACTGATTACTTCTCTGAGAGAAAAGCTACCTCCCAGCAAGCTGCAAACCATTGTTAAAAAATGTGGCCTCCCTAGCAGTGGGAAGAAACGAGAGCCAATTAAAATGTATCAGATCCCCCAGAGAAGGCGCCTGAGTAAAGATTCCAAGTGGGTCACCATCTCAGATCTTAAGATTCAGGCTGTAAAAGAGATATGCTATGAGGTTGCGCTCAACGATTTTAGGCACAGTCGGCAGGAGATTGAAGCCTTGGCCATCGTGAAGATGAAAGAGCTCTGCGCCATGTACGGGAAGAAGGATCCCAACGAGCGGGACTCCTGGAGGGCAGTGGCCAGGGATGTCTGGGACACTGTTGGTGTAGGGGATGAGAAGATCGAAGACATGATGGCCAGTGGTAAAGGTGGCACTGACGTAGATGACCTCAAGGTTCATATTGACAAACTGGAAGACATTTTGCAGGAAGTGAAAAAGCAAAACAACATGAAAGATGAGGAAATAAAAGTCTTAAGAAACAAAATGCTCAAAATGGAGAAAGTCTTGCCACTGATTGGATCTCAGGAACAGAAAGGCCAAGGAAACCACAGAGCAAAGGAGCCCGTCGGCGCTGGTGTCAGTAGCAAGTCTGAGAATGATGGAAGCAGAGGGGACAGCGGAGAACTTGAGAAAGAGGAGCGCGTCTCCCAGCTGATGAACGGGGATCCGGCTTTCAGACGGGGACGTCTGCGCTGGATGAGGCAAGAACAAATCCGCTTTAAGAATCTGCAGCAGCAGGAGATAGCAAAGCAGCTCCGTAGGCAGAACGTACCTCATAGGTTCATCCCTCCTGAGAACCGGAAGCCCCGGTTCCCCTTTAAGAGCAACCCTAAGCACAGAAACTCTTGGAGCCCTGGGACCCATATCATCATAACAGAAGATGAGGTCATAGAGCTGAGAATCCCAAAAGATGAAGACGGAAGGAGAGGAAGTAAAGAGGAGAGCCAAGAAAAGGGGAGTAGAGCAGCTCCTAAGGATCCCCAGTTACCATGGGGCTCTCAGGGCACGCGAAGTCAAGATCACATCCAAGTCAGCAAGCAGCATATTAATGCCCAACAACAGCCACCTCAGTTACGCTGGAGAAGCAACTCTCTCAATAACGGCCAACCGAAAAGTACACGCTGCCAGGCATCTGCCTCCTCGGAATCGTTGAATTCCCACAGTGGTCACCCCACTGCCGATCTGCAGACTTTCCAGGCAAAGCGCCATATTCATCAGCACCGTCAGTCTTACTGTAATTATAACACTGGAGGTCAGTTAGAGGGCAGCGCGGCCAGTTCCGCTCAGAAGCAGACTGACAAACCCAACCCCTGTAACCAGTTTGTGACACCTCCGAGGATGAGGCGCCAGTTTTCGGCACCCAATCTCAAAGCTGGTCGAGAAACCACAGTGTAAATTACTGGACAAACTTGAAATCTTGGTGGAGGAAACAGGCAATGTTGTTAGCTCACGATTTGAGTTGGTTCTAGCCTTGGCCTTGAGTTCCTGCTATTTACATGATGGTTTTAATGTTGCGTCCCTACAAATCTTAACTGATTTTAATACTGTTAAAACTTAAAACACTGGTAAACGTTTCGGCACCTCCCTGTTGTTTGATGCCACATAAATGGGCAGTTTCTGGAATTTTAGACAAAACACTGAGACCTCCCTTATTTTTCCGAGACTTTTCCCCTTTCTTGGTGCCTAGATAATACACTTACTTACCCAGGCTGGTCTGGTTTTGGTGTAAGTTTGTTATGTTTTTAGAATGCCTACCAACTGATCTGATATCCAGAAAGACCTGCCTCTCTGGGTTAATGCAGACATTCTAAAGGGGAACTTGATCTACAGAATTCAATGTCTTTTATTTCCCCATAAATGTTAGTTGTTAGTTTAATAGCATGCTGGACACAGCTTTGGGTTTCCCATCCACGTCTGTTCCTGTCTTTAAATACAATTGGAATTTCATAAGCCAAAACTAAATGTCTTCGGACATGTTTTATAGTACACAGCTTTGCATCCTTCTGCAGAACTTCCCCCATCTTCTTCTTCTTCTACCGTATTTTACATAGAATTGCTTCAGTAGGTTTGTTTCGCTTTGGTTGTTTTTTCTTTTCTTTTTTTTTTTTTTTTGAAGTATCTCAGTATGTGTATGAAATTTATCGTAATACTGAAATCTTTAAATTGGCACCGTTTCTGGATTTGTTTGTAGTTTGCTTTTTGAAGTTTAACACATCATTTCTTACACACACACACACACACACACACACACACACACACACATATTCACACTCTGAACTGTTCACCAAAATCAGGCCAACAAAATACTTGTATGTGCTTTGAGCAGTATGTATAAGTTCACAGGGAGGTTATTTGGTGGAGAGAGGGAAGAAGTTGGACATGGGGAGAAGGCCACACAACATGTGACTCTGTGCCACTTATTTTCAGTAGATGATGATATCGTGAAATAAGTTAACTTTGGTTGGATTGAGAATAAAGGAGATGATGTGTAATAAACTATTCTTTGCTTAACAGTAGTAATGCTCACAGATGCTCAAGCAAGGGAAGAGAAGTCCTCGTGAACATTTATTGTATCAATACCTCATTTTACTGTGTTGTGGTCTCAGTTTGCCTCACTGGAGAATCCACTAAAAACGATGGATTTTAATGGGAAGAAAAGAATAGTTTTCTACATCCTTCCTCATCTCTTGAACTTATCGGCAACTTTTTTAAAGGCGGTGCAAAGAGCCAGAGATGTCTGTGATAACTGCCTGACTTCGCGCTGATGACTCCTAAGTCACGGGGGTCACCTGCCCAACACTCGTCTTCCAGATGGTGTGGAATTGCAGCCAACATAGCGATTAGCATTCATGGAAGCCTTTGAGATTGTGATTAGGTGGTTTTCTTTTCCTTTGCGTGTGGGCACAATGCCTTATTAGAACACATTATTTTTAACCATAGTATCTTATTTTATTTTACTTTTTTGCTTCTAAGAAAATGCTTTCTTAATGCACAGAAAGTTGCTTCTGATTAACGTTGGGGACGTTTTTGCTTTCGTAGCTAGAACAGGTCTAGTCTTCAACTGAGGTTTGATGGCATATTAGATTCGGGTGAATGATGTTTGTAACGGGTGGACTCCTTTGAGATGCCAATGTCCTGTACCACGTGGCTTGAATGAACTCAGTAGGCTACTTCAGATCAGTCACTTCAGCGCATCTTGTGTAAGCCCTGCTTGTTCTTCTTTATTATTCTTAGATACGTTCTTAGATATATTAATTATTCCTTTCCCTTCTTGCAAAAAATTCATTTTCTACTACAGGTTTCTCCCGCTGTCCGAAAGTAGAGTGTTTCTGTGAAACTTTTCCTAAGCTGAAACGGTGTAAAGTGAAGAAGCCATTACCATTGATTTATATGGGAAAAATTCTGAGGGTTCCCAGGCTCAAAAAAACAACCTCTCTCAGGCTTTTCTGATACTTACGACACGTCTTGCTAACGGATGCACGGGATAGATCAAGATACAGCACAGGTGCTCACAGACACAGTTCAGAGTCTGGCAGCTTGACAGCAAGCTTCTGTGTGTGTTTCCCCGGGAAGGAGCTCGGCGGGGCCGCTGGCTGCTTGGGATGTGGGCGCCACCTCTGATGGCTGGCTGCAAGACGAACGCACTGAACGCGGGTTTTCATAAAAGCGAAAATCCTCTTTGGATTTCTTTCAGTTAGCAAAAACAGGTATTAACATAGGTCTTCATGAAAGCAAGTGGCATAACACAGACTTTCGAAATGCGGGGGAAACCTGTGTTAATCACAGTAATAATTGACCGAGCTTTCATCCCTGTAGCAAAAGTGGGCTCTCATTTCCCTAACTTGAAATAGGATAGGATAGGCCCATATATTTTTTCACTTTTATGGTGGCCTTTTAATCTCGTTATGAGCAGTTGCCTCCCTTTCCCACTAAGTAACGGGAGTGCCTTTCTACTGGTGATCAGGTGACACTATAGAATGAGAAGTAATACGGCATTTTCATTTACAAATGTGGGTTGTGGTAAGCACTGTACCCACACCAGTATTCCAAAGAATTAGGTTTGTGTTTGTGCCCCATCTGCTGACCTAGATGCCCTTGTATTGCTAAAATGTTTAGATACCTAAAGGAGCCCTTGATTTCAGATGACCAGAAAGAAATGAACCGAGGTTTGACTGATTGCCACACATGTCCCCTCCTGCATTTCAGAGCAGATGTTTGTCTTAGAAAACAACTTTGGGTGAATAAAGCTATTTCCTTGACTTTTTAACTAAATAAGCTATTGGTGTCATGCTTTTGTGAGCAATTGGCATAGCCCGTATTGTTTTGTTTTTAAATTTGACGGTATCTCTGCCTGAGCTTAAATAGTACGTGACCAAAGAGAAATGGTCATCATTAAACCATTATTGTATTACTGAAGTATTCATAGCTATTTTCATAGAAAAATGGGCGGAAATGTGCTACTGAAATTACATAATGGTCTGACAATTATGGGAATGTAAAGGAGTGCTAATTAATTAGTACAATTTTACACACCACAATGATATTCCCTGGAGAGTTAAAGACATTCTGTTCATCTAATAAGTCTAAACCAAAGGGCTTTTCCTCTATTTTTGCCTCTTAATTCTTTCTAGCACTTCAGATTGTTTCTCCACTCACTGGAGACGCAGTGATTGGGGATCGTTTTTTCCATCGAAGTGACTTGAAGTGACCTCTCGTGCTTTAGGTGCAGGTCGATGCCGAAAAGAAACACAACACAGCAGAGTCTGCCACGCGGATGTCTGCCTTAAAGGCTCTCAGACTACAGGAAGTTACAGAGATTTCCTCTGGTCAGCTGCTGTAACCCCGTGCCTGACTGGTCCTTAATAGGCTTGCCTTAATGCTTTGCGCACAGGACTGGGAGGAGGGGAAGACGCCGTGTCCTTGGGTGCCGTAGGGAAGATGCCTTCTTAGGTGCGGCGCAGAGCCAGCTTCTGTCCTGTGCTGGTAGAGCCAGAGTCTGCGTTATGAGCAGTTTTCATACTTGTCCAGTTTATGTCATCTTTCCAAGGTTTCAAAATCTGCTCTAGGATACTTAGTTTGAACCACTCTAGGTTGTGAAATGTATTGGTTTCCTGCCATCGTTACTGTAAAAAGAAGTTGTGAATCTTCTTGTTAATGAACTATGGATTTCTCCCCCAGTTTCTAAAATAAAATGCTTGAAGGTTGTCTGTGAGTGTAAGACCTACCTTTTCAGAAAGGGAGAGTTTAGTTTGTAATGTTAAAAAAATAAAGTCCTCGTTCAATAAAAGCTGAAACCATCTTTTAAGAGTGTGATTTCTCTCTGATGTGGGAAGAAAGAAAAGTGAAACAGGGTGGTGCTAATTAAGTCTGGTCTTGACTTTTATTTATTCCAAGTTCATATGAAGATGGTGGCAAACCACATCTTTTTAAAATATATTTCTGTACAAGCTTGATTCATCTAAAGCTGTTGCTTCTGTGGCCCTTTCCTGTTTATCTGAATTCTATCTTACATGGGATCTTTAACCCCTATTCTATGCCATATTTTATTTAAATAAAAACTTGTGTAGTGTAAGTCGAGTTTAACTGTAACAATGGTTTCAGTCTTTTTGTCATATAAGCTGAACGTTTTAAAAATGAAATAGTATAGTTCCTTTCACATGGGTAGACACTGAATTTCTGAAAAGCTTTCAATAGCTCTGTTTGGCTTTTCTTTTTCCCCTCAATCACTGCTCTTCTCCACCCAGAGTATTTAGTGATGTGCTAGAAGGGACACAGGACAAAGCGGAACAGTTTTCTGGAGTGGGCCGTCAGTCTTAACGATCGTGTGGACGTGATACTATTTTTTTATATTGAAGAACAGCACAATCGTGTATTACTATGGAGTAGAATACAAAACCCACACGAGGCTCTTTCTCCCCCGTAAGTTTTTAATATGAAGTTTGGAACTTGAGAAAAATACTATACTTGGATTGGTCTGCTTCTGGCCTCACACTCTGCCCCTTAAAGTACTTTGTATTTCTCTGCTCTCGGACAAACTGGTGGAAAGGTGGCCAAGACCTGATCATTTCTAGGGCGACACACCCGATCCCAGTGCAGTATGATGTGCTTAGTGATGGTCGTGTGCGCAAGGGTAGAGTGGGGAAAGGTGTTTGAAGGAGGCGGCCCTGAGTCAAGAGCAGCGTCCCAAAGCACAACTGGGAATTTCTCCCAAGTGAACAATGGCAGGGTGAGCGAGGAAGCCTGTCAGGTCCAGGGGAACTGCGAGCAGCTTGAGGCGGTCAGAAGAGCAGCTGTGTGTCAGGGAGGGGTAAGAGAGGAAGGGGGTTGGGGAGGCGGGAAGGGCCAGGTCATGGCATGCTCAGAGGTGGGCATTTCATCTTGAGTGTGATAGAAAGCTACCAAATGATTTTATCCAGGGAGACTGCGTGATTAGATCCACCTTTTAGAAATGATTCAAGTTTGGGTTGGAAGGAAGCAAATTCAGAGCCCAGTGCTCCAGTTCGGAAGTTGCTGCACGGACAAAATGAGAAACGAAGCTTTCCAAACAAAGGCAGGGACGGTGGAGAGAGGGAAAGACTCTGATAGACTACTGGAGGTAGAATCAGCAAACAGATCAGTCTGTGGATGGGATAAACCTGTGTATACAACCCGAAAGGTGATGAATGCTCTCACTTGGATCGTGGTTGGAAAGTAAACGAGACCAAGAGGATACTGGGGGACTGGGAGAAAATAGGAGCCACTCAGGCCTAAGAGTAGGTGTCGTGGGATCCCTGGAGGAAGAGGTCTGGGGCTGCGTCCTCATGGTACCGCAGGTGGTGAGCAAATTTAGGGGTTGACACGGGACGTGGATATCTCCCTTCTGGCTACTGCTTGCTAATTATAATCTGCTATCAGAAGAGGAAGGTAATATTAGCAAAAGGAGCCGAGTCTGTAGTGTCAAAAACAGACCTAACCAGAACCCTCGGAATGGTGACCTTGATTGCACCCTAAATGCTACCTCCTCAGAGATGCTCCAGTGTGGCACCGTCCTCTCTTCCTGGGAGTGCTGCAGCGGCCTCCTAACTTGTCTCTTTGCTTCTGTCCTGGACTCCCTAAGCCACCGTCCACACAGCAACCAGCATCATCTTGTAAAAACAAACATCAGATCGTATCAGTAGTCTCTGGTGGCTTCCCCTTGTGCTTTAAAATCTGAACTTCTTGGGGCGCCTGGGTGGCTCAGTCGGTTGAGCGGCCGACTTCAGCTCAGGTCATGATCTCTTGGTCCGTGAGTTCGAGCCCCGCATCGGGCTCTGTGCTGACTGCTCAGAGCCTGGAGCCTGTTTCCGATTCTGTGTCTCCCTCTCTCTGACCCTCCCCTGTTCATGCTCTGTCTCTCACTGTCGCAAAAATAAATAAAACGTTAAAAAAATTTTTAATAAAATCTGAACTTCTTACCATAGCCCACAAAGCTTTCCATGTTCTGGCCGCTTACCTGCCTCTCTGACTTCATCTTGTAACATTCCCACACCGCAAGCACTTTGGACTGTTTGTCCCCTGAACGTGCGAGTTTGTTCCCCCCTTGGGCTCTTGCACTTCTTCAAGACTGAAATCCTTCCTCAACATGTATAGCTCCTCTTCTCCTCTTCCAGATCTGCGCTCACATGCCCTTTCCCTGCCCCAGACCCTCCTCCCCACCCCAGGGCGGCTCTCACAGTTTTGATAATGATGACCTGTAGTCCTTTGTGCCTGTTTGGTTCTCGCGTGGGAGTATAAACTCACCTGGAATAAGTTCCTTATCTGTCTTGTGGGCTCCACCTTTCATCTGTACACCTCGTCCAGAAGAGCCAGAAGAGCCGTTCGGAAATGAGAGTGTGCATCAGAACTCCCTGGGGGCTTGGAAGAGCCCAGATTCCTGGGCCCCACCTCCAGACTTTCCGATTCAGGAGGTCTGGGGTGGGACCTGATAATCTGCATTTCTGATAAGTTCCCAGGCGGTGGTGATGCTGACGAGGCTGGACCAGCACCCACGTCTGAGAACCACTGATCTAGAACAGGGGTTGGCAGACTTACTGTGTAAAGGACCAGATAGTGAATATTTTAGGCTTTGTGGGCCCAACGGTCTCTGTTGCAACCACTCATCTCTACTGTTGTAGATGAATAGCAGCAAAGGAATGGACGTGGCTATGTTCCAGTAAAACTCCATGTACAAAACATAGGCAGTGGACCGGATTTGTCCCCTAGGCTGTAGTTTGCCAACCCTGATCTAGAAGATGGTCGTCTTGGGGGAACTTCCACTGGAAGCTTAGGGCGTGAGTCCGTAACTGATCTAGAAGACAGGTATGTGCCAGATGCTGGTGATCCCATGGTCAGTGACAGATCCCCCGCTCTCAGGAAGTTCACAGTTGTGGATGAGACAGCCGTGAGACGAACAGTCACACCAGTAGTTATACGGCACGCTCGTGACAAATGCTATGAGGGAAAAATGTAAGATGCTCTGGAAGTTTACCACCAGGAGACTCTGGGAAGGAGAGGCAGCCTTTCCTTTGCTCTCATCTGATGACCTCTGTGTTGCTACCCTGAGAAAAAGAAGCGATCTTAAGAAAACCTGCTTTTCTACCCACTTCTGGTTCTGCATGCATCCATCCCTCCTGTGGCCTCCTGTTGTGCATCCTTCCCTCCTGTTGGTGGATGAACTGGCCTGGCTCCTCCCCGAGCCCCGCCCATTTTCCCTGCACTCCATCTTACGTCGCCTTCTCAAGAACTCCCTGTACGTTCAGCCCTTCTCTTGTACATCTTCATTCGAGCATGGCTTCATTTCACCACTTTCAAAACACTCCATGTTGCCTGAGAGCCTCCACTCCATTTCTCTGCTGCCTGTTGTAGAAATGTGCCTGCAAAGAGTTCTCTGTAATGTCCCACTCGTCCACCCCCCCCCCCCCCGTTATTTCCTTTTATTGCTCTTTTATTGTTTCTTCTCCCCATTCTTGCTTGAACTCGCTCTGTAGTCGGACTCTTGTCCCATGTCACCCCACTAAGCCACTCGTCTCAGGGCCACCAAAGATCTCCACAGTGATGGTGATAAATCCAGTGGTGTTCTCTCAGTCCTCTGCCCTGACCTGAAGATGCCACACACAGCTATGACCTGACGACCTCATAGCTGACTGGCATCTGACGGTTAACCTGTCTAAACTGGAGCGATCAGCTCAGGCCAAATCCCAAGCGCCGTCCTCAGTTTCTCCTTTGGTTCTCACACCCATGACCACATCATCAGTAGGTCATGCTTCCTCTACCCGTGAAGCATACCCCAGCCCCGTTCTCTGATAACCACCTTTACTGCTGACCCCCTGGACCCCCTACCACCGTCTCCCTCGACATTGCCGGGGCAGCGTCATGACTGCCGTCCCCGGCCTGTTCTCCACAGAGAGTGACGTGAAAACATACGCCAGGCCCCTGTTACTTCCCAGCTTCCAAACTGCCCGGTGGCTTCCCTCAGAATGAAATCCACGGTCCTTACCATGTCCCGTAAGGCCGTCCGTCCATCACCCAGTCCCTGTCTGCCTCCTTCACGACTGCTGTCTCACTCCTCCCTCCACTCCACCCACCCGGGTTTCCTTGTTTCTCCTTAAAACAAGAAAAGGTCCTCCTTTCCATCTAGGACCATCGTACTTGCTGTTAGTTCTACTTTGATTGGGATTCCCCCCCCCCCACCACTCCCCTCAGAGATCTCAGCCTGCCTGCTTAGATCTCTGACTAAAGGTGGTCCCTACAGAGAGACGTCCCCTGACCACCTAATCTAAAAGTCTTCCGCCTGCCCTTCTCTCCTCCCTACTACCTATCTGCCAGCCTTGATTTTCCTTCATAGTACTTCTCAGGGTGTGTCTTGTGTCTGTTTAACTATTGATTGTCTGTCTCTCCCTCACCGGTGAGCCTTTTGTCTCATTGACCACTATATTCCTAGCACCTGCATGTAGCAGGAGAGGGTAGTGGTGAAAGGACCGTGCCCCGGAGTCCCGTTGCTTGAGTTCAAATCCCATATCCGTGCTTGCCGACTCCGATCTTTATAAAATTACTTAACTTTTTTATGCCTTTTTCT
This sequence comes from Panthera tigris, assembly GCF_018350195.1. NCBI lineage: Eukaryota > Metazoa > Chordata > Mammalia > Carnivora > Felidae > Panthera > Panthera tigris. Next base: position 7,342,096 of record NC_056667.1, read on the forward strand.
TTAACATGAGGGTAACAGTAGTACCATCCTCAGGGTTATTAGGAAGATTCAGATAATTTATGCAAAAACATTAAGAACAGTTGCTGGCACAAAGTAAGCTTAAAAAGAAGGACGGGCAGGAGAGAGAGAACATTCCCGTAGAGGGAATAGCCAGTGTGTAGTGCCTTGGATACGTGTACATATACTGGGTATATTTAACCAGTTAGGAATTCTTACAAACACAAAAGGCTCCTGCTAAAAGATATTTTTTGGTGGGCTTTCCATAATTATCCTAGCTTTCACCCTGAAGTCAACAGAACAATAGCATCCCAATCTCTCTCTCCATTTGTTGGAGGAAAATCCAATACTTAGAGTTTTTCTGATGACTTGCAAAGTGTCCTTGTTGGAAGCTCATATACAGCCTGGTTTGGGGAAGAGGAGGGCCAGTTCAGGAAATAGTATTGATACTTGGCCTATCTGCTGCTGATAGAGATTTTCCCGAGTCAAGATGCAATCAAAGTTCTAGGCCCATAGTGTTACAGGAGACCTTTTTATGTCCGCTTTACTGCCACTAGAGCCTTCAGGGAAGGTCTCCCTCATACCTTAACTGTCAGACTCTAAGGATTTTGTTTTTATTGGCAGTTTGGCCAGCTTGTAAACTGATTTTTGAAGGAAATCTCAAAAACAAGCCAGTCACTAACAGCCAGAATTGTGTGATTCCACAACAAGGAACTATCTACATGAGATACTTAAAGTAGTTGAAATCATAGAAAGTGGAATGGTCGCTGCCAGGGGAGGGGGACAGGGAGAGTGGGGAGTTAGTGTTTAGTGGGTGTGGAGTTTCAGTTGTGCGAGGTGGAAGGAGTTCTGGAGACGGATGGTGGTGGTAACACAACAGTGTGAATGTACTCCCTCCACAACACTGAACTGTTTGCTTAAAAATGGTTCAGACGGCATATCTTATGTTCTGTGCATTTTACTATAATAAAAAGTTGCAGGGGGAAATGAAAAACAAGAAAAAAAGTCCACAAGGTAAAATAGTAACATGTTTTCCGCCTGAGGATTTTTAGGTAAACCGGCCATCTTCCTCTTTTCACTGAAAGGGGCTTCACAGAACAGAGAGGTTTTCTAAGGGGGAAGAAAGTAGCCTTTTATTTTGAAATATTTCAAACATACCAAAAGGAAAGCTAGTGCAGTGAGTCTTCGTATACCCGTATTTATGTATTCTCTTTTCTGAATCATTTGAAAATAAGTTGCAGGCACCATGGAGTTTACCCCCCAGATACTGCCACGTGTATCTCCTAAAATCAAGGACATTCTCTTAACACCATTAACCTAGCCAAGAAATTTAATACGGATTCACTACTGTGTAGTAGCCTGCCCGGTTTCAGGTTTTCCTAATTGTCTAAAAAATATAAGTGTTGGAAGTATGTGTGTGTTTTAATCCCAGATCCAAGCGAAGCTTGTATATTACCTCTGGTTATGATATTTCTCTTCTCTTTCATTACATTGGCATTTTTCAGTAGTCTCGGCTACGTGTGGCATTGTCTGATTATTTCCTCAAGATTAGATTTAAGCATTTTTGATAAGAATGCTGTCAAGGTGACACTGTGTACTTCCCTCACATCGTATCGGGTAGACAAAATGTCAAATTGTTCTATTATCAGTAATGTTAAAGTTTAATCAATTTAATGTGACATTTCCCAGCTCTTTGTCTTCCTTATTAACACGGTAGTCCTTGGGATTCTGTGACGATTCTGTTCTCCATCCACCTTTCACTCCATTGTGTTAGCGTTTCTTAATGATTCTTGCCTTGACTCAGTTACTACATCTGAGGTTGCGATGTAGTGGTTTTCTAATTGTCAATCCTTTTGCATTTATTTATTAACTGGCTTTTTCCCCCCAAAAAGGAGCTCCTTCCCCCCCCCCCCTTCAGTATCATTGTGGACTCACGGATTTCTTTTATATTCAGTGTGCTATATTGTGTTTCTGTTATTATTATTATTTACTTGCCAGTGGGATTCTGTGTCCTGTAGAAATGGCCCCATCAGTCTTTGAGTACTTCCGTCCTTTCTCGCACAAGACACTCTGGGCTCACCTGTACTTTCCTTCAAACCTGAAATCCGTTGTTTTCCCAAGGAGCCCTGGTTCCTTTTAGTGGGGACTGGTATTTAGAACCAAGATCTGGGTACTAGATATACTTAGAAAATAAATTTTTTAAAGCATTACCTGTCATTTTGATTGTGTGTGTTATCAGTTAAGAGGACTTTCACATTTGGTTTTAAATGGTTCATCATTTGGTCCTTCCTTCAGTCCTGTGTGGGAGGCAGATCATTTTTAAAATGACAAAATGAGGTGCAGAGAGGATTTAGCTTGCCCAGAATTTTAAGACTAGTAAGAGCAGGTGCCAGGAGCCAAACTTTTACCTGCAAGCTTGATTTTTTTTTTGCCACAGTATACAGTCTGCTAAAAAGTGTGCTTTGATATCTGTGATGCTGTGTCGCTGGCTCCTGCTCACTGCCAGCTCCACTAAAGAGACAACGCTTCCTTTGTGACTCTGAGTGATAAATGATGAGCCTTGAGAATATTTACATCCTTCTTAGCATCGCCATTGGAAGCTCCTTTTGTAATAGACTTTGCTAGGAGGCTTTCAGCGGTCCTTCATACTGAATAGAATATTTGACTTGTGACTTGGAGAGCTCTGTTTGACAACAGTACATGGTCATACCTAAACCCTCTGTCTCATGACAGCCTATAATTGGGTCACTCCAAGGAAGCAGGAAATCCAAGTAGTAGATCTTAAAATGCTATGCTTATGCTACGATATGGTATTTTATTATGTGAAGGTCTCTGCTTTTTCAAACAACACAAGCTTTTTAAATTTGTTTTTTGGTTGTTTTTTTTTTTTGTTTTTTTGTTTTTTTTAGTTTATTTTTTGAGAGAGAGAGAACAGGGGAGGGGCAGAGAGAGAGAGAGTGAGAGAGAATCCCAAGCAAGCCCCACACTGTCAGCACAGAACCCAGTGGGGCCTGAACCCACGAACCACGAGACCATGACCTGAGCCGAAATCAAGAATTGGACACTTAACCGACTGAGCCACCCCGGTGCCCCCGCAACACAAGCTTTTTAAAGTTAACGCTCCAAGGAACCTTTTTAGACACTTTTTCCTTAATCTCCCCCCACCGTGAAATTTTAATCTCAGATACCTAAGTCCATCTGTTTACAGGCCGTGTATACGTTTGTGCTTTATATATAAAAAGTAAGGTTTTTTTGTATCCTTCAGAAGCCGTTCTTTGCCCTCTTCAGGGTGATACCGCCCTCACCGAGAACGCATGGAGTAGATGGAGAAGTGAAGGATAAATCTCATGTGTATTACAATAATATGTTTTGTATCATAATAGTATATTTTAGAATATCTTTCTTGAATAAATACAATCCATAGATTATTTTGGTTCTAATAGCACTGCGATCCTTTGGTTACCTGAAGGCCACATCGTACAGCTGCAAAGACAATAATGTTTCATCCACAGAGAGCTTCAGAGTCCATAGTTCCCCTCCAAACAGCTAGATAATCAGAATTGTTGGTGATACTGGTGAATTTTCCAGTATTGTTTTTCCCTGGGATTCCTTGATGTGTGAAGGTACTACTTAAGTACTACTATTGAATAAATTTAAGGGGCACCTGCGTTTTTCCCCTCAAAATCCCCCCCATCTGGACCTGAGCCCCACATAAAGAACTTTCGTGTCTGAGGGAGTAGAGAGAGACTGCCATTAGCTTTCCTCAGCACTTATCCTTTACACACCATCTCGTGTGCTTTGTGGGTTTTTCCTGTGTATTTCTGTGTCTGTCTTTTTATTGTCGCTTCCTGCCTCTGTCTCCTTTTATCTTCTGCTCTCTCTGCTTTCACCAATACTGCGCTCATCTCTCCTGCCCTCCCTCCACTTCCCCCCTCTCCTACATGTCCTCTCCTCTGTTTTCATCCAGGACTATGAGAGTAAGTTGCAGGCCTTGCAGAAGCAAGTTGAGACCCGCTCCCTCGCTGCCGAGACAACGGAAGAGGAGGAAGAGGAGGAAGAAGGTGAAATCTAGAGATGGAAACTTCCTACTGTAGATCTTTTGGATCTGTACTATCAGATTAACCCTTTATTTGTGGTCAAAGCTGGATTTGATCATAGGTGACCCTACCATTTATTGGTATCTTACCGAGCCGGTTTAAAGGTGATTCAAGAGATTCTCCATTCTACAGACTGTGCTCTCTGACGTGGGAGTGGGGCTGACAGTGTTCCCCGGGGCACAAGATTTCTTAGCTTGGTCTTCACAAAAGTCTCTTAGGCAGTTTACATATATGTTTCATATTACTGTATATATGAAGTTCACGTATATGTTACAGATAAATTAACTTTGAAGGAACTCTATGTACTAAATTCATTTTTTAATAGTGAAGTAAAATTTTGACCTTTTTGCTTCCTGTACTAGCAAGAAAAATAGATACACGTGAAGTTGCACGATATACTGGAGGACTTTTCTTTATTATAAGCCCTCTAATAGATATGTGTATTTTTTTAAAGGAAGTGTATTTCTTTTCTTTTTTAAAATTTTTTAATTTTTAATTTTTAATTTTTTTGAAGTATAGTTCTTTGATACATTGCTTTATTTACTTTTTTGATGTTTGTTTATTTATTTTAAAAGAGTGTGGGCATGAGCAGGGGAGGGGCAGAGAGAGAGGATCCCAAGCAGGCTCCATGCTCAGCACAGAGCCCGACGCAGGGCTCGATCTCACGGATTGTGAGATCATGACCTGAGCTGAAATCAAAAGAGTAGACGCTTAGCTGACTGAGCCACCCAGGCGCCCCCGTACTGTTTTAAATATCAGGATTTTTTGAGTTTTCTGAAATGTATATGCTACCTTCACAACATCAGCAGAATTTAGTAAGCGTTACAAGAAGAAGACAAAAGCAAGTGAATGGAGAAAAACTGGACAATACTTTAACTTGATAAGAGAGATGAGGTAGAGGAGAGACGTAATTGCTACATAGTTAGGAGATCACCGTTAATCATGCTTCGTTTGCCCTTTCAGTTCCTTGGACACAACATGAATTTGAGCTGGCCCAGTGGGCCTTCCGGAAATGGAAGTCTCACCAGTTTACTTCATTAAGGGACTTACTCTGGGGCAATGCTGTTTACCTGAAGGAGGCCAACGCCATCAGTGTGGAACTGAAGAAGAAGGTACAGAGGGCGGGAGAATATGGGTCGTCTGGAGACACAGCTGAGTCCGAGGGGGTTCGTGGCTCCCAGTCTTGAGCTGACCTTTCCCTTGGGTGAACTCAGGTGCTTTTTGCTATGAAACAGGTTTATATGTGCCTTTCTTTTACATATGTGCCTGGAACGTGGTAGATACTAATTAAATATTGATTACATGACATTTTTAAAAGAACACGTTTTCTAGCTTGTTTACAGAGGAGGAGACTATTCCGACAAGAGCTAGGGAAACATGTTAGTAGGAGGAAGCTACTCTTGCGCTTCTGAAATTCTCAATTTGCTTTTAGTTCTCTGCCGTTACATTTACAGCTGCAAGTCCTAAGTGCCCCTCCTCCTCTAGGGTGTGAGAGGCAGCTTTGTGCAGTGGACAAGCGCTCTGCCCTCAGCCGGCTGGATTCCAATTCCAGCTCTCCTGGTTGCGTTGACTCTGACGCCCCTGCGCCTCCATTTCCTCATCCATAAAGTGGGCTTGGCAGCAGCCCCTGCCATCTAGGGTTTTGGGAGGGATGAAACAGTAAGGACATGTAAAGAGCTGGAATAGCTCTTGGACGTGGTAAAAGACGATAAATGTTCCCGATCTTCCTCATTACCGAACCGTCACAGTGCATCTCCAATTCACGTGCTGAATCCCACTGTATGTGCCACCGCCGAATGGCCCGGGGGCCGCAAGATGATGGGGGGTGGGCAGTGTCACATGGTAGGAGAGAGCACAGACTGCCCAGCTTTGGGGAGATTCAGTCTCTTCCCCGAGGGCTATCGTCTAGTTCTGTGAAATAGGGATAAGACGTCTTCTTCATTCACAATCTCAGCAACCCATTTCGTTTTGTAATTCTTTATCTACTCTCTTCAAGTAGACAAAATGAAGGCACAGACTGTGTCTCAGATGTAATCAATATTTGTAGGCGAAAACGCGGGGCAGTAGCGAGAAATAAATGACATGGTGCTTGAAAAGCACTTACCGTACAGTGAACACTTTTAAGAGTAGCGCTTGTGACCCTGGAATTTCGACCGGAAAGCCGGCCGTGACGCTTCCACCCCCTCTCTGTGGGGCGCTCGAGACAGACTCGCGGGTCCCCCCCTTTGTTCTCTTGTGTACGTTCTCAAGAGTCTTCACTCAGTCACCAAAGGTACGTGCACTGAGGTTTTAGTTTGTGTGAACACACTGGGCCAGGGCAGGAAAACAGAGTCTGGAAATAGCTTCGTTTGACATCAGGATGGTTCTCTACGACTAGTGTACAAGTGGCCGTATTTTCCCCCGTTAATCGCAAGCTGTTTGTTGAGCACATGCTACTCGTCTGACCTCTTCCCTGTGGGGCGTGATTCTGTCGCCTTGTTTCTGAAGCTGACTTGCCGAAAACACGGAGGCCATTTGCATGGTTTATTCCGTTCACGTAGGTGCAGTTCCAGTTCGTTCTGCTGACCGACACCTTGTACTCCCCTCTGCCTCCGGAGTTACTTCCCACTGAGGTGGACAAAACTCATGAAGACAGGCCTTTCCCGCGGACGGTGGTGGCGGTCGAAGTGCAGGATCTGAAGAACGGAGCGACGCATTATTGGTCTTTGGAGAAACTCAAGTATGGAAACATTCCTCGTGAAGGAAGTGGTGTTTTATTTAGGGAATAATGGTGGCTTGCTCAGATGGGCTCCCTCAGACTCTCTGTTCTGGGAGGAGGTCGCTGTTGCATCCTTTTCTGTGGTTCTGGATGGTTTGGAAGTATCTTCCATGCAAGATTAAAATGTCATTGTGACATTTACTGTCCATCCATTTTCTTCTGAGTGAGTGGATCCCACTCTGACACCTTTGGCACTTGTAGATATGATCTAAATTGTCCCTCCGTAGACCCTGTTACATTTTCTTTCTTTTTTTTTTTTATTATTTTTTAATGTTTATTTATTCTTGAGAGACAGAGACAGAGACAGAGACAGAGACAGAGCATGAGTAGGAGAGGGGCAGAGCTAGAGAGGAACACAGAATCCGAAGCAGGCTCCAGGCTCTGAGCTGTCAGCACAAGAGTCTGACGTGGGGCTCAAACTCACAAGCCGTGAGATCATGACCTGAGCCGAAGTCAGACGCTCAGCCGACTGAGCCACCCAGGTGCCCCTCTTACGTTTTCAATGCTCCAGTCTCATGATACCTATTTCTATCTTGGATGTAATAACTAGTTATCTTTTCTGTTCTGGAGGATGATGAGTAAAAAACAGGAAAGTTATAATGTAGTTTTCTCCTTTGCATTTAAGTTGATGACATGTTTTCTACTGTTGGGTATATTGGAGGTGTCCTCTACCATTGAACTATATTTCTCCTATAATTCAGCAGAGGTCAGGTAGCCATTTTTTTGCTTTTGGTGGCTTGTGTCTAGACTCAGACACTTTGGATACTGAGTGTTTGAGTTTCTGTACTTCTGGCCTTCATTCTTTTTTAATATCATTAAATGGTGGAAGCAGCTTTTGTTTTGTTTTGTTTTTAAATCTTGCATGGAAGATGCTTCCAAAGTGAAATTGTAATACAATCTCATGATGTTAACCCGGTGCACTTTATGTTTGTGTTTATGCAGGCAGAGGCTGGATTTGATGCGAGAGATGTATGACAGAGCAGGTGAGGTGGCCTCTGGTGCCCAGGATGAAAGCGAAGCCACCGTGACTGGCAGCGATCCATTTTATGATCGATTCCATTGGTTCAAATTGGTAGGAAGGTACGTGATGATTTCATTGGTGTCTTCTTTTTAAATAGTGAATGGTTTTGTTTCAACCTCAGCAGATATTACAGAAAGTTAAAAGAAAGTGTATAAAAATGCTCCGTGTAAAAAAATTTAAAAATGTTCCATGTATAATCTTATCCACTCATACACAACCACTGTATTATTTGGTATATTTCCCTTCATTTTATTCAGCGTGCGGATTTAAGTCTCAACTTTCGGCTAGAGTAATTCACAATCTTCCTTGCCTCTTACAGTTGAACGAGATAGATTTATTTTTTAAAGTTTATATATCTTTGAGAGGGAGGGAGGGAGGAAGGGAGAGAGAGAGAGAGAGAAAACGTGAGTGGGGGGGGCAGAGAGAGAGAGAGAGAGAGAGAGAGAGAACATGAGTGGGGGAGGGGCAAGGGTAGAGGGAGAGAGAGAATCCCAAGCAGGCTCCACACTGCCAGCCCAGAGCCCGACATGGGGCCTGAACCCATGCACCAACCGTGAGACCATGACCCGAGACAAAGTCAAGTGTCGGAAAAAAAAAAAAAGAAAGGCAAGTGTCAGACTCCCAGTGAACCAACCATTCAGGCACCCCTGAACGAGACAGATTTAAAAGAAAACCTGTGTCTGTATCCTGCCCAGTTTAAAATCATAGAATGACTTACAGCTTACCATCTTGCGACTTCTCCATGATCCGATGTGTCCTCACTTTTTTTTTTTTTTTTTTTTTTAAAGCAGTTTATCTCACGATAGTCTTTGTAAGGGTGAGCCAACCACATACCTTGGTCATCCTCTTGAGCCTCTTTTGTGTGTACATAAATTTCAACATGTAGTGAAAACAGATAATGCCTCTGGGAATCCATACTGAGTCCAAGTTCTTAGATGTTTAGAATTTTAAAAGCAGAGAGATGTAAGTTTTAGCTTAATGATTTCGGAATTTCAATTGTTTTTTAAATTTTTTTTTTTTTTTTTTAACGTTTATTTATTTTTGAGACAGAGAGAGACAGAGCATGAACAGGGGAGGGGCAGAGAGAGAGGGAGACACAGAATCTGAAACAGGCTCCAGGCTCTGAGCCGTCAGCCCAGAGCCTGACGCGGGGCTCGAACTCACGGACCGCGAGATCGTGACCTGAGCCGAAGTCGGACGCTTAACCGACTGAGCCACCCAGGCGCCCCTCAATTGTTTTTTAATTGCAAAAATTTTCTGACCGTTTTAAAGGAACTGGGTATAAAGGAGGAGCAAAGTCATAGTATTTTGTAGAAATGAAGTTTAAATCCTTTCCGTTCTACTCCAATAGTGGAGCGTTTTTCAAGAGTTGAGTTGGCCAAACACCTCTCACCCAAGCAAGGCACGAAACTTGCTTTGCTATACGCCATTCCATCCATCTTGTTTTCTGCTCAGAGATGATGTGGGAATCGGGGTAAAGATCTAAACCATATTTTTGCACCAAGTGTTGAGTGGCTCCTTTGAGGCCTGGCCGCCGATCTTTCGTGTGACCCGGAAAGTAGAAACATTTTTACAGCACACTATTCACCTGAGATCTTCTACTCGTGTGTTTCCTTTGCTTTTCTTATTCTAAGGATCAGTCCTTGTTGCCTTTCACCTGAACCAGAGGATTTATGCTGATTTTACCCTTTGCTCTTCCACTCGCTTGTACCGTGTTGGCTCCCCAGTGGGTTCTGTCCTTTTGGCACCTGTAGCTTCCTGTTTAACCGGCTGTTCCTCTCTCCTTGGCTGTGTCCGTCGGCGTCTTCCCTGCTGCCTAGCTCCCCCATTTTCCACGGCTGTGTGAACGAGCGCCTTGCGGACCGCACACCCTCCCCCACTTTTTCCACGGCCGACTCCGACGTCACTGAGCTGGCTGACGAGCAGCAAGACGACATGGAGGATTTTGAGGACGAGGCGCTCGTGGACGACACCGGCTCTGACGCAGGGACGGAGGAGGGATCAGAGCTCTTCAGTGACGGGCATGACCCGTTTTACGACCGATCCCCGTGGTTCATTTTAGTGGGAAGGTTGGTGAGGTTATCGTCAGAAGGGCGAAAAGGGACCAGCTCTTGCGTTAACGAGGCTCCTTGTGCAATTTTGGACGGTCTCTCCTCAGCAGATCAGCCTGTGACAGGCCAGTCTGGCGAGAGACGGGCCCTCGGGCAGCGTTTGTGAGGTGCGCAGCCTGCTTGGCATAGCACGCGGCGGTGTGTGAGGGCTCTGAGTGGAGGACCCCTGGTCTTCGGGTGCCCAGTGACTTCCTTCCGAAGGACGAAACCCCAGAGGAGAAAGGAATGAAAGCTAAGAGTCACAGGTTACAGGGTCGAAGAATGTTGCCGGTGTTCTAACGCTTCCGTTTTGTAGGAAGGGGAGCGAGGAAGCGTGTGGGGGTGACTTGAGAGCAGAGCAAGTCCATGGTTGGGCACACCGGCCGGAATCGAGAGGACAGGAGTGGAATCGGGAGGAGCGTTAGTTTCTCTGGGTGCAAACGAGAATCAGGAACACGAAGTTTGCTTCTGTCTGAGACGGATGCCTTTCTTTGGCCGGTTTCGCCGAGCCCATCTGAGGTGTTTGGCTTCTGCTAAAATTTCACCTGCAGGCTTTACGATGAATCTCATGAAGTGATCTGTTGACACCATCAACAATGGATATGTGTTCAGCACTGCATGAGACTGCTTTGTGTTCAGTTTGACTTTCCAAACTGAGGCCTTGTCTCTGACCCCATCTGTCAGTGCTGCAGAGCTCTCACGCACACCCTCCTAATACTGGAGGCTTTGTCCGAACCCGGTCTTCACGCTCAAGTAAGTTTCATTACGAATTCCACAGTGCAGCACCCACTGGATTAATACAAAAGTCTGCCTAGGTTTTAAAGTATGAAATTTAATTGTAACGCCTCATTAGGGCCACACATTTTGAAAATAGGGAATTATGTCAGTGTTAAATGGGTAAGTGCCAGTTATCTAGAAATTGAAGGGCAGTGAGTGTCCCGACCCAGTGGGGATTTTAGGTTCTGAAACTGAGCTCCTCGCGTGGTGTCGGCATGTCCTTGCCTGGCAAGGACTGCGTGACTACTGAAGCAAACGATCGCTGTTTAGGGAGAGAGGGGAAAGAAGAGGTTTCTTGTAGACATGAAAGTCTCAGATATGACCGTGGGTCGTAATTTAATGTTAGACAGTCTTGGGGTCTTATGAAGGGGAGGGGCATTTATTCAGTGTTCCCTTGAATAAACATGAAGGGATTATGCAGCCATGACTGTTGTGTTTTATTAGCGTATTGCCAGGAATAGATGCTTAGTATTTCGGAGAAGATGATTTATATTAAATCTGAGAAAAGTAGTTCTGTGTACAAATAATGGGACCATGCGCTCTTTGTATTTTATGGCTGTGTGCGTTCTAAAAAGGTCGGAAGTTAGAACCAAGTCTCTGTTCAAAAACGGCTCGGTCCCCGTGCCAGTTGCGCAGCTTCTGACGCCACCCGTTCGTGTCGTACTCTGTCAACACAGTGAGGAGTGTGGAGCTTCGCCTCACATGGCACTTCGGGAAGAGCACTGGCCCTGACTGTCTGAAGTCTGAGTCCTAGCTTAGGCTTAACTTAAACCGAGGCCTCTTGGGTTCTCGAGTGCACAATGATGAGTTAGGTGGGAAAACAAAGAGCCTTAAAGATCCTTTACATCTTTGAGATTCTGTCATCCACACTAGCGAAACGAGTATCTTGGTGAAGAGTTCTACTCCAAGGCGTTTGTATTTTGAGTCACTTGTATGGAAAACTGAAGTCAGAATCCCACTTAATGTGGACATTCACTGGCTTTTTCTAAAATATGTGCGTTATTTTCTCTATGGTTTTATTCATTGTGATCATATCTGATACAAGTTAGGTAAAAGCAATCAACTCTGCTCTGATTTTCAGTTGAAGTGTCTGTTTGACACTTTAAAGACACACTAAAGAGCCTTTCAGGAATGGATTTTTCCATGTGTTTGGTTTCCCTGGGTTCTAAGACTAACTTTACCTTGCAAGGAAGAGGTTGGGGGAGGAGGTGAGATCATGGCGATCAGAGGAGTGAAAGATAGCTCTTTACTTTTGCCCTCAACTACATTTTGCATCCACAACCAAAACTGATACCTGTGCAACATCACCCAGTTGTGTAGTGGTCAACATCTGGGTAAGAGAAGTGACCTCTTTCCTGTTTTTGTGATTCACAAGATTGGCCTTTCCCTATTGGCACGTTAATTGCAAATACAATTCCCTCGTAAAATTTTCCAGTTTCTTGTGAAATTCCATTTGTAGGTTTTGTTTCTTGGCCTTGGCTGCCTCTGGTGAATTTTTATGTGAATGTTAAAAGAGCTTGTCCCTTTAGCTGTTCTCTTATGGCATGCTGGGATGTTATGAACCATCCGTCATAATTTGGGATGAAATGTAAAATATTTAAGCTAGTCTCTGGGTTAAAAGGGAGTAAAGATGGTTATTCTAATACCTAAGTCTGAACTGACATTTTTTTTTTCTGTAACTAGAACCATAATTATACTGATTTGTCTTATCTTTATGTTGACAAAATTTGTTTCCCTCCTTGATGTAACTTCACAGAATTTATGCTAATATATCCTTTACATCTTACCCTGTCTCATCCCTGTTCTCCTTCAGTCTGCTAGCTCAAAGTAGAAGGACTCTCAAGAATGCAGAGTATTTATTAAAATTCCAGTTTAAAAAACTTCAGAGGAGAACTTAACACAGCATTGACTTTGGGCTGAGGACTCTGTTCTGATAATAGGACAGGGAGCTGTCTGGCGACTGTGCCCTTATGTGGCCACAGTGCCCCTGCCACTGCTATAGGATTACAGAATTCTCTTCTAAAAAGGGAAATTTGCAAGAATACTTTCTGTTTTTTCACCTTTGCAATAGCCATTGCCATGGGCAGAAAGGAGATTCTTGTCTTTAACGTGTGCTCAAACAGTGCTTTGTTGTAATGTGTGTGTGTGAACATGATATGTGGTGCCTTCAAGTGGTAAGCTTTTTGAAAATTAGAAACAGGGGTTCCTGCTCTAAGTATAAAACCAGCTATGCAAATCAAGACAAGCGAGGAACCTAAACTTGTTCTATATAGTTAATGTCCATCTTATAGCTTAGAAAAATCAACCTAGTATGTAAGGTTGGATGGCTTTGCTTCTCTACCTCTGGTGTAACCCATTTTTCTGGGAAATGTTCCATTTCTACTTAAAGATAGAGAGCACATCATTTTTTCTTCACTTACGTACCTAGACGTTAAGTCGTACGCCAGATATTTATTGAGTATGTTTACTCAGATATGCCAGACCCTCTGTAGGCAGGGGCAGGCAAAACCAGACGTGATTTCTGCTCTCACAGGTTTGCAGTCTGGTGGGCGAGACAGACAGATAATCACATAAATAAACGGAAATCATAGCAATGATGGAATCGTGTTACCGAGACCATTTAACACCAGAGGCCGTGGGGGGCTGGGGCGTGGGGGGTGGGTGGGAAGCGGGGGCTGTCGTGAGAGCGGTGTTCAGACTAAGACCTGAAGGTGTGAAATCAGTGGTGTGAGGTGGGTCGCAGCGTTCAGGGAGGACTCCAGGCAGGGGACAAGAATGTGCAGTGGCTCGGTGATGGCCAGGCATCGAATGCCAGCAGGTGTGGCCGGAATGCCATTGAGAGACAGAGGTGGTCTGTGTGGTGCCGCCTTGGAAGTGAAACGATCCATTTGGTACCTTAAGCCAGATTCTTAGTCTTTAAACTCTGTCACAGCACTTTGATGTTTGAGAGTCTCGTTTGTAACCCTTTTTAGAAGACTTTTCATTTTTTAATTTTTATACAACAAAGTCTTAATCCTCTGTTTCTTAGCATTTCCCTCCCCGCCTTTGGAGCAGACTGAAAGGGAAATAGACTTCATTTGATCTGATTCAGTGTTTTATTTACAGTTAGTTATTTTTGTTATACTTTTCATTCACATTTCATTTATGCTCTTAGAGTTTTATTAACATTTGTTTTTCTGTGGTGTATTTTGTCTATTTTCTGTGTGTGGTTTTTTTTTTTTCATTGCATTGAGTTGAAACCCCACAGATCCCCTCCATCTTCTTTTCTCTTTGTTTTAAAGTAGATACAGAGCAGGAAAAGAAGCAGAAAGTCACATGTGTCACGTTCAGTTACGTTTGATTCCTTGGTGCAAATGTTTGCTCTTTGTTTTGCCTTGTGTTCAAAGATCAGCATATACCAAGTCGGAAGACAGGAGTAACAGTGGGAACTAGATTCTATATCCCATCCACTGATTGACGTGAACACTCCTAAGCTTTGTGATCGCATTTTTATTATTTAAAAAAACCCTCAGTAGCTACAAAATAACGGAAGAAGTAAAAAGAGTGCAAATGTGCTATAGGACTGCTAGTTTGTTTGAAATCGACCATGTGAGGTCTGTAACCTCCCTTCTGTGTTTGCATTTCTGAGTTAAGTTTTGGATCCAGGAGCAAAAGCAGCCCTTTAGAGATCAGCTGTATTCTCCCTCAACATTTGTCTCAGTGCCCTTCCAGGGTCTCCTATATGCTTGCTACGCAGAAACTTCTAGCTACAGAGCCTCTCTGTTCATGTGTGTCAGTCACCTGCCTGAAGATAACAGTCATTTCCTAGGGGAAAAATAAAGACCCATAATGCTGTGACTTGAAATCTATTTTAGAGTAATTAACTGTGTTTCATCACATTTCCCTGCCTTTTTTGTCTCCTGATTTCTGTTTTATCTGTTGGGAGAAACAAAACAAAACACCTTTATAATTGCTTATGTTGAAAGGTGAGGCTCTTCGGTGGGCTCCCTTCTCTCCACCCTTAGCAGCATCCATAGGGCCGTACCTCGAAAGTCTGCTTCCAATTGTTACTCTTCGACCTCCAACTAGTCTTTTTTTTTTTTTAACTCATCATTTTTATAGGAAGTAATTTGGTATAAGTTGGTCTTTGTCAACTGCTTTACCAAGCATTTGCATTTCTTTCTGTATCATCTGTGCTGAAAAAGCAATGGGGGCGGGGGCGGGAGGGGGCAGTCTGGGAGTACAGAACAGAAAGGTGACCTTAAGACAGGGCCCAGAAGCCAGCTCACAGTTTCTTGAAGATATTCTCGGTAACTCTGAAAGCCATCCTCTCTGTCTGTGGGATGCTCAGATGTTTGTCTGCCGGTTTCTGTCTCCAGGGCATTTGTTTACCTGAGCAACCTGCTGTATCCTGTGCCCCTGATTCACAGGGTGGCCATTGTCAGTGAGAAGGGTGAAGTGCGGGGATTTCTGCGTGTGGCTGTGCAGGCCATTGCAGGTAGGTGACCCTCTCCCGGACTGGGAGCTGGGGAGTCTTTGCCTAGAGACAGAGCAGTCCCATTGTGTGGGGGCCACGCTTCGGTTACGTGATTGACGGGCTGCCTTGGAGAAAGCCTTTACTGCTTCCTTTTAGTTATTATTCCCGAGTATCATAAACGGATTCTATTTAGTCTGGGCTACAGCTATTTTGGAGTAACGGGACGAAGGGATCTCCTTTAACAGGAAGAACAACTCTCGGATTGACTTTATAAAAGACATTGGTAAAACTGCTTCAGAAGTAACAGGATTTCCACGACTCTGTCTTGCTTAATTTTCTTGCAGGGTACTTCTAGTAGACCTCTCTGTCCTTTGACTCTCTTTTGTTGGGCATGGATCAAGATTCAGATATTTTATACTTTTCCATGATCCAGCCTACATTCTGAGGGAAGAATGTGGCCATTTCCTGTAGTTTTTGTCTTTTAATTTCCAAGTGCCATGTTGTGTTGAGCGACCTTTCAGCTTCTCCCCATGGAAATCTGTGGCATAGTCGCCAGGGTGGAGTTTATGAAAATCTCTGCAAATACTCCTTCTTCAAATATTTGTTGGGTGGTATTGAACATCATCTTGCCAAGCGAAGGATCGGTATTTCTAGGTATGACATTTGAACAATATCAAGGATAAAACTGGTTCTTTATGAACTAGTCTCATTTGAGCTAAGCAGGTTGGTAAATTTACCTGAGTAGAGCTGGAAGCAGCCCTTTGTGACTTTCCTGCTTCCAGCTTTTCTTCCTTTCTTATGCATAAGCCTTATTCTTTAATATCTCTTACTAAAGTTCTCGAACCGGAGGGCTCCACTACTTTCCTATTTATGATCTAACAGGAGCCATTCCCCCCTGCCCCGTATGTAGTCTCACTTGATCCTTTTTTTTCCCCCCCTACTTAGCGGATGAGGAAGCTCCTGATTATGGCTCTGGAATTCGACAATCAGGAACAGCTAAAATATCTTTTGATAACGAGTACTTTAACCAGGTGAGGAGCCTTCTGGAAGGAGAAAAACCTCAGAAAAGGAGAAAGTGGAAGACAGGTTTATAAGGAGGGTGTTCACTGGAGAACCGTTCTTCTGACTAGAGTCACAAAAGATGGGTAACCCCGGGGTTGTTCGTAGATCATGGGACACATCTAACACTTACAGAGGTAAAGGGGTATTTATATTTTATTGTATCGCCTTTTCTCAGGCAGCTCTCAATGCACATAGTTTTCCAGTCACCGTTACTTGTTGGGCAAATAGACATAAGTAAGGAGATTGGGGAAAACACACTGCCGTGCAGCTTGATCATCCGCCTGCTCCTGCCTGTTTTCAGAATGACTTTTCTTCCGTGGCAATGACTCGTTCTGGTCTGTCTCTGGAGGAACTGAGGATTGTGGAAGGGCAGGGTCAGAGTTCTGAGGTCATCACTCCTCCAGAAGAAATCAATCGAATGAATGACTTGGGTACGTAGACAGAGTTTACTATGACTGGGGACATTTTCAAAGAGGGGAAAATATTGAGCACTGTCAAGGGAGACGGTTGCTTTCATCCACTGGGAGCGGAAATGCTCTGCTCTCTCCTCTTTGAAAGGTGGTGTGCATTATTTGGATCACCTGTGTGCTAATTTGACCCTCTTTAGATTTGAAGTCAAGCACTTTGCTGGATGGTAAGATGGTCATGGAAGGGTTTTCTGAAGAGATTGGCAACCACCTGAAACTGGGCAGCGCCTTCACTTTCCGCGTGACAGTGCTGCAGGCCAGTGGGATCCTTCCGGAGTACGCAGACATCTTCTGTCAGTTCAAGTAAGCCGCCCCCGGTTCCGCCATCCTGGCTGTTGACCCAGTCCTCTGTGAACCGCAGGATGTACCACATATGTGACGTAGTACCGCTCTCATCAGGTACACAACCAGCAGTTTCTGAAATAAAGGCTTTCTTCACCCCAGATGGGACTGCTACCAGGCACGTAAAGTGGTATGAAAGAGAGTTAGCCGTGGGGAGGAGTGTGACCGTGCATCTGCCACAGGGTTCCGCTGTGGCCTGTCCCCTCTGCTGGCAGTACATGATCTGATCTAGATAAGCCTGTTTATTAGTCATTCTAATGCTCTTCGTGGAGCAGTATCTTACCAATAAACAAGCCTGAAGGCAGTGAATTGTCCATCCACCAATTATGCCTGTTCAATACTGACTTAAATAATATAAAGGAGAGTAAAATTCCACATCAGCTGAAAAATAGCTAGTATGTGGAGAAGATGTGACGGGTTTGGCTCCTCCTCCGCTACAAGCTCTCTCCAGCCTGTAACCCTCTTGAGCCCTGGAATTCTTTTTAAGACCTCCCTCGGAAAACACTTTTTTTGTCAGTCTTCAGTTTTAATGCCTTCAGTTTTACTGATATACATCAGTATATCTTTTCAGTACTTGTGAAGGGCCACAGAGAGTGACATCTGACCCGCCCTGTTCCATCAGTTGGCCCCTGGTGCCACCACGAGGCTGCTCTAGAAAGTTCTGCTGTCCCTCTCCCTCAGAATGTGCCTCGGCCTTCCCAGGCATCCTAATGCAGTTGACAAAGCACCGCCTTTCTAGAGATTTTAGCCAAGTCCTGAAGCAAACGTGATTACTGCACAGTAGACCACTAATGTCATTTGCTCTAACTCATAGTTGTTGTTGAAGTATTGATTTTGCCCATTCAGTGTGTTTTCACTGGCAACCCTAAGTTAACATGGGTGGGGGGGGGGGTGCAATGGAGTTTGCTAGATGAACCAGTTGCTTTGAGCTTTCATCGTTATTCTTGTGGGGCAACTGGAATATTTTAGGAAACAGACCTCCTTGGTTAACGGGCACCTGAAATGTCAGTAATGTTAGGTTGATCTTTTGTCCTAACATCTCCAAAGAGAGAGCAGCATCTCTACCTGGGGTCAGCTCTGGAGAGGACGGCATGTTGACTCATGTTGAAAGAAGATTCAGATTCTTCTTGAGCTATTACAGACTCTTATCTGGCTTGTGTAGAGAAGACACGGCCGTCAAGCAGTATGGACGATTTCATGCATGACCAGTGTGGAACCCCAGGATATTTGTACCTGCTGTAATCATAACATGGAGGAGTATAGATTGCAAATCAAGCGATGCCCCTGGAGCCTCTGGCACGTATGGTGTATGGTCTGGATAGGAAGAAATCGGAAGGAAAAAAAGGAGTAAGGTGTACAGGTGGGAGAGAAAGAGAGGGCTAAGGAGGAGAGTGAGAAGAAGACCAATAAGGTGCGTGCGGTGCGGAACGCTTCAGTGCCGGCAGCAGGTGGCATCTGGGATGAGGAATGCGGGGCAAAAGTACACCGCTGCCCTCAGACTCCGTGAACTGATTTGGAAGACAGGGAGTTCATAATCCTGGTTTCGGCACCCTATTCGAAGTATTCGTTCCTTTCCCCGCCTTGTTTTCTTGTGGGATGTCCTTCCGATGGCTATTTCTGTCTGGGAGTAAGTCTTTGTGTTGAGTTTTCTTTCATTCTCTACCTCTTTTCATTTCAGGCTAATAGGGAGGAAGAGAGAACAATAAAAACTCACAGTCTGTGAGAATAAGCAGAGTCTATCGCTTCACAAATATTTCAGGAGTATCTTCTGTATCTGGAGCACTGTAGGAGATACTCGCTGTCTCTCGGGGAGACAGGCATGTAAATACATTATTTTAAAGAGTGAAATTGCTGTCGAGGAGAAAACGGGTCCCTAGTGCTGTGGGAAGACAGAACTGTTTGGGTGAGCTGGGGAAGACTTCCTGGAGGAGCTGACATTTAAACCTAATCCTTGCAGGTCTTTAGGGAGACTCCTAGGCAAGAATGCCAAACACAGGCTTTAGCACTTCCTTGTAGAAGCCTGAATATGCCACATCTTTTCTACACAAAATGATTTTATAATCTTTTTTTCTCAGTAAAATATGTTCCTACAGAGAAACAGTAATTCCCTGAATTCACTCTTGCTCTGCTACCTGAGGTCTTGCATATGCGTTCAGGTGGCTAAGTGGTCAGCGTCAGTTAATCTTTCGGTCATTTTTGAAATAAAATCTAAAATGCTATCTGAGTGATCCTGGAAAACGTGCATTACAAGGAACTACAAATTACTTGGCTCAGTGAAAGCCTCTGCTGAAGTAGGCTGCTTCTTTCCATACGATCCAAGTCGGGTTCCTACGACATCGATGTTGATGAAACTGGTTAATGTGAAATTCACGTGTCTTATTTTTTTATTAAGCTTTTTGCATCGCCATGATGAAGCGTTCTCCACCGAACCCCTCAAAAACAACGGCAGAGGAAGTCCTCTGGGCTTTTATCACGTGCAGAATGTAAGTGGTTTTTGCCAAAGGCCTTGCAGGTTTGGGGGCCCCCACAGCTGCTGGTGTTAGGCCCTCGTCCTGTGTGGGCAGCCTCTGGCTTTCTCAGCCCAGGAAGGAGGATCGTCCAAACTGCTGTGCCTGGGGTTGGGCATGGGGGGCGGGGGGGAGCTTCCTGGTGAGAATAGACAATGGAGGGAGTGGCTAGAGCGGTGAGGTCATCCTCAGCGGACCGTGCAGCCAGCCTTCCCTGTGTAACAATGTGGGGGTTGGTCTGCCAGTAGAATCTTCCATCAGTTTGAATGTAGTGAGTTGTTTTTAGCGTTTCCTTCCTAGAAAAATAAGCACACTTAGTAGGAGTTTTGTTAAAGTTAATGTATTATCCTTTCAACTAGAAGATACTTACGTTGCTCAGTTGCAAATAAGGTTAAAAAAAAAACTACGTTATCTTTTGTAGCTAAATTAAGATTCAGTCTGTTTTCCTTGCAGCTGATACTATGATTAACCCGTTAGTGCCCCTTACAGCTCTCTCAGACGTGGAGTAAGACAACAGAGCCTCTGTCTCTTCCAGGAAGGGTCACCCAAACTCTGTTCGGAAGTCATCATCCTCACAATAGCTAACATTCTTTGAGAGCTTATTTTGTGTCAGTCACCGTTCTGAGACACTTGTGTGTCTTAATTCGTCTAATCCTCACCTTTCTACGGCAGACCCTCATGACCCCCAAATGACAGCTGAGATAACTGAGGCGCAGAACAGTTAAAGTCACTCACCAGGGTTGCAGAGCTCACAAGAGGCAGAGATGGGGTTTAAGCCCAGAGCGCTGTGGCTGTGGTGTCTAGGAGATTCGCTCCGACCTGAACCGCTCTCCTTCTCTTGTTAACCGTATTCACTGTCTAAAGTCCGAGCGGAAAGGACAGCTCTAAAGACGGAACGGCAAACGCGAAACCCACTTGCTTTATGTTTAATTGCATGAGTATGAGCGTGCGTGTATCTGAGAAATACTCACGAGGATAGTGTGCACAAGGACTGTGCTGACGCCACCAGGGAAGAGTGATGAATCACAGAGGGTTGTGTCCCCGAAGAGCTTAGGATGGTAGAGACATAAGACGCGTATTGAAACAGCAGTATCACATGGCCTAGAGACCTTGCTTATTAGCAAGGTATTTGTTAAATGCAAAGGAAGTAGAAAGGAGGGAAAGTTATTTCCATTAACAGAAGGATACTTTAGGTTACTTTTTCTGTGGGGGCAGGGGGCG
The DNA here is from genome assembly GCF_018350195.1 of Panthera tigris. NCBI lineage: Eukaryota > Metazoa > Chordata > Mammalia > Carnivora > Felidae > Panthera > Panthera tigris. Next base: position 7,362,891 of record NC_056667.1, read on the forward strand.
GGGTTGGTAGTTGGGTGGGGAAAGGAGGTGGGAACTTTCTGAAGGATGTAGCGTGATAAGAAAAGGTGGGTCAGACTTGGTTATGTACCTGGTGCCTTGTCAACAGGCATGGTTTTCTCACTGTCGTTACTATTCAAGCCAGGCCTGGAAGTCTGCGAATGACTTACAGGCACAGAGACAGGAGCAGGCCTTACAGGCAGGGCGATAGCCTGCGCAGGTCCTCAGGCACAACAGGGGAGAGAGGAGCGGCCGGTGAGTTTATGCCAAAACAGTAAGTGTGTAAAGGGCAGCAGGTGCGGATGACGGAGGGTCTTGAAGGCCTAAAGTTTATTACTAAAGTTGCTTTAGAATGAAAACCAGTGCGGAGCCCCTGTCTTGGTGTGGGAGACCCGCAGAGTCAAATCCCCAGCACACCCTGGCTACTCAGAAGTGCTAAAATTCTGACTGCAGCAAAAATGTGTGTTTGTTAGAGTAATTCATTCCCTAATCTAGCTTGGCTTTATTCCTCATTAGATTGCAGTGGAGGTCACGGAATCATTCGTGGACTATATCAAAACCAAGCCGATAGTATTTGAAGTCTTTGGGCATTATCAGCAGCACCCGCTTCATCTGCAAGGACAGGACCTTAACAGGTTTGGACCAGAGAAGCAAAGATTCTTGTTGCTGATATTATCGTTGGCCTGTTCTTACTGTCATTGCCACTTGACGGGAAGGAAGAAATCTTTTGCAGGACTCAGAGAACTGAAGAACGGTTTTCTGTGGTCCCTGATAATTTCCTCTTTAGAAACGTCACCACCTTTTTTCTAAGCCACCGAACCACTAATTTAGGTAGAGCGCATTGAATTTTGCCCAGCTGACCTGGGGTGCTATCTCTTTTGTAGGAAGAGACTTTGAATAGGATAGAGAGTTGAGGTGATGCGACATGAGAATTCTGTGTCATTGTTCCTAACTAACCCAGAACTATATGAAGCATGAGCTGTAAGTAGAGACGTTGAAAGTGATGAGGAGAGCAGCAATGGGGCCTTTTGGGAGATGGCAGAGTGTCCGTGTTAGCAGAAAACTTCTCCTGTTTATTAACTGGGACACCCAAGGGCACTGTTGTTAAAATGTCTTAGCCTCAGTTTCACTGTGTGGGGTTATATCTGGTATCTGATACTAGGCCTCATTTGCAAGTGCCAGGGATCCGTTTCTAGAGGGGATTTAAATACGCCATTGATGGGACCCTTTCTCAGTCTTGAACTTTGTCCCCTTCCTTTGCAGCCCGCCTCAGCCATCTCGACGCTTCTTCCCTCCGCCCATGCCGCTCTCCAAGCCAGGTGAGCCCTCCTTGGGGTGACACGGCTCTGATTCTGATGGCTTTTCAGATAGAAACCATTTGCACATTCCCGCTCCACTTGGTGTGTGCTTACATATTCCTGTGTCTAGCAGGAGCTGGGATTCTTGGTTCCTGATTTAAATGGGAAGTCAGAAACGATAGGGCTCTCTCTCCCTGCCAACTTTCTGGTCTTCTTATTACAGGTTTGGATAAGCTCCCTGTCCCTAAATCTCTCTGCTTTTTGTATGTAACTCCTCATAACTGATTGGCGACCGCGCGTTTCTTTGCGTATCAAATGTATTCTGCATGTTCATTCATCTGTTTTGCTTTCTCTTCATTCTCATCCTCTCTCCTTGTTTGCCCACTTGCCACCTTCCCACCCCGCCCACACTTGCTCTCCACCTCCGTACTGCTGCTCTCCATCCTGCCTTCAGACCATGAGAGAAAGATTGAGCTGATTCGGTTTCTCGTAGCTGACTATGTGAATGTGCATGTGTTGGACGCGGTTTCTGAGCACGCCAACGCGCTTGCTTCCTCCGCTGTCGCCACCTTCCGGGATGGGGCAGACACATCGCCCCCTTTCCTCTCTCTGCCAGTTCCCGGCTGCCAGAGTGAGAGGGCACCTAAACGAGATGGTTAGTAGCCGACTTAGCTCTGCCTTAGATGTAGAACCGTCCTCCGGGCTCATCCTAAAGCCTGGCTCTCTGCGTACGAAACGCTGGGGTTTCTGCTTGCTGCTTGACCCGAACGTAGAGTCTAGCATGTTGTCAGGATCACGTTTCCTTTGGAGAGATGTGAGGACACACCTTCTCTCCTTGTGCCTCTTTCACATCGCCACATAAGGTGAGGGCCTCATTGTGTTTGCTCGTTTGGATTCTTTGTAATGGTATCTTTAATTTTCAAGAGTTTTATTAGCGAGTGGGTTTTGTTTTTGTTTTTTTAATGCTTCTGATTTCACTTTCTGACCATCAGGTGATCACCAGAATCAGTGTCACTATTTTTTTCTTGACTAGCATCACCAACTAGTGTGGAATTTAGCTGGAGTGAATAGTGCAGACAGGCTAACATTTGACTGGTGCTGTATGTATTGGGCCCCTTTAGATACTTCCTGGGTATCTAAATACCCAGATACTTCTTGGGTATCTAAATACCCAGGTATCTGTGAGTGGGTCCTCACGATACCTTTTCAAGATAGCGGGCTAAATATTAATGATCTACATTTTGTAGATGAGGAGACAGACTCCCAGAGATTAAGCAACTCAACCCAAGTCACATAGGTAGTTAGTGATTGAACGGTATTAGATCCCAAGCCACCGGACTCTCACTCCAGTGCTCCCAGGTTCTGAGCAGAGAGCGCTCTTTGTATTGCCAGATTTTAGAATTTCTGTGTAGTGTTTCAAAATACCCACCATGTAGAATTTGGAACTCTTGGAAATACTGTGTTTTTGGCTAACTTATTTCACCAGTACAGTTAATAATATGGAATTTAAATGTGAAGAAAATGTGTAACATAAGATCATTTATAGAATCCTGTATTTGCATCTTGGACCAGGGGTTCCTAAACTTACCCACACATTAGAGTGCCTAGAGGGGGTTCAGTCTTCTTGGCGGACTGGGTCCCACCCCTGGAGATTATGATTTACTTGCCTGGGCTTTGCTTTAAGATCCCTGGGTGACTCCAATGCACAGGGAGGTTTGGGCACCACTGGGTGGGAGCACGGGAGAGAGAAGAGAGCCTGTGACGTACGAGGCTCTGTCCACACTGTCTCTCCCACAGTGTTACCATGCTACACATGCCAGAACATATGACAGTCTAAGGAAGGTTTTTGAATAGTTTTGTGAGCACGTTCACTCTGCACGAAACCCGTTTTCTTGTCAGTGGATACTGTTTGTTGAGAGGCAGAAAGAAGCCGACTCTCCATTTTCCCAGTTCTCTGAATTTAGAGGCACTAATGCAGTGGATGGTGACATTTTTCCGAGTCTTCTGCATTGAAATGGAGCCCTGACTTTCGTTGCCTTTTTCCCAAGTGTGTCCTTGAAGAGAAGTTTATACTTTTACTAAGTAGACTCGGACCAGATTTTGACATTTTCTAAAAACTTTTGAAAGTTCCAGCTACCAAGTTAAACACCATGAGCAAAACCAGCCTTGGCCAGAGCATGAGCAAGTACGATCTTCTGGTTTGGTTTGAGATCAGTGAACTGGAGCCTACAGGAGAGTAAGTCCAACTTTCTAAATTTTTAAACAAGGGCAAAGTTTTTCAAAATTAAAAAATGCAATTTTGAGCCTCTCTGCTCATATTCAGGTTAATGAATCATCGTCACTGTTGACTTCCAGTTTTGAATTGAATTTTTGGTGGTGTTATTCTTTTGAATTAGATGTTTGTCAAAGAAGGGACTGTCCAGAATACTAATTTGCCTTCTTGTTAGCAACAGCAAGAACGTGGAGCCTGGCACCTTGTATGAGGGAAGAAAACTTACACAGTGGGTTTTAATAGCAGCAGAGCAAAGGGAATCAGAAGCATTTTGTGCATAGTATAGTCACAACTTATCTTAATAATCTCAGTGAGAGGATTTGAGGGCAGGATGTTTCTTTAGACCAGGGTTTCTCAGCCTTAGCACCGTTTTGGGCCAGATAAGTCTCCGTCATGGGGGCGGTCCTGTGTATCGTAGGATATGTAGTTGCCTCCCTGGCTTCTTCTCACAGGGGGCCAGGAGCACCTGCCTTCAGTGTGACAACCAAAAATGTCCTCAGACGTTACAAAGCACCCCCGGTTGAGGTCTGTTGTCCTAGATGAAAAGAATCAACATCAGCTTACTCTCTGTGTGTGAGCTGTGTTAGAGCGAGTGGTGAATATAATTCTTGTTCACAGTTGTCTCTAAATTGCGTTTGCAAAAACACAAAGAAAGATCCCATTCCTGGAACAGAGGCAAGGGGCTCTATTGGTTAATATAAAGGGTAAGGAAAAAATGTTATCCTAATGATCCTCTGTTTATAATGCTGAGTACCACCCTCACGATCATCTCCATGAAACATTTTTTGTGTTCCTACTGATAGGAGAGTCTGGCTGTGTCAGTCCCATATTTCGTTGTCAGTAGTGACACGGCTTTAAGAAGCTGTACTTTCCGTACACAGACCTATAATGTGATTATAACTTGCGTCATGAGGGAGACATAGTCATAGTAGTAGTTTCTACTGAGTTAATTGCTTTCTGATCCTTAAAAACTACCTGAAATCTGAAATGACCCCTTTCCTACCTCCTGACACTTGCTGTTGCAGTTGTACATTATTTATGGAATATCTGTTATGCGGGAGGCTGGGAGGGAGCCCAAAATGTTACTGTGCTTTGAGCACTTGGGTCTAGTAAGGGGGATGTGGCACGGATACGTGAGAAGGTTTATTAAATGCAAGTGACCGTGTGACTCACTGAATGCCCAAATGGTGAGGAAGACCAGGGAAACCGAGACCACTGGGGGATGTCGCAGCAGAGAAGACCTTGCGGGCGGAGCCCTCCGCGCAGGCGTCCCGTCTGACTGCTTTCTCTGCGTTTCTGTTCTTCTAGGTACATCCCAGCCGTGGTTGACCACACAGCGGGCTTGCCCTGCCAGGGGACATTTTTGCTTCACCAGGTACTAATGAGGGAGCCAGAGAGGGCCTAGGAGAGAGCCAAAACAGAGCTCTTTCTGTGTCTCTGTTTTCCCTCTCCACTTTAAGCAGATTTGGGGATCAGGAGACGTTGTACTTTTTTTTTCTTTTTTTGTACGTTTTTTAATGTTTCTTCCTCAGACCTTGGCTTGTATTATACCCTTGCTCATACGTAGAAATATATTTTGAGAGACCTATTTTGAAAAAGACTTTTATTCAACTACTATAATTTGTGCAGCTCGCATGTCATTTTATACAATTTTATTTTCTTGTATATAGTTCCCATGTTTGGAGACCGTACTTTTATAGTTAAAAGTTCTTAATGGGGATAGAGGATGGAAGTTGCAACGGACTAAAATCTGGCCATGAAATTCAGGTGTCCTCCTTTGGTAAATCAAAAGTGGATTCGGTCAGTGCTCCGACATGCCTACGCCCGGGGCGCCTGGCTGGCTCCGTCCGCGGAGCCCGTGACTCTTGATCTCGGGGTTGTGAGTTTAAGCCCCACGTCGGGCGTAGAGATTACTTAAAAGTAAAATCTTTAAGAAACATGCTTATCACCCAGGTGGGCGTAGGAGCTGAGGGTCTCATATTCTGGGTCTACCATCCAGCCGCTTGTTCTTAAAGCCATTCCAGAACCTGACTCTTCCTCAGTCCCCGGCCCATATCCCTTTGTTTAGAGTAACCGTGGAGGGGCGCCAAGGCGGCTCAGTCAGTAGAACGTGTGACCGATCTCAGGGTGTTGTGAGTTCAAGCCCCACGTTGGGCGTGGAGCCTACTTTAAAAAAAAAAAGAGAGAGTGGGGACAGCATTGCCCCCTCTCCGTTCCTCTCGTCTTGCCCACCCCCACACCATGCAGTCCAGAAAGCAGCACACAAGAGGAAATCCTAGACCGTCCCAGCTAAATTACAACCCTGCTCCGTTACCTAGGGCATCCAGCGAAGGATCACGGTGACCATTATCCATGAGAAGGGGAGTGAGCTCCATTGGAAGGATGTTCGTGAGCTGGTGGTAGGTGAGTACATTCCCTCAGCCGAGGACAGAGCCAGGCTTTTTAGAGGAACAGAGGGAATGTGCAGAAAGAGTACTGGAGAATATGTGGCCTGGAGTTTGAAACTACTCTGTTTCTCAACTCCCATCATTAGGGATATGTTATTCAACCAGCCATTATTTTTTTAATGCTTATTTATTTATTTTTGAGAGAGGGAGAGCAAGAGAGAGCGAGATTGGGGGAGGGGCAGAGCGGGAGGGGAGAGAGTGAGAGAGGGAGAGAGGGAGAATCCCAAACTGGCTCTGTGCTGTCAGCACAGAGCCCGACACAGGGCTCAATGTCATGAACCGTGAGATCATGACCTGAGCTGAAATCAAGAGTCAGATGCTTGACCAACTGAGCCACCCAGGTGCCCCGCAACCAACCGTTATTTTACTCAGCTACCATGGGAATGGCTCTGTTTTAAAGCTTCTGAGAGGGCATAAGAGAAGTGTCTGCTCATTGTAAGCCTGCGGTTTTGTTGAGGAGACGACATATGTATGTGCAAAGCAGTGGGGGGACGCCTGGCTGGCTTAGTCAGTAGAGCATTCGACTCTTGATCTCAGAGTCATGAGTTCAAGCCCCATGTAGAGTGTAGAGATTACTTAAATTAATAAATAAACTTAAAAAATAATAAATAAATAGAGCAGTTTGATGAGTAAGTGCCAAAATGAGGGCAAGTGAGAAAGACCCCGGGCTGAGAATTAACAATAGAAAGGATCCAGGAGGATCTTAACAGATGTGGGAAAAATTAGAAGGTTCTCATTTGTCTTGTTTTCCATACACAGAAACATCTTGAAAAGAGAGTCAGGAACATGTCTAACATGCAGATGGCTAGAAACCCATGGCCAAGGTCTCCTGATGAGAAGAAAAAACTGGATAAACCGTATAAGCTTTAGAGTCCAAGGCAGGGTTCTGGATCCTGTGTTGCCATGGACCCCTTTGGCAGTGGGGTAGCCTCAGAATTAATGTTTTTAAATGTAGAAAATAAAGTACGGTTGACCCCTGAACAGAGTAAGGGTTAGAAGTGCAGTTGGATAGGGGCATCTGGGTGGCTCAGTTGGTTAGGCATCCGACTTCGGCTCAGGTCATGATCTCACGGTTCGTGGGTTTGAGCCCCTTGTCGGGCTCTGTGCTGACAGCTCAGAGCCTGGAGCCTGCTTCAGATTCTGTGTCTCCCTCTCTCTCTGCCGCTCCCTCCCTCCCTCCCTCTCTCCCTCTCTCTTTCTGTCTCTCAAAAATAAACATTAAAAAAAATTGTTTTGAAGTGCAGTTGAATATTTGCATATAATTTTGACTCCCCACAATTTAACTGCTAACAGCCTCTTGTTGACCAGAGCCTTCCTGATAACGTAAACAGTTGATTCACATGTATTTTGTATGTTTTATGTATTATGTACTATATTCTTAAAGTAAGCTAGAGAAAAAAACGTTATTAAAAAAATTATAAGGGCGGGAGGGTGCACCTGAGTGGCTCAGTTAGTCAAGCGTCCGACTCTTGATCTCAGCTCCGGTCTTGATCTCAGCGTCACGAGTTTAAGCCTTGCTTTGGGCTTCACACTGGGCATGAAGCCTACTTTAAAAAAAAAAAAAAAAAAAAAAAACCATGGGGGAAGAAAATCATAAGAGAAAATATATTTACAATACTATCCTGTATTTACTGAAAAAACAACTGTGTGTAAGTGGACCCATGCAGTTCAAACCCGTGTTGTTCAAGGGTCAGCTGTACATAGGGTTACAAAGGGAACTAGTGATACTGAGATTGCTCAAATACTATATAAGTTCATAGTATAAGCTTTTCTTCATATTAATGCATTAAATGCATTAAAGAAGCAGCAGGTCTAATTTCTATCACTCAGAGCGGTGATGAATGTTGAGATATTCTACCTTAGTATGACATGAAAACATCTGATTTCTACAGGGATAGAGTCACAGCTTCTGCTGATTTTCCTGTGGAGTGTCTCCTCCCTTCATAATTGAAGGAAATGCCAAATTTTAGTCAGAGGCTCATGAAAATAAAGTTGTAATTTTTTTTTTCTCATTCAAGCTCATGGACCTCCTGAATTTTATACATAGACCCCTTGAGTATCTGTGGACCACATTAAGAACCCCTAGAAGGGAGATTGTACTCTCTTCTGTCTAGGGCAGTGGTTTTTGAAGCTTTTCTTTTTTATTATTGTTTTTTTTTATTTTAACAAACTCTTGTGTAGTCCTTACTCTATACCAGGTACTTTTCTGAATGCTCTAAAAATATTATTTAACATAACAAATACATAACATGGTTTTAACAATCATGTAAGGGAAGAATTGCTAATCACACTTCATAGAAGAGGAAACAAAGACTCAATATGCCTAAGCTTCACAGCCAGAAAGTGTTAAAGCTGAGATTTGAATCCAGTCTAGCTCCAGAGGCTCTGCTCTTAGCCTCTCTGCAGTACGTCCCCTAGTGTTCACTGGAAAACAGAGTTGTAGGATTTTGAACAGGAAAGTGGTGGGGCGCCTCCGTGGCTCAGTCGGTTAAGCATTCGATTTCAGCTCAGGTCAGGATCTTCTGTAAGTCGAGCCCCGTGTCGGGCATCTATGTTGATGGCTCAGAGCCTGGCACCCGCTTTGGATTCTGTGTCTCCCTTTCTCTCTGTTCCTCCCCCACTCACGCTCTGTCTCTCTCAAAAATAAATAAACATTAAAAAAAAATGTTTTTAAGCGGTATAATGAAGGCAGTGGCTTCAGAAGTCTCTGTAAGGTGAGTGTAGGGTGGATTGGAGAGGGGGATGAGGTGAGCAGCCAGGAGATCAGTGAAATGGCCATCGCAGTGTTCCAGACGGGAAGGGGGTGACCTTTGTGAGCAGGAGGTGGTATGAGAACTAGAAGTTGAGATGAGCATGAGAAACTCCAAACAAAGAGTCAGTAAGGTTTCACAATTGACCAAATGTGGGCAGGAAAGGGAAGACAACAGGGGGAAGAGTGGAGGACCATTTGGTGGTTGCCTAAGTGACCCTTCCGGCACCCGAAGGTACACAGGTTTAAAAGTCTCTCTTTGGCTTAATGAGTTTCTGTTGTTAAGTGTACCCCTGTCCTAGTTTCTTTATTCTTCCTCGTAGGCCGGATCAGGAACAAGGCTGAAGTGGATGAGGCTGCGGTCGATGCTATCCTCTCCCTAAATATTATCTCTGCCAAGTACCTGAAGTCCTCCCACAACTCCAGCAGGTAGGGCCCCTGCGCAGCGTGATGAGTCAGCCCGTGCAGGTTGACGCCACACCGTTAGATTCCCCATTCACCGGTGACTCCTGTCCGGGGGCAGAAACGAATTCCTCTTTCACTTCAGACATCCCTTTTCTCCCTGCCACTCTGCTCTCCAAAAGTAAATAATTGTGGAGCTACATGTATGTGGATCCGTTACCAATACTGAGTGAAAATACTCTCTCTGGGATAGAGTTTGAGTAGATGAAATACAGTCTTAGAGACGAGAACAGAAAAAGAAAATTCAGCATTCTTCCCAAGGGTTTAAAAGTACAAATTAATTATTGCTGAGACTAGGTGCTCTCCTATGAAGTGGTTGCTGCGGGAAAGGTCTGTCTGTCCTAAGTGTCATGGAAACGTGCCCTCCTGGGCCCAGCAAACCCTCCTGTGTTTATCCTTTGCTGCTGCCAGCATAGGCTCCAGGATTCTTAGTATTTGCTTTTCATTTTCGTTCACTTATAAAGGAGATAAATTCATACGTATAAACTCTTCTGACCAAGGTTATCTGCTGTAAATAATGAATTTTATTTTATTTTTAATTTTAAACTGGCTTCCCTTAAAATTCCATTTTATAATCAAGTGATGACAGACAATGCATAAAGTACATAGCCAGTCTTCTTTCCCATGTCAGACTGGAGATAAATCTTCTGGGCCCCTTACGTCCCCAGGAAAGGAGTTCTGTCACTGTGCACAGAGACTCCATTCCTGTATGTAGCAGTGGCTGGGAAACGGGTGGCTGTGTGTGCAGATGTGGGCTCAGAACACTGCCTTTGCATTACAGAAGGACTTCTGGATACTTCTGTGTATTCCTGAAAAACGTGCTCACATCTATGTTGGGAAGAGGGAGAGGAAAAATGAGACAAAAGGCAGAAATGGGATTAAAAGTTTGGGCCAGAGTTAATTTTTTTCCACCGTTTCCTTGTGTTACAGTTTTGCATAGGAAAGAGGAAAAAAAGCAAATATCTGTTCGCTTTTTGCCTGTAGGAGGAGCTGCAGGCGCTGTGAGGGAGAGGGACTGAGTATGAGGGTGTACCTGTAGGGGGGGCCAGGGCGGACAGAGGGACAGAAGCGTGCTCTGGTCCTCCCTGGTCCGTTCCTGGGCAGAATCGTGAGCGGTACCATTTCTCTGAAGTCCTCACTAACCCTGCATGGTATCCTCGCCTGCCGAGGCAGCCGGCATGCACCATGTTTTCTTTGCAGCTATGAGAAATAGATCCTAAATATTCCTAGGCTACTTAGCAAAACTCACAGGGAAGGATGATGTTTGGTTGAAACGCTGGTTGAGCTAAATGGCCTGTGTTAGAGTGACCTTCGGAAGTCCCGGGATTCATACCTGGCCGCAGGTCAGATGCAGCAGGAAATGAATTTGGCTTTTGTCAAAAGCAGCTTATCTTCCACAATAGAGGTGTAGAGTTAATTAATCAAAAAAGTCGGCCAACGTCAAGTAAAATAGAAAGATATGCACTTCGAACGTTTTAATTTAAGCTCCATAAATGTACATTATCTTGTCAAGCTCTTGCTGTAGGGCCAAGGCCTTGTCTTTAATTGTAGCCTTATTTATTGGACTTGGGATGCTCTTTCTTGCAAAAGCACACCCATAATTCATCGCCTGTGATTTTTAATCTTGTGGAGCAAGAAGTAGAAACCTCTGAAGAAAATCGAATGGCAAAATCCTGTCAGCTTTCTGTCATCTGTCATTACAATTTTAATATTTCCCTTTTTTATATTGATCACACCCAAACTTAGTTTGACAGCTGTTTTTTGACAGCTGAGTTGTTTGACAACTCAGCATTATCAAATCTTTTAAAAATGTTCAACTTAGTTTTGTTTCACACTGAGCAAAAATTATTTTTGCCCTCACGTTACATTGTTTTGCCTAATGCTGGATTAATTTAGATAATCATGGTAAGTACAACGGCATAAACAGGGTCAAGACCAGGTACTATTGACACTTGATAAGCACACCACTCGGTTCTAGGGAGCAGACTGTCTGGGTGGGTGAGATACCCATCTAGTTTAGGATGTTCAGCGCGTAATGGACATCCATCTTTCCATTTTAGGAATACGGAGAGCCTAAGCTAATTTGGCAAGTTGCTAAATGGAATTTGGTTAAGAGCTTTTGTTCGTTTCGCCTAAGGTTCAATGTTTAAAGGTGAACTTGAACTCCAGTGTGAGTGTGTTGTGCACGTGTGTCTAGGAGAGAGCACCTCTGGGTATTGATGGTGGCGTGTGACCAACAGGGGCCACTGCAGCTTTTCTTTCCAGTCCCGCATCTGTGTTACCGAATCGCTTTGGTTTTCCCTTAACTCTGCAGCAACTTCCTACCCCTTCCAGTACTGAGTCATCTGCAGAGAGGGGGTGTTAATAGAGGTGGTCTCCACAGTCCCTTCTGTGCCCAGCATTTTCCTTAATTAAATGTTTCGGGAAAGAGGGACCCATGTCACTGTAAGCTGTCTATCAAATTGTGCCCCATGGAGTTCTGTGTCAATTGTCCACTTGAATTTACTTTGCTTAACAGCAAATGTGTCTTATGTATTTTTTTTTTCGCTTTTGCTTTCCTCTCCTCTTTCCTTTTTTGTGCCACTGCTGCACTAACAAAAGCCTTTTCTGTGTTTTTGCAGGCTCTTTCTTGATAAGGACATTCCTAGGTATTTTCTGTTTGCTTTTTTGCACATAAAGATTCTAATCTATCAGAATGCTTTATGTCTTACATTGCTTGGACTACTATTTTAATTTAGTAGTTTTTCCCCGTGCAGACCTAGGATAGAGCAACACCTTCTCCGGCACCCTTTGTTCCCCGGGTTTTCCTGATGTGTATAGTTTCACACACAGCTTCTTAAATGATTGACAGAGTTCGTATTCTCTCATTCCATTTACTAGACCTGTCCATTTAATTCTTGTGCGCCTTTGGGTTTTCCTCTGCTGCATTACCAATTAGAGCGTTACTCCCCTCCTTTCGTGGAATCTCAGGCTGGGTTTTCTATTCTTTGTCTGTCCTGTCTCTGTCAGCAGCTTGAAAGGTTTGTTGCTCTGTAGCTTTGCATAATTACTCACTGTTTTCTTTGTTTTGTCCTATGCCGTAGAAGAGACCAGTTCAGCTATTTGGGCAGCTGAGTCTGTGAAAAATAGGCTGTTTATTTTTAAACATTTCTCTTTCTCTGTCAGGACTGCTTGTCTTATCTATTTTCTTCTTTTGCAGTAGAAAAAAGTCCTGGTTCAATAGTGAAGGAAGTCTTTGCCCATCTCTCTTCATCTGATTTAGGGAAGAAAAATGAAGGAAGTTATACATGACAACATAGCCTAAAATGTCTGTTTGGTTTTTTTTTTTTAATTTTTTTTTTTTGACGTTTATTTATTTTTGAGACAGAGAGAGACAGAGCATGAACAGGGGAGGAGCAGAGAGAGAGGGAGACACAGAATCTGAAACAGGCTCCAGGCTCTGAGCTGTCAGCACAGAGCCCGACGCGGGGCTTGAACTCACGGACCGTGAGATCATGACCTGAGCCGAAGTTGGACGCTTAACCGACCAAGCCACCCAGGCGCCCCTGTTTGGTTTTTAAAGATACACACACACACACACACACACACACACACACACACACACTGCCATTGTTCAGAACATCTCGAGAAATCCATTTGGGATTATTTCTTAACCACCATAGGAGCCATACAGGGAAACATGTCTCAGGACTCAGCCCTGTTTCTAATTCTAAATTCTCTTGCTAGCTTGATCAGTTGACATTTCTCGCCAGTCTTGTTTCTTAACAACCACCTCTGAAGGATTGCCATCTCCAGTGGGTATTCCAAAAGAATGTGCTGCAGCACCCCCAAGTGCCAAACGAAACAAAAAATCCCCTCCCCCACAAATGCAGGAAGATTTTAGCGGAGTCAGAAATTCCTTTTTGTTAGCCAAGGTTCTACCACTGAAATTTCCTCCTTAGGTTAAGTGAAAACCCAACCTGAAAACAGAAATGAAGAGGCTTTTCTTTGACAAATTCAAAACATTTGCCTGTGTTGAAAGAGAGTCGTGAACCCTAAATATTGGCACTGGGAGGTGCTAAGTCACGGTGTGAAAATTTAACGGCTCAGAGATTATAGGCAGGAGGGACAGGGACTTCTGTCTGGCTTCTCCAGAGTAATAGATGCCCTCGCTCTAAGAAGGGGGTTCATTCCACTTCAGCACGGGTGTGTCCAGACCTCGTGGTGTGACAGGTAGGCCCCGTTCCAGGTACCTCAGCACACACAGGGACACAATAAAAGCGGAGTCTCAGGTGACAGAGCTCTCAGGGAGCTTCTGCCCAAGTAGTGCTCATCACCACCCAGGATTAGAATGTGTTTTAAACCAAAATGAACTATTTGATTGAAACAGGGCGCTGTGGATGCATGACGTGTTCTCTGCTGAGCCCAGGAGCCCAGGAAGACTTCCACCATCCTTTGTGGTTGCTTTTTGAGACCCTTGGTTGCTTTATCTGTCTCTGTCTTGTTAAATGTTTCTTTGTTCCTTTGGTGTCTTTGTATTTTCTTGACCCATCCACACTGCATCAAAAGCTAGGCGTTTGAGAGAGTGGCGGGTACTTGCGGAAGACTTCGATGTGGAAGCAGCTACGAAATGAACTGGTCAGGCTTCTAGAAGAGCTCCCTAGTCTGACACGTGGAGGATGAGGTGTGGCTAGGGAGTTCTTTTAGAAGTGAATTGTTTTCTCTCGACAGTTTCAGGAGAAGGAAGCACGGGCATGTGTTTAGAGAGAAAAAACACCAGTTATTTGTCATAGGAAATCTAGAAAAGACAGCAATAGCAAAGTCACCATTTGGGAAGGAGTTCGGAGGAGTGTATTGGGCAGGAAGCACAGTGTGCGCCAACGCTTGCCAGCTGAATCGGGTGAGAGCCAGTAGTGATGGAACAGGCACTGTCGGAGGTAGGCACCTGTTACGGAGCCCGCGGGGGCCCTGCGGGGGGACTGCAGGCAGTCGGGGGCTGGCCTGTAACTCAGCACAGTGCTTCAGATGAGACTGCAGAATGGGCAGAACCCATGTCAGGCCAGGTCAGCCCTGTGGGGTTTTACAAAGAAGATACGAGAACAACTTTAAAAAGTTTATAGGTACTCATTAAATCAAGCTTCTAGTTGTTATTTAAATGTAAGGTTGGTTTTCTTGTGGATTTTTTTTTTGAAAAGTAACAAATAGTAGTTAGCCAGCTCTACTTTAAAATTATTCTTTTTCTGAAACATCAGCTAAGGATAACCACTTGTTTTTTTATTTAAAATAAGACTCCCAGTACTTAAATTATCCTGCCTGTTTCCTCCATCAATCTTCTCAGGTATGTTTGTGACATTTCTGAGGCTCCAGAACCAGACTGTGAGGTGAAGACAGGCTTACAATCTACTGAGGATTTGTTTCCTGCTCTTTGTTGACTGATGGAGGAGCTCCTTTTGGCTTTCTTCCTTTAGTTTCTGTCTGTACCCACTTATCCTTTTCATCCTAATCTCTTTGATTGCTCTATTTTTATGTTTATAGGCAGAAAAGCAGGCTTGTGGGGTGGGGGGGGGGAAGGCATAGCTGAGTGCTCCTGGGTAGTGGGTGGGGTGAGAGACGGGGGGGGGGGGGGGGGGGGGGGCCTACCTCTTCCTCCGAGGGGATAAAGCCTCTACTGTGTTGTTAGATTTCGATATATTGCAGGTGTTTGTGGGTGTCGGCAGTGTTACTGACAGTGACAGTACCTCGACTAAGGTGACTTCACTTCTTTGGGTAATTGCCTCTCGCCTTTCTGACCTTAGGACCTTCTACCGTTTCGAGGCCGTGTGGGACAGCTCCCTCCATAACTCTCTCCTTCTGAACCGAGTGACACCCTATGGGGAAAAGATCTACATGACCTTGTCAGCATACCTAGAGGTGAGGAGACTCTGAACTTGAATGGCCAGCCCTGAGCAGTGGGCAGATGACCGTGGGAAATGAAGAGGAATGATTTGACAGATTTTTGTCAACCGTTTGCTGCCGTTCTGGTTGTAGGAAATTCTGTTCCTAGTCTCTGTTTAATCGAAAAGTTACATGACGGGGTGTTCGGCTGGCTCAGAAGAGGTTGCGACTCCCCATCTTGGGGTCGGTCGTGAGTTCGAGCCCCATTTTGGGTGTTAGAGATGACTCAAAAAAATAGTAATAAACTTTAAAATAAAAAAGCCCTATGATTTCTACTATAGCTTCAGTTTTAGTGGCCTAATCACCATTCTTCAAAGAAGGTATGAGTTTAAGAAAACTTTGCCTCGTGTTTTTGCAGCTGTGGGCAGAGCCCGGTCGTGGTTAACAGCACAGACCCTGGAACCGGCCCAACTGAGCGCAGGTCCCTGTGCTGCCGCTTACTGCCAGCATGTCCTTACACAGGGGCTTCGTCTCTCTCTGCCTCAGTTCCCTCATTTCTTAAACAAGGGTAAACATAATGGCATTTACCTCAGAAAGGTGTTGAGAGATCACATATAAGCATTTAGGACAGTGATTGGCACATAAGAAACAATAAATAGGAACCGTTATTACAGAAAAAACTTTTAAAAATAGTTCCGAAAAGTAAAGCAGCTGCGAGGACCACCGCCTACTCTTGCACGTATCGTCTGCCGAGTTGCTGTTGAAGCGACTGGCAGAGCTGAAATCTCCGCCCCCCATCTGGGACCAGCTCTCCAACCGTGGCGGCGCACAGACTCCTGCCACAGTGCTCCGTCTGGGTTTCATCGGGGCCCACCCCTCTCTGCTTTCAGCTGGATCATTGCATCCAGCCGGCGGTCATCACCAAAGATGTGTGCATGGTCTTCTACTCCCGGGACGCCAAGATCTCGCCGCCACGCTCTCTGCGCAGCCTCTTTGGCAGCGGCTACTCGAAGTCACCGGACTCGTAAGTTTCTGAGACAAGTTGAGTTTCCATTTGGTCTGCCCACTGCAGGGTCAGCAGAGCCCGCAGTGTGCCTGGCTTGCTGCTGCGGGCTTAGCTTACAACCGGATGCCTGAAGGGCAGTAACTTTTAAATGTTGGCATTTAATGGAATACTGATGGATAGACGAGCGTATGAAGGAAGGAAGACTATTACATTGTGAACACTCAGCAGTTTTTCAGGGACTAAATGTTCTTTCAGATGTCATTATTTCTAACTGATCACCATTGGGACGTTCTTCTTCTAAAGACTTATTCATATTTAAGATCTGTAGAAATCCGCCAAGACTAATACAGGGAATGCTTGTGTGTCACCACTCAGCTTAAAAAATACGTGTTACCGGGGCGCCTGGGTGGTTCAGTCGGTTAAGGGTCTGACTCTTGATTTCGGCTCAGGTCGTGATTTCGCGGTTTGAGAGATCAAGCCCTGCGTCAGGCTCTGCTGACAGCGTGTGGAGCCTGCGTGGGATTCTTCTCTCTGCTCCTCCTCCACGCATGTGTGCACACACGTTCTCTCTCAAAATAAATTTCCGTTACTAACACAGTGGAGGGTTCAGTAACCTTCCTCATGACATGCCCCCAAAGTCGATGTTTATCTTTTCATTCTGGTCAGACCTTCCTCTGCCCGTCTTGTCTCTCGTGGTAAGGAAACACAGATTTTTGGGGCGCCTGGATGGCTCGGTCGGTTAAGCGTCCGACTTCGGCTCAGGTCACGATCTCGCAGTTCGTGAGTTCGAGCCCCGCATCGGGCTCTGCGCTGACAGTTCAGAGCCTGGAACCTGTTTTGGATTCTGTCTCCCTCTCTCTCTGCTCCTCCCCTGCTCACGCTCTGTCTCTGTCTCAAAAATAAATAAACATTAAAAAAAATTTAAAAGAAAAGAAAACACAGATTTTTAACTTTTACCTTTGTATTATAAACTTTTGGGTTCATCATTCAATTTTACTCATCCTTTGAAGTAATTCAAAAGATTGGCATGAAAACAAACTCCTCCTAGGAAAAAGTATACTTCTTAAGTTCAGAATAAAAAAAGAAGTGAGAAATGTCTGTAATTATATTTAAGGGTGGGCTGCAGTCCCTCCAGAGGAGACAGTGTTTTAAGTAGAGAGAATTGAGATTTTCCTGTTTTTGTGCCATGAGAAGTTAAACAAGTGTTTGTTTTAATTCAAATAGCAATCGTGTCACTGGAATTTATGAACTCAGTTTATGCAAAATGGCAGACACGGGTAGTCCAGGTAAGCCCTTGTGGGTCAGGGAGGTGATGGTTATCTTTGCCTGTGTTTGGGGTATTTTATGTCAAAAATCTAACCTACACGAGTAGGAAAATTTTGTAGAAACCAAGTATATTTTATAAGAAACCAAGTATATTTTATATATAAAAATATATATTTTATATATTTATATAACAAGTATATTTTATAAGTTTTTTGGTGGTGGTGAGAGTTACCTTTTTCTAAGTAACAACACTGTTTGGTTTATGACCTGCAGAACAGTTACAAAAACCGTACTGAACAAAATGTTAGGAGGTTGTTGCATATTATAAAAACTTTGAGTGTGTGAGAATGAATTTAGCTTTCCAGACCTCATAACCGTTTCCCTCTCCACGTTAGCCCCAAAGGTAACTTGGCAGTGTGACTTTACAGGTGTTGTCAAGCTAGAATTTGAACTTCCTGTGCCCTAGGAAGACACATTATTAAGTTGAAATTGTTCGGTGCCCTTTCGGATGTCTCTCTGGGCTGCCATTACTTCTCTCTCTGGCTTGGTGGCCTTAAGCAGCCCTTTGCATTTCTAGATTTATAAACCAGAACATGGACAAAAATCAGTGTTTTTAAAAACATTTGAGGGCGCCTGATGGCTCAGTCGGTCAAGCATCTGACTCTTGATTTCGGCTCAGGTCATGATCTCTCAGTCTCGTGAGTTCGAGCCCCACATCGGGCTCTGCGTTGGCAGCACGGAGCCTGCTTGGGATTCTCTTTCTCTCTCCCTCCCTGTTTGTCTGCCCCTCCCTCACTCACACTGTCTCTGTCTCAAAATAAATAAGTAAACTTAAAAATGAACAGATAAACAACATTTGATTAAGGTGAGCTTGAATCATTTTAGAGAACATATACAGGAAAAGGTCAGGGCCCACAGTTAAGATGTAGATTAAAAAAAGACTGAGTATGAATCCAAGTCCCAGTAGTAGCTATTGACGGTGTCCAGATATTTCCTTGAGAAATTTTATTAATTAACAGAAGTTCGTATCTTCGATATGTAAAAACAGTATATTTTTAGAAATTAATGGGAAATGACGGGGCTGAAGCCATCTGCCGTCTGCCGTCCTAACTGAGCTCGTGAATGTGGGGTGTGTGTGGGGAGTACGGGGATGGTCCTTTCCTACTTTCTTCGTATGGATGTATTTGGAACCATAGGGTACAATTTGATCTTTCTATATTTTCATGTAACATAACAACTTGGGCATTTTCTCAGGTTGTGTTACAGTCGCCCTAATTATCGAAGAATATAAAACTCAGTTTTAAAAGAGGTTCAGAGAATTGCTTTGGGGAAAAGGGGTGAATTATTATTAATAAAATCCCAGGTATCTTGACTAAGTGTCTTCGTTTGCCATGTATCTGAGTTATTAGTGTGTTTTGAGCTAAAAATGGAATCCGATTTTTCTCTGAATAAAAGACTTTGTCCTCTTGCCCCAGGCATGCAGAGAAGGAGAAGAAAAATCTTGGATACGTCAGTGGCCTATGTGCGGGGAGAAGAGAACTTAGCAGGCTGGCGGCCCCGCGGGGACAGCCTCATCCTTGAGCACCAGTGGGAGTTGGAGAAGCTGGAGCTCCTTCACGAGGTATCCGAGGGCAGGAGCCGCTCAGATGAACTCTTGGGCACAACTCCCAAAGTGTGGCTCACACGCTCACCTTCTCTACGTGATCCTGGCTTTTCAGCCTTCGATCGTGGTAGAGGCCCAATATTTCGCTTATGAAGATCTTAATGAGCTTTGCGTTCGCTGAGGCCATTGTGTTGACCTTCTTAGGTGGAGAAAACTCGCCACTTCCTGCTGCTGCGCGAGAGACTTGGTGACAGCATCCCCAAATCCCTGAGTGACTCACTGTCCCCCAGCCTCAGCAGTGGGACCCTCAGCACCTCCACCAGCATCTCCTCTCAGATCTCTACCACCACCTTTGAAAGTGCCATCACCCCCAGCGAGAGCAGCGGCTACGACTCCACGGACATCGAAAGCCTGGTGGATCGAGAGAAGGAGCTGGCTACCAAGGTGTGACCCCCTTTCTCTTTGCTGAGCATTTTCCCCCGTGAGACCCCGTGAGCCAGCTGGAGTTTTCATTTTCCACCACCCTTGAGGGCCTCTGTTTCGAGGCCTGTGCTAGCTGGGAAGGTAGAATAAGACTCAGTTTCTACCCGTACTGAGCTCCCAGGCAACCGGGTGACAAGTGTGTGATGGAGGTGTGTGTCTGGAACCTGGGGGAGCCAGAGGAGGGGGCCTCCGCGGGCTGGCGCCGGTGAGCTGACCTTGAAAGTGCGCCAGAGGGAGCCTCGTGTGCTGTACCGTCAGCGCTGGGGAATCACGCGGGCGATGTGGGCAGAGGCAGGAGATGGAGTCGGAGACATGGGACAGGACCAGACCTGGCAGGGTCTGTGGACTGGAATAGAGTTCAGAGGGTCCTGGGGTGATGCGGAAATATTTTAAGCAGGTATTCCTGTTTTAGGAAGACTCCCGTGGCAGCAATAGAGAAGGTGGGTTTGTGGCGACGAGAGACTAGAGGCACAAAGAGCTCGTTAGCACGGTGTTCCAGATAGAGACGGTGCGGGTCTCAGCTGAGGCCAGAGGCCGCAGGGTGAGGAGGAAGAGCAGTCACGGAAGAGACACCGGGGAGGTGGAATCAGCCCCCCTCGTTGCCTGGGTCGGGTGGGAGAGGGCGGAGGGGTCGTCGAGGATGACTCCCAGGCATATGGAGCCTGGGCAACTGGCCAACAGTGGAATAGAGAGATGGTGGGGGCCGGGGCGGGGGGCTGTCTTGTTGTTTCAATAACCGAATGGCCTTCTAGTTGGTGTAAGAAAATACTTCCATCCAGAGGTCTCCACGCCTTCTAGTACGGGGACAAGTCGGAAGGGGAGCTGTTGCTCTAAACTGTGGTGGTGGCAGCCATTCATTTTTGTGGTCCTGAGAATGGCTTTTTTAATCCACTGAATTTATCTTCTTTGTTAGACGTATGCCAGGCTTCCCTTGCTGTATTCGTATTTAA
Organism: Panthera tigris; assembly: GCF_018350195.1. Taxonomy (NCBI): domain Eukaryota; kingdom Metazoa; phylum Chordata; class Mammalia; order Carnivora; family Felidae; genus Panthera; species Panthera tigris. The sequence goes on from NC_056667.1 coordinate 7,383,277, forward strand.
TTTCTGGAGCCGTTTGGTCAGCACCTGAGCCCCACTGTGTGTCTTAGGCCTGTTATTTTCTCTTCCTGCCTCGCACCCAGGGCTTCATTTAACCACTGAAACTTACACGTGCCTTTCTGTCCCCAGTGCCTGCAACTTCTCACGCACACTTTCAACCGGGAATTCAGCCAGCTGCATGGCAGCATCAGTGACTGTAAGGTGAGCTCAGATCTCCTCTCCGGGTCTCCCTGCTTTTAGGTGCCTTCAGATGGGTGTAGCATCGTGTTTGAGGATGTAGGACATATCTTCATTTTTTAGAGTCAGAGCACTGACTTTTGAAGATACGAGTACTCCCCGGTGTCTCTTAGGGTGTTAATCAGATGGGAAACGTTTTGGCTTTTCCCCAAATCCCTCAGGGAAGATCCTATAGGGGCTGGTACGTCACTGCAAGGCAGGACACTAGAGGTCCTGAGGTTCTTGGCGGCATAATGTTGTTGCTTTTGACAAAGAGTGAGGTGAACACTTTAAAGAGCCTCTCCAGCATCCACTCTGTTCTAGTCACTTGGACCTTTTTTGCTGTTCCTTAGACGTGCCAGCTTCATTCCTGCCTATAGCAGATCTTTACACCCTCGCTGTCCCTTCCCTTGGAATAGTCTTCTTCCAGATGTGCCCATGATAGGCTCCCTTATCTTTTTCATCTTTCTGCTCAGATATCGACTCCTTAACCACCCTGTGTAAAGCCAACAGGTCCCGAAACTTTCTGACCTCTTTCCTTGGTTTATTTTTTGCTGTAGCACTTACCGCTATCTGACGTTTTTTTTTATTGAAGTATAATTGACATACAGTGTTATAGTAGCTTCAGGTGCACAACTTAGTGATTGAATAATTCTGTACATCACTCAGTGCTCACCGTGATTATAATAAGTATAGTCCCCATCTGTCACTATAGGATATCATTACGGCATCATTGACTGTATTCTCTGTGTTGTACTTGTCATCTCTGTGACTTATTTATTTTACTTATTAAAAAAATTTTTTGGGGGGGCGCCTGGGTGGCTCAGTCGGTTAAGCGTCCCACTTCAGCTCAGGTCATGATCTCACAGGCCGTGAGTTCGAGCCCCACGTCGGGCTCTGTGCTGACAGCTCAGAGCCTAGAGCCTGCTTCGGATTCTGTGTCTCCCTCTCTCTGCCCCTCCCCTGCTCATGCTCTGTCTCTCTCTGTCTCAAAAATAAAAACATTAAAAAAAAAAAAGTAAAAAACAATTTTTTTAATCTCTATTTTTTTAAGAGAGAGGCAAAGTGCAAGCAGGGGAGGGGACACAGAGAGAGGGAAACACAGAATCCAAAGCAGCCTCCAGGCTCTGAGCCATCAGCACAGAGCCCGACGCAGGGCTCGAATCCATGAGCCCTGACATCATGACCCGAGCTGAAGTTGCATGCTTAACCAACTGAGCCACCCAGGCGCCCCTGTTTATTTATTTTTTTAATGTTTATTTATTTTTGAGAGAGAGAGAGAGAGAGAGAGTGTGCGCCCTGGGGAGGGGCAGAGAGAGAGGGAGACAAAAAATCCGAAGCAGGTTCCAGGCTCTGAGCTGTCAGCACAGAGCCCAATGTGGGGTCCCAACCTGTGAACCGCAGGATCATGACCTGAGCCGAAGTTGGATGCTCAACCGACTGACCACCCAGGCGCCCCTTATTTATTTTATAACTGGAAGCCTGTACCTCTTAATCCCCGTCATCTGTTTCACCCATCCCCTCACCTACCTCCCCCGGTTTGTTCTCTGTATTTAAGAATCCATTTGTTTTTTGTTTTTTAGGTCCACGTATAAGTCAAATTACATGGTATTTGTCTTTCTCTGTCGTATTTCCCGTAGCAGAGTACCCTCCGGGTCCATCCATCTTGTCACAAACGGCAAGACGTCATTCATTTTTGTGGAGTGCATTGTGTATATACTGCATTGCGTATACGTACACTGTCTTCTTTACCCGTTCATCTACTGACAGACACTTGAGTCGCTTCCATATCTTGGCTAGTGTAGATGATGCTACAGTGAGCAGAGGCGTGCATATATCTTTTTGAATTAGTGTTTTCATTTTCCTTGGGTAAATAGTCAGTAGTAGAACCGCTGGATCGTAGGACTACCTGACGCTTCTCAGAGTGTTCGTGGATTTGTTTGTTGTCTGCCTTCTCCACTTAGAATGGAAGCGCCAGCAGGGCGGGGCCTCTGCCATATTCTTAGAATAGTGCCTGTTGTTCTAAGTGCTGGGCTCCTAGAGACAGGGTCATTTACTGAATGCAGGAGGACAGTCACAAAAGAAAAAGCCAGCCTTGCCTCTTTTGTAAATGATTCCTGTTGTGACACTCAGGCCATACCGTATTTGTAAGTCTTGAAAAAAATACGTACATATATATACATCTATATCACAGCTCCTCGCTGCAGGGGCGTTCTGTTTTCCCAGCGAATCTCACTCGCTGTCTTGTGTTTGCCTCCAGCTGTCTGATATCTCTCCTCTCGGACGGGATCCGTCCGTGTCCAGCTTCAGCAGCGCCACCCTCACTCCCTCCTCCACCTGCCCTTCTCTGGTAGAAGCTCGGAGCAACTCTCAGGAGCAGAAGTAAGTACCCTCGTTTGCTTTTAAAAAAATAAATAAGGGGTTCCTGGGTGGCTCGGTTGATTAAGTATCTGACTTGGGCTCAGGTCATGATCTCACAGCTCATGAGTTCGAGCCCCGCATGGGGCTCTGTGCTGACAGCTCAGAGCCTAGAGCCTGCTTCAGATTCTGTGTCTCCCTCTCTCTCTGGCCCTACCCCATTCACACTCGGTCTCTCTCTCTCCCACTCTCTCCTCTCTCAAAAATAAATAAACATTAAAAAAAATTTTTTTAGGGGCGCCTGGGTGGCTCAGTCAGTTGCATATCCGACTTTGGCTCAGGTCATGATCTCGCAGTTCATGGGTTCGAGGCCCGCATCAGGCTCTGTGCTGACAACTCAGAGCCTGGAGCCTGTTTCAGATTCTGTGTCTCCTCCTCCTCTCTCTGCCCCTGCAGAGAGAATAATTAAACACTTAGAAAATAAGTATATAAACATTTAAAAAAATTTTTTTGATAAAAAAAATGAAAGGGGTGCCTGGCTGGCTCAGTTGGTGGAGGATATAACTCTTGATCTTGGGGTCGTGAGTTTGAGCCCCACATTGGTAGTAGAGACTACTAAAAATAAATAAATATCAACCTAAAAAATAAATAAATAAAAAGCAAGTATCCAGACTTCACTGAGAGAAGCTAATTTCAGAACCAGGGGAAGTTCCAGCCTTCCTAGAGCTCAGTGGTGCTCAGCTGAGGGCAGGACCATCCCTCTCGGCAGTACTCAGAAGGATGTGGGAGCCTTTTCTGGATATCCCAGTCCTGGGGAGACGCTCCTGCTCCTTCTCACATCATGCCCCGGCAGCTTTCTGCACAAAAACCTTTGGTTCCTCTTCTGAATCCCTCTCTGCTCATTTTGGCCTTCCATGCCCACCCTTGCCAGGCTCCCGAATCTTGTCAGACAGAGGAAGCCTCATCATGGGGAAAGCAGTTTGAAACTACTTTGGAAAAAGTATTTTGATGACACAGTGAAACGTGTTGATAACAACAATAGAGACAAATGTAGTCTAGATTCTGTGAATCATCACTGTAATCGCTCGTTTGCAACTCACCATCAAACTCCTTTGCCCGTCTCCGTTCACCGTGCTCACCTGTCAGAGAGCCCTCCTGGTACCGTCCAGCTGCCTGTCCTGCCACACCAGCACTGCCACAGTTGACCGTGGCAGAGAAAGTAACACAACCAGGCAATTTAATTAAATTGAGGGTGTCATCAACTATAACACATTATTTTACGTGCCACTGAGAGAGAAAAAGCACCGCTACTTAAAATGTGACCCGTCGTCAGCTGCAAGGCGCATCCCGACTCGAGAAGTGGTGAAGTGTCCAGAAATTGTAGAATTGGTGGGATACACGTCATTAGGCTAGGCTGCTCTGCGATGACAAGTCACAGCGCAGAGCACAGGAAGTCCTCCCGTAACTGTCCTGACCGGGCCAGCTCGGCGCTGCAGCTCCGCTCTGCCGGGTCTTTCTTCCCGCTTGCGTGCTCTCTGCCAGCCCCTTAGAGCAGCGGTTCGCAGACGTTAGTGCGCGTCGGCATCACTGGGGAGGCTTGTTAAAAAGTGCAGGTGGCTGAACTCCACTCAGCATTTCTGATTCTGTACATCTGGCTCGGAGCCCCGAGACTGAATTTCTACCAAGTTCCCAGGTGAGGTTGATGCCTCCGGTCAGGGACTGCACTTTGAGGACCACTGCCCTAGTTGTGACCTTGGGACTAAAGAGAAACATGTAAGGGAATGGAGGTCATGCCCAAGACGCTTCTGTTCAGAGGGCTTCAGAGTAGGAAGAGGGACTGTGTGATTTGGTGGTGGCTTTCGTAGCTTCTGAAGGATGACCCCAGTTGAATTTGGAATTAACTTCCTAACAGCAGCTTGTCTTCTCAGCCGAGCTCTCTGGAGCTGATGTTTGCAAGGCCCCTGCTGTTGAGGGAGGTGTCGTTCCTCCTGGTGAGGGGGTTGTGCACATTATGGATTGACCTTGCTGAAGCTCCTTGTTTCCCCTAACCCCTCTCTCTTTTAAAGGACCCCAGAAGCCAATTCCCGGGCCTCTAGCCCCTGCCCAGAATTTGAACAGTTTCAGATTGTCCCAACTGTGGAAACACCCTATTTGGCCCGTGCAGGAAAAAATGAATTTCTCAATCTTGTTCCAGATATTGAAGAAATTAGACCAGGGTGAGTACTGTATTGCCCAGGGATGCCAGGTATAAGAAAGAAATCAGCAGTAATTTACTCTCTGCTCTTGTACGTGAGGTGAATGTTACCGTCTAATGCCAATGGAATCTGGGAGGAGAGAGCTGGGCTGGGATCCTGCTCGCCTGTGTCTTGCAAGGCATCTGCTATGGTGCTGCTTTATGCTGTTTTGCAGTATTACTTCAGCGGAGAAGATTCTAGGCCAAAGCGATCTTTTGCCTCTTTTGTTCATTATAGGGACTAGGTCCAGGTGAGACATGTTTTCATGGTCCTCGGGCCATGATTCCTTTCTTTTTGTGAGAAACTAACCTCTCTTGTACTGTCCTTTTTAGCTCAGTGGTCTCTAAGAAAGGATACCTGCATTTCAAGGAACCGCTTTATAGCAACTGGGCTAAACATTTCGTCGTGGTCCGTCGCCCTTATGTCTTCATCTATAACAGCGACAAAGACCCAGTGGAGCGTGGCATCATTAACCTGTCCACAGCACAGGTGGAATACAGTGAGGACCAGCAGGCCATGGTGAAGGTCAGTCCTGCTCTCTTGGCTTTTTATTGCCACCGTCGGCCCTTCCCTGCTGAGTTCCGAACTCTCTGTTGTGTGCTGTGGCATCTCTCCTATGTGTCCGGTCTCTCTGAACCTTCAATATGAAGTGCTGGGCACCTGTGATATGGCAGGGTGGTCCCCATTGTCAGCAGCCATCGTAACTTTTCCACTTACCCATGTCTCTTTCAGACACCTAACATCTTTGCTGTATGCACGAAGCACCGTGGGGTCCTTCTACAGGCTCTCAATGACAAAGACATGAACGACTGGTTGTATGCCTTTAACCCACTGCTTGCTGGCACGATACGGTAAGAAGTCCTCATGTTTCCTTCTTCTCCTGGCTTTTGGCCCCAGTGACATCAATGTAAACTGAGAAGGAAGTCTTGTTCCCCAAAAGTAGGTTGAAAATAGAGGAAGGAGGGCAACGTCGAGTGTAGTTATGAGATGGTGGTGCCTCCTGGTGTCCTGAATGGCTAAGAGGACCTGGTCACATCTGTACCCAGTTAATGCCCTGCTTTGACTTTTTTTTTAAGGTTTATTTTTTTCTAAATAATCTCTACACCCAGCGTGGGGCTTGAACTCACAGCCCCGAGGTCAAGAGTCCCATGCTCCACCCACTGAGCCAGCCAGGCGCCCCTTGACTTTTCGTTCTGAAGGGGTCTGCAGCTGGGGTCCGTGGGACTGAGTCAAGGGAAGGTGGTGAGAACCTTCAAGGTGTCCCAGAATTCCGCCCTGTGATCAAACCTCTGAGCTTGTGAGGGGCGTGTGTCCGGGGGCCCCAGAATGGGGAAGACCACAGCTTAGCCTGCTTATTCGGGGAGTCTGGAGACCTGGGTCTTGGCTGCCGGAGGGGAGGGCAGAAGCTCAAGGAGGGAACCGCAGAGGAAAGAGACCTGTGAGGAGACGGTCGTCTGCATCCAGCTTTCTAACCTCCTTTCCCTCTGTCACCTGTAGGTCGAAACTGTCCCGCAGGTGCCCGAGCGAACCGAAGTACTAAGTGACTCTGCCGAGCGCCCTCACTCGCCTTCGAGAGATAAAGTCAGTGTTGCCCCTCACTTTTCTCTGTGATTCTTGACGGCCCCTCTCGTGTGTAAGCCTGTGGCGTAACTGCTTTCCCTCCTGTCAACACTCTTTCTCGCTCTTCTGGTCCCCGTCTCCGTTGCTCTGTATCCTTCTTTTTTCCTGTGCTGAGAATCGTGGTAATAGCACGTGGCCTAACAAAAGGGAGAAAAACAAACGAACAAACACAAACGACCCAGAGGGGCTCCGGTGAATCTCCAAATTATTTTTTCGTGACTTTTGGCTTCCTTTTGTATGATGGGTCCCCATATGACCACCTGTGATGTCTGTACTGCTGTCTTTGGATATCTTGGTCTGTTTTTTAAGACAACATAATACCTTTTTTTCTTTTCTCTCTTTGTGATATCACTTTAATTTTGGGGGGGTGGCTTCAGAGACTAAGGGAGGAGACATCTGGCATTTTTTTAAACCTAAAAGGAAAAAACTTACCTTTTCCCCTTCCCTCTCCTTTTGCCGTTGCTAATCCCTGCATTTTCCATTCGGGGAAAAGGTTGTAGTGAGCTTGGAAATGGCACAGGTGTGTTCTCTGAAATTGGAGCTTCGTTAGAATGTAGCTGTGCGGTTTTCTTTTAGTGGAAGAGAGAAGGGAGGACTTTGTAGCAGGCCTGGAACAGCGGGAAGGGAAAAGCCAAGGATATTGCCAGCACGGTTGAGAGGACCGTGGGATCTGGCAACAGTTCATGAAGGCGGACGGACGGTAGGATGAGAGCAGTTCCTCAGAGCAGGATTCCTGTGAACTGTTTTTCTCTCAGAATTTCTCATTTCTCTTCTTGGCATTAGTGCCGGTGGTACAGTTTGGAATTAGTGCAGCGTCATACACCAATGATCCACAAGGGGGGAGCGACTCACCTTCTGGGGGTCACTGTTCCCATCATAAGTATGGTGACGCCGAGCAGGGACCTTGTGATCCTTGTAGCTCCCTTTGATCGAACAAGCGTAACTTCAAGTGTAGACGCGAAGCCTCCCTCTGACTCCTGGGCATTTTCAATGATCCTTGTCAAGTTGAAAATACTTTCGGTAATGCTTCTCCCCCCTGTAATCATAAATACGCAGACACGGCAGGCTTTGCCTTCTGGATCCCAGGATTAAAACCACTCCCTTCCCACCACTAAAACAAAACAAGAGGACATCCGGGGGGCAGGGAGGAGGTGCGCCTGAGCCACGGCCCCAGTGGTTGGCTGCTGCCTCCGCCTGGCCTCTCCTCCTTGGTCATCTTTGTCGGATGTGGAAATACTGCCGGAGGAGGAAGGAGGAAGCTCGCTGCTGCCCATCTCCTTCCCTGACGGATCAGGGTCGTCTGCATCCAGAAGCCATCATGGAAGAAGATAGATACTCTTTCTCTTTCCGCTGCCAGTTAAAGTTACGTTTTCTAGGAACGAGCTGGGGAAGAGAAGGCCTCCGGGTTACTCCAGCTGCTTTGCCAGTTGACCTGGGGTGTTTTGTACCATCCTTCTTACCTCCCTCACACGAAGCTCTGACCACCCCTCGGGCGCTCAGGAAAGTAGCTGCCCTCTCCCACCTCGTGGAGACTGAGGGCCCCCAGCCGTGAATTGCCGACTCTGTGGGGTCCGGCCGACTGTCTGCGTCAGGCAGGACGGGGGCAGGGGCTGGTGCACGGTTGGTGCTGTGGACCAGAGCCGGGCAGCACGCCGGCCACAGACCCTTGCTCCTGACTTCCCGGTTGGGCTCGTCTCTGAGAACAGGTCTCCCAGCTTCGGTACAATTGCCTTGCCAAGGGGAGGAAAAGTGAATCGTGGTGAGCTTAAAAGAAAGGATAGAAATCGCAGGCGGTGACCTTAGCTGAAAAGTGATCAATAAAAACTCTACAGTAGGTTTTTAACTTTTTTCCTCTCCTTAAACATAGGTCATTAACTGTGATGTTACTTGTTTTCTAAGCGGTGTGTGAGATTTTTAATGTAGTTAGGGGTTCCTTCATCGTCTAATGGGCACGGTATGCCCTTCTGGTGTATACTCAAATCCAGGATCTGTCGGTGCTTAGAGACAGCTTCTGGACTGGAATGAAATCCAGTTGCAGGGAAATGATGAAATTGGAAGATGACTTTTAGTGAAGTCACAGGTGCCACTGCTGTTTGTCACAGAGTCTGACAGAGGGCCCTGGATCTGTGACAGAGGGAGGTGGGGAGGGCTGAGGGAGAGTAAAATCATGTGACAAACTGAAATGACGTTCGGTTTTTCTTCTAACTCAAAACAAAACTGGCTTGGAAAGTCTTTGCTTTGGAGGTGTCGGGTATTAAGACAGGTAGGACCGGACCGTTCGTGACACCCCCCGGGTAAGAGGGCCTCCTGAGGAAGCAGGACGTGCGCGGCCCGCAGGGTCTCAGGCAGGTGTGCTTCCCTCCATCTGAGGACAGCCCTTATTGGTGGCCCCTCTTCTTCCAGCGGCCCGTTTTCAGACCGAGTTGCAACAGTTTCGGGATTAATGTTCTCTTTCTGGGTAGGTGCATCCCTCCTGTGAAGCTGAGAGAGCATTTATGGCAGGAGCTACTTACGAGGCTTTAGCTGAAGCCACGGTGGCAGGAAAGTTGATACTTAAGATGATATTAATATTAGTATTTAAGGAAACTACCTTTTAAGTAAGGGGTTTCTTTTGTGGGTTTTTTTCCCTAAAGCATTCTTTTAAACAAGCAAAAAAAAAAAAAAAACCCAGAAAAAGCTCTTATGCAAATTAAGGAGAAATGAGTTCCAGTTAGAAGTAATCCTCTCTTCCCCTCCTTCCCCACCCTCCTTTCTCCTGCCAAAGCAAAATTCGGCCTCACAGCCCACACCAAACCGGGACCCACAGCCTCTTCCCCTCTGTGCCTGCCTGGGGGTCAGCCAGCTCTCGGGCCAGGCCGTGCAGGGCCAGCCAGCCGTGCACACAGCCAGGGGCGTGGGGAAGGGCCGCCGCTGGCAGCTTGGGTGGTGGGCGCCCAGATCCCAGCGCGTCGTTACAGTGCTCGAGCGCTCACTGTGAGGGGAAGGGAAGCGATTCCCACCCCCCCACCCCCCACTAAACGACCACTATTGTTTTACTTTTCTTTTCCCTTCAGCTGCATAGAACTTAAACAACTACTCATATTTTTGATGGATTTTTTTTTCAGCTCTTTTAAGATGAAGGGATAAGGTAAAATCATTGTGCAAGGTCTTTAAGGCTCTAAAATTAAAATGACTTCTCCTGGCACATATTTCAAAGCAAAGACTTTGTTGCCTGCTGCTTGTTCTAATTTACAGGGATATTTAATTTTGTAAGGTATATGTATATTTATAGTGCTGTAATTAATTGCACATTGGACTGGAAAAGAGCGGATGACCCAGTGTGTGGCAGCTATCGGTACTCTCCGTTTCCTCGTGCTGTGTTCCACACGGGTCTCCAGGACGGGATCAGGGCTCGCTCGTTTGTCTCTTGGACTCGGGTCCTTCGTTTTTGCTTTGGGTTCCCTTATTAAAATGTGATTGTTAACCTGCTCCTTAAAAGGAAAACACTAATTCTGCTGCTGCTCGTGGAAGGTTTGCTGAATGTATTTTAAACAGGACTCTGGCCCGTACGCACTGCAGCTGTCCACTGTGGCCAGTGACGATACACCCACGTGTGTGGCCAGACCTTTACTGTATGTAGCAGGAACGTATTGATTTGTGCTTCCTTAGCAAATTGAAATGTCAGCTGAGAGATTATCTGCTGCTGTTGTTCAAAAGGCCATTTATGAAAGTCGTATTTGAACCCCATGAAACCTTAGGAAAGCTTGTGATCATTTAACGGAAAGAATGAGAATTGATCCAAATTTCATGTTACAAGCTGTGCTCAGAAGGTCCGAGCTGAGGTTGGTCTCCTCCCAAACCCTGGCTGTTGTGTGTCGTCTCCGTGTGTCCGAGTTCCCTTTTTTCAGGCTGCACATTCTGGCATCTGTTCACCCGAGGAGTCCATCGGCCTGCTCGCGTGCAAGGCGCCACCTGTCGGGGTCTCTCCTCGCCATCCTCGTGCGCTGCAACAGAACCCATGGAGCATACGTGGCCTTTTTGAACCAAGACTTTGCAAACTGATCTCTCCCCAGTAAGGAGTTGAGCACATTAGCAACAATGTACATTATTAATTTCAGATTTTCATTTTCATGTTTTATTATGTAAATATGATCTGATGTTTGGAGCTTGAGTATACAGAATGTAAATATAGTTCTTGTATTTGTACTAATTCTCGTTCTTTTGCTGTATAGCCTTAGATGTGCAATGCAGACATTATCTAACTGTGTATGGTAACCTTGCATCACGGAACTATTAGTGAACGAGGTAAAAATAATAAAGGTACAACCAGTGCATCAGAAGGCTCCTGACATGCATTTATTCTTGCATCCTTTGAAAGGTATTTACTTAAGATTTCTCTTCTGGACTTGCAGAGATATGACCTTTCTAGGCCAAAAGTTACCATGGTGTGACCAACACGTTCTTTTCGGATCGTTCAAAGTAGGGTTATCACAGAGCCCGGTGCTATTGTTTTGTGCCGTTTCCCTGAAAGTGCCTTCCTCCCGAGTGTTGTCTGGGTTCTCCCGAAGCTCCTGTTTATATACCTACCAATGATTCTGCGGTGGCGGTGTGGTTTTTCTAGAGGGAGAAAGTGAATTGTTCACCCCGTGTGCTTAATTTAACGAATTCCCGTTGGGAGCAGGGCATGAGCAGGGACCCCTGTGCTGGTTGTTCGCGGACAGACAGGGCGGGGAGAAGCAGCGTTCAGGCGGAAGGCAGTGATGCCGTGGTGGGAGGTGATGACTCAGCAGCAAACAGAACGTGCCCTGGCACTCCCGCACCCTTGAGGAAGGACCTTTGTGACCAGTGTGGAATGCGTAACGTCGAGCGCCCAGTGACAGAGCAAATGGCAGCTGAGGGAGGGTGAGGAGGGGTGAGAGGGAGGCGTCCTTTCGGACCACGTGGTCAGAGAAGGCCTGTGCTGACAAGACGCTGGAGCGGACGCCTGAATGAGGGGACACACACGCGTGTGAGCCCTGGGGGCAGCGGTGTGTCCCCGTAGGTTCCAAAGACGGCAGGGAGGCTGGTGTGGGCTAAGGGGGGGAGCACCCCGAACCCGCGGCCCCAGCAAGCAGCCAGGGCCCAGCGAGTGAACTAGGAAGCCAGTGAAGGGCTGGGGGAGAGGAGTCACGCGATCCTTCTTGTTTCCAGAAGACCATTCTAACTGCTGAGTGGGGAGCAGGCAGGGTGGCGTGCGGCTAGGGGGCCGGTGGAGGAAGGGAGACCGAATAGGAAATTGTCACCCCGGTGCTCCCCGGGGGAGCTGGCGGCCTGGACCCAGGTAGGAGCGGCGAAGGCGGGAGATGTGGTCAGACCCTAACGGTTTGCTGAGGTGGCTCGGGACGTGCGCCTGAGCCCAGCCGGCATGGCGACTGCCTGAGCTGAAGAAGATTGCGAGAACGGTGGGGGGGCGGGGCCGAATTAAGGATCTGGCTTCGGTCACGTTCACTTGGAGGTGCCCACATTCCCACCTGACTGTCCAGTCGCTGAGGCCGTTGGGTCCAGGGCAGAGGAGGGGCCGCGGACGTACGCTTGGGGGTTGTCAGCGTGAGGATGACAGAGAAAGGCGAGAGGCCAGGAGACCCGGGACTGAGTGGCGGGGCCTGCGAACCAAGGGTTGGGTCCCGGAGCCCCGCGACGAGGAGTCCGGGGCGGGGGGCGGGGAAGAGGACGATTCGGCCAAGACGAGGAAGCGGCCGCGGGGAGAGAGCGGCACGTGGTGACCGGGTTAAGGACGTGTTTGCAGAACCGTGTCCGGTGCAGCCGCCAGGTTAAGGGCAGACGGAGCAGCGACCACAGGTTTCGGCAACAGGGAGGTCCAGGCAGTTTGAGGGGGCCAGAGAATACCGCCGCTGTTTCCCAATTTCAGAGCCAACCGAGAAACGAATAAGGCACGTGGCAGGCCAGTCTTGTTGACGATTAGAGGTGCGATTAGAGAACGTGAGGGCTAGAGGGTCGGCGAGCTTGGACTTCGCCAGACTCGCCTGCGATCGCACTAAAACGTGGATCCTGGCTGAGTGGGCCTGGGGTGCAGCCTGAAATTCTGCATTTCTTTTCTTTTGTTTTTTTTTGGTTTTAAATTTATTTACTTATTTTGAGAGAGAGTGCATGCATGTATGCACAAGCAGGAGAGGGGCAGAGGGAAGGAGAGACAGAATCCCAAGCAGGCTCCACGCCATCAACACAGCTCGATCTGGGGCTCAAACTCAGGAACTGTGAGATCATGACCTGAGCCGAGATCCAGAGTCAGACACTTGTGCCACCCAAGCGCCCCTGACATTCTGCGTTCCCGATCAGCTTCCAAGGGACAGCAGTGCCACTGTTGTGGGCCCACTGCAAGTCACGGAAGTATGAGGAACTACAGACCGTGTGCTCTGAGGGCAGGTGAGTCTTCTCAGGGGGGAGGCAGCGGCCAGGCTGTCCATGCTTCCCAAACTCAACAATTATCATTTCTCTCCTGGGGGTCTGTGAGGGGCTGGCAGAAGCAGGAATGTTCCAGTAACGGCGCCCATTTCACATGGGAGAAGACGTCACAAGTGCCCCCGCCCTACAAAGGTCGTTGGCGAGGAGAGCGACGTCGTCTTGAGTGATGCCAAGTAGGCCTACCTGGGGTGGGTTCAGGGGAAAGGTGGGGGAGAAGACGTTGAAATAGTACAGAAAATTCCTGTGGAGATTTGTACTGTAGAGGGGAGAAGGGACAAGAATATGGAGTCCAGGAGAGGTTTGTGTTTTGAAGAAAGGAGAGAGCTTTTTTTTTTAAGTTTATTTTTGAGAGAGAGTATGCACGAGTGGGGGAGGGGCAGAGAGCGAGGGAGACAGAATCTAAAGTAGGCTCCAGGCTCCGAGCTGTCAGCACAGAGCCTGATGCAGGGCTCGAACCCACGAACCACAAGATGTGACCTGAGCCAAAGTTGGCCGCTTAACCGACTGAGCCACCCAGATGCCCCAAAGAAAGGAGAAAGCTTTACAGATGTGTGTGTGTGTGTGTGTGTGTGTGTGCGCGCGCGCGTGTGTGCAGACTGGAATGAGCGACCGGGAAGGGAAACCTGGCAACAGGAAGAGACCAGCGTGGAGAGTTTTGCTAGAGCGATAGCCTTGTAGCCTGGCACACGGCAGAGAGCTGGGTCTCGAGTCCTACGGCAGTGCCACCATGTCACCACGGTTCCCGGAGGCCGCCAGAGACAGCAGACAGCAACAGCCACTGCCGGGGGCCTCTTCTGATGGCAACGGTCTGTCTCCGTGGGACTCATCCGTCAGAGAAGTTAGGTCAGCTCTCAGGGTTATGTCGGGCCCTGCCTTCCTGAAATCCACTGGACTTTACAGCGAAATGGAGTTTGTTTTACAGAGTTGGTTGTCCCCCACAACTAGACCTCATCCAGGGTCGTGTAGGCTCTCTTGAAGGTCACCGTGTCTCTTAGGAGGCCCCATGGAACTGTGCGCGTTGAATGCATTACTTTTCTACCTGATGTTCCTGGTCCCTCCACTTTTGGTCGGTTGTGGAGATTTTGTTTCCCTCGGGAACTCCTGGTCTCCGCATAGTCTATGTTTTAATTTAGTTTCCCTGAGTATGTCACCTGCTTGCTCCTCTGGCTTTTGAATACGTGGTCTCCTGGTTTTTCCTAAAATTGCTCTTTCTACCTAGCAGGTGAACCAGTCCTTTGAGTTCATTCGCAGGAATTAGAGCAAGTGAGTGCAGGGGGATTTTCAAATCTGCCCCAACTAGTGTGTTAACTTACACACCCCCGTACGTAAGTCTGTTTTTCTTCCCTGGGAGATTTGCACAGAAGGGCTGTTTTTGTAGAATTCATGCCTCTGGTTTGATTGGGGATTTGGGGATTTAGGGCAAGGCTAAAAGTTAAGGTGGATGATACTGTGAGTTGACTTTCTTAAGCCTTATAAGCCAAGCATTTGAGGATTTTCTGCAAACTAAAGGTCAGCATTCTCTGGCCTTACTCTGTTCATCTCTGGGAGACACTTGCCTTTGTCTCAGTCCCACGGTTATTATGATTGCAAGAGTCCCTTCAGCAATAAGTCAGGAAACTGGAGAACCAAACACAGGGTTTATTATTTTTATAGGACCTGGAAATTGCATGGTACACCTGGGGCCACCCGGCAAGATTACAGTTAGAGAGAGAGAGAGAGAGAACCGGGTCTGGGGTTCTGCTTTTTATTAGGGCGGGAGGGGATCCAGGGTTAGGCTGGGCTCACTCTTTATTGATGAATTTAAAACAAAAACAGGAATTTAAAGTCGGAAGAGAAAAAACAAGTAGCCCAAATGGTCAGTTATCTAACCCAACCAAGATCTCTAAAACAGAGGAGCCTGGGGAGCCAGGAGGGGAGAGAGGGGCTGGCGCTTTCACTAGGGGCGGGGCCGGCAAAATGTTTATTTGAGAGAGCCATCTATGAAGCGGATACCCCAGCCATCAAAGCGTAAGTGTCAGGCACTTACAAAAAAAGAGAAAACCCGACTGACAGGACACCTATGTCTTCTAAACCAGTTTGTGGTAGTTTTCCGACAGTCCTGGGAACCAGCATTTTTTGCTGGTTCACACCTTAGCAAAGAAATGGGAAGGCCGCATAGCACGTAACATCAGTAACAGAAGAAAAAGAACGGGGGGCTGTTCCATTAGGTGTTTAAACACGTTTGCCTAAAATGATGTCTATTCGGTGGTGACTTGGGTGTGTCCAGATGTTTAGTCACATTGACTCAGCATTTCTCTCGCTTGCCAAATCTCAGACTAGAGCAATCAATTTGTTCCTGCAACAAAACCTGATGGTAGGCTTTCCTTGCGACCAAGCCCCACAGAAAGAGGAAATCCTTGCAACAAAGCTGAAAGGTGTGGAGGCGCTGAGGCTTTCTTGATCGGAGCCATTGTGGAAATTCAACCTGTACAATTTCCAGAAGTGTCATTTGTTCTCCAAAACTAGTCATAGAAAGTTAATGTGTATTTTTTTCTTCCTTCCTTCCATCCTTCCTTCCTTCCTTCCTCCCTTTTTTCTTTTCTTTTCTTTTTTTTTTCTTTTCTTTTCTTTTCTTTTCTTTTCTTTTCCTTTCTTTCAAGAGAGAGAGAGACAGAGTGCACAGGGGAGAAGGGCAGAGGGAGAGAGAGAGAAAACCTTAAGTGTGGAGCCTGACACGGGGCTCAATCCCATGACCCTGGGATCATGACCTGAGCTGAAATCAAGAGTCAGACGTCTTCCGACTGAGCCACCCAGGGACCCCGAAAGTTAATTTCTATTTAACTTTCCTTTTAAGGTCAACTAAAGCTCTCTAATATGCAGCTAAACCCAATTTTGCTGGGGAAACATGTCTCTGTGAGTCTGCCTGATTATGGCCTGCTATTCCGATGAGGACAGAGTAGTGGGCTCTTAGTAGACTTGGGTTTAAGTTCCGTTCTGCTACTGACTAGCTGAGAAAGCCACTTTCCCTGCACTGAGTCTCCTTGTCACATTACATATAATGGCATCTTAAAACTGTGTAGCGATTTGAAGTTTGCAAGGAACTCTCCTAGGCATGAGCTCACTTTGCTCTGCCCACCCTGAGAAGGAGGCAGGACAGACAGGAGGCAGTACCCGTGCAGTCAAGAACCCTGAAAACTTTTTAAAATAAACTCTGCCCAACATGGGGCTCAAACTCACAACCCGAAGATCAGTAGTCACGTGCTCTACTGACTGAGCCAGCCAGGCCCCCAAAGGACCCTGCAAATTCTAGTTAGCCCCTGGAGAAGAACAGGACTTGGGGGAGGTTCCTGATCCCTTCATCCTTTTTGAAGCTTCTCCCTGCAATGTTCTGCTTCTTGGTGTCTCTCCCCTGTGCTCTAAGGCTGAGGTGCTGAACGCAGCCTGCGGAAGAGGAGTGCCAGTGGAGGCAGCCTCGGCACAGGGTCTGTTTCACTTTGCCCCCAAATCAGTGTCTGGAAACCCTCAGGCCCCTAAGTGCCCCCTGGTGGACTCCAGGTGAAGGCCCTCAGTGCAGACAAAAGGGCAGTGCTTTGGGGGGAGCTCCGGCCTCTCCCAGTGTGAAGAGGACAGGCAGTCTGCAAAACATAAAAAAGCCTAAAACTTGGAAAAAGTATTAAAAACGTTTCAAGACTCTGGAAATTGACCAAAGGCAGATGAATTAAAAAGCAATTACTCTTGGGAAAAACCACTATAACTTCTTCAAGTAAGAGCAGTGGAGGCCCGCAGCCCTCTCCCCTGGGGCTCTCCCCCATCCCCACTGTCTGTCTGTTGGTAAGGGAAGCTGTTTTACCAGATCAGGGCTCCACTCTGAATGGGACATACTTGACCATCTTTGGTTTGGGGTGGAGGGGGAGAGCTGTAGGGTTTTTTGTCAGCTAAAAGTGGCAAACCTGGTGAGGAATGGGAAAAACCCGAGGCTTGCTAGCCTGAGGTCTCAGTTGGGCAGGAAGCAGACTAGCCAGAAACTTAATGGGGAGACTCTGAAAGTGAGAGTGCCATGGGAGGGAGGACGAGGTAAGTGCTCAGCATGTCCCTGGCTACCAGAAACCTGCAAATGTGCACGGGAAATTCTGGAAGCCCAGCCGCAAGCAAAAGCCACAGCAAAGTTGAGGCCTGGGAGAGCTGTGAGCACAGCTCCTGATGCGTACAGAAACACCGAGGGTGGGGGCCCGAGGGCCTCCAGTGGGTCTGGCATGACTTCCAAATCCTCAGCTGGCAGCTAAGTTAGGTAGACACAGGGTAACCATCAGGAAGCCAAACTAAAAATGTAAAAGTAAAAAAATCTGGACAGGGTGTACCAGCATATGTGAAATGGGGGTTCTAGGAGGAGAGGAAAGAAAAGGCAGAAAAAATATGTGAAAAATTAAGGGCTCAAAACTGCCTGAATGTGTTGAAAGACATTCATTTACAGTTCTAACCCTGTGGGCCTCTAGAATAACCACAGAGGGATCTGCGCTTAGATACATCATAGTTAACCTATTGAAAACCAGTTCAAAGGGATAGTTCTAAAAACAGCAAGAGCAAACCAGCTCACCATATATAGGGGAATGACAGTAACCAACTACTCAGCAGAAACTAAAAGTCCTAGCCACTGAAATGAGGTCCTTGAAGTGCTCAAAGAATTCTCAGCAAGCCAGGATTTTATACCCAGCAAAACTATCTTTCAAAAAAACAGGGGCAAGTTAGAGACATTCCCAGATTTAAAGGAAAAAAAAAAAAAAAAAAAAGAATTAGGGCTGGCAGAGTTGTCCTACAGGAAATACTACAAGAAGAAATACGCAAATACTAAAGGAAGGCCTTAGGCTAATGGAAGACAACGACAGACAGTAACTGAAGTTCACCAAAAGGAGTGATGATCCCTGGAATGATAAACACATAACAAAAAAGAAAACACTTTATATTTTCCTCTTTTCTTAATTTTTTAAAAAACAGTGTTTAAACTAGCAATTATAACATGTATTATTGGGGTTATGACATACTGATGTATATGACAGTAATAGCAAAAGGGATGAATAAGGAAATGGAGCTATATATAGTAAAGTTGCTATATTTTACCAGAATTTTCAGTACTAAGCTGAAGTACACTATAATAAATTAGAGATACACATTGTAATCTCTAGACAACCACTAAGAAAATAACTCAAAAAAAGACACAGTTAAAAATCAACTTAGGGATTATAGTGGTATACACACGTGTACACACACACACACACACACACACACACACACAAGAAGCAGTAAAAGCTGACCAGAGGAACAAAGACATGAGACATAGAAAACAAATAGCTAAGTGGCATTCATATATCCACCTATATTAATAATTACATATGAATAAATTAATTCCAATCAAAATGCAGAGATTGTCAAACTGGATTTTTAAAAGTAGGATCTAGGGCACCTGGGTGGCTCAGTTGGTTAAGTGTCTGACTTCAGCTCAGGTCATGATCTCGTGGTCTTGTGAGTTCAAGCCCTGCACTGGGCTCTGTGCTGACAGCTCAGAGCCTGGAGCCTGCTTTGGATTCTGTACCCCCCTATCCCTCCCCCACTCGTGCTCTGTCTCACTCTGTCTCTCAAAAATAAATGTTAAAAATTTTTTCAAAAAGCAGGATCCAACAACATGTTGTCTACTAGAGTTGCTTTAGTTTCAAAGACACAAACAGGTTGAAAGTAAAAGGTTGGAAATATTTGCCATGCAAATAGTAATCCACAAGAGGACTGGAATGGCTATAGCAACACCAGAAAAAACCAACTTTTTAAGACAAGAACTATTACTGGAAATGTTAAAAAGAAAACTACAGGCCCAAAATGGTGGCATTTAGATTAAGGCCCCAAGTCAGAAAACCAACACTCAATCCCTAACCTAACTGCATTTTCAACCCCCCAGGAATGTAACTTAACCAATCAGCATGGGAATTTCCTGGTCAGCATTAGGAAATTTACTGATGGACCCTTCTGTTCCCTTGAGGAAGGCAACCTTGCCTAAAACAACAGATTCTTTGCTAACAATTTCCTTTTTCCCCACTTCCTCTCTACCTTCACAAGCCTTTCCTTTTCTGTAACCTTTGGAGCTCTTCTCTACTTGCTAGCCAGGTACTGCCCTATTCATGAATCGATTAAGAAAGCCAATTAGATCTTTAAAATGTATTTTGTTGAATTTTTCTTATTTAACAGATTTGGTGGCAGTAGTGGGATCCAAGACGAACTTCCAGCAGCATTCGGAAGCCATGAGAAACACAGATGTGGTACCCGTGAACCGTTTGGGTTCACTGCCTTTCTCACTGCCTGTTGGTTGAGTTCCTCCTGGTTCTGAGCTCTGCTCTTTTTGTGCTGGGCTCCTGAGATAATCAGCTTTCCTTTACAGGGCAGATCAGCTTGGGCTGGCAGCCCAAGTTGCCTGCCATATTTGCCCAGAGCCCAACTGAGCTGGCAGAGGGTCTGCCCAGAGCAAGCCCCTAGCCTTTCAGATCGTAAGTCCCCTAATGGAAAACTTCAGCAAGTTTCCAAGGGAATTGGTGGTAGTACGTACAGGGCCATCTTGTGGCCAGGATACTTGTAACATCTCTTGGTTGCTGCCAATGCATTAAGATGCACATTTGTTTGTCTTGTTTAATATAGATAAAGGCTTGTTAGTGGGGATCTCAGGCCAAAAAGCCACAAAAATCTGTGCGCACAGGTTGAGCATTTAAAGACTGTTAGAGCACTTGCCATCTCCAGAAGACTCCTGTGATAGGATAAGTTGGTCACGGAACAGGTCAGGTCACCCACCAACCTCAAGAGAACTTCATGCAACAAGGTAAACCGTAAAACACACACAGTCCTCAAAATCACTGCATGTCCTTTTTTGGGTACCAGTTTGGCTCTGAGAAACGCAAAGTCTTAGCTAATGGGATTCTTCAAGTCTAAAGACAAGCGTTCAACCTTCCAGCACACCTGATTATTTTATGTCTAAAAATGATAGTCCCAGAAGTGGTAGATATCTAGCAAAAACAGCAGAATCTTACTGTGCTTGTTTTGTGTCCTGAGGAATTTGGCTTGGTAACCTTCAGGCTGGAGGCCCCAAAATAAGACCAGAGAAAAGTGGGGTTGCCCCCAATTTGTGGCTGGATATGGCTGTACAAAAATGGGAGAGTTAACTCCATTTGCAGCTAGGGTCCTACTGAGCCACTATTGAGGGCCACCTGAGTAACTCAGTCAGTTAAGCGTCCAATCTTGATCTCAGCTCAGGTCTTGATCTCAGGGTCATGAGTTCAAGTCCCGCATTGGGCTCTGTGCTGGAGGTGAAGCCTACTTAAGAAAAAAAAAAAAAAGAAAGAAAGAAAGAGAAAGAAAGAAAGAAAGAAGAAAGAAAAGAAGTACCCTTGAAAACAGAAATTCCCAAATTAAACCAAATAGGATACCTGTTTTAACTAGCAAACAAAGCCTCCAAAAGGTTTCAAGATTCCAAATTAGTTTCATTAACAGCTAATGAAAAATTATAAATGTAAGAGGCACCTAAAACAAAAGCCTGAAGACTGACACAACTTCCTGCTCAGGGCCAGTGTAGTAACCCTCTGTCTGAAGTGTTTCCCCACTTGGAAAGGACTACAGAACTGTAAACAAAAGTCGTCCAAGTTAATGGCCTTACAGACACCCCCACATCTGCCTTCCAAGATGGGCTGCCATATGGGCCCCTCCCAGAGTTGATGAAACTGAAAGATTTTCTGGTAAACAGCCAAGGGGAAGCTATGGTGATAGCAGAGCCCGCAGACGGGATCCTGGAAGAACTGGCAGAAGCCAACAGAGGGTGGAAATTCTTACCAGAATCACCTCTTCTGAATCTGTCTCTAATGTCTGGTTGTCACGTTGTCCCTTCCTTTCCAAATCCAGACCCACTGGTTATTGATCCTTTGTGTCCCAGCTGCCTTCCTGCTCCTCTCCACTCCCCAGAGCTGGGCTTGGCTTTCTGCCTGCCTGAGACTTTGGGGTTGTGTTTCTGTGTTTTGGCTCTCATTGGGAGTAACTCTGCATCTTGGGCCATTAATATCCTTTGCACCCTCTTTGTGGACCGTCTTGCACCAAAAGGGGGATTATTTGGTATTTCCAGAAATATTTAAAATTAGAACTATGTACCCAGAGGGAAAAAAGCAAATTGAGAATAGTGTACTTGGGTTGGTGGATCAACCGGTGATATCATTTAAGTTACGACCCAATTATTTGAGGAACGAAAGCAACTGTCCTTATCTTACAAATCTTTACAAAACTAGAGGCAATTCAAAGTTCACCTATTCCTTTTCCAGTCCCCAAACTTCCCCTCATTATCTTAAACAGGTTGTAAAACTATCGGCTTTAGGAAACCAAAGTCCTTCTGGAGGAACTTGCATTCTTTCTCTGTCCCTTAAAGCGACACATCTCATCAGGACTTTGAAATGTAAACACAGCCCACAATCACCTGAGACTGAAGAAAAAAAAAAAAAAAAGAGGGTGGGGGAGGCCTTTTAAAAATACAAACTGCTAAAAGGGCTCTTGTACCCAAACTTTAGCACCTCTTCCTTAAAATCAATTCCAGGAACAAATACAAATCTTAAAAATCTTCTCCACAAATATTAGTAACTATAGGGTCCTTGCATCTGCGTGTGTATGTGTGTGTGTGTGTGTGTCCATACCTATTCATATTACAAATGTGAGATTTTTCTACCTCCGGTAGTATTGCTAAAATTAATTTGTCAAAGAGCTCTAGTTGGACGAGTGCCTGCAAGGATTCGGCATTCTAAAACTCTCAGACAGATGGAAGTCAATCCAAATGTTTTTTCGAGTTCACGTAATCTGGGAAAATACTCAGTTGTTGGTTTAATTAAAACAGACCTGTCTCTAGTTATCAGCATTAAAATTAAAACTTTTATTCTGCCTGGGTTTACTTGAAGTCAAATAGGTTGACGTGACGTCTTAACACAAAATGTGTCTTCATTTTTTTAAATAGCTTGGGAGAATGAAGGACTTTTTGATGTCTCAAAGTTAGAGCACTGTGTCGGGCTCTGTGCTGACGGACAGAAGTCAGCTTGGGATTCTCTTTCTCCGCTCCTCCCCTGCTCGTGTGCACTCGCTCGCTCTCTCTCTTGCGCTCTCTCTCAAAATAAACTTAAAAATAAAATAAAATGACTCAAATTATAGACATTGGTGGAAAGACAAAAACAGTCTGTGTTCCCAGAGGCCTCAGGCCTTCTCCCTCTGGACACTTTGAACACCTGCACCTGACCTTCATTCAGTTTCCACCTACTATGAGTTACCAATCTGCTCTGGTTTCCCAGATGGGTTAAAGCCTTTCCCTGCCGCATTGCCGATGCCCTCACAATGGCAAAGAACATGTGTTCAAAATGTGTTCAAAAATGTGTTTTTCACTTGGGGTGTATCTTCTATAATCTCCAGTGATCAAGGCACCCAGTTCACTGGGCAGATCATATGAACCATAAGGAAAACCTTGTCAACTTCTTGAAATCCTATCACTGTACAACCTTCTGCATGCTAGTATCAGTCTCTACTGTCTTATACTCAAGCCTATCACCAAAGCCTTCCCAGATCCCAATTCAGAGGATCCTGTGGGTCACAGTCTAGAGCCTGATGAGTGGGTATTCTGGAAACGCGAGCCGTGGAAGACAGCTCTCGAGCCCCATTGGAAGAGACCTCACCAAGTGCCCCGACCATGGACGCTGCTGCAAAACCAGAGGGTATTAAGCCTCGGGTACACCTCCCACGGCTGAAAAAGGCATCCCCTGATACCTGGTCCTGCACAGACTCTGGAGACCTCGAGTCAAAGGGCAAAGAAGACAAGTGGCCGATGCCACAGTAGACTCGTTCTGCCCAAGACAGCGGATCAAGGCTTCTCACTTTAAACGTGAGAACGTTCTCCTTCTCTTCCTTTCTTTTACTCTGACATTGTCCTGGAAAGAGAATGCCCTCATCTCTATGTCTGGGGTAACCCGGAAGTTCAGAGCAAGCTTTTATTTCAGGCTCAGAGAAAATCAAACCATGCTCCTAACTTATCACAAGCACAATAAGACGTCTCATTGGTCAACTCCCCTAAATTTACATCGTGTGTCAAAAAGGACCTACCAGGAGGCCCCTGTGATTCAGGATTCACTCCTTTTGGCCTGAGCCTGCTTCTCTGGTTAGGGATACAGGTAACTGAGGCTACAGGAACTCCTCAACTCTTAAAATTATTGCAAAATCTGCTGCTGAAGTTCAATAGCTACCCAACAGAAATCCTCTAGGACTTTCTGGCCAAAGTAGTTCTTTTTTTTTTTTAATACCATATTTATTTATTTTACTTAAATTCAAGTTAACATATAGTGTAGTATTGGTTTCAGGAGTAGAACCCAGTGATTCGTGACTTACATACAATACCCAGTGCTCATCCCAACAAGTGACCTCCTTAATGCCCATCACCCATTTAGCCAATCCCCAACACCCAACACCCCACCCCCAACCCTCAGGTTATTCTCTGTATTAAAGAGTCTCTTATGCTTTGCCTCTCTCTCTGTTTTTATCTTTGGCCAAAGTAGTTCTTGATAATAAGATAGCCCTTGACTCTCTTCTAGCTGAGCAAGGAGGTATCTGGCCAACACCATCTTCTGCACCTGGATGAACACTTCTGGGGAAGTTGAACCTCGATTACATAATCACCGAGCAAGCCACTTGACCGAAAGAGCGGCTCCTTCAGCAGGGTCTTTCTTTGACTTACTTGGTTTTTGGTTTGGGTCTCGGGGACCACGGCTTCGAGGTGTACTCCAAACGTTGGAAATTACCCTATTTGTAGTAATCATAAGAATCTCCCTGGTATATTAAATGCTCTCAAAAGCTTTAAATGCATTTTTGCAGCTGCTAACCCACAGCAAATGATTTCTCTGAGACTTGGAGCGTCACGAAAGGAATAAAGAAGACAACCAATCTAAAAATTGTGAACCAATTTGACAATAAATCTCATATTTAAAAAATAAAAAATAAAATAAAATAAAATCTTTTTTTTATTAAAAAAAAAAAAATTGTGAACCCGAAGCTATAACTGTGGCGATCTCAGAGATTAAGGAAAACCGTCGTGACCTGGGAACACCATGCAAAGGAGCAACAGAAGCTTTGAGAAATACAGAGCTGTAGCTAAGGATCCCATCTCTCAGCTGAGCTGAGAGTCTGATCAAAAGAGGGAATTGTTAGGGAGAAACCATGGGCCCAAAGTGGTGTCACTTGGGTTGAGGCCCCAAGTCTGTAAAACTTAATACCTAATCTCACTGCAGTTTCAACCCACCAGATTTGTCACATTCAACATGGGAATTTCCTAGTCAGTATTAGGAAGTTTACTGATACACCCTTCTGTTCCTCTTAGGAGGGCAACCTTGCCTGAAACAATGGATTCTTTGCTAATAAAATGCCCTCTTTTCCCCCACTCCCTAATTTTAAAAGCCTTTTCTTTTCTCGCCTGGGTGGCTCAGTCGGTTGAGCGTCCGACTTCGGCTCAGGTCATGATCTCACAGTTAGTGGGTTCAAGCAAGCTTTGTGTCGGACTCTGTGCTGACAGCTCGGAGCCTGGAGCCTGCTTCGGATTCTGTGTCTCCCTCTCTCCCTGCCCCTCCCTCGCTCATGCTCTCTCTCTCCTTCAAAAATAAATTAACATTAAAAAAAAATTTTTTTTAATAAAATAAAAAGGCTTTCCTTTTCTGTAGGCCCTTTGGAGCTCCCTTCTACTTGCTAGACAGGATGCTGACTGATTCATGCATAAATAAAGTAAAATAAATAAATACAATACAATACAATACAATACAATAAAGTCTTTAAAATGTCCTTACTTGGGGGTGCCCTGGCCGGCTCAGTTGGTGGAGCATGAGACTCTTGATCTCAGGATTGTGAGTTCGAGCCCCACGTTAGGCACAGAGATTACTTTTTAAATAAATAAATAAATAAGTAGTTACACAAACAAAATCTAAATAAAGAAATAGAATTACTTGATTGAATTTTTGTTATTTAACAGATCCAAAGAGGAACATTTCATGACGGTAAGAGATCAATACACCAGGAAGATATAACCATTATAAATGTATATGCATCTAGCATCAGGGTGGTAATGACATGAGTCAAAGACATGAAAGGAGAAATAGGCAATTGAAAATTCATGATAAAAATTCTCAACAAAGTGAAGTGAAATTTCTCAACATAACGAAAGGCATCTATGAAAACCCTAAAACGAGCGTCATACTCAGTAGTGAAAAACTGATGCTTTCCCCCTAAGGTTGGGAACAAGGCAAATAGATCTCCTCTCCCACTTCAACATCGCACTCTAGGTGGCCTTCAGTGCAAATGGCAACAAAAATAGAAGGTGTTCAGATTGGAAAGGAAGAAGTAAAATTGTGTTTATTTGCAGATAACATGATCACAGATAGTAAGTTGTCAGGATGAAGATCAACAAAAAAAATTAGATGTGTTTCTATGCACCAACAATGAACAATCTGAAACTGAAAATAGGAAAATTCCGTTCAGAACAATACCCAAAGGAGCATTTGGAATTTAGTTAACAAAAATGCAAAGCCTGTACACTCAAACCACTGAATATTGCTGAAGATCTAAATAGATGGAAACATTATAACCTGTTCATGGGTTGGAAGACTCAATATTATTAAGATGGCCATTCTCTGGGAATGCAAGCTGGTGCAGCCACTCTGGAAAACAGTATGGAGGTTCCTCAAAAAATTAAAAACAGAACTACCCTACGACCCAGCAATTGCACTACTAGGCATTTATCCATGGGATACAGGTGTGCTGTTTCGAAGGGACACATGCACCCCCATGTTTATAGCAGCACTATCAACAATAGCCAAAGGATGGAAAGAGCCCAAATGTCCATCGATGGATGAATGGAGAAAGAAGATGCGGTATACACACACACACACACACACACACACACACACACACACACACACACAATGGAATACTACTCAGCAATGAAAAAGAATGAAACCTTGCCATTTATAACCATGTGGATGGAACTGGAGGGTATTATGCTAAGCGAAATTAGAGAACAACAAATACCATATGACTTCACTCACAGGACTTTAAGAGACAAAACAGATGAACATAAGGGAAGGGAAACAAAAACAATATAGAAACAGGGAGGGGGACAAAACAGAAGAGACTCTTAAATATGGAGAACAAACTGAGGGTTACTGGAGGGGTTGTGGAAGGGGGGATGGGCTAAATAGGTAAGGGGCATTAAGGAATCTACTGAAATCACTGTTGCACTACATGCTAACTAATTTGGATGTAAATTTAAAAAAAAAAAAAAGAAGATGGCCATTCTCCCCAAATTAATCTATAGACTCAGTGCACTCCCGATAAAATCCCAGGGTGCTTTTCTGTAGAAATTGACAAGCTTATCCTAAGATTTGTATGGAAATGGCAAAGGACCTACAATAGCCAAAAAAGAAAATTTTTGAAAAGAAAAACTAAGTCGAAGAATTTACCTGATTTTAAAACTTACTATAAAGCTACAGTAATCAAGAAGACACTGTGGTACTAGCATAAAATCAATGGAACAAAATGGAAAATCCAGATATATAGTTCATATTTGAGGTCGACTGATTTTTTACCAGGATGCCAAGGCAATTCAGTGGGGTCTTTCCAACAAATGTTGCTTGAACAATTGGATATCCATATGCAAAAATATGGACTTAGACCCCTACCTTACATGTTATACAAAAATTAACTCAAAATGGATCATGGATCTACATGTAAGAGCTAAAACCCTAAGAATTCTGGAAGAAAACATAGGAGAAAGTCTTTGCGATTTTGGGTTTGGCAAAGGTTTTTTAGATATGTCACCAGCTGGGGCGCCTGAGTGGCTCAGTCGGTTAAGCATCTGACTTTGGCTCGGGTCATGATCTCATGGTCTGTGAGTTCGAGCCCCGCGTCGGGCTCTGTGCTGACAGCCTGGAGCCTGCCTTGGATTCAGTGTCTCCCTCTCTCATGATGCCTCTCCCCTGCTTGTACTCTGTCTCTCTGTCTTTCAAAAATAAATATTAAAAAAAAAAAATTAAAAGTTTCCTCTTCAGGAGACACCATTGAGAAAATGAAAAGACAAGCCCCAAACTGGGAGAAAATATTTGCTGGTTGTATATGTAATAAATAACTTTTATTTAGGATACACAAAAACTTTTAAAACTCAGTAAGACAAACAATGCTATTTAAAAAACAAACAGGCAAAAGTGGGCTGTACTTAGTGAATGGGTTCCAAAGAATAGAACATGGAAAGGAGTAAAGGAAGAACTTTATAGTGGTGAGGCTCGATAAACACTGCCTTGTCTAGTGGTTGAGACTAATATCATCCCTGTTGATAGCGTGACCCTCTGTTATGATGTCAAGAGAATGGCACTTTACTTCCATGGTATTCTTCCACAAAATCCACAACCCCTGTATAACCAAGAGAAAAAAAAAATTTCAATCCAAATTGAAGGACATTCTATAAGATCCCCAACCAGCATTCCTCAAAATTGAAGGTCGTGAGGGGTGCCTGGCTGGCTAAATCAGTGGAACATGTGACTCTTGATCTCGGGGTTGTGAGTTCAAGCCTCACGATGGGTATAGAGATTGCTTAAGAATATAATCTTTAAAAAAAAAAATCAAAGGTTATTAAAAATAAGACCAAGAGGGGCGCCTGGGTGGCGCAGTCGGTTAAGCGTCCGACTTCAGCCAGGTCACGATCTCACGGTCCGTGAGTTCGAGCCCCGCGTCGGGCTCTGGGCTGATGGCTCGGAGCCTGGAGCCTGTTTCCGATTCTGTGTCTCCCTCTCTCTCTGTCCCTCCCCCGTTCATGCTCTGTCTCTCTCTGTCCCAAAAATAAAATAAACGTTGAAAAAAAAATTAAAAAATAAATAAATAAATAAATAAGACCAAGAAATTGCCACAGACCAGAGGAAACTAAGATGTAATGACAAAATGTAATGTATTCTGGATAGGCCCCCAAACAGGAAAAGTATATTTGTGGAAAATGTAATTCTCTCTTTTTAAAAAATTTATTTTAATGTTTCTTTTTGAGAGAAAGAGAGACAGAGTGCAAGCAGAGGAGGGGCAGAAAGAGAGGGAGGCACAGAATCCGAAGCAGGCTCCAGGCTCCAAGATGTCAGCACAGAGCCCGACACGGGACTCGAACTCACCAACCGTGAGATCATGACCGGAGCCGAAGTCTGACACTTAATGGACTGAGCCACACAGGCGCCCCGGAAAATGCAACTCTGATGAAGTCTGGAGTTCAGGTCACAGTATTAATGCCAGTGTTGGTTTGTCAGTTGTGACAAATACGCCACGGTCATGTTAAGATGTTAGCCGTAGGGGGAAACTAAGGTTACTCTCTGAACTATCTGCAACTTTTTAAATAAATCGATTCTAGAACTTATTAAAAATGTACAAAGAAAAGATCTGAATGGATATCTCACCGGATAAAATATATGTGAATAGCTAATAAGCCCTTGAAAATATGCTCATCATTATTAGCCATTAGGGAGATGCACATTAAAACCACAATGAGATGATACCATTTCACACCCACTAGGATGGCCGTCATCACAAAGACAGAATCAAATGTTGGTGAGGATGTGGGGGAACGGGAACCCTCACACAGTGCTTGTGGGAATGCACAATGGTGCGGCCACTTTGGAAGTAACTTAGCAGCTCTTCAGAAGTTAAACATGCACCAAATGAGCCAGCACTTCTTCTCCAACGTGTCTACCCGAGAAAAATGAAACCATGCCCCCACACTTGGTACGTGAATGTTCAAAACAAGATTTGTTCTTTATGTATGGTCCAACTTAGAAATAATCCAAATGTCCACCACCAGATAAACAAATTATGTGGATAAACAAATTACACGCAGAGGAATACCACTCAGCAGTAAAAAGGAGCACACCGTTCATACATGCCCCAACACGGACAAGCCTCAAAAACATGCTAAGCGGGGTGCCTGGGTGGCTCCGTCGGTTGAGCGTCCAGTGTCGGCCCAGGTCATGATCTCACGGTTCGGGAGTTCAAGCCCCACAACGGGCTTGCTGCTGTCGGCATAGAGCCCGCTTCGAATCCTCTGTCCCCACTTACTCTGCCCCTCCCCACCTTGTGTTCTCTCAAAAATAAACATTTAGGGGCGCCTGGGTGGCTCAGTCGGCGCCACTTAAGCGTCCGACTTCAGCTCAGGTCATGATCTCGCGGTCCGTGAGTTCGAGCCCCGCGTCGGGCTCTGTGCTGACAGCTCGGAGCCTGGAGCCTGCTGCGGGTTCTGTGTCTCCCTCTCTGTCTCTGCCCTTCCCCCACTTGTGCTCTGTCTCTATCAAAAATAAACGTATAAAAATTTTAAAAAATAAACATTTAAAAACTAAATAAAAATTTAAAAACACAACTGTAAACCAGACATTTGACAGCAACAGTTGGTGGCCATCTATTAAGTATAAGGCACAGGAAGGTGATACACAAACTTGGGAGCAAGACTGACGTGGCATCCATGCTCGTGCACCTTGCTTAGGGCACCCAGAAGGGATGTAGGACAGAGGTGGTGACTGTGGGGAGGAAGACAGGATGCTTGGGGTGATAAGCATTTGGATCAGGAAGACGGAGATTGTGAGAGTCATGGGTATGTCATTGTCAAATGGGAAGTTTCATAGCAAGCAATTCAAATAGTGGGGCATTTTATCGCCAGCTGAGTTAGAACTCTAGGAACCACTCAGAAGCTGTGCAGCAAGCTGCAAAGTTGCTTTTTTGCCTCTATTCCCAGAAGACTGCACCAGGAAGCCTGAAGAAATGTGGGTGTTTTTGGGTTTTGTTGGTTTATGTTTATTTATTTTTGAGAGCGAGAGAGACAGAGCACGAGCAGGGGAGGGCCAGAGAGAGAGGGAGGCACAGAATCGGAAGGCTCCAGGCTCCGAGCTGTCAGCACAGAGCCCGACGCGGGGCCCAAACTCGGGAATGGTGAGATCATGACCCGAGCTGAAGTCAGACGCCCAACCGACTGAGCCACCCAAACACCCCGTGGGTTTTTTTTTTTTAATGTTTGTCTGTTTATTTATTTACTTCCTTACTTATTTACTTATTAAGAGAGAGAGACAGAATCCCAAACAGGCTCTGTGCTGTCAGTGCAGAGCCCCACGCAGGGCTTGAACTCACGAACCATGAGATCATGACCTGAGCTGAAGTCAAGAGTCTAGATGTTCACCTGAGTCACCCAGGCACCCCTGATAGGTTCTCTTTTAGTCCTATTCTCCACTACAGTTTATATCTCTCCTCTCTATGTCCTTTCTGTAAAAAAAGACAGAAGCTGGCATATGGGCACTCAGTCCAGACACAAGCCCCGGTTTGAGTCATTTCACCCTAGAGCTACCCTCTGTGGTTTTGTCGCTCCTTATATACACACGAGGAAACTCCTGAGACTTGACAACTTGCTCCATTCTGCACAGCTAGAAAGAAGTGGAATCGGAGCAGGCTAAGGGCAGTGTGACCCCCAAACCCATTCCTCCCTGTCTCTATCAAGCAGCTGCCGAGAAAGACGTTCCACGTCATTTGAGGAGCCATCTGATCTGACTTCTGTGATAACGTGCTGTCCTACCACTGGGTCTGTCTCTGGACCCCAGGTTCTATTGAGAGGGACCCTGGAGAGCATCTGATCTGTCCCCAGAGGGGCAGTTCTAGTGTACGTCTCTGATCAAGCAAGTTCCGCTTCCCTGAGCCCCAATTTCCTCATCTCTAAAACGGGGGTTGGTTTAGATGAGCGGTTCACAAACCACCGGTCTCAGACCCCTTTACATTCCTAAAAATGACCGATGATACAAAGAGCTTCTGTTTATGTGAGTTTTATCAATATTTACCAATTCATTGACTTTGAAGCTTACTTATTTTGAGAGAAGACAAGGGAGGGGCAGTGAGAGAGGGAGAGAGAGAGAATCCCACGTAGGCTCCACACTGTCAGCACAGAGCCCGACACGGGCCTCACAGCCATCAGACCATGACCTGGGCCGAAATCAAGAGTCAGACGCCTAACCGACTGAGCCACGTAGGCAGCCCAATATTTACCGTTTTTTAAAAAAATCAATACCAGTTTTTAATAACAGGTTCCCAAAACAAAAGGAAACTCCGTGATCTGTGTTACTGCCTGGCAGTTTTGCAAATCTCTCTAACGTCAAGCTCACTACAGTTTAAGACCGCCGGATTCTCTCATTTGCTTCTACACGTAACCTCTTCCGGAGCACATGTCACAGAGCCTCTGGAAAACGCCACTGGACACTCGTAAGAGAATGAAGATGAAAAAAAGACAAATCCGATCCTACTGGTGCTACGGAGAAAGGTTTTGTCCCCACTTCTCCCTGAAAAGGTATGAGGGACCTCCAGGGGTCCTAGACCACCCTTTGAGAACCGTTTCAAAAGGTGGCCCGTGCGCCACCTGCAGTCAGAACCCACTGGAGGGATAAAATGCACACTGCCCGGCGTCCCCCAGACCTGTGGTATCCGAATTCACATTTAACAAGCCGCCTCGCACACTGGAGGGCGGAGACACTCGGTTGGGAGAGCCCCACGATTCCTACCAGCCTGGTTCCTCCAAAAGTACTGTCACCTGTTTGGGCAGGGCCGGGGCTCAGGCCGCGCAGGGCTTTTGCCTCAACGGTGACCAGTGACGGAAGGTCTGCCCTCCCTGGTTTTGCTTGGCTCCGCCATTTCCATAGTCACTTCCTTCCCCCTTTAGGGAAGTGTTGAGGGCAGCCAGGCACCTTGCTTGTAGCTTTAAGATAAATTCTGGGCTTTCCTGGCTGAAATTAAAAACAGAAGAAACAACAGGTGTTGGTGAGGAAGTGGAGAAAGGGGAACCCTGGTGCCCTGTGGCGGGAATGCTAACCGGTGCGGCCGCAGTGGAAAACCGTATGGAGGTGCCTCAAAAAATTAAAAATAGAACTACCCTATGATCCAGTAATTCCACTTCTGGGTATTTACCCCAAGAATAAGAAAACGCTAATTTGAAAAGATAGAGGCACCCCTGAGTTTATTGTGGCGTGATCTACAATGGCCAAATTACAGAAGCCTCCCTAATGTCCGTCGACTGACGAATGGATAAAGGAGTGGTATATATACACTGGAATACTATTGAGCCGTAAACAAGAATGAAATCTTCCCATTTGCAACACGGATGGAACTAGGGTGTATTATGCTAAGTGAAAGAAGTGAAGTCCGAGAAAGACAAATACCACAGGATTTTACTCGTACGTGGAATTCAACAAAGAAAAACAGAGACTCAACTACAGAGAACAAACTGATGGGTAGCAGAGGGGAAGTGGGGGTGGGGATGGGTGAAATAGAAGACTAGGAGAGTAGTACGCTTATTGTGGGGCACCTGGCTGGCTCAGTCGGTAGAACATGCGACTCTTGATCTTGGGGTCATGAATTTGAGCCTCAATTTGCAGGTAGAGATTTTTTTTTAATGTTTATTTTATTTTTGCGAGAGAGAGAGCGTGAGCAGGGGAGGGACAGAGAGAGAAGGAGGCACAGAATCTGAAGCAGGATCCAGGCTCCCAGCTGTCAGCACAGAGCGCGATGCGGGGCTCAAACCCATGAACTGTGAGATCATGACCTGAGTCGAAGTTGGACGCTTAACCGATTATTATTTTTTTTAAAAGGGTACACTTATTGTGATGAGCACTGAGTAATGTACAAAATTGTTGAATCACTACATTGTATACGTGAAACTATTAACAACAAAGTATGTTAACTGTACTGGAGGTTTCTTTTTTTTTAATTACTAATGTTGAACCAAAAAATAAAATAAACTCTGGGCTTGCCTACAGTTGTCTATTTCTGTACCCAGGAAAAGCAAGAAGGAAAGAAGGAAAGGGCCTCAGGGGACAGGGATTTCTCTTCCTTAGGAGGAAGTGCTGTTCTAACCTTGGCCCCACCTGGACATTGTACAGTGAGTCAACCTCAGAATCCATGAACACCTTGCTCAAGGGAGAGTATACAAAAGAAAATTGGACTTTTCGGGCGTGTAAGCCCTGACTGGTACAAAACAGGCAAATATGGAAGCGACTCAAGAAAAAGAACAAATTCATAGAAAGAACGCCTTTAGTGAAGAAAACCATACAGATAAATGTTTACATAGAAGATAAAGTAGATTGTGAGTTTTAAAATTTTCAGAGATTCCATTGCATTCAAAAATACTGCTACTGTGATTTATTCATACCCAACTTCCAACAGGAAAAAAACTACCATAGTGGGTGGGACACAAGCTCGCATGGAAATTATTGTACCTGTCGAAATCTGTATTACAAATCTGTGCACTTGGTGTGATGGAACTAGCCTTGGCCTTGAATCAGTCACAACTGGGTCACTAACTACCCACTAACCAGCTGTGTGACTTTTCTATCGGGTGAGCACTTACTGTGTGCAAGGTACACGTGAGATGACCTGAAGGATTCATGGAAACACAAAAAATCTTAAATGTGCTGGAGGCGCCAAGCCTGGTTCAGCAGCATCTGCTGTAGGAGGCGGGAGGGTTCAGTGCTGGGAGAGGAAGATGCCTGGAGCACCCGGGCACTTCTGAGAAGGCCTGCGGGGCACCTCCAGCTCCTCAGCGGGTTCGGGAAGTTCAACGACGCGACCTCCATCACCCCCGCAACAAGTTCGTTCCCAGCCTGCTCTGCGCCCGCTGCTTTTCCTGCAACT
Source organism: Panthera tigris (assembly GCF_018350195.1). Lineage (NCBI taxonomy): Eukaryota > Metazoa > Chordata > Mammalia > Carnivora > Felidae > Panthera > Panthera tigris. The sequence continues at coordinate 7,416,882 of NC_056667.1, forward strand.
GGGGCTGCGCGCTCCCCGCGCAGGGTCGTGGGTGGGGTCCCACATTTCCTGGCACCCGTTACTCCCACAGGCCGCAACGAGCCTCGGTCCCCGACGGGGTTGAACCCCACAGTGCGCGGCCGCGATGGGAGGGGCGAGGGGCACTCGGACAACAGGCGTCCGAGTGCCTGGGACCCTGGAATGCACGGCCCGACGTGAGCCGCCACCCTTCCCACCGAGCGGAGCCCCGGCCCCGAGCGTCCTCTGCTCTGGGGTCCGGGTGGGGCCGCCCGCCGCCGCCCCTCCGCCAGCCCCGGCGACCCCGCCGCGCGCCCGACACCCTCCTCGGTCCCGGGGCCTCCCGGCTTGCGCCCCGCCCCCCCTCCCAGTCGCCAGTGCCTGTCCCGGAGCCCCCCGCCTCGCCCCACCCCCTGTGCCAGTCCCAGGCGTCCCCCGCCCTGCCAGCTCCGCTGTCCCTTGCGCCCGCCAGCTCGCGCCCCCCGCCGCCTTCACTTGTGCCCCCGCCCCCTGCCCCCAGTGCCTGTCTCAGGTGCCCCGCACCCCTCCACTCGTGCCTGCGCCCCTCCCGGCCCCTTGTGCTAGTCCCGGGCGCCCCCTGCTCGGTTCCCTGTGCCTGTCCCAGGCGCCCCCCACCACCCCTCCACTTATGCCCGCGCCGCGCCCAGCCTGCTGTTCCGGCGCCCAGAGCCTCTCGCCCGGCGCGCTCGTACCAGTCCCCGGCGACCCCGCCCCTTCTGCTTTGGCGTCGCCATCGATGTGCTCTGCGCTCTCCTGAGCCGGCTCCAGAAGTGGGCGGGCCTGTTTGCCTCAGGTGGTCTAACAGGCGCCGGGAAGGGCCAATGGCGTGGTGGCACAGCTCCGCCCCTTCCTCCCGATTGGTCGGCGCCGGCGGCCAGAGCCTGGGGGCCGAAGCAGGAGCGGGACTCCTCCTCGGTCGCCGCTCCGCGCGCTCTCAGCTCTCCGGTTCTGTCCGCTGCTGCCCGGTCCGTCGCCGCCGCCATGGCCCAGTGAGTGACGGCTCGCGGACCGCCGGGGAACTTTACGGGGGCCGGCGAGGAGGGCGGAACCTGCCTGAAGTCGCTTTGGCCCCGGGGGTCGCCGGAGCACGGCCTCGTGGCGCCCGGAGCCTCGGACCTTCAGGGTCTCAGCCCCCTCGGGCCCGGGCCCTCTACCCCTCGCGGCGGCGCCGGGCGGATCCCCCTTTCTAGAAAGGGCCGGGCGGGAGGGAACCCGCGTGGCCGAGGGCAGCCGGGGCCCGAGCCAGGAGGGGAAGAGGCTGGACAGTGGGCGGCTGTGCCTGCAGGGGCTTCTCCCCCGTGTGGGAGCGGGGACACCCGCAGTGAGCACGGCAAAGATTGCATGCCCTCCTGCGTGCAAGTCTAGTTGATCTCAAGAGAACTCGAGGTCCTTTGAAGTGGCAGAGGGCAGGGTGGCCTGGAGGCGCATGCCTGGGTTCTCAGGGGTAGAAGAGAGGAGGGGGACAGAGGAAATGGTAAGGCAAGGTATTCATAGCAAAAGCTAGGACACTCTGGGCCCCTGAGTTGGAAGGGATTAAAGTGGAACCGACACATTTTCTTTGTTCCTTTTTCCGGTCTTTTAGAGCTGATATTGCACTGATTGGACTGGCTGTCATGGGCCAGAACTTAATTTTGAACATGAATGACCATGGCTTCGTGGTAAGTCAGGAGGGCACACTCTTGTGGGTTCTTGGTGCACGGAGGCTGATTTCAAAGATCCTGTACAATCTGGAACTTAGGTCTCTTCGTATATGCCCTGTTGCTGCTTAGGACGTTTTTTGCAAAGGGAAAGAGAAGCACCAGGTCACATGCGGTGTGGGAGGGCCAGCTCTGCAATCCTCTGAAGGACAGTCTTGCAAAATAGATGTCAGTTCTGTAAGTCTGGATAAACTTACCGGATGTTAAGTAGGAGAAATCCGGCTGGGTGTATAGAACTCTACCTTTATTGCCTAATGAGAACCGGGGGAGAGAGAAAAGTTTAGATAGTTATAAACACTAAAGTGGTTTCGGTACAAAAGATAGCAGTTTGCAGCAGCCGCTTCCTAGACTTGATTGAGTCTCTATCAGCTAGTGACAGACTCTAGCCTGATTTGCCTCGGGCAGTCACCCTTTGCTTATATTCAGTTCTGTGCCTTGGGGTTCACTTAATCCAGGGTCTGAAGGTCTTCCGTGTCCTGAATCTCCTAATCAGACCTTTTCGGCCTTCTAGGTTTGTGCTTTTAATAGGACGGTCTCCAAAGTGGATGATTTCTTGGCCAACGAGGCAAAGGGAACCAAGGTGGTCGGAGCACACTCCTTGGAGGAGATGGTCTCCAAGCTGAAGAAACCGCGGCGCATCATACTGCTGGTGAAGGCTGGCCAAGCCGTTGATGATTTCATTGAAAAACTGGTGAGGCCAGCCCTGCCCCCCCAGCTGCTACTAGTGGGGCAGCTTTTCTCTTCCCGTAGCTAGATCTCGCTTTTCTACTTAAGAGATTTTTTTTTTTTCTTTTTCAATTTCTGGATATGAACTGCTCAGTTCAAACAAAACTGCTTCAATGTCTCAGCGTTCGTCAACTTGGCACTAATTTAAGTGACAGCACATCCTCAGGTGGTAATGATTCCTTAGGCATGAGATTCTGAGGCCACCGAGAGACGAGAGACGTTGCCATAAGAATTCATTAACAATGGGGACAGAAACCGTAGTCTTGGTCTCTGTCTTTGGTATTCGGAAACACAGTTTTGGTCGTGGTGTTACGCGTGTTTAGTGCTATTCGCTAATAAACCTTAGTGTCTGAAATTTAGAAGTCGGTTTCCCTTTTTTCTCGACACTTAAAGTGTTGTATCGCTTAATATAAACGATGAGGTCCCCTTAGGGAATCCTGGGAACTACATACTGGGTACTTCTTTCTCAATGATTTGTTGGCTCTAGCAAGTGTATCTTTTTTGCAAGAAAAAAAAAATGTGTGTTAGGGCTGGAACGGCCGTGCTGGGGCAGATGGGTGACCCGATGCCAAGTGTCCCAGAGAGGGCCTCTGGGAGGCGGGCCTCTGGGAGGCAGGCCTCTGTTACACTTCTGGCCCTGATTATCAGCCAAGGAGGGAGTGTTTTGTGTAGGTGCTAACCCTTGTTCTGTAACACATTATAGTCTGATCCCTCTAGACTTTCCCCTGCTGTGCGTCATCAGGGGGTGGTGGGTCTGTCCCCTCACAGAGGGGCTGATGGCCACCCACCCACTGGGATGACTGTGGGAGAGGAGGAGCTGATGGGGACAACAGCCTTTTCCCCTGGGAATGTGCCCAGCACCATTTGGTTGAGGCACCGTAGCTGTGAGCTGTTTCTGGGGCACCTCTGGGGCCCCTTCCCTCAACATACCTCACCGACAATCCATGGAGACAAGCTCACGGCCAGTGCCCTGCAGCCTCGGGGTGCTATTTCCTCCAACAACGAAACGCAAAACCACACACAACATATGGACGAAGGGGCACCCGTGGAAATAACTCATGAAGCTACTCAAAAACAATTCTACGGTAACAGCTCTGAAAAAAACCCGAGGCATTAGCTGTCTGGAAGAAACGTTTCTCGGTGAGAAATGTAGTGCCAGGAAACAAAAGGCAAGGGGTGAACGTTCCTTTTCTCCAGGAGCAGTGTTAACAGTGGGGGCGACTCCACAGGGAGAGGGGTTTGTAACCAGCGTGCTACCATGAAAGACAAAAATGACCTAGAAAGGAAGAACACTGTGATAAGGGAAGGACATAGTAAGCTTTTTGTGTAGCAAGATGCTAAGCTGGTCACGATTAGCGACAGAATGGATTGGAAAGTGGTAGCTTAGTCTTCAGCATAAGAAAATACTAAGTGAGGTTCACTGAAGCCCTGTGGGGGGGGGGGGGGGGGGGGATGTGGACTGAATGATAAATGACCAAGCCAGCCCAGTTGTGTTCTGTAGGAAGATGTGCTAGTTCGAGGCCCGGTCTCGTCCCGCCGTCTCCAGACGGGTTTGATCATCTCACTCACTCAGGCACCAAACCACCTGATGTCTGTTCACTGGACCCCTACTCTGCCCTGTGCAGAGATTTTATAGGACGTGATGTAATCCTTCAGAACGAGTCCTGTTCCCAGTGTTTGGGAATGTAGACGAGCCAAGGGCACACACTGGAAATACAAAATCTTTCAAGTAGGTTTTGGTTGTTGTCAAATTTTAAATTTTTTTTTTTAACGTTTATTTATTTTTGAGACCGAGAGAGACAGAGCATGAATGGGGGAGGGGCAGAGAGAGAGGGAGACACAGAATCGGAAGCAGGCTCCAGGCTCTGAGCCACCAGTCCAGAGCCCGACGCAGGGCTCGAACTCACAGACCGTGAGAACATGACCTGAGCCGAAGTCGGACACTTAACCGACTGAGCCACCCAGGTGCCCCTATTTCTCTTTTTTTTAAATGTTTTTATTTCTTTTTGATACAGAGAGAGACAGAGCATGAGCAGGGGAGGGGCAGAGAGAGAGGGAGACACAGAATCTGCAGCAGGCCCCAGGTTCTGAGCCGTCAGCCCAGAGCCCGACACGGGGCTCAAACTCACGGACCATGAGATCATGACCTGAGCTGAAGTCGGACGCCTAACCGACTGAGCCACCCAGGCGCCCCTGGTTGTTGTCAAATTTTAAAGAGAACCATCTTAGTTGTGGGGAGGTCTGACTGGGTTGCTAGCCCTAACCTTTCATGTAGGCTCCAGCCGTAGCCACGGAGAGGATTTTTGAAAACGAAACAACATACGCTTTTAGACTGGATTTATTTGGGATAAATTCTTGTTTGTATTAATTGCTCGAGGTACATTCTGTTTTTGTCTTTCATTTCTTTGGCTCACCTTAATGCTAGTGTCTGGTTACAGGTACCATTGTTGGACACTGGTGACATCATCATTGATGGAGGAAATTCTGAATACAGGGATACCACAGTAAGTATTCTCCAGTCTAAATTCTTCCTGGTTCTGGGAACATTCTAGAAAAAACTTTCAGCACTGTACATGTGATAAAAGCATGGACTGTCCTTCTGTAGTGCTGACTCTGGGGCTTGTGTGCTGACGTTGCAGTTCTTGGCCTTTGTTTCTGCTAAGACATACCTGATGGAATGAGGCCTCCTCAGTCATACATATAACTCAAAAGGATGACTTTTGCTTGGATACAGCAGGCTGAGAGTTTGTGCTTAGCTCTTTCCTACTGTGCCACCAGCCCATGGTATGTCAGTCGGTGTGCAATGTGGTTGAGAACCACGTCCTTTTTTTTTTTTAATGTTTTATTTGAGACAGATAGCAGGGAAGGGGCAGGGAGAGAGGGGGACAAGAGGATATGAAGCCGGCTTTGCACTGAGAGCAGTGAGCCCGATTCGGGACTTGAACCCATGAACCGCGAGATCATCACCTGAGTGGAAGTTGGATGCCCAACCAACCGAGTCACCCAGGTGCCCCGAGAACCACGTCTTTACTGGCCTCATATGCTAGAAGGAGTTTCTGGAGGATCTGAAGTGCTTAGTCGGGGAAGTCGTATTTGTATTAAACTCTTTTGTATCATTTTTTAAAATGCTTTATTTGAGAGAGAGAGAGAGAGAGGCAGAGAGGGGGACAGAGAATCCCAAGCTGACAGCAGAGAGCTTGATGCTGGGCTTGAACTCACAAACTTTGAGATCATGACCTGAGCCGCAGCCAGATGCTTAACCGATTGAGCCACCCAGATGCCCTGTATTAAACTCCTGATTGAGTCTTACGGTAACTGGATCTTATAGTAAAATGAGAATGTATGTTTGGCTTTATTATTTCCATTTGGGGGAAGGATAGCTATTTTATTTTGTTTTGTTTTGTTTTATTGTTTTCTTATTTTATTATTATTTTTTTAATGTTTATTATTTATTTTGACTGGGGGACAGAGAGAGGGAGAGCATTCCAAGCAGGCTCCTTGCTGTCAGCACAGAGCCGGATGTGGGGCTCGATCCCACAGACTGTGAAATCATGACCTGAGCTGAAATCAAGAGTCGGGACACTTAACTGACTGAGCTACCCAGGCACCCAGATAGCTATTTTAAACTTCTGTGGAGGGGCGTCTGGGTGGCTCAGTTGGTTGGATGTCTGACTTCTGCTTAGATCATGGTCTCACTGTTTGTGGGTCAGCTGTGCTGACAGCTCAGAGCCTGGAACCTGCTTCAGATTCTGTGTCTCCCTCTCTCTGCCCTTCCCCCACTTGCGTGCAAGCACGCTCTCTCTCGCTCTCTCTCTCTCTCTCTTAAAAATAAACATTAGACTTCTGTGGATTTTTTTTTTTTTTTTTAAAGTAATCTCTGCACACGACATAGGGATCAAACTCACGATCCTGAGATCAAGAGTCACATGCTTTACTGAGCCAGCCAGGCACGCTGGATATTTTTTTTCTAACTCCCAAACTGAGGGGATTAAATTTCTTGAATGATCAGGTTATTCTTGGATCCTTGGGTCATTTCATGTCCAGTGTGGGCTCTCCATACATGTCTGATACCTCCTCTCATTCATTGGGAGAGAACTTTATGGAAGCATAATGAAATTAATTTTCTCTCCTGTAGAGACGATGTCAAACCCTCAAGGCCAAGGGAATCCTGTTTGTGGGGAGCGGAGTCAGTGGCGGAGAGGAAGGGGCCCGCTATGGCCCCTCACTTATGCCAGGAGGTGACAAAGAAGCCTGGTGAGTATCGAAGGTGCCCCACTTCGGCACAAGGGAGGCCTGAGCCGGGAGAAGGGTGAGCTGGGGACACTTCCGGCACCCTGACCTCCGTGGTGCCTGAGTGTCAGAGATGCTGGAAAGGTTTCTTTTATCCACTCTGCTGCTTTGACATCATACACGTGCATCTTCTCTTTTGCCTGTTTACTTCTGTTACTCCCTCCAAGACTGATCTAGAAATTCTAAATAGGCTTCCAGAGTCCAGAGGCTTTAAGGAAGCTGTTCGCATAGCGTCCTGTGCACTGTTTGGACTTAGAAGTAAGGTCTGCCTCTGTAAGTGATGTACGGTTCTAAGATAGCCGTGTATTTAATAATTGTGGGTAATGGGAAAACCTGGCAGAGCCTATTTTGTCCCTGGGAAAGCGAGGTGGACATTTTTTATTTGATTTGGGGCAAAAACACATTTTACACCGTTTGCTGTGCTTCATATAAGAGGAGGTGTTGGCCATAGAAGGGGAGGTGTGTTGGAGATGTGAAAGAAGGGGTGCGTGAGGCGTAAGGGTGGGGGGTGAGCGGAGAGAGAACCAACACAAACAGATGGAAGGGATAATCCTACCTGCGGTTGACTGAGGGCAACTCCCCCTGCTGTTCAGACCGCAGAGAGAGAGAGCCAGACAGAGGGAGATAGCTGAGCAGAACAGAAGCAAACAGAAAAGGAGGATCCTTTTCAGGGAGGCCTGACAAGGTACCATTCTTTTCTGAATGAATTTGACTTCCAAATATGCTACAGTCAGGTGTTAAAGAAAACATGTTCAAACCTAATTCCCAGAGGTGAAGGGTTTTCCTGGGGCAAGTTATTCTTTCTGTTACCTCTCTGAGGAGTAAGTTTGGAGATTCTTTTTTTAATTAAAAAACTTTTTTTTTTTTTTTTGGCAATGTTTTCTTTATTTTTTTGAGAGAGAGAGACAGAGTGCAAGTAGGGGAGGGGCAGAGAGAGAGGGAGACACAGAATCTGAAGCCGGCTCCAGGCTCCAGGTTCCGAGCCGTCAGCACAGAGCCCATTTCTGGGCTTGAACCCACGAACCATGAGATCATGACCTGAGCTGGAGTTGGTCACTTAAGTGACTGAGCCACTCAGGCGTCCCAAGTTCGGGGATTCTTTTGAGTAAGTTACATCTAGAAGTAGATAGAAGTCTTCCTGCTTCTGAGAAGCTTATGAACATTTACGTGGGGGTAACAGCCCGGCAGGCTAGACACGCAGACATGACGCAGGAAAGTATTTGATATGCGCAGGTGCCCTGCATTTCCTCACACCGGTCTGGCAGAGGTGCAAGTGACGCTGTGACCTGACGTGCTCCCCGTGAGATCAGGAGAGTTCTCAAGCTCCGCATGTCACTGTCTTAGCCCTAATCCTAAGCGTTAGCTTTGCGACCCCGTCAGTTCTGTGTCTTTGCCAAACACTTCTTGCGAAGGAGCCTTTAGTGGTCAATAGTGAGGAGAACATAGGCGAGAAGCCCCGTGAGGTAACCTATCCTCATACAGGAGCAGCAGAAGGAATGAAGAACACCCGGTTTTCCTCTGAATAGTAGTGGGCGCAGCCCCGGGAGGTCCTGCGCGGTGCCACCAGCCAGAGCCGGGCTGTATCTGACCACGCGCACCCGGGCTGGGAGAAGGGCTGTCTACAGGAACATCCCTGTGGCCCGCCGTTTGGAACCACAGCTTCTTTTGATTGTGCAGAAGAAATTTCTCCTGATGCTTTGATCCTTCCTCTGGCCTTTCTGTCTGTCCGTCTGTCCGCTCTAATCACAGAGCCCGCAGCCTCTGACAGGTTTCCCTCGGCACTTCTGGCACATTCGTTACTTTTTTCCACCTCCCATTCAACCTCTCCATTTGAACAAAATTGGGGGTGGGGGGATAGTCCTTGAGTATCTTGAGATCTCAACCCCTCTCTTTTCAGTAGCTAAACTACACGGTTCCTTTCCACAGGCCCCACATCAAGACAATCTTCCAAGGCATCGCTGCAAAAGTAGGAACTGGGGAACCGTGCTGTGACTGGGCAAGTTCTGGCTACTCTTTCAAGCCTGCTGGTAACATGGGCACAGGTGTCGCGAAGTGCACAGAGCCAGGACGCCCGTGGTGGCAACAAGCGGCTCAGATGTGAAGTCACGAAGTCGCTAGCAAGCTGAGGCCTAAGATGCTTGCCTGTGTTACATGTCCTTGCATCTTAGCTGAACATTCAGAGCCTTGAGGCTGATGTTAAAAACAGCCCTCCTCGATTCATCTGAAAGCCGGGTTCTTTAAGAAGGCACAGCAAGGATGAGGGGAAGTGAGGTTTGTTTTAGCTGTGTGGCTTCAGGAAAATGACGAAGATGTCAGAGTCCAAAGGGGCCCTTGTCTGCCCACGTGGAAGAGGACTGACTGGCTGGTGCTGTCAGATATCCTGGCCCCGGCCGTGGAAAATCTCGTACCTGTAGCTTGGGATGCAGGTGCCCTGTGCTTGAACAGAGCACATTATGGCCTCTTGCCTTCACGAAATGGGAGGGAGGCCCAGGCTCGTTCATACAGACCTCTCTTCCGGCATTTTGTGTTGCTACTAGAATAAGTTTTATCCCTACCGCAGCCTCAGTCCATACCGCAAGGCTGGGAGACCTGAGCTGTAATTCTGGCTCTCCATTAACTGGGTGATCATGAGCGAGTCAGAAAATTCCGTGGGCTTCAGTGTTCTTGTCTGTAAAACGTGGGGGGTGGGCTGGATGGTCGCTAAGGTCTCTTTAGCTCCTAATCCCCTTTGTTAGTTTGATTTCGTCCCAGGGAGGTAAAGGGTGGAGATGAACCGAGGACTGAGGCATATGAAGAATGGGGGGGCCTGACCACGCCCGGTGACTTCAGCTGTAGCACCCACGCTGGTCCGTACATTTTCACCAGTGGTCACTGTCTGCTTAGGGTAGAGAGAGGCTGGGCCGGATTTGGAGGGCTGATGATTTTCTCCTTAGTATGAAGGACTGGGAAGGGAACTCTTAACGCCTTGACAGTCAATTACTACAGTAAAAGTACAGCGACAGTCACTTCTTTGTAGATACGCTTAGGATAGAAGCGTCAAGAATTCTGTCCTAAGCGTATCTACAGATACAGATACTGGCCCTGAGGTGTCTTGATTGAGTCTTTCCGTAGCCTCAAGGCTTTGTCTCGGGATACTGAAAGAACTGGGATAGATCCTAAAAGGCACTCCTTAGTTCACTTGTGAAGTCACAGCCAGGATGGGGTGAAGTAAGATGTTACTCATCACGCTCCTTAGCAGCCACAGAAAGTGTCACAGTCAGCAGGAGGCAGGTCACCAGTGGAGACTCAGACCATGGAGGTCTCTCTAAACGTCAGCAGTACGGATCCCGGCGGTGACAGCCAGGATAGAGTGTGCTCAGGTCCAGCAAACACTGGCTCCAGCCGCAGGTAGGTGCCTGTCGTGGAGACGGATGCACCTGACCTCAGAGCCCGATGCCCCTGAGTACTGACCCTGACACTCCCTTTGTTCTGAGTCCCCGCCCACTACGCAATTTGCAGATTATTTGGCTTCCCCCGTAGCTTGTCTGCAGGGACAGAGTGTGCCGGCCGGACTCACACTTGTAACTACTAAGATCCATAGTTAAGTTTCTCACCCTCAATTCATAAACTGGGACTCTGACTATATACATCTTACCAGCTTTGTTAGAAATCAGTGTTTTTTGTCAACTATGAGACCCTGGTGAGGACACATTTCTGGGCTTCCGAGGTGGAGGACCAGACCTGGGATCTAAGGTCACTTTACCCCTTGGTAGCCACTGGAAACACCTACGACACACTTACGTATTTTTAAAAGTACAAGGGATTTAATTAGCTGACTTACTGTAACCCCTGGTCACCAGGAGCATGGTGACCTCAGGAGGAGGAGGAGGAGGAGGTCTTTGACTCGTGGCCAGGGCTGGGGGCGAGGGGCCCTGAGTAACAAGGGAAGGTGGGAAATGCAGGTAAAGGGCTGGGGGTGCCGGCAGTGAGTTGAAAGGTGTGGAAGAATCTAGAATGAATTTAGAGTGAGTTTGAAGTGACACGGGGCTGGATTGAAGCTTGTATTGAGTTGCTCCATAGTGATTCTTAATTTTAAAAATACTACAGATATTTGCTTCATCGCTGTCGTTCCTTGTCTGGGGAGGGAGCCTGGCGAAAGGGTTTGATGTGGGCTTTTCTGGGCCGTTCCTCTGGGGCCGTCTCTGAGGCCTCCTGGTGCCCGTCCCTCTGACAGGTGGGAGATGAAGGAGCGGGACACTTCGTGAAGATGGTGCACAACGGGATAGAGTACGGGGACATGCAGCTCATCTGTGAGGCCTACCACCTGATGAAAGATGTGCTGGAGATGGGGCACGACGAGATGGCGAAGGTGAGTCCCGGGCCCTGCTGCAGGTGCGGCAGGCGGGCCTGCTCGGAGAAGGGACTTGCTGGCTCCAGTAAAGCCTCCCTCCTCCTCCTTCCCGCGGTCGTGCTGCTGGCAGGATGGACTCAGCCCGGTTGGAGGGAAGCTATAAGATGGGAGAGCTCGTCACTGAGCCGAACGTCCCCAGGGGATCTTGGTGGTAACCACTCCCACCGTTTACCGACCCTTTTTTTTTTTAAGCTTATTTTTAGAGAGAACAAGAGAGCAAGTGCATGGGGCCAGATGCAGGGCTCGATCTCACGAACCATGAGATCATAACCTGAGCTGATATCGAGTCGGATGCTTAACCGACTGAGTCACCCAGGTGCCCCTCTTTTTTTTTTTTTTTTTTTTTTAAAGATTTTATTTTTCAAGTAATCTCTACACCCAAGGTGGGGCTTAAACTCAAAACCGCAAGATCAAGAGTCGCACACTCCACTGACGAAGCCAGCCGGGCGCCCCGAGAAGCTTGCTTTTCTGGTCAGGTTGGGACTGGCTGTTTGGCAGTTAGTCAAAAAAGTTAGCCAAAGTGGGGAAACAGAACACCCCCCGCCCCCACCCCGATATTTTATTATGAAGATGTGCAAACATACAGCAAAGCTGAAAGAATTCGGTAGTGAGCACTTGTGGGAACACCACCCTGATTCTTTGCTTAGCGTTCCACTACGCTTGCCGTGTCGATTATCTGGCCAGCCCTCCGTCGGTTTGATCTTTTACAAATACGTTTCAAGGTAAGCCTCAGTACTCTGTTCTCTTCAGCATCGTTGACGAGGCAAACACTTCTTTTAACTGAAAATACAGGAGAGCACACTCATCGCCACTCCTGCCCTTTTCTCTAAATGTGGCTCTCCCGGCTCGCATCGTAGTCCTTTCTCATCCAGAATTTCTAGTTCTAGTCACTTCGAGTGGAGCGTGATTTAGAGACACTTGTGAGGTACGCACTGCAGAGTCCTTCCAGATTTTGTACGGTTTTTCCTCCTGATGTTTAACGGTGTCATCCCCACTTTGCTTTACTGACTCAGCCACCCAGGCACCCCCAACACAATCTAACTTAGTTTTCATAGAAATAGTGCTTTTTTTGTTGTGTTCATATTTCATTGGTTTACTTCAAACTTAATACATGTGTTCAACGAGTACATAGAAGTGCTTCTGTCCACGCTAGGAACTGTTCTAAACACTGGGGATGTGACAGTGAAAAAAACCCACAAAGGCGCTATCCTGCATGGAGCTGGGAAGACACAATAATAATTGCATAGACAATAGAAAACTCGGGTGTGGCACCTGGGTGGCTCAGTCAGTTAAGTGGCCCACTTTGACTCAGGTCATGATCTCACGGTTCATGGGATCGAGCCCCACATCAGGCTCTATGCTGGCAACATGGGGCCTGCTTGGGATTCTCTGTCTCTTTCTCTGCCCCTTCCCTGCTCACGCATTTGTGCTCTCTTTCTCTCTCTCTCTTTCTCTCTCTCTCTCTCTCTCTCTCTCTCTCCCTCTCTCTCTCCCTCTCTCTCTCTCCCTCTCTCTCTCTCTCCCTCTCTCCCTCTCTCTCTCCCTCTCTCTCTCTCTCCCTCTCTCTCTCTCTCCCTCTCCCTCTCTCTCTCTCTCCCTCTCTCTCTCTCTCTCTCTCTCTCTCTCAAAAACATGAAAATAAATAAATAGATGAAGCCCGCTGGTGGTACCTGTTACAAAGAGGAGGAAACTGTTGTAAGGGGTAGATATAGATCAGGGGAGCGGGGAAGGCCTCTGAGGAGGCGATGGTGTGGGGCGAGGGGCGCTTGCCTCGGGGGAAAGAGCTGTGCTGGCAATCGGAAGTCAGCATAACCGGGTGGAAATAGATACAACTGCCTCCTGGGGAGCAGGGAGCTCAGCTCGGGGAGCAGCGTTCAGGCATATTCTTAGAGCCTGTTGGCCTCACGTGCTGAGCAAATCGTGAGCATCGGTGAGCATTTGCAGAGGAAAGCAGTGAGCCGGTTAAGGGGGCTTCTCCCGTGTGGCCCTGGTTTCTCTCACACTGTTTCCTCTCACGTCCTGCACTAGGCATTTGAGGAATGGAATAAGACCGAGCTCGACTCGTTCCTGATTGAAATCACAGCCAACATCCTCAAGTTCCAAGACAGCGACGGCAAACACCTGCTGCCGAAGATCAGGGACAGCGCGGGGCAGAAGGGCACAGGGAAGTGGACTGCCATCTCGGCCCTGGAGTACGGCGTTCCTGTCACCCTCATCGGTAAGGTGCGGCTTCCACCTGGAGCCTTTTATCTCATTGTTTTGCTCTTGACGTCCTCCTGGAAAATTGGTGTAGACTGGCAGCTAAGGAGCGGGTCTTTGGACAATGCGTGCAGCCCTCGTCAGCCTCCAGAGCGCGTTCTGCTCTTCTGGTGTGCGAGGCTGACGTTGTTCAGTCTCTTCCCGGTAACCTCCTCTCAGTCATACGGACTTTGAGATACATTTGGAAATTCTTGGCTTTCTTCTCCAGTTTGACCTTTGGGATAGCTTTTTGTGTTTTTTTTTAAGTTTATTTATTTATTTTGAGAGAGAGAGAAAGAGAGCATGAGTAGGGGAGGGACAGAGAGAACCCGAAGCAGGCTCGCACTCTCAGCGCAGAGCCTGACGTGAGGCTCGAACCCATGAATCACGAGATCATGACCTGAGCCGAAATCAAGAGCCAGAGGCTTAACCGACTGAGCCACCCAGGTGCCCCTGGGATAGTTTTTGTCTTAGTGATTGAACTGTAGTCGGCGACCTCCATGACTTTCTAATGGGTCAGATCACTGTAATGAAGTTTTTCATACAAAAGTTCAGAGAATAACATAAGCTTATGTACTCAGCATTTATTAATATTTTGCTGAGGTTCCCCCCCCCGATATTTTAAAAATAAAATACTGCCTACACAAGTCCTTTAACATTGTTGTCCTAAGTTCCTTGCCCTTCTTGTAGAAAAAAGCCACTGTCCTGACCATTGGTGTGTCTCCTTTTCATGCATGTTGTTTGTCTTGTAGCCGTGAGCTAAGCCTCAAACTCAAAAAGATACAGGGCGAAGGAAATCATAGAAAGCAGAAATAGAGAACAAATAATGAGGATTAGTAAAACCACAAGTTGGTCCTTTCAGAATAAAATAGCTACATTTATGGCAAGAGTGAAAAAGGAGAACGGGGTGCCCGGACAGCACCTTTTAAAAGGTGTCCTTTTAAAAACCCAACAAATTAATTTAAAAAAAGAAAAGAAAAGAATAAAACAAGGGGTCTAGTGTGTGTAATGAAAGGCTGATCTTTGCTGATGGCAGAACGGCTCCCTTTCCAATAAAACACCGTTTCCTCCTCACCCTTCCGGTTAAAGGTTGTCTTTCCCTCCCTGGCCTCCTCCCTCCTTCTGATATCCTGATTAATTATGGCTCCTTGGTGACAGTGAGCTGGGGCTGTGAGACATCGTAAGGAGAAGCAGGCAGAAGGAAGTGGCCGAGGTTTAGCAAATCTGAGTGTTGCCTGGGCTGGGGACCAAGGGGACAATAGCTGGGAACAGTATAGTCATCACTGACCCAAATGGGAGAGTATTGCGGGCTCAGAAAGGATCCCACTCTCTTGTTTGAGAGACGGTGTACCCCTTCTGCCCGGCAGAGGCAGGCCAGGCTTAATCCCCGGATGGGCACCGTGTGTGTTTGCTGAACTATCGGGGAAGTAAGTCTTCGGGCTGAGCCTTGAGTAACGCCGAGGGCTTGCGCCACACTGGCCTCCTGGTGCCAGTGGCCTTGCACAGATACTTCCTCCTGCTTGTGCCGAGTCATTGGGTGTGTGCAGGCCAGGGGGCTGCCCGGGGACAGAAGGACAGAAGGACTACCCAGCGTTCTCGAGTGTGTGTGGCTGGTACCCTTTCCTCAAAAACAAAGCCCTTTGTTGGTCCCCAGAGAGTTTACTTCATTTTTGTCTGCGGGGAAAGGAATGGCTAGAGGAATTCTTCTAATTAGAGAACTTGTCAGTTGAGGGGCGCCTGGTTGGCTCAATCGGTAAAGCGTCTGACTTCCGTTCAGGTCAGGATCTCGTGGGTTCGAGCCCCGTGTCGGGCTCTGTGCTGACAGCTCGGAGCTTGGAGCTGCTTCCGATTCTGTATCTCCCTCTCTCTCTCTCTCTCTCTCTGTCCCTCTCTCTCTCTGCCCCTTCCCCCCCTCTCAAAAATGAATAAACATTAAAAAAAAAAAAAAAGACCTTGTCAGTTGAGCGAGTAGTCTTTTATAAGGGTTAGTTCTTGAAGATACTAAATGTCTTGATATGAAAATACCTTTCTAAAATGTTTTTTAGTCCAGTGAAACAAAGTTGTGGTGATTATAGATGTACTGGAAACTATATTTTCACAAATAGAAAATGGAGTGTTTTGAGGGGTGAGTCTAGGTTACTTCTCAGTGTTCTAGTGGTTTCACGCCACCCCCCGTGTGCAGGCAATGCCGCCATAGTTGAGCCTCCTACTAAATTTTGAGGCTGCCTGTTATTCGCTAGTTTTTGAGGGGTAGCGAGTGCTTTTACAGTAGAGTCTTTGATGAGCATTTAAAAATTAAAGTCCTCTCAATTGAAATTGAAATTTGACTTGGGGACCAGCAGAGTAATTGTGAATCATGGTGGCTTTACCTCCTCGCTTTTTCTGCAAAACTCCCCATTGAGTTGCATGTTGATTTTTGTGGTTGATGTGCCTACATTATGTTGGAAGATTGACTTGTTTGTGGAGTTTTAGTTTCCAAGTCAGCTGTCTAGAGTTTTGTATAAACGTTCTTCCTGGGGCATCTGGGTAGCTCAGTTGGTTAAGCATCCGAGTCTTGGTTTTGGCTCAGGTCATGATCTCACGGTTCCTGGAATCAAGCCCTGAGTTGGGCTTTTTGCTGGCAGGGCAGAGCCTGCTTGGGATTCTCTCTCTCTCTCTCTCTCTCTCTCTCTCTCTCTGCCCCTCCTCTGTGCACGCTCCCTCTCTCTCTCTCTCAGTAAATAAATAAACTTAAAAAAAAAAAGTTCTTTCTGAGCCATGTTAGATTTTGTGGCCTAAGACTGAGACTTCCGGCTCTTTGTACAATTGGAGATCCGGCTCCATTTCTATTTTTTCCTCAACTTCTCGGGCTTACGTGTACTCTTTTCTGTCCAGTTTTACGTGTGAACTTCGGTAACGTTATCCTCTCTCCCACGTAGGAGAGGCAGTTTTTGCTCGGTGCTTATCATCTCTGAAGGACGAGAGGGTTCAAGCCAGCCAAAAGCTGAAGGGTCCCCAAAAGATCCAGTTTGAAGGTGATAAGAAATCATTCCTGGAGGACATTCAGAAGGTGGGGCCCGCTCCCTGGCAGTGGTCGTGGTTGGCGCCTTGGGTGGCAGTGGGGGTGGTAGCGGCCCGTGGAGATGTGGGAGGCCCCGGGTGGGGGCGGCAGAGTCCAGCCCCATCCTGACACCGCTGTCCGCGCCAGGCCCGGCCCTGCCCGCGGGGTGGACGTGGCTAACCGTAGCTCTGACGGGTCCGTCGTTCCGTAGGCCCTGTATGCTTCCAAGATCATCTCGTACGCGCAAGGCTTTATGCTGCTGAGACAAGCCGCCATGGAATTCGGCTGGACCCTTAACTACGGTGGCATCGCCCTGATGTGGAGGGGGGGCTGCATCATCAGGAGGTAAGTGCGGGGACGCGCCGCGGCACCGTGCTGGGAGTCGCGGCCTTGCACCTGGGGACGGTTTCCCTAGGATGTGCGCGGCCAGTCCCCTCGCTGGCGACAGGACGGGGTCGGCTGTTCTAACTAGACTGTCTACCCTACTCCCTTTAAACTGGTTCTGGGAGGACGGTCATGCCCTCTGGCCTTGCCTCGTGGGATGTGGGCTCTGTTTTCACTGAGCAAACAGCCGGCTTGAAGGGATAAGGAGAGTAACTCTGTACCTTGCGGGCCGATGTACCAGCTTCCGGCTTACTTCCCTGCCTTCTAGCAGGCACTGAACGCGAGGAGGTGAAGTTTCATTGGTTTCTTCCCTCTTGCTTGTTTCAGCGTGTTCCTAGGAAAGATAAAAGACGCATTCGATCGGAACCCACGCCTTCAGAATCTACTACTGGATGACTTTTTTAAGTCTGCTGTTGAAAACTGCCAGGTAGGTAGCCCAGAGCTGGGCGGTGTGGGAATTCTGCCTCACCGGGCTTTGTGTTTCCCTCACCAGCATCGATGCCCGTGAGCGTTGTCATTTCAAATGGAGCCCGTTCTCCTCTCTGGGGGCTGACCCGGAGTCTTTGGCTCTTTCTGGCTCAGGACTCCTGGCGGCGGACGGTGAGCACCGGTGTCCGGGCGGGCATCCCCATGCCCTGCTTCACCACCGCCCTCTCCTTCTACGACGGCTACAGACACGAGATGCTGCCCGCCAACCTTATCCAGGTAAGCTTTCGGAGCAGGTGGTAAACATCGACACGGCCCGAGGGTCCGTGTCCCCGTGTTATCCCAACCCGTCCAATTCCTTGTTTTCCAGGCTCAGCGGGATTACTTCGGGGCTCACACTTACGAACTCTTAGCCAACCCCGGACGGTTCATCCACACCAACTGGACAGGCCACGGTGGCAGCGTGTCGTCCTCTTCCTACAATGCCTGACCGGACTGGTCACCCGCCACGAGTCCACAGATTGGGACATTCCACTTGGCCACACGAC
The DNA here is from genome assembly GCF_018350195.1 of Panthera tigris. NCBI lineage: Eukaryota > Metazoa > Chordata > Mammalia > Carnivora > Felidae > Panthera > Panthera tigris. The sequence goes on from NC_056667.1 coordinate 7,434,639, forward strand.
ACCGCTTACGCAGCCCTCTGCCCCACGGCCCACTGCGCGGACCCTTTAAAATAAAAGTCTCACGAGGGACTCCTGAAAAAGTCAGCACGAGTTTACTTGTAACGTAGCTCTTTGAGACCCGCCATGCCCTCGGCCCCCGCCCCTTGGGGCGACCCGGAGGTGACCGTGTGCGCGGTAGCGTGAATCAGCTCCGCGTGGCACCTGTGGTCGGGGAGGCAGCGCAGTCTTCCCGGCTTGAGGCGCATGTGGATGGGAAGGGTTTCTGTGGAGTCCGCTCAAACTGGAACCTTTGTGTCACGTAGTAGAATTCCCAGTTTTCTCTACTTAATAAAAGATACATTCTATCTGTGCTTCATCTGCAGACTCTCCAGGAGCCTCACCTGCCACGCTGAGCCATCATCCCCCTTGGCAGACAGATCTGCACCTGGTTTCCTCACAATTGACTCCCATTTGTTTCCTTCCAGCCTCGTTTACTGTTTCCTCTCTGTTTCCTTTAAAGAAAGACTGTAATATAAGAAACAGACCAAAGTTAGGGTAACGATTGACTCGGGGAAGGACCAGGAGGCCATCAGGGGCTGAGTGTGCAGGGGGTGCGAACGTTTCCCCGGGTCGGGCGCTGGGCCCTGGCCGCTCACGGGTGCAGTCTTCATGGCTTTTGTCACTTCATCCCAGATGTTTTAGGAAACTCCACTTAAATGACAGGGTGGGCTCAGCGTGCCCCGCCTCTTTCTGTTTGTCCCTAAGCCAGGCCCTGGGTTTGGGGTGGGACTTCTGGCGACCTAAGCCTGCCCTCTGAATCAGACCTTTTTACTTTATCTTCTTTACTCAAGAAAAAAAACCCTGCCAGCAAATTCTTACTGATAGTTCTGTGGCCTGGGGCCAGTGTAATTGTTTTATTCCAGCAGCTTAACTCCAGAAAGAATTCTGTGGAATGCTTCAGAAAGTCCTGAGAGGATCCTAGAATAGAGCCAGAGTTTCCCTGTTTTGACAGCTGGTGTCTATAACCTCAGCTCTGACCTCTTCCAGAAAAGCGCGGGGACGGGCAGGGGCTGACACGGGAGGCGGTCCTTTTCATGAAATGTTCCACTTTTGAGACTCAGCCTGGATGTGAGTACACAGCGAGACTGTCCCCCCTCCCTGATCACACCTTTAAATATAAGAGGTGCTGAGTCACTGCTCATGACAGGGTTCTTTTTTGAGGGACGTGAATCACTCAGTGCAGCTTTTCTCACAGGTGAACTATGGCCACTTGTGCTTCTAGAATGGAGAGCGAGTGCCTTCAGAGAGAAGCACTAGCGAGGCGTGGGAGGTTAAGGGCCAGAAGGAAAGGAAAGGAAAGCTGGACTGTCCAGAAGAGTGCTTGAAATACTAGTGACGCCATCTGACAGAACACAAGCCCCTGCTCACCGTCTGGAAGCGGAAGCCTCAGCTCCAGGCCCCTTCACCGGCTAGCTGTGGAACTCTAGGCCAACTATTTTCTGTCTCTGGCCTCAGTTTTCTCATCTGTAAAACAGGATGGTAGTACCTGTCTCCTTAAGGCTATTTTGAGCATTTGCAGAGCAAGAACAGACCAAGATTATATGCTTGGCACATAATCACCTATATGTGGCATTATTACCACTTCCGGGTGTGTCTGTCCCCGACGCAGAGGGATTTCTGAGCGCTAGAAACCAGATTTATTTCTCAGCACCCAGCAGTGAGTTCACTCTGCAAACCAGTCCTCAGAAGGTTCCTGGTGGGGCTTCTCTGTGTGCTGCATGGCGGGAGGGGGGGAGGGGGGGTGTAGGTCACATCAAACATCTTCCAGGCCAGTGGAGCTCCTCAAACTGTGAGCCCCCACCCCCGGGGGTGGATCTGGAAAAAAAGGGCAGCTTCTGATTCAGCAGGAGAGGGGTGCTGGGGGGTGGCCCCATGCTGTGCATTTCTTTTAATTTTTAATGTCTAGTTTTGAGAGAGAAAGCAAGCACAAGCAGAGAGGGAGGAGAGAGAGAGAATCCCAAGCAGGCTCTGCACTGTCAGCACAGAGCCCGATGTGGGGCTTGAACTCATGAACCATGAGATCATCACCTAAGCTGAAATCAAGAGTCGGACGCTTAACCGACTGAGCCACCCAGGCGCCCCTCCATGCTGTGCGTTTCTCACTAGCTCCCAGCTGAGGCCACCCTGGCCACTCGACCACGGAGCAGTGCTGGAGCGCGGCAGGAGGGGCGTCAGTGCAGAGTCAGGATGCCTGAGCACACACGCCCTCGCTCTACTAACTGGCACTGTCCCCGCAGGTAAGTTCTTTAAACTCTCTGACTTGACATTTCTTCATAGTTAAAAACTACTTCCCGGGGTGCCTGGGTCACTCGGTTGCACGTCCAACTCTTGATTTAGGCTCAGGTCATGATCCCAGGGTCGTGGGATCGAGCCCTGTGTCGCGCTCGATGCTCAGCTGCGTAAGATTCTCTCTCTCCCTCTTCCCCTCTCCCTCACTTGCATGCTAAAACAAAAATAATAATAAAAAAGACACAACTACTTCCCTAGGTTAGTGGGATGATAGATGAGATTATACAAAGTCCTTGGCACGGTACCTGGCACACAAGGCATAACAAAAGGAAGTTTTTACTGTCAAAGAATACAACAGTCCTTTGCCTAGGTCCTCGGGGGGGGGGGGGGGGGGCGAGACTTTTTACTATATATGCTTTCATGCTTTTTGAATTTTACATCCCATGACCTACTTGAAAACGTATCAGTAAAAACTCTTAGCTCTAGTAAGGGCAGCCCAGCTTACTGGGTGGGAGCCTGGGCCCAAATCCCAGCCCCACCACGAACTCACTGTTGCCCCACACGTGTCTAAACCTCTGTACCCACGTGGTTTTCCATTCACACAAAAGAGGTGATGACAATACCTACCTCACCGAGTTCTTCTGAGGATGAAGTCAGTGCCCGCCGCATAGTGAAATACTGTTGGTGGGTTCACTATTACCCAGCTCCCGTGGAAGGTGAGGTAGTCCACAATTCTGAAAGTGATGGAGCTGGTCTCACAGGGGTCTGTCCCCGGACCACGCAGGGACAGTCTGGTGGCTATTCTAGCAAAGGGCCTCCCTGGGCAGAGATTGCAGGCCTATTAATGACTTCAGCCACAACTTCTGCTTTACTTGGGACACAAAGGGGTTGGGTGGTTAGAAAGGTGTATGGATCAGATAAGGAAGGGGACAGGGTTTCTCAGCCAAGAGACTTTAGGCAGGCGATTGACAAGTGTGCATTCTTTGAGGTAGATGTGGAGCCCCGCCCTTTAGGAGGCGTAGAGAAGTCTCCAGGGTGGGTGTAGATGCGTGTACTGTGTTTAGTATGGATGTTGGCACATGTGTGTTCACTGTCTAGGAATCCTATATGTTGTTCCAGTTATTCCTGGAACTACCCTAAACTCAGTGGGAGTAATAAAACCATCATTACTACCCCAATCCTGTGGGCTAGGTTAGGAACTGGAAGGGCACAGGGGGTATAGCTCATCTCTCCTCCACAACATCTGGACCTCAGCAAAAAGACAGCTGGTGGCCACGGCTGGGATCACTTGGACGTGACCGTCCTCTTCATGCATCCGGTGGCCGCTGCTGGCTGGGACCTCAGCTAGGGCTGCAAAAGCTACTTGTGGCCCCACCACACGGCCGTCGGCTGCCCCGCTTCACGGCAGCCTCGGGCTGGGCTAACTTCTCACGTGGGAGCGCAGGGCTCCAAAGGTGAGGAATGTCCCCGCTAACAAAGCAGACGCTGGATTGCCTTGTAAGACCTAGCCATGGATGCCACAGGGCGTTATTTCAGCCCCACTGTATCGGTTACAAGCAAGTCATAGACACCCCAAATTCAATGGGTGGAGGGCTAGACTCTATCTTTTTATTTATTTATTTATTTATTTTTATGTTTACTTTGAGAGAGAAAGAGAGTGCACATGAGCAGGGGAGAGTGCACATGAGCAGAGAGAGAGGGAGGGAGAGAATCCCAGGCAGGTTCCGTGCTGACAGCATGGAACCCGACGTGGGGCTCGAACCCACGAACCCTTAGCTTGTGACCCGACACCGAAACCAAGAGTTGGACACTTGAGTGACTGAGCCCCGCAGGTGCCCCTAGAGTCCACCTCTTCATGGCGGAGCGGCAGTGTTCTGGAGGAACACAAGGGTCAGGAGACACTGGCTCTATGTTTTGAGCGAATATGATCTGCCACATACGCTTCTTTTGAAAAAGACAGTTGGTTATACGAAGTTAGGAACTCTGGCCCTACTTGCTAGTGTTCCTGAGTTCTCACGCCGTATACATGGCACATACTGGAAAGTAATAACTGAGTGTGTGCCAGGCACTGTTTTATAATACAACACCCCCCTGAAGCAGGTGCTACCACCGTCATCCCCAATTCACAAATGAAGTTCCCGGATGGTTAAGTAACTTGTCCAAGGTCACGTAACTCCTGAGGCACTGGAACTGGAACAATGGCAAGCTGCTGCCAGAATCCGGGCAATTAACCATTAAGCTCTTAATGCTCGAAGTGTACAATTCACTTATTCACTCGGCCACTGGCATACTTACAGTATACCCACTGTGTGCCAAGCACTGTGACGGGACCGTGTGTCAGTGGTGAGAGAAGATGAAAAGTCCTGACCTCATGAGCTTATAGAATCTATACTACAGCTAATGGAAATTGATTTTTTTTTTCCTTGAGAGAGAGAGAGAGAGAGTGGGGGAAGGGGAAGAGGGAAAGAGAATTTTTTTAATGTTTATTTATTCTTGAGAGAGAGTGTTAGCGAGGGAAGGGCAGAGAGAGAGAGGGAGACAGAATCCGAAGCAGGCTCCAGGCTCTGAGCTGTCAGGACAGAGCCCGACGCGGGGCTCGAACTCACGAGCCATGAGGTCATGACCTGAACTGAAGTCGGATGCTTAACCACCCAGACGTCCCGAGGGAGAGAATTTTAAGCAGGCTCCACGCTCGGTGTGGAGCCTGACGCGTGGCTCAATCCCACGACCCTGGGATCATAACCTGAGCTTAAGTCAAGAATCGGAGGCTCAACCGACTGAGCCACCCAGGCGCCCCGGAGACTGATTTTTGAACCAGCAATTTGTAGCGCACTTATAGGGGGAATAAATGAGGACTGTTATTGAGCTAAGTATTCCTTGTACCCTATTTGATGCAGCTGAAAAGGATCCAGGGACAAATGTCCCTGTCTTATCTCTGGTGAGGGCGCACACTCCGACGCCAGCCTGCGGACACCGGACTCTTACCACTTCCTGGCAGGCTAACCTCAGGCAAAGTTCTCTCCCCTCTGCGACTTTGTTCCCTCACGTAGGAGATGGTGGATCCGCACCTACCTCTGAGCAGCTGAGACCTAACCCAAGCGGGGTGCCTAGAACCCAGAGGCTAGTAACCCCAGGGTTAAGGTGAGGGGGGCGGATCACTGGCAGGAAGACCCGCCTTGTTCCACAACGTGGCACAATGCTGACATCTAGTGGCCAGTTGACGTGGCTGGTTCTTTCCCGGGCAAAATTGTTCCAAAGGAACAGAGCCATTTTCTGTGACGTAATGCCTCAGCTCCAGGCCTTCCTCTTCAGACTCTAAAGTGCCCAGGTATTCCAGAAGCTGCTAGAATAATGTATTTTTGGCCCTGGGAAGCAACTGCTTTAAAATGAGACATCATGCAAGGTACAAAGCACAGAAACTGCCCAGGAGAAGATGGTTACTATTTCTTGTGCCCTTTGGTGAGGCAACTTAGGCCTTGAGACCACTCTCTGAAGTTAGTCCCATGCTTCTCACTTTATAAATGCAGGAACTGGGGCTTGGAGAGGTTCTGTGACTCACCCAGGGTCACAAAGCTTGTGAAAGGGGCCGGGCCCCGAACCCAAGGTCTGGGCCTAGGCTGGAGCTCCCCACCTGCTCCCAGCCCACTCCACACCCCCAACCCTTTTCTTTCCTGCTGGAGACCAGAGAGCTGCAGCAGCGGGGAGCAGGGCGACAACCGACCGGCAGAGCTCGGCCTGCTAAGGCACAGCTGCAGATCAGGGACATCCCGCGAGAGGCCTGCCCTGCATGACATCGGGGACCATCCCAGGGGACTGGAAACTGGAATTCTCTCCGGGAGCAATGGGGAGAAGAGGCCAGAGGCACCTGTCATCTCAGATGCAGTAGAAATTGACCAGGGGCGCCTAGGTGGGTCAGTCAGTGAAGCGTCGGACTCTTGATTTTGGCTCAGGTCATGATCTCACGGTTTGTGGGATCGGGCCCCGAGTCGGGCTCTGTGTTGACAGCACGGAACTTGTTTGGGATTCTCTCTCTCTCTCTCTTTGCACCATCCCCACTCGTTTTCTCTCTCTCTAAATAAATAAATCTTTAAAAAAAATAAACAGGGCGCCTGGGTGGCTCAGCTGGTTGAGCGTCCGACTTCGGCTCAGGTCATGATCTCACGGTGAGTTCAGGCCCTGGGTCAGGCTCTGTGCCGACAGCTCAGAGCCTGGAGGCTGCTTCAGATTCTGTGTCTCCCTCTCTCTCTGACCCTCCCCCGTTCATGCTCTGTCTCTGTCTCAAAAATAAATAAACATTAAAAAAATAAATAAATAAAAATAAATGAATCTTAAAAAAAAATAAACACAACCTTAACCCTTACAAAAAGTGTGAGGAGGTCCAAGAAGGCGCTTTTCTCCCTGATGATTGCACCAAGACATTAGAAAATATATAACCCAATTAATTTCCTTTAAAAAAAATTAGGGGCCCTGGGGCGACTGGGTGGCTCAGTTGGTTAAGCGTCCAACTCTTGATTTTGGTTCAGGTCATGAGCTCACGGTTCAAGCCCTGCACTGGACTCCGCCCTGATAGTGCAGAGACTGCTTGGGATTCTCGCTCTTTCTCTTTGCCTGTCTCTCTCCCTCTCTCTCTCATAAAGAAGTAAATACATACATACATACATACATAAAAATTGGGGGCCCTGGGGCATCTGGCTGGCTCAGTCGTGGAGCACGCAACTCTTGACCCTTGCGGCATCCTGAGTTAGAGCCCCATGCTGGGTATAGACATTACTTAAGAAAAAAAAAAAAAACACAATTTTTTTTTTTTAATCGGGGACACTTGCACTGCTGATGAGTGCCTTAGCCTCGGCTGTGTCACCTACTCACTGCGATGCTGAATGGACAGCAATCCAGCATTCGCCTGCGTCTGACTCGGTGACACTACTGTTGGTGACACAGTTACAGAACGTTGGTGGATTCTGCAAGGTCTACGGAGCTTACGGCCCCACGTAACTCACAGTAAAGAGTGCCGCCCGACAACGCTGTCCCTACACACAAGCGTTCTTTTCAAGGGTTCGCGTGAGCCGCGAGCCAGGCGCAGAGCCGAGCGGAGCCAGGGGACCTGGACCGCCAGGTCCCCCCGCGCCTCGAGGCGGGAGCTCGGACCGCTGCGGACCGTTCCCAGAGCGGCCGCCAGGGGGCGCGCGCACACGGCGGCGTGGAACTTCGCGCTTTGTCCCCTCGCGCGGTCCGTCTCCGGGCGCCGCGGCGGGAAATCCGACGGGCTCCTCCCGGCCGCCGCCCCCTACTGCCCTGGCACGCCTGCCTGGGTCGGCCCGGTGAGATGGAGGAGGACGAGGCGGCCGAGGAGCAGCAGCGATTCTCCTACCAACAGGTACAGGAAAGCCGGGTCCCGGCCAGGCTGCGGGAGGACGGCGTCGAGCTGCTGGAGAGGGAAAGGCCCCGAGGCCTGGCGCTTCTCGGGGCGCGTCCCCCGGGGCGAAGGGCGCGCTCGGGCCGCGTGCGCCTGCGCCTGCGCCAGCTGGGCTGCCGCGGGGGGCGCTGGGAGGCGGTATCCTCGGTAACGCGGGTCCGAGTCGCGCGGCAGCCTTCTTGCCTAGGACAGCCGCAGTCTCCCTTCTCAGGGGTGTTGTGAAGATGGGGTGTGAGCATTTGGAGGGGATTCAGGCCAAGCACGTAGCCCGATGCCCGGCACGTGGCCGCCGTGACGTGCGCGCTCCGTCCTGCAGACGCGGAGACGGCCTGCGAACCTGGGTGCGACGCGGGCCGCGCGGTCCCGGAGCCCATCCTTCCCGGGCGGGTTCCGGTCCCGCCTCCGCAGCCCGAGGGTCGCTTCGGCGCTGCGCGAGCCCAGCTTTCCTGTTTGCAGAATAACAGAGTAACAGTAACCCCCTCCCAGGGGCGGCCCTTCCTCTAATCGGCCCGGGAGTTAGTACGATGGGGCAGGGTCGCGGGAACCAACCGTAAAGCCCCAGAGAGATAAAAAGCCAGAACCAGGGCGGTATCCTCAAAGAGGGGCCACTCAAGAGACTCGAAGGAGCTCAGGGAGCCGGAGTTCCCTCCTGCCAGTGTTACACTTCAGCTGTTTTACCCACCGCCTGCCTTTATTTTGAGAAGTGTAAGATTTCAGGAAAAGTTGGCGAGAATAGTCCACTCTGCAGCCGTATGCTCCCCACCTGGATTCACCAGTTGTTAGCACTTGGCCGTGTTTGCTCCTTTGCTCTCTTTTTTTCTGACTCCTTTGAGATATAATCACAGATACCTTGACCCTTTCCCTGTAAGTTTTAATACTTTATAGTATGCTCTCCCGACCACAGGGGTATTCTGCATAATCTCAATGATCACACTCAGCAAATTTAATACGGATAAAATCCTATTATGTAATGTTCGGTCCACCTTTATGTTCCCGGTGTTCCAAAGCAGTTTTTTGTTTTTTTTTCTAGTGGTCTTTTTTTATTTCACCCAGGATCTAGTCAAGGAACATAAAGTGCATTTAGTAATCCTGGCTCTGATCTTCCCTGGACGGGTTGGTTCTCCATCCTCTTTTTCCTGACATTGATGGTTTTGAAGAGTCCATTGATGGCAAAGGTGTAGCAGGAGATAAAGTCTTTGAGAAGGGAGCTGGCCTTTCCATTTTTGTATTCTCAGCCCCGAGTACAGAGGCTGGTTCTCAGTGCCCAATAAAGAACCAGAGGCTGGTTCTGCGTGCTGACGAGATGAGTAAGGCTGCAGAGCTGGGCTGAGAAATTGGTGAGCAGGTTGAAGATCCCACCATTCATTGAATCAGCTGTTCTTGGCACTAGGTAGGTGGATGGTAGTGAACAAAACAGACAGGGTCGTGCCCTTGAGGAATTTAGGGTCTAGTGGGTTAGCGTGTGCAGCATTGCAGAAGGCAGTTGGCCCCATCCAAGAGGCGTACAGAAGGAGGAGAGACATTAAAAAACTTCCTGGAATGTTCGGAAGGCTTCCTGTCCTGTTCCCCGAACCTCCCCTGCCTCACGCATACCTAAAAAAGATGACCTGGGAAGGTCTTTATCCCTCCCCGGGTGATGGTCCCTTTGTCTCCTGCCAAAGGCCTCCACTTCCTAGTCTTGTGACCTCTGAAACTAAGGAAGGTAGTTGCCCTTGCTTATCTGCCTGGCCTCTACCCGGGTCCTCGGTCCTCGACCTGTGTTTCTGTGGTTCCTCCTCATCTTGTCTCAACTGTGAACACTTGCTGGTAGGGTTGATGCTGTCTTGGCTTCAGCTGTCCCCATGTCCAGTTCAGTTCTGTCTCCACCATAGAGGAGCACACCTAGGGGCTCAAGAAGTTTGCTGACATGAGACTGAGATCTTGGCTTAACTTTGTTTTGCTTCTTTGCTCCTCTGCATGGGAAAGATATGTTACTCAGTATCTAAAAGGGCTGCTAAGGAGCAGTGAGGGTCCTGGCGAGGTGGGCTAGCAAGCCAACAAATCAAAGGAGGCTCAGACGTGCCCGCACAGGCCTTTCCCAGCCAGTCCTGAGCGTTTGTCTTTTGTCACACGCAGGCCCGGGGCTGGCAGAGACTGGCCGCAGGGGGATGGCACCGCCTCCTTTTTCGCTTGATTAACCCCTGTCTGGTTTTTCGTTGTTCCTCAAACAGCTGGCATGGGCCTTTACTCAGTAGGAACGTGGTCCCTGTTCGTGGACTACCCGGGTCAAGTCAGGCAGATACTTTGCAAGTGCGAGTCCGACTTTTCTCCCCACTGACCTGCCATTGTAATTCCTTATCTTTACTTGACCTAAATCATAACCATTAACTAGGAAGTAATGTTTCTACAAGCCACACTCCAGAGGGCCTCATTAATTTATTAGTACACTTGAAAAGTCACTCAGCCATTATGGAAAGTGCTGAAGGAGGGAAGCGCAGCAGACCCTCTCCTTGGTCTTAACTTTCCAAGATGTGCAAAGCTCTTCTTTGCAACCTTACCCATGAAGTATTTTGATTTTCGCTTCAGAGGCTAAAAGCAGCCGTTCACTACACTGTTGGGTGTCTTTGCGAGGAAGTTGCGTCGGACAGAGAGATTCGGTTCAGCAAACAAACCATTGCGGCCATCTCGGAGCTGACTTTCCGGCAGTGCGGTAGGAAGCCATGGCCTTCCTGTAGGTGTAGAGGCATCCCAGAAGTTGCTTTTGCCTGGGAGAGACGTGTGGGGGGTGCCCTGGCTCGTCATCCCAACAGATGGAGAACGTGGCCATCAGGCATTATTCGTGAGACAGTTCTTTGCCGTAAAATTCAGATATTTTATGAAAAGAACTTTTTTTTTCCCCCTGTTACCTAACACTGGGTATTAACACCGTTGTTTTATTTTTTAAACTGCCTGGAACATTAGACATTCAATTTTTTACCTCATTGCTTTATAACATTTTTATGTCCACCATGCCATGGTTTATTTGACAGCCGGGCTTATGACATTGGTATCTGCTTGACGTTAGAGAAAATTAATGTCCTCTCAAGCCCTAACTTGTAGCCAAATTTAAGATTAAGGGCCAGTTTCACGGAAGGAAGGGTGTAGCCACAATACCCCAATTATGACAAGGAGGCCACAACGAATAAAACTGCTAAAGGCTCCGGAAATGCCTCCTCTCGCCTTTTAAAGGGCTTGTGGCATTAGTCACTGTGCCAAACGTCCCGAAGTTCCACTTTCCCTCCTTCTGAAGTAAGATTGAGATCAGGGTAGCTAAAGCACATCTTTTTCTCTTTCAGAAAATTTCGCCAAAGACCTCGAAATGTTTGCAAGGTGGGTAAAGAGGCCGGTTCTCTGATGCTGTGTGCATTTACACCCCATTTGTACTCTCCACCTGCTGCTGTGTTTCAGGCGAGCTGTATGCAGTCTGTGTGTGCGTGTGGATTTTCTGGAGGCTCATCTCTAGTCATGATTCTGCAAGAATATCACATCCGCTTTAATCACGTCCATTCAGACTTGATTTGGCCTTTTTTTGGTTATGTCTTCCAAGCACTTTTTGTGCAAGAACCAGAGCCGTTCATTTGGTGGCTACAAAGATGTGCAGTGCAGCCCCGGACGGCGAATGTGCAGGGTGTGTGTGCTTTGCAGAACGCTTCCGCGGGACGGTGCGCGGGGGACCACGGCGCCCAACACCCACCCTGTCAGCCTGGCATTCACCGCCTTTGTCACCAGCGAGACATCCGCTCCCTGAAAAGCGGGTGATTTGCTCTCAGCTGGTAAGCTTTAGCTTTTACAGGTGATTTACGCTCATCTCTTCAATTAGGACCTCAGGTAATTGAAAACAATTGGCGAGGAATTGCTTTTATGAAGCAGTTTGAATGACTGAGGCCGGAAAGGGCTAGAGCTTTCTAATTTGCTAGCACTTCTGAGTTGGTGCCAGCCTCTTCCGTACCCGTCGCTTTTCACCTTGCTCCCGTTAGCTCTGTGTTGCTCGGGTGAATATTTTGAATGAATTAAAGCAGTAGGTTCTTGGAGGGCAGACTCTAAATCTTTCCCATCCCTACGTGTAGGAGTCCCTAAAAACCGCTTAGCATCTTCGGCTTGGCCAACAGGGCTAAGATCATATTATGGAATAGTCATAGCTCATGTGGTTTATTCTTTGTTAATACGGGTGGTGGCCCCTTTCATGGCGCCCATTATCTCCCGTCCCCCGCCCGCAGCCCCCTCGTCTCCTGTGACACCCATTTATCACCTTTCCTTGCCATTTCTTTCCTTTTTTTTTTAAATACAACTTCTTTTTATTACAAAGGGTGGCACAAAAATGTAAATAAGTAAGCAAATGAGTATTTAATTTGAACATGAAGATTATCGATAGAGAGTAGGGTTTCTCTGCCTCAGCACCGTTGACAATTTGCACCAGATCATTCTGGGTTGTGGTGGGGACTGTCCTGTGCATAGTAGGGTGTTTATTGGCTCCTCTGACCTCTCTCTGGTAGATGCCTGTAGCGCGGCCCCCCGTTGTGACTTTTCTTGCCATTTCTGTGTTCCCTGTGGGAAAAGACCACGAACGTTTTTAGCTGCTTCTATAAAATACTAGACATAAAAACGAAATTGGAAATATTTAGCATTGTAGTACATTGAGCTTTCAGGCACTCTGTGTTTTTATCATTACATCAAGAGGTTGATTTTCGGGGCGCCCGGCTGGCTCCCTGGTGGAGAGGGTGACTCTTGGTCTCGGGGTTGTAAGCTCGAAGCCCCATGCTGGTGGCTCTTAATAATAAGCTTAAAAATAAGCTCTTAATAAAAAAATGTCAGGGGAAGGACTCCCTAACTCTAACCATGCTTTAAAAAAAAAAAAAAAAAAAAAGAGGTTGATTTTCTTTTGCTGGGTACTTGGTGAAAGGGGGGAGAGTGTTGTGTTTGTCACTTAGACCGGGAGCTCCCCAGGGAAGGACATCATGTAAGTCGAGGGGTCTGGGTAAAGGCTCTCACGCTGTTCTTGTCTAAGTGAGCACGGCAGAGACGTACTGAGCAGGAGGTGCCTCACCTTCCGCGTCTCTGAGAGTGTCCCACAGCATGCTGCACGCTCCCGCCACCCTCTGAACCCTGAGCCGACGCAAGTGCAGATTTTCTTTGAAGACTCGGCCTTTGTCTTAATTTCACACTGATCTTCATAATGTTTCAGTTTGCCGTCATAAAAAAAAAAATCCTGTTTTAAAGTTTATCATGGGATGAAATTGATATTCCCAGAAGGTTAGCTTCGTTTATCCTGTGGCTTTGTATTTTCCCCGTGGCCACTGTCTTCTAGAACTGTGAGCACCACAGAGTCAAAGGGTCTGTTTCAGGCCAGCCTAAGTAGTCTAAATAGGCTGGCTGGGAACTTAAGCGGTATTTGTAACATTGTTTCTCTGAGAAAATAGTGCCTACATTTGAAATAGTTTGCCTGTAAACTTTGGCAAGTTATCTCACAATTTAAGTTGTGAGTTTCCTTTATTTAGCTTTGCAGTCTCTAGTCACCTCATATTGTCAATGTGTTAAAGATGTAACATCTTGAAGAAGATAGATACTGGACAGTGAATAAATTCTAGGAAGACTTTGGGAATAGTCTTTACAACCCGTGTCGCTAAAAGTGTCATATGAAACGTCGCTTTGTAATCTTCTCTGGAGTAGTTTTCTGGAGTCAGAGGTTTGATTTAGGAGAGTCTCTGATGTGCAGCGGCCGCCATCGGATATACCTGCCCCCACCCCCCAACCCATTTAGGGAAGTGGTAACTTTCAGGTGGTGCCAGCTAACTGGCGGAGTAGTGGGGGGGGGGGGGTCGGCGTCCTGGTGCTTGCGGCCCGCTAACTAGAGGTCGTCTCCTGGAGTGACACCGTCGGCAGAGGCGGCCGTGATGAGATGACGCTTGATGTTTGCACATTTAGCAGGATGGGGGGGTTCGGCCAGATACAGAGTAGAATTTCCGTGTGAGTTTATCGTTAGCGGCGCGGGTACCCAGTGAGGACGCTGCGTGTGCTCGTTGTTCGGGACACGCGCCTACTTGTTCCTGTGTACACACTTTCTCCTTATTTTTGGAGGAAGTTGGAAATGGCAAGAAGGGGTGCAACCAGAGCAGTAGGTTATTGACTGGAGCTTATCAGACCTATCCGCTTTACCTGTTGAAGCCAAGATACGAGGACTGGAATGAGAATTGGAGTCCAAGTTGTGAGCAAGACACAGACTCCAGTTGACAGGACGTTCTTTGTTCTAGCCAGGCTATCGTGGGGGGAGCGCGGTACCTCCCTGGTGGGGAGTGGGGTATTAGGGGACATCCGTGTGAGCTTTTTCCTGTGATTTCACCCTTGGAGAAGAGCCTCGGGAACTTGTACCTTTTCTTTGTTCTTCTACTTAGTGTCTATTTAGGCGTAGGCAATCTTTGTGTCGTGAGACTGTGCCGTTTTCTCTTTCCACTGAAAGTGTGCACATATGTGCTGCTTGCTCTTTCTGTGGTGTTCACTGTGACCGTGGTGCTCAAGCAAGTCCCTGCTCAGGCACCCGGGGCCTCAGGCGGAGGTGGACAGATGGGCTTCTGTTTTCCTTAGTCTCTTTATTTAATTGGTGTCTTGGCTAAGTCACTTCACTCGTTTTTATGTCATGGTTGCTTAATGCATTTAATTTAAAAAGATGGGCTACTTAGAGATCCTTGCTGGTTTGGACTCTGACCATGAACTTTTGGGTTTCATCAAAACTTGAAATGGTACTAAACATTTTGGTGAATTGTTCCTGCCCTTTCTACAGACACGCAAAAAGAAGCACAATTAACACGGAAGATGTGAAGCTCTTAGCCAGGAGGAGTAATTCACTGGTGAGAGATGGATTTCTTTCCTCACTCCCCTTTCCCATCAGAATACATTATTCCCAATTAATCACTTGCAGCCATGAAGCGATTCCCCAGGGCACCTTGCATGAAAAACGAGAGATGGTTGAACCATTCAGGCCTGCCCGTAATTTATAGTCTCTCTTTCATCATGATGGATCTCGCTAAGCCAATTTGGAATTTTCTAATCAGCACTCTCTGGGTTTCATAATTTGCCTTTTTCGTAACATCTCAAAACTTTGGCCCTGCCTTTCATTTACAGCATGATGTCAGAGACAGACCCCAGGCTAGAGTGTATGGAGACAGTTCCATTACGGTGCCCGCAAGTCTGATGGGCCAGGTATGGAAGGAGTGTCCGTACAGCTGGGACGGGCAGAAAACTGAGCACGTTGTCTGTCTTTTCAAAGAAATCTCGAAGTCATCTCGACCAGGCCCTCATTTTACAGGTGATGCTGTGATCATCCCAGGCCAGTGGCCCGGGGCAGATCCAGGGCATCTGTGAGGTTTTATGACCTAGTTTAATTCCCGCAGTAAAAATACTTTACTGTGAGCTCCACCAGGGCGGGGGTTTTTATCTCTGCTCCATCTGCCGTGCCTAGAATAGAGCCTGGCGCACAGCAGGTGCTCGGCAAGTAGTTGTCGAGTGAGTTTGTATAGCAGTTGACAGTTTACAGGGGACTTTTATAGATGTTATTTTACATGTATTATTTAAACCTCACAACCACCCTCTGAGGGTCTTTAAGAACAGGATTTATTAGCCCGGTTTTACAGGGGAGGCAGCTGGAGTTCAGTAACTTCCCAGAGCTGAAAACAAAGCTCTCTGGTTGATAGCTGAGCCCTAACCTTCTGGCCCAGGATCTAGCGCTGTTTCTACCCGGCTCTCTTTTCCCCCTCTGCTCTTCTAATATTCTCTCTTTATTTTTTTTTTTTTTTTTTTTTTTTAAATTTTTTTTTCAACGTTTTTTATTTATTTTTGGGACAGAGAGAGACAGAGCATGAACGGGGGAGGGGCAGAGAGAGAGGGAGACACAGGATCGGAAACAGGCTCCAGGCTCCGAGCCATCAGCCCAGAGCCCGACGCGGGGCTCGAACTCACGGACCGCGAGATCGTGACCTGGCTGAAGTCGGACGCTTAACCGACTGCGCCACCCAGGCGCCCCTAATATTCTCTCTTTAAAGTTTAAGTCAAGGTTAAAGATGATGCGATCCCTAAGGAAAATAGCTAAGGTGACTGGCGGTGCTGCGTGTCAGTGGCAAAGACGCTCCTCTCTGTCCGTAAATTCGGTGCGGGTCAGAGCTGTTCGTGGTCTGTTTCAGTGGGCAGTTTCTACCTTTTGCAAAGGACTGGTCAGTGCCAGTCACCTTAGAATATTAATTGGGACGTTATCTGTTTATTGCACATTTGTTTACCTGCAAATATTATTTTTATTTTGGACTCTTAATTTTTTATTTCATCTGACAGGGTTACAGCTAAATTTAGGCATTTGACGAAATGCTCCCGGAGGGCAGGGACCCCGTGTTCTTTCTGTACCTTCTGCCCCTACTATCTGGTGCATAGTAGCACTCAGTAATGTTAGTTGGCTACATTTAGGGGGGTGTTGGCTGTACTGGAGTTGGTGTAGAGTATATTTAGGACTGGCGTGCCTTCTGCAAGTTCCACTTTTTTTTTTTTATGTTTGTTTATTTATTTTGGGGTGGGGAGGGGCAGAAGGGGAGAGAGAGAGAGAATCCGAAGCAGGCTCTGGGCTGAGTGGAGGGGCTCAATCCCACAACCGTGAGATCATGACCTGAGCCGAAATCAAGAGTTGGACGCTCAACTGACTGAGCTACTCAGGCGCCCCAAGTTCCACATTTTAACTCTTCTGATTATTCAAGGAGCTCCTTCCTACCTGTTTGGTAGGAGTATGGGCAGCAATCGGTTGATTTTTCTAGTTGATTACTTCTTCCAGAAAAAATGGAAGGAATGTAACCTAGGCTTGTTTCACTCTAGGAATGTAACCCAGGCTTTCACTCTAAGGAATGTAACCCGGGCTTTTCCACCCAGATTCTTAGGGTGGGAGTGGTTGGGAGGGATGTAGATTCCCACTGCCTCCCCCAGACTTATAAAATGGCACAACCAGATAATGTATTTCTTCCTCCCTTCCTCCTTCCTTCCTCCTCCTTCCTCCCTTCCCCTTTCTTCCTTCCTTCCTTCCTTCCTTCCTTCCTTCCTTCCTTCCTTCCTTCCTTCCTTCCTTCCTCCCAGCTAAAATACATCACAGAGAAAAGCGAAGAGCTTGCACAGTTTAACTCAGAACAAAGAGCAAAAAAGAAGAAGAAATTAGAGGAAGAAAACCAAAAACCAGTGGAGCCAGCAGAGGCTGCAGCAGCAAAAAAGGACAATTCGAGTCTGTAGCTGTCGCTGGCAAAGGCAGCCTTCAGCAGGGAGGTTGCCAAGAGCTTGCGTTGCCACAAAGGGGTTTTCCAAGGGGTCAGTAGAGATTAAAATAAAAAGGCTAAGAGGCTTGCTGGGCTGCTTTCTCAGAGTCATTGGCTGCCAAAGCTGGTGTCAAAGAGACCGGAAACTCTCCAGCGAAATACTCCCGTCTCTCACCCTCCACTAACACGGGAGGGTTTGAGTGGCAAAGATTGGAAGCTGTATCTATTGCTAATAAAATTGTGTCAGCAGCTTAAATGTAGTCCATTTTTTCAAGCAAAAATGTTATTCTTTGTCATTTTTCAGGCTGACAGTCCCTGAAAGATGAATACAGCTCTATTTATTTAGTCCTTTTGACCACCAATATAGCTTTTAAACCTGGGTCACTTGTGACCACAAGGTAAATGTGATATTTGGAAATTGTCTGCGTTACTTTTTACAGATGATTTTCTCCAGAACACACTTGATGCAGCTTTTCTCTGGGTTATTTTGTAATTGAACTATGGTTCTGTGGGCCGGAAGTTTTGCTGGAGAGGAAAACCTGGGCTCTTCCCAAACACTTCCGTGTGTCGTGCTCTGGGTCAGTCTGTGAGGGCTGGTCCTCCCAGGGGCCCGGTTCTGCTGTCTTCTCTCCGGGGTGTCTGGGAGGCCCAGGGTGCACATTTCCCCCCATGGGGCAAGAGGGGGAAGAGGAGGGGCAGCGTTTGCAGAGGCCGTTCTGTGCGCCAGGCTGCCCTGGAGGCTTCCCATAGGACGTCACCGCATTTTCACAGCCTTATCAGTGTGGATCTCATTATCCCCATTTTACTGACATGCAGACCGAGGCTCGAAGAGGTCAGCCAGCTGCCCTGCTCTACGGATCAGAGGCAGTGTTCACACTGGGGGTGCTGACTAAAGAGGGGGCAAGAGAGATCAGGACACGCGTTCTGGATAGAATTTATACCACCCGTACTAAATATGAGCAAAAGACACCCCAAAGTTTGGCTCTCAAGGGGCGGTGGCGGGCTGTGGTCACAGCAAAGCACTGAAATCAAGCTTCTCGGCATCAGGCTCTGCAAAGGACGAATTATTTCATTTCTGGAAACGACTGTGTGTCACGTCGGAGAAAAGGGAATCCTAAAGCGTTCCATCCTTAGGTCGCATTCCCTCCCGGATCCGTATGTGAGCAGCTTCATTTCCGGAGAAGCTCTCTGGAACTGTGCGTCAGGAGAGGTCAGACACCGGATGCCATGGACTTTCCAGAAGTCCACAGACTTGGATTTGCATCCTGGGTTTGCAACTCTAGTGGCCGTGTGACATTCTGTGGCTTTGTGTTCGAGTGCAGTAGGGTCCCCTGTACCTTGCAGCGAGGTTGTACGTGACAGGAAGAGGAAGGGGGCAGCACTGTTACTATGGGTCTCGTGTTTATGGATTTCTGTAGCTCTCGAAACCCGGGACGCTCACGATTGGAAGTGGTGAACTCTGTGCGCCACGGGCGTCCTGTCTCTGGTTACAGGCTTGGAGAGGGCACCTGGGGGCTGGCATGGGTGTTTTGATGGGAAATTTTCTAGCCAGATTGTAAAATTGACTTGATGTTCACGTAATCTTTTGGTTTATTTCGCATCTTTAACGTGTGACCTGCTTATACTGCAGGTGAGTACATTTTTCAGGGCTCGCAACACAGGAGTCGACAGACTTTGTCAAGAAGAGCTGACTCCATTTCCTGTGTTCTCTTGAGCTGTCTCTTCTCCACTGCATGTTAGGTGGGGTCTTGTTGACTCTGGAATGTCCAAAGCGATGTCAGTCATCCTGTGTGAGTCCATCTTTGGGGACACGTGGCGGAAAGGGGTTGCAGAGGGCCCTGCTTTTGTGGGCTGGCTTCCTCGAGTGTCCTGGAACCTCGTCTGAACTTTAACCTATGAGCCATTTACCAGATGATGAACCGTGTAAAGACGCTCGTGTCTTTGGAAGGAACGCGTCCTGGAAACACGGGCAACTTAACATTTATAGTATCTGTTGTCTTCCTTGTTAACACCAGTTCCTCGAAGAGCTCGGAATGAAAGGTCTTGTGTTGATTTGTTATTACTGAAATTAACTGGAGCCAGCGAACTTGGAAAGCATCCCTTTCTGCACACAGCAGCCCCTGGAATGCGCCAAGGGTCGGCACTGGCTGGTACACAGCTGAGACCTTAAAGCCTGGATGTCTCAGGAGGGTTAAATCGGGACACGCTTCTTTCCCTTTACTGAATTGTGGAATTTATAAAGAGGCGCTAGGGGTCATTTAGTCCAATCTCCTCACCAACAAGGAACTACACAGGAACTCCAGAGACAGTCCTTCTGGTTATGGGACACTCACTATCACAAGGTTCTTCTGTGTACAGAGAAAAGTCTTTTCTAACTTCTTTAATATTTTTTTTAACGTTTTTATTCATTTTTGAGAGACAGAGACAGAGTGTGAGCGGGGATGGGGCAGAGAGAGAGAGGGCGACAGAATCCAAAGCAGGCTCCAGGCTCTGAGCTGTCAGCACAGAGCTCGACCTGGGGCTTGAACTCCTGAACTGAGATCGTGACCTGAGCCGAAGACGGATGCTAAACCGACTGAGCCACCCAGGTGCCCCTATTCTAACTTCTATCTGGGTCCTGTTCTGCCGTTTAGAATGAGCTGTCTTTGTTTTTCAAGTTTTTCAAAATAATTCAGTACTGAGTTCCTTTTTTTTTTTAAACTCTTCTTACTTGTTTGTTTATGTTTAAGTAGGCTCCATGCCCAACGTGGGGCTTGAACTCAGGACCCTGAGATCAAGAGTCCCATGCTTTACTGACTGAGCCAGCCAGGAGCCCCAGTCCTGAGTTCCTTTTACTCAAAGTTCCCATTCTACATCTTTTCCGAAACACATACTTGCAGAAGACCTTGGATTATCAGCTCCCTGCGGACAGGCTTTGGGCTGGAGAAGGGTGATCACACGGTAGGCACCCTGAGATACTTGGACTCTGGAGTGGAAGGCGTGCCAGTGGAGTAGGACAGGAGATCTCAATAGCGGTTCTGAACACCAGCGTCCGCTGTGCCTTCCTCTTGTGCTTGGTGGGTTATTTGCTCGCCACGACGCTGTGATGCGGGCGGTGGGCGCTATTTTTCATCCCCGTGTCACAGATGAGGAAACTGGGGCCACAGGGGGGCTAATTGAAGAACAAAGCCAGGATTTTAGTCTTCAGCTGTCACCTTGAAGACACGCTGCCACCTCCTTGGAAACAGCCAGTACTGAGATGACACATGGCCTCCCTCCAGCTGCCCCACGCGGCCCTCCCTGGTGCACTTGCCCTTGCCCCGAATGTGCTTTCGTTTGTCGGCTGTGTGTCCTGCCACCCGGCTGGGCTCTAACAACGCTGCTGGGGTGGGTGTGGGCTGGGTCCTTTGTCGTTCTGCGTACGTGCTAGGTGCTCGGAGTGTTTCATGAGTCCATCGAATAAAGGCTGCAAGATAGGGGCGCCTGGGTGGCTCCGTCTGTTGAGTGCCTGACTTCGGCTCGGGTCATGATCTCGCGGTCTGTGAGTTCGAGCCCTGCACTGGGTTCTCTGCTGTCAGTGCAGAACCTGCTCGGGGTTCTTTCTCTCTCCCTGTCTCTCTGTCTCTCCCCTGCTCGTGCTTTCTCTCTCTCTCTCTCTCTCTCTCAAAACTGAATAAACATTAAAAAAAAATCTGCAAAATATGCTCGGTATAAGAAATTGGCTAAGCTGCTGTGAATTTCTCATCTCTAAGACTCAATTTTTTAATCCATTTGTGGGAATTAGGCAAAGAAATTAGTATGGAAAAAATACGAGCCAGGACTCCTCAGGTCATGGCGGTTTTACCCAGACCCTTTCAAATCCTGTGACGAAATGGAACTTCACATGGAGACTTCCCCCGTGAGGGGGTGGGAACCAGGACTGTGGACACAAAACCTCAGTGCTCCTAGTGGAGAGAGCAGTGGAGTCCGTGCTCCCACTGCATTACTTCTACTCGGGACCTTGCCATGGCTGCTGGCCGCGTTTAGCAGCTTTGCGGCCCGGGTCTCAGTTTACCGGTCGTCTCCGGTGGGTAAAGAGGGTCTGTGCCTGTCTTTGCTCGTGTGAGTCTGCAACTGGGACCAGTGAAGGGAGGCGGTTGGTGGGGGTGGGGGGGGAAGTGGGGCACGGAGGAGGATTCCCCGCGGTGGTGCAGTCGAAGGAAAGCGGGTCAAGCGCAGTAAGAAGTGCGTTTTACACCCGACACACCTGCCAAGTAGCTCTGGCTCCACGTGGTGCCCGGATTTCTATGTCCTTCAGAGAAAAGTGCGAGTTTGTGACCACGGGGGGGGGGGGGGGGGGGCGCGCCAGCAGTCTGAGCCCCAACAGGCCTGGGCCGGGCCCCTGCAGCATCCCCCCAGGGCGCTGGGTGGGATCTTGGCCCCTCCAGGAACCTGTTGCATCAGAATCTGCACTTTGGGGAAGGGAAGCAAAAATGAGATGAAAACAGAGAGAGAGGCAAACCATAAGAGACTCTTAAATACAGAGAACGAACTGAGGGTTGCTGGAGGGGAGGTGGGTGGGGGGACGGGCATTAAGGAGGGCACTTGCTGGGATGAGCACTGGGTGTCGTAGGTAAGTGACGAATCACTGAATTCTACTCCTGAAACCATTACCACATTATATGTTAACTAACTTAGATTTAAATTTTAAAAAATTCTAAAAAAAAAAAAAAAAGAATCTGCGCTTTTGTGTCTGTCACCAGGCGATTCAGGTGCGGGGCAGTTTGAGGAGTCCTCGGCAGGAGGACCCGTCTCTGGCCTGCGGGGCTGGGGGCCTCCTTGCCTGCCATCTGAGCGCCTCCCTGCGCCCTCCGCACCCCCTTGTCTCTTCAGCCTGGAGCAGATTCCGACCCGCCTCACATGGACTGAATTTCAGATTTAAAGCTCCTCACCCACGGCCAATTTTGTTACATTTCTTTATTTTTGAGAGGCAGAGAGAGACAGAGCATGAGCCGGGGAGGGGCAGAGAGAGGGAGACACAGAATCCGAAGCAGGCTCTAGGCTCTGAGCTGTCAGCCCAGGGCACGGCCAATTTTACATAGTGTTGAATCACTTGGCTTTGTTCTCATGGCCTCCTGCTTGCTTTCGGCAGGATTCTGGGGAAGTAGAGCTTCTTTGGAAGCGAGTACACGTGTCCTCCAAAGTAAGCGACTCTACTCGGAACCTGGAAGAGGTTAACTTTGATCCCAAGGCCCTTTTGTGAGCTCTGATGGCTTAGGCCTGTGCGTCACTGCCTGGGTGTGGGGGAAGGGGGGGGGGGCCTGGTGCAGGCTTTTGACAGGTAGGTACACAAAAGAACAGCTGCAGGTTGAGCTTGAAATAGCCCCCTCTCCGCTCCCCCAAAGAAGAGACCCAAGTGCACAAAACACTGATTTCGGGCCTGCCGAGGATGCGCAGCCACAGAGCTGGAGAGGAGTGCCAGTCAGGCTGCAGGATGCCGCCGCCCCTCTGCCTGCTCCTGCTGTTCCTCCTGGGGGGGCGGGGGGGGAGGCACGGCCACCTCCGTCCTGCCCCCGGAGGGTCGCCTCGCCCGACACGACAGGACATGACAACAGGGTGAGTGGTCTCCCAGCAGGCCGCGCGCTAGCCGGCCTCCTGGCCGTTTCCTTGGCATCTTCGCCCGTGCCTGTGGACCCCCAGCACGGCCGAGTGTACTCCTCGGCTGAGTGTGCACGGGACAGACGGCAGGACTGCCCTTTGTGACGTGACGTCCCGGCACCGGGATGAAAGCTCTCCAACTCCAGGGGAACCTCTCCATGCCGGCGATCTCTGTCCGCCAAACTTTGGAACGTTAAGTGAGTGTCCCAGTCTATTACAGCGCAATCCTGGAGCCGTCGCTGCCCGCATTAGTCACACTAGCTTCTGGAATCTTAATTTATATATGCACGGGACTCTTCTTCCTGGATCCGATTAATTGACATCGTTACGTTTTCCGCTGTGAGAATTTATAACTTTGTGAGGTGATTTATTTTTTCTTTTTTTTTTTTTTTCCATTTTGAAAAAGTTCCAAGAAAGAGTACATAAAGTTGGCCATTAAAAATGGATTTTTCTCTAAAATTGCCGGATGAGTTTCAGACAAGTCATTTATCATCGGGTTATTCCTAGAAGCTTCCTAAAGAATCTCAAAGAGCAGAATGTCTCCATCTGCTCTGTCTCCATCGATGTCTCCATCTGATCTGTCTCAGTAATTTGTGGACATCCAGGAGTCAGACCAGTGACTGGTCGGCAGGGAAAATGAGAGATCTCCCCAACTCTTCTAATGCAGATTAGAAGATTAGGGGCAAAACAAGCCATTTTTTCCCCCCCTAGACTGAAAATCCTTAACTTTTCCTTCTCTAATGAGGACAGTTTTGTGAGGGTGTTCTCTTAATTTTTTATCCTTTAAACGGAAAGGTGATTTATTCTTCTGAAGCATCTTTTTTTTGTTTTGTTTTTTGTTCTTTTTTTTTAAAGGAAGCAATGATGTATCTTTTACTGCTGGCTGAGCCAGATGGTTGATTTTTCTTTCCTTTGGCCTCTGCTTTTTAACGTTTATTTATTTTTGAGATAGGGAGAGACAGAGCATGAACGGGGGGGGGGTCAGAGAGAGAGGGAGACACAGAATCTGAAACAGGCTCCAGGCTCTGAGCAGTCAGCACAGAGCCCGACGCGGGGCTCGAACTCCTGGACTGCGAGATCGTGACCTGAGCCGAAGTCGGACGCTTAACTGACTGAGCCACCCAGGCGCCCCTCTCTGCTTCTTTTTAAAAACATTTGCAGGAAGCAATAGAAATGAAGGAAAAAAAGCAGCCTCTTGACTTTCCTGGCCTGGGGTCATCCAGGCTGGTGCCTTACGGGGGACACAGGGACACAGGACGGGAAGCCAGAGAGGCAGCCAAAAGGCAGGAAGTCCCGCCCCCTCAACAGTCCCTGCAGGAGAAGACACCTTGCAAGGATTTCTTCCGGAAGACCTTCTTCTCCTGCAAATAAAACTCCACCCCTGATTACTCATGCAAAGGAATTATAACGATGGATCTGAATAAAATGTATTAACAGTTGTGGTCTTCTCATTCCCATGTAATTCAGAAGTTTACAAGTTTACGTACTTTATTTTTAAAAGCTTTTATTTTTCAGTAATTTCTACACCCCACATGGGGCCCGAACTCATGACCCCGAGATCAAGAATTGCATGCTCGACTGACTGAGTGAGCCATCCAGGTGCCTGAAAAGTCTTTTTTATTTAAACTCTAATAAAGTCCAATACTGAGTGTCTTAAGTAATTTGGAACCCAAAGTAAACATTATAGGATGTTTAAAACTGTAATTGACATACAACATTGTATTAGTTTCAGGTGTACAACATACTGATTCAACAATGATATACTTTATGAAGTGCTCACCATGATGAGTGGGGTTACCATCTGTCTTCATACAATACATATATATTTTTTTTTTTCCAAGTTTATTCATTTATTTTGAGAGAGAGAGAGAGCAGGGGAGGGGCAGAGAGAGAGGGAGAGAAAGAATCCCAAGCAGGCTCTGCGCTATCAGCGTGGAGACTGACAGGGCTCGAACCCACAAACCGTGAGATCATGACCTGAGCCAAAGCCCAGAGTCAGACACTCAACCGACTGAGTCACCCAGGTGCCTCAAGGTTTTAAGTAATCAATACCCCCAGTGGGGGGCTCGAACCCACGACGCTGAGATCGAGAGTCACGTGCTCGACTGACAGCCAGCCAGGTGCCAAGGTGAGCATTTTTGATGAAGATTTTTGTTTCTTGCTGTACCATACTGTGGACCCACTGGCTTTTCCTTTCATCTTCGTTATGTGCTTGGAAGTTCTGTTCTTGTCTTCCTTTGATTTAAAATAGCCAAAGGCGACATATTTAAGAGTCCAGAATAACATTCTGTTTCAGTTTATCTTCACAGAAACCGTCTAATTTAAAAAATATTTCCCTCATATTCAAAGCAAATTTTTAACATTGTGCTCAAAGAGCAAAACAATTATTTTTTGTGTTTTAGAGAAAATGAATTTAAAAACAAATATGCTGTTAAACAGATGATATGTTCATTTACTCATAAGAAGAGTTCCATTCAGAGCTGCTGCTATAAAATACCCATATTAGTTTCCATTAGTAAGTCAATTTTGATTTGTTACAGTTCTTTCATGGATGAGCTTTAGGTTTGCTTTGTGAAGAATGAAATCTGTCTATTATTTAAAAGATCTTTAAATTTTTTTATTTTTAGAGAGAGAGTGCACCTGACTGGGGGACAGGGACAGAGGGAGAGAGAATCTTTTTTTGTTGTTAATTTTTTTTAATGTTTATTTTTTGAGAGAGAGAGAGAGAGAGAGAGAGAGACAGAGTGTGAGCAGGGGAGGGGCAGAGAGAGAGGGAGACACGGAATCTGAAGCGGGCTCCAGGCTCTGAGCCGTCAGCACAGAGCCCGATGCGGGGCTCGAACTCACAAGCTGTGAGATCATTACCTGAGCCGAAGTCGGACGCTCAACCGACTGAGCCACCCAGGTGTCCCAGAGAGAGAATCTTAAGCAGGCTCCATTCTCAGCGCAGAACCCGACGTGGGGCTCGGTGCCCCCACCCTGGGATCGTGACCTGAACCGAAATCAAAAGCCGGCCGGATGCTTGGAGCGCCTGGGTGGCTCAGTCAGTTGAGTGTCTGACTTCAGCTCAAGTCATGATCTCACGGTTTTCGAGTTGGAGCCCCGCAACGGGCTTACTGCTGTGATCTTGGAGCCCGCTTCGAATCATCTGTCCCCCTCTCTCTGCCCCTCCCCCACCCGTGCTGTCTCTCAGAAATATACATTTAAAAAAAAAAAAAAAGAGTTGGATGCTCAACCCACCGAGCCACTGAGGTGCCTGTGAAGTCTGTTTCAACAGACTTATTGAAGGTCTTATTTCAACCTAATACAGAGTGGTGCTGCTGAGGACCCTGGAGCCTGCTTGCCTTGACTCCTAATTCAAGGAACTTCAGGATTGCAGGATCCAGACTTTGTTCTGTGACAGATGCCTATACGTTGATACATATGTGTATAACTGCGACCTTTTCCCATTCAAGAATTTCCACAGAAGTGACAATGAGTGACGGCTAAACAGGAGAGGGACTTGTGTTCCTCTGATACAGTGCAGAACGGCTCTCAAGGCCCCATGTGGACCAGGATTCCGGGCTGCTCAAATGAGATTAGGAGTGAACAAATCACTCAATTTCAAAACCCTAATCAAATGTGAATTCTCTCCCATAGCACCAAAATCCTTGATTATGCATATTGTTTATGGATCTTGAATGACAGACTCTAAGGAAAACTTCCAGGGTAAAGGTTAAAAAAATTTTTTTTAATATGTATATTTTTAATATTTTTTATAGCTTATTTATTTTGAGAGAGTGAGCATGTGTGTGGGAGGCATGGAGTGAGGGAGAGACTCCCAAGCAGGTTCCACTTTGTCAGCATGGAGCCCGATGTGGGGCTCGAACTCACAAACCATGAGATCATGACCTGAGCCAAAGTCAGACACTTAACTGACTGAGCCACCCCGGCGCCCCTTAAATATGTTTTTCAAACGTGTATTTATTTTTGAGAGACACACACGCGCGCGTGCACACACACACACACACAGAATCGGAAGCAGGCTCCAGGCTCTGAGCTCTCAGCACAGAGCCTGACATGGGCTTGAACCCACAGACCGTGAGATTATGACCTGAGCTGAAACCAAGAATCACACTCAACTGAGCCACCCAGGTGCCCCGGGGTGGAGGTTTTTAGATGCTAACCTTTAAAGCTTCGAGATTCATACCTTGAGTCACAGGAAGTTTCTGAGAGTCAGGCCTAATATGAGGAAAATCGGCAAAAGCTGGCTGGAGAAGCATTGTAATCTTCTCTGGACACCAGGGGAGCAGACACGGAGCATGACTGCTGACCGTTCCGTCCTGTTTTCTGCAGAGCTGAGCTCATATTCATAATTACTAGCTGAGTAAAGTACAATGTGACGGACGAGCCGTAATAGCATCCACGTTTCCGAACACAGCAGCTTTAAGAGACCAGTAATTGGGTCAGCACACTGGTGCAAGATGCCAGCCTGAAAGGCCAGCTAACCTTCAGAACGTTGTCTTTTAAGATTTTTCTAGAAGGAAAGCGTGCTCATTGTTTTTCAGTTTCGATCGGGGTCATACCTACACAGTCCTTAAGACCGGGGACTTATAACTTTGCACTAAGTAACATCCGAAGGATAATGAGGCCATACAACTGAGACTGGCAGGGAATCTGTCAAGTCGAAGCTTACCTTAGTGCAGGGGATTGAATGTTAACTGGCATCCACTGCATGTTAGACTAGATTAATATGCTCATGATGGATACATTAGAGTAAAATGGGTAAATTAGGATAATTTTCTACCATCAGGTTTTGGGTAGACTTTTCTCAAAGTATACATTCTTGTAGTTCACTATAGACAAGTTCAGTGTCTAGATGGGGTCACCAGCACCCGGACAAGTTGTAATTCATTCTCTTGCATTTATTTTTTAATATTTGGCACTAGAACGGATCCTCAACTGTTGAGGAAGACTTGAGTGTGACATAGCATCTGAAACAAATCCTTTACAGTGTTCGTATTTAGGGTTGATGGCAAACCATTCCCAGCTTTAGGAAACTCAGACCAGTAAGCTCATGGGAGACACTTAAACAACTTGATTTAACAGCACCCGCGGAAGGGATCACCCACATCTTCATAGCAGCTTCTTCAGTAGATGTGGATTCCAGTTTTTAAAAAATTATTTATTAGGTACTCTTTATGCCCAACGTGGGGCCTGAACTCATGACCCTGAGATCAAGAGTCGCATGCTCTTCTGACTGAGCCAGCCAGGCACCCCCGCATTCCATTTTGAACAAACCAGAGGAAAAGTCATGTAGGTATTAAAAAGGAAATTTTGGGGGCATCTGGGTGGCTCAGTCAGTTAAGTGCCTGACTTCAGCTCAGGTCATGATCTCAGTCCATAGGTTTGAGCCCCACGTTGGGCTGTGCGCTGACGGCTCAGAGCCTGGAGCCTGCTTTGGATTCTGTCGCCCTCTCTGCCCCCGCTCTGCTCACATACACACACACTCTCTCTCTCAAAAATAAATAAACATTTAAAAAAAATTTTTATAAAAGAAGAAAATTTTCGGTTTCTAGACTAGAGAGGTAGAGGCAAAGGACATCTGGGCTACCCACTACTTCTAGCTTGTTATAACCCTGATAAAATTAACGCTAATTTATCTTTTCCACTTACAATTAGTTAAGTGATCAAAAAACACATGTGCTTGTCTTATTAAAATAATTATAAACTGGAGGAAAAGCTAGATTTGGTGTGTGTGTGTGTGTGTGTGTGTGTGTGTGTTTGCTTGCTGATAGTTCTTAGAACGCGGTATTGGGAAGTGCTGAGGAAAATCCAGTATCCATGCATTAACCTGTTGGCTCGCTTCCTTGTAATTACAAAGTGTGTTCTGATTTAGTTTGAGCAAATAGTGAACTTGAATGTTCTGCAATCTGAAAATTCGGTGCACTTCCCAAGAGTGAGTCTGTCCCCCTCACTGGAGGCCTTCGAGCAGGACAGAAGACCCCGGGGTCAGAGGACTCAGGCAATAGTGGCTGGGTGTTCAGACTAGGTCGTTTACGAGGTCCTTAAAAAACTTCAAGGAATACAAGACACAGCCAAGACAATTTAAGGCGAACCCGTACAAACGAAATAAGATGGAGAAAAACCCTGAAGGCAAAAAAGAAAAAAAAAAAAGAATTGAGCGGATGACGAGGAAATGAAACCGCTAAGCAATCTGGTAAATCTTAGTAAAGGCACGTTAATCATTTTTGCAATTAATGCAGGTTTTCCTTTCCCCGACTACTATTATTTTATCCCTTTCTCTCTTGAAAATGAAAAACCCATTCGTTTTTTTCCTTTTGCTTTTCCCCAGGAATTAAAGGTTTGGTAAGTGGTAATTAGCATAGCTCCCGTCAAAGCCAATTGCCTAATGGGGACCGACATTTGACTTGAGTTGAAAGAATGGGATATGGCTAATGCGGAGTTCATTAGTCCCAGCTGCTTCCTCTGACATTCTTTTCTCCTCCCGTAAGAACGGGCTGCCCTGCCCTCTCTCTCCTATTTTTAGACATATTGCTGTGCCACTACATTTCTATTCTGGAAGGTAAGTGGCACCAGGGGCAATGTAATGTGTTTGCAGCCGCGCGCACCGTGCATCTGGGTCCGAGTTTGCAGACTAAGGTCTTCGCCCCGTAGACCCGTAGACAGGAGCCCCCTCACACAGCTCTGTCTTTGCTCCTGCGCCCCCTCCCTCTGCCCCTGGGGAGATGAAGGGAACCTGCTCTCTGTAGACCTACTATGTGCTAGGTCCCACGCTCCTCCTCACGCTTCATTTACCCCTTTCACCCGGCGGCGTGGCTTACTCCAAGCCCCACAGCACTTTCCCCATTATCCTGTGCAGCCGAGATGCTTGGTGGATTGGTCTCAAGTAGGGCGTCCCAACACCCAGGCCAGCCAACAGCAGCCCTACTGTGTCTTTGAGACGTAGTTCGAGAAAACATTTTAAATTCCGGAGGGCAAAGACGGAGATGTTGCTGTAACTGGTGAGTGGAGGGTCCATTCTGTTCCTGGAATCCAGGCTTCCTTTACCCCTGGGCTATCTGTACAGGGTTCACGGGGCTATTCTCTTATACCACCGGCACTGTGCCTGTGGTCAGAAATCTGGCAATTATGCTGTAGACACATGAGGTCTTTTCCGGTTCGAGTGGATTCCAACTTGTTACACTGGTGTAACACGACCAGTGACCTGGATGTAGAATAGAAAAGACAGTATGGGGCGCCTGGGTGGCTCAGTCAGTTAAGTGTCCGACTTCAGCTCAGGACATGATCTTGTGGTTTGTGGGTTTGAGCCCCACGTCAGGCTCTGTGCTGACAACTCAAAGCCTGGAGCCTGCTTCCAATTCTGTGTCCTCCCCTCCGCCCCCGACTCATGCTCTGTCTCTCTCTCTCCCTCAAAAATAAACATTAAAGAAAAAAAAAAAGAGCATGTGGACATAAGAGAAAACACACAAAAGTGGGAAAAGCACTGGAACTGGAACCAGGATCCCGGGCCTCCAATTAGCCTTGTGACACGGGGCAAATCTCTGAACCTCGCCAAGTACAGCTTTGCTATGTATGAGAGGATAAGTCACACCCTAACCGGCTCACTCAGTTGTATGAGGCTCCCGTATAGAAGTGCTAACCCAGAGCAGACTGCTAGAAAAATCCCCAGCCGGCATAAGTGCCCCTCCAGGGGCATTCCGAAGACATGTGGGGATGTTTTCAGTTGTCTCCATGCCCACAGATGGCCACTGGCATCGAGTGGGTGGGGGCAGGCCGTGGGATGCCCGGTCTCTGTGCCCTGTCCAGGACGATTCCCCAAGTTGAAGAATCGGCCCGTAGGCTGCATGGCTTCTGAATGTCATGCTGGACATTCACAGGGATGAAAATCTGTTCCAAATTAGATTACAAAGCCCAAAGAGTTTGTGCAGAAACAGGATGTATATAAACCAGAAGCCTCTGCCTTGCACCCAGAGAGACTCACAGCCATATCACATGGAGATCGGTTTAATGACCTTTCATACCCCCTGCTGATAAAACATATTAGAAAACTGGAAACAGTTTCACAGTGGTAACAAATATAATTTCACAATTAGAAATGGCGAATTAGACTCTCCATATGTCCCTATGGTCTGCAGACTTAATATGCGCCTTTACACAAACCAAAAAACTCATTCACTTGAGAAACGAGTTTGTGGCCATAAATCAACTCTAGTACGTCACCTTCCTGACCATTATCTGTGTTGAAAATCCTGCAGTTCCAGCTTCTGAAAAAGGATAGTGAGTCTGAAATACAACAGCTTCTTTTCACTGCCCTTGACCGTTACTTTCAAACAGAGACCATGAGAACAGGTCACTAGTAAGAGGTGGGGTATTGTTGGTGCAGCTTTGTCATTCAAAAAATGCAAGGGCGGGAGCTGAGATGTGGCAGCACTTTTCTGGAAGGGACCGCAGGAGGCTGGTCTTCCAGGCTGTTCCAGAAGGTGCTGTCAGGAAGGGGGTACAGTATTAAGGCAGCAGCTACAGTAATCAGGCTGAAGGTATTTACTGAGAATGAGAACAAGGCCACGGGGTTTCCGGCTGCAGCTATGTGGGGTCTTGTCTGGCTCGCTTAGGCTCCTGCCGTTCTCCAGGCAGCGAACTCTTCCTGGCCGACAGGTTCCGGAGGGAACGCAGGCTCTGCACCTGCTGGAGACGCAGGCTGAGCTCCTGATTACAGGCCTGCTGCACCGTCACCGTCTTCTCTGCGTCCCAGCTCAAAGCGGCAGCCAGAGCTCCGGGGTCTTCCTTGGCAACCAGCTGCGGCAAGAATGAGAACCACTGAGAAGCGCTCCCGGCTCCCCTCGCCTGCCGCTCTCTCGCTCCCGGGATTTTCTTTAGGGGACTGAGCTCGGGCAGCGCCGGCGAATGTGAGGTCTTTGTGCTGAAACGCCAGAATCCTTTCACGCTCCGTGGCCACGGCCTTTCCTTACCCTCCAACACTGACACGGAAGTCCCTCTGGAAAGAAGTTTCGTGGGAACAACTTGTCAAGTCCTCCACTTACGGGAAATTTAGGCCAGGCGCAAGTCGAGAGGTCTCCTGCCTTCTAGCTACACGGGGAGGTGCCTGGGACAGGGACAAGGATGGAGAGGAAGTGGCGCCCACTCTGACGGATCCTGCGTCAGGCTTCTAGTTCCCTGGCCGTGGAGTCAGCACAAGATGACCCCCACCCCCCCGGGCGCACCTTTCGCTAGGATAACTTTGTGTGCCTCGACTGACGATGATCTCCCTCAGGGCCCGACAGAACCAGAAGCCGCCCTCCGGAAGCTTGAGCCCCGCCACTCCTCCCCGTCGCCACTCCTCCCCGACCGGTTCGGACATTCCGTTTCCCACAAAGGACCCGAGAATGCGGTTTGACGATCTGCGGGAGTGCACCTGTTTGTTCAAGCCATTCTGACATAGATGAAATGAGACGTTTGTTCAAGCCATTCTGACATAGATGAAATGAGATGTTGTGCATAGAAGAGGCAAACGGGGCAGCGAGGAGCCAGGGTCTGCAGAGGCCAGAAGCGATCCCGTATGCGCCTCTGCAGGGCGCTGCACCCCCAGGGGGGGAGTGGCTCCCTGCAGCTCAGGGTCCCCCGTTCCTGCCCACCTCCAAATCCTGACTGGACAGACTCAGCTCTGGAGCAGGCTTCTCCTTCAGCACAGTAAGGATCTGGCTTGTGAGTGCGATTGTGGAGGAGCTCTCTCTGTTACCACCCGTGTCGACTGCATCCGTCTGGTCACCAACAGTTTGGGACTCTGCAAAGCAGACATGAGGAGATGGTGCACTGGGCAAACATACAGCCGCACAAACGACCGGGGAGCCATCAGTCGGGCAAGGGAGAGGCACGCGGGGGCTCCTGGGGGGGCTCAGTCGGTTAAGCGACCCACTCTTGATTTTGGCTCAGGTCACGATCTCGCGGTTCGTGGGATCGAGTCCTGCATCAGGCTCCGCACTGACAACGTGGAGCCTGCTTGGGATTCTCTCTCCCCCCTCTCCTCTCTCTCTGCCCCTCCCCTGCTTGCGTGCGCCCTCTCTTTCAAGATAAACGTTAAAAATAAAAAAAAGACAGAAGCACGTCATTTCAAGATGCCAGCAGCTGTGGCATCACCCTTTTCTGGCCACATTATAAACACGGGTTCTCTCCCCAGGCCCTCAGTTCTCAGGGTGACTCCCCTGGCCAGTTGAGTCCTACCTTGCTGCTTTGACAAGATGCCGCCCTCCTTCTCTAAAGCCTGGAGGTAAAGCTCCAAGAGCTGCTTGGACTGTCGGGCTTCCTCCCTCTGGTCCAGGACCTGCTGGAGGGTGTTCTGGAGCCCCTGGACGGTGACGCAGCTCTGGCGGAGTTCCTGAGCCAGGTCTGAACACGGAGCATCAATGAGCACCTAACATACAAACACAGACTTTAACAAACCCAAAAACGCTTCTAACTGTAGCCCCGACCTGTCCATGGCAAGCCCCCTCCTTCCTTCAGCTCTCGGTGTAATCGCCACCTCTTGGGAACCTGCCAGTGTCCATCAACTGCACTTCTGGGACTTTATTCTACGGACAAGCATGTGTGCAGAATGACACGGAGCTTCCTGTAGCACCGTCTGGAACAGCAAGACTGATGACAACCCAGATGTCCACCAGTGGGGGAGACTCCTGATTAAGTCATGCACACGAGCAAAACAGAATACGATGCAGTGGTACAAAAAAGAACGGCAATGTCTTTTACGTACTGATCTGGAATATTCTCCAGATGTTTCTTTTAAAAAGGGTAGATATACTTCCATTGTGGAGTACAGGGACAGGAGAAAATATGTATGTATTTGTTGGCATACACAACATTTCTAGAATGGGAAATTGAGAGGTGATTATCTCTGGGAAGGGAAACCTGGTGGTTAAGGGGCAGGAGTCAGATTTTTCCCGTATGTCCTTTTTATTTTTTTTCCAAACAGCTTTATTGAGATATAACCCACATACCATATGATTCACCCATATAAAGTGTATAACTAGGTGGGTTCTAGTACATTCACAGACTTGTGCAGTCAGCACCCTTGAAAGCACAGCACCCATTAGCTATCACTCCTGCTTCCGCTCAAAGCTTCCCCAACCCCAGCCCGAGTCAGCCACTCTATCTTCTATCTCTGCGGACTTGCATATTCTGGCCGTTTCATATAGAGGCAACTACAAAATCCGTGGCCTTTCATGTCTGGCTTCTTCACTTCGCGTAACACTTTGAAGGCTTTATCCACGTTACACATGTATGAATACTTCATTCCTCTTAGGTCGTATGGATAAACCACATTTTATTTATCCATTCTTCAGTTCATGGACATCTGGGTTGTTTTCACTTTTTGGCTACCCGTATATCCTTTTATACCTCTTGGATTTTGAGCCATACAAATGTATTTATTTAAAAAAATTATTTTTTTAAATATTTATTTATTTCTGAGACAGACAGAGACAGAGCATGAGTGGGGGAAGGGCAGAGAGAGAGGGAGACACAGAATCTGAAGCCGGCTCCAGGCTCCGAGCTGTCAGCACAGAGTCCGACATGGGGCTTGAACTCACAGCTGTGAGATCATGACCCGAGCTGAAGTAGACACTCAACCGACGGAGCCACCCACGTGCCCCTGAATGTATTTGTTTTTATTCAAATATGTAAGTTTGTAAGTTTAAAAAGATTACGAAAAAAGCCACCTCCTTGGAGGGGCCTCCCCTGATCTCCCAATCCAGACCAGCCCCGTTGTTCTTGGCACACTGCCCCACCTGCTACCCATCGAACATGCTTCCTGCTTTATCTGCCTCCCATCATCAGAATTTGAGCTCCTTCCATCAGGATTCTGTGTCTGGCTTGTTCACCACTGTACCCCTTGGACAGAAACATGCCAGGGACAGGGTAGGTGCTTAGTAAATATTTTTTTTTGAATTGACAGTACTATTTTTATCCCAATTTTACTGGACAGGAAATGTAGGCAAAGAGGCTAAATTACTGGCTCAAAGCCATGGTGATGGAGCTGGGATTTAATTCGGCTTCTCCACTTCCACATTCTTTGACAATACCTCCTTAACCCCCCAGTGAGACTAAGTGGGTCTAGGCATCTGGATTTTCTACTCTAGGTGCAAGAATTAGAAAATGAAGAGTCTTGGTTGTTGTCAAAGCATTGTTTAAAAATTAAGAAATAGGGGC
This sequence comes from Panthera tigris, assembly GCF_018350195.1. NCBI lineage: Eukaryota > Metazoa > Chordata > Mammalia > Carnivora > Felidae > Panthera > Panthera tigris. Next base: position 7,469,427 of record NC_056667.1, read on the forward strand.
GCCTGGGTGGCTCAGTTGGTTAAGCGTTTGACTTCGGCTTAGGCCGTGATCTCATGGTTCGTGGGTTCGAGCCCCGCATCGGGCTCTGTGCTGACAGCTGGGAGCCTGGAGCCTGCTTCGGATTCTGTGTCCCCCTCTTTCTGCCCCTCCCCAGCTCATGCTCTGTCTCTCTCTCTCAAAAATAAATAAACATTTAAAAAATTAAAAAAAAGATGTTAATAAAAATTAAGAAGTAACAGAATTATTGTGGCAAGACACATGGAAACTAAGGGGCTGGGGGCAGCAGAGCCAGATAAGTGGGGCTGTGGAGGAGGAAGGCTTACCTGGAGGTCTGCCTCGGACAGGAGGATGATGCTGGACACATCTTCTTTCAGCTGCCTGGCCACATTCCTCCACCTCAGCCCTGCCCCAGTGTCCGTTTCATCTACATCAAAGGACTCTTGGGAAATCCAAGCTGTACCTCCATCTGATATAGGGGAGAAAAAGCCAGTCACAGTCTGGTTAACCTGAAGTGCTATCTTCACCTCCTCCTCCAACACACAGACCTTTAGGAGGTCTGTACATCCTTCCCACTGACCATTTAGAAAAAGTTCAGGGGTGAGGGAAGCGCCTTCTCTCAAGGATTCACGGGAAAGCCAATCCCCATCTAGGACCTGCATTTTCCCTTCTCTTCCACCTTCGATTATTTCTGTGTGAATCTGCTCTGTGTCTTTTTTATGAAAAGAAGCCACTTAAACCTGATGCCCCGATCATGCACACCCAGGATCCTACCACACTCCCCTTGAGGTGAGTTTTTGTGTCTCAGTAAATGCTGGCTGCACAAATGCTTAACGAGACAAAGAGCAACCAGGTGCCTGGGCAGCAAAATGAATCGTGATGGATGTCGTATCGCATAGATCATTTTGTCTACGGCCAGAGTTTCTTACCTGAATTGTTGTACGTCCACTTTTCATTACTGGCCAATGCAACAAACTTAGTATTGGAAGGCAGACACAGGAAGTAATCATCATCATCCACTATGGTGCCATCCTCTGCCAGGACCAGGGTGATTGGTGCCAGGGACTTATCAATGGCCAGAATGTCACAGGCTGAGAGGAATAAAATATTTGGCAATTGACAAGTATCCATAAGGAAACTACACCTGTCTCTGTACTCTCAACATATATGCTCTCAAAGCGCAGCAGAACTGCTGGTAGGTTACCTACAGTAACAACCACACCCGCCAGCACTAAGACAACACTTCCCACACGCCTGGTACTGTTCTAAGTGTTTCCTGTGCACAGTGTTTTGTCTCCTAACAATCCTGTAAGGTAGGTACTATTCTTATTTTCATTTTACAGATGTCAAACCCAAGGCTCACAGAGGCTAAGTCACTTGTCTGAGGTCACCCAGTAAGTGGCAGACACACAGTCTGACTCCTGACAATGTTTCCTCCAGCTGCTTTGCACCCACGTTAGGAGCACTCGCATCTTTACTTGGATGAAAACCAAGCCAAAGTCCGATATGATTCCTTGTGAGCGAGCCGTCTTTCATTCACTTATTCAGTGGTCATCTTAAATTCTCCTGTGTCAAATGTCAAAAAAAAAAACCAAAAAAAAAACAAAAGAAAGAAAAAAAGAAGAATAGTAAAAAAGGAAATGCTTTCTGTTCCATGCAGCATTGTACTCTGCAGTGTTTCTAACCTACAGGAAGGCACAGGAGAAGCAGGAGTTTGCATCAGTAGCTTCTCCTCTTTACTGTCAAGGGGCAACAGGCTTGTCTGGGGCAGATCTGTCCCATCGCATTTGGTGATGGCAATGCCTACAGCACAAACAGGGTGAGGGGAAGCAGCAAAGTAGCCAGTGGACTACAAATATGGTTGGGCAATGTCGTCCAGCACCCAAATAGAACAGCAAGCCTTGGAGAGGCTGAGCTCCAAACACAAGCGCTTACACTGGTCTCTGGGCCAAGTGTATCCAGCCGATGCATTCAAGAGGAACTAACACTTAAGTACCCTAATGCCAAGAACAAATATGTGAAGAGTGAGGTGGCAAAAGCCATGTCACGAAAGCATTTATAATGCTTTGGCTGCTCCTGGGTCTCCGAAAGATTTCTGTCTGGTATCTTTTGGGGCTTGGTGACTCAGAGAGGAGCACTGAACATTGACACACACTATGACTGGGGATGGCTCACACGTTTAACGTGTGCAACTTCACCGTGGATAAACAATTTATTACTACTGGCTCATAATACTTTCAAGTCGTGGAAACACAACAGTCCTGTAAAAAGCACGGCTGGAAATATTATACCCATTTTGCCGATGAGAAAACTGAGGGTCGAGAGCTGGTTTAAGTACAAGGTCAAGCAGCTAGTACGTGTGGGGCCGGGACTCGGAACTTCGGTCACTCAGAGCACCAGTTCCTTGTCTGGAACTCCAGGAAGGTCGGAAGCAGCTCTCTCTACGCTGCACAAGTGCCTGCCAGAGCTGACGACAGAAAGGCGCTGGCACCCTGCTGGGGGCACCAGCGTCACGGTAGGAAGCCCGGAGGCAGGCATGCACCAGGCTAGGTCTGCTCCAAGGTCTGAGCGATTCTAGGCAGGACACCTAAGTCGAGTCGGTTTTAATTTGCATTTCCCGTCTACCTTCCCACCAAATGAATCTCACATGAGATAATCGCCTTGAAACTTGTCCATCGCTATGCCCACATGAGTTACTTCCGTCCCAAGTCGCTCCTGCTGACCCCGCTTTGCCCCTGCCCGACCTCCTCACCGGACCCGGCTCCCCGCAGCCCCCGCCCCGGCCCCCACAGCCTCCGCCCGGGTCCCGCGCCAACCCTTGTTCCTCAGCTCCTCCAGGCAGGAGGCCGCCACGCCATGCTGCTCGCGGCTGTGGTTGCGGCGCAGCAGACACGGCTTCAGAGGCCGGATCTCAGTCTCGGCGCCTCCGGCCACCTCCATATTCTTCAGGGTGGGACTCGACTGACTCGGGGAAGTCGGGGAGGCTCCGCGCGGCGCCACCCCCCGCCCGCGGCTTGCCGGGAGTTGTAGTTCTTTCTGCGGCAAATCACGCGTGGGACCAAGGTACGCCGGGAAGTGTAGTCTTAGCTGCCGCTAATCCCGTGTGGCTCCGGGGGTATGCCGGGAGCTGTAGTCTCTGGGATCGAAGCTAACTTCGTTACGTCACTCAATTCGGCCTAGAGGAGTGTTTTTCTAGCTTATATTTAGGAGTTCGGTGGCGGGATCAAAATGAGGTCAATATGGATTTATTTTGCGTTATGAAAGACACGCATATATATTCCTTGGATTGTTAGAACGCTCTTAATTACATATATAGATGCATAACGTTAACACTCAAATGAAACAGTGACATTCTACTGTGTTCATTTGTTTTCCTTTCCAAACTGAAAAGATCTGTAAGATGTCCCAACCCTCAGGCAATTTAAAACATTGACGAGTGTAGTTTTCAGTCCTGCTGAAAGAATAAGATACTCGCACATTTCCACCAGTTTGATTCCCGGCTTCAGCTGTGCAAATTGGGATCTCGGAACGAAATGCTTACATAACTAGATTAAACATTAAGATCTCAAATCAGACGGGAAAGGGAAAATGCGAACCACATCACTGTTTGAGATTGTCCAGATGCTGCTTGGCAATAAATTCATCCTTGTTCTAACACTGCTACTTTCTTCCCTCTAAAAAACGTTTACCAGTAAAATAATAAAAAATTTTTAAAGGTTCTTCGCTTGAAGTGGGGGCAGGGGGGAGGCATTTTACGTACATAAGAAATAGCTCATATTCATCCAGAGTCTCTTTCATATTTTGTTTATAAGAAAATAAGATATCTCATTAGAAAACAGTAGGCATTTAAAACTGGTAAGAGGAATTGTTGAAGCAACCCTTTTAAGTACTCGTAATCAGTCAAAACACAACTGCAATATGAACTGACCGATAGTTCTAATATATGCAATTTTTAAATATAATTTTACATTTAGCTTAAAATCTAACTACTCAACTACTATCAAGTAAGAATGTAGAAGTCTCTTCTCTCCAAAAAGCTCCGTTCTGTGTCTTCCTAATCTGCAAACTGTTATCAGACTCCTATCCGTAAGATGCTATAATTGTGTGTGTGTGTGTGTGTGTGTGTGGCCTGAATTTAGGAGCAGGAATTGAGTCTTGGATCTTCTTATTACTAGCAGCTACCAAAGTACCTGGCAAATAGTAGGCACTCAACAAATGGTATTGAACATTAATTAATTAATTTCCAAGGTTCTTCCCATTCATTCATTTATTACAGATTTAGCGAGTCCCTGCCTGTGCCCAAGGCACTGTGGGGATGGTCAGAGATTTAATTCAATGAGAATAATAAAAATGCAAAAAAGACGGACTTAAGAACTTCCTGGGCAGCAGAGACCTAATGGCAATTGTGTGAGGTGACCCGGACGTAGGAGTTCCCCTTCCTCCTCGCGTGCCCCCCCGCCCCCCCGGCCCCCATCGACAGGTTCAGTTCCGGCTACTTTGGTCTGGGCGGGTGAGCGAGAGCGAGGGCGCTTGGGAGACGCCTCGCCCAGCGGCGATAGATTAGTCAGGCCTCAGAAAGATGGCGTCCTCGGAGCAGGCAGAGCAGCCGAGCCAGGTAAGGGGAGTGGGACTGCCCCGCCGTAGTGGCGGGGACCGCGGCTGGAGGGGGCGCTCGGCGTGAGGCTGGGCGCTGGGCGGGGGCCTTGAGCCTCCCCAGCCGGGGGCCCCGACCTCTTGCCCCCTCCCGGGCCCCGCCCCTCCCCAGGTCCTCGCCGCCCGGCCCCTCCCCCGGTGACCCCTCTCAGACCACATTCCCAAGCCGAGGCCCGGGGGCGCCCGCGGGCCCCCGCTTCCCTCCTGCTGACCCCTCGGGTCCCACTTGCGCTTGGCCGGGACGGTGGCGGGACCCTTGGGAAGCCTCCAGCCTTGAGCTGCGAGGGCCCCTGCTTGAGGAGAGAGAGGGGTGCGAGGCTCCATCGTTCTCGGTTGTCCCCTCCCAGGAGGGCCCTGACTCCATCAGGATTCCCACTCCCACAGCCTCAGCCTCGCGAGGTGGCCCCGCTGCCAGCCTCTTCGTCACCTTTGCGCGTTCCCTGCCAGTGGAGGGTCAGAAATGTACTGGGACTCTCAGTACGTTGGTAGGAAGGGCACTCGCTGTAAACAACAGACGCCACCAAGCTTTTGCTGAGGATCCGTTTTTGCTTCCCAGAGTTTGGTTTTCTCGGCCAAAGGGCCCCCTTTTAGCTTTTCAGCCGCAGTTTCAGCCAGATCACACTCCATTAAGGGGACCTTGGGGACCAGTGTTCGTGCTGTCAGGAAGCAGTGGATGATAAGGCCTATGAATGGGTTTGAAATCCAAAGGTGGGTGGGCTGGGGTGGGGAGGACAGGGGTAAGCGGTACCTTGCATTTACTGAGGGTGTGCTATCATGCTGGGGACAAATTAACGTTTATTATCTTGTGTAACGCTCATTACAACCTTTATGAAATACAGGCTATTAACCGCCATTTCAACAGAAGTGGATTCTAGAGGTCTGTAACATACCCCAGATCACGTGCCTGATGGGGGCTGCGTTTAAACCCAGATGTGTGTGACTCCACCGGTTAGCCACACATGCTTACGTTTACTTAGGATTAGACCAAGGAAGGAGAAAATGGTTTCGATGTGGACTTCATCTCTCACCTCCTTGAAACACCTGTAGACTTTTCATAGCCTAGCGGCATTTCACTTCCTTCCTAGGCAGAAGAACACTACTTAACGTTTCTTACTGTTTTATTCTTCAGGATAGGTCTATTACAGGAATTGCACTTAGAGGAGTTGTGTGTTCCCCAGGTCAGCTTCTGTTAGCAGAGCGAATGACTCAGAAAGATGAAGTCTGGAGTGTAAAAGATGGGAAATAACTCGGGCTGATTCTGGCCTTTCTCACCGTCAGAAATTCTGGAGTGTGGGAGTGTCTGGGAGGAGGGGCCCTTCTTTCTTGACTTATCTCGCTTAGCTTCCTGAAATGCTGAAGCTCCTCAAAATCTGGGCTTTTCTGAATGGTTACATGTTAGGGATGCCCGCAGCCTGGGGTGTGTGTGTGTGTGTGTGTCTTCATTCCCTGATTCTTCTAGGACTTTTAATTTGCCAGTGCTGTTAAAGTTACTAAAAAGCTTGCCACTTGGAGCCATTGTAGTGCCCAAGGATTCCTTTGGTTCTGGAAATTGCCCTTTCCGTACATGTGGAAGGGATCTAAGGTCCTCTGAGGGGGGTTTGGCCATACTTGTTGGGTTTTCAGCTCTGCATATCCTTTGCCCTCCTTTCCATAGCTGGTAGAGACGGGATTGCATCAGAGCACGCTGGCAGTCAGGGGAAAATTTTAACTCCATGCCAAATTCTGTCGTTGTCTAACAATAAGCCGCAAATGCACACTTTTTAAGTGGACCAACTTCTAGCGGTTGCTTGTCGTTTCATTTTCAAGTCCTGATCAACTTAGTTTCCCCTTGCTGCTGTCAAAGCAGAGTGGAATTTAAAGAACAATGTGGATAGTTCCTCCAAACCTGGTCGGTAAGAAAGAACACATGTCTGGGCGGCTGAATCAGTATTTGTTTCATAGAAAGTTTGTTCATTGGCTTTGTGGCTTCAGCTTCTTGTTTTGGAAGATAGAGGGTGGTAGCCAACCCCCTTCTTTGAGAGGCGGTGTCGAGCTGGCATGGGCTCCAAAGCCATCCTTACTGGCTTATAAGCCTAGCCCCACTACTCATAGCTGTGGGATCTTGGACAAGTGACTCAACTTTTTTTTTTTTTTTTTTGAGAGAGAGAGAGAGAAAAAGCTCAAGTGGGGGAGGGGCAGAGAGAGGGAGAGAGAGAATCCCAAGCAGGCTCTGCACTGTCTGTGCAGAGCCCGATGTGGGGCTTGAACTCACGAACCATGAGATCATGACTGAGCTGAATGAAATTGGATGCTTAACTGACTAAGCCACCAGGCACTCCAATAAAATAACTTACTTTAATTTTTTTTTCATGTTTTATTTTATTTTTGAGAGAGAGAGAGAGAGAGAGAGAGACAGAGACCACAGAATCTGAAGCAGGCTTCAGGCTCCGAGCTGTCAGCACAGAGCCCTACATGGGGCTCGAGCTCACAAACCGTGAGATCATTACCTGAGCCGAAGTTGGATGCTCAACCAATTGGGCCACCCAGGTGCGCCTAAAATGACTTATTCTAGAGCAGTGCCTGACATAGTGTTTATTACTATTACCATTATTATTACTACATTCATAAACTCTGAATTTTCACTCACAAACGAGAAATCTTTTTTCCAGTCCTATTATCATCTTTTTGGGGGGGTATGATCTTTCACATGTTGCCTACCAGTCCACTCAAGTTGTTCTTTTATTTGTTCTGGAGTAACTTCTTTCATATTTGAATACCCTGAATGCTGGGGTTTATCCTAGCTGTCCTTGTGACTTTTAGATGCTAGTGACATGCTTGATTTTTTCATAATGGCAGTCTTCTTAGTCTTTCTTCAGTCTGAGTTAGAAATTACATTTATTGCTGGGGCGCCTGGGTGGCTCAGTCGGTTAAGCGCCCGACTTTGGCTCAGGTCATGATCTCACGGTCCTTAGGTTCGAGCCCCACGACGGGCTCTGTGCTGACAGCTCAGAGCGTGGAGCCTGCTTCGGATTCTGTGTCTCCCTCTCTCTCTGACCCTCCCCTGTTCATACTCTGTCTGAGTCTGTCTCAAAACTAAATAAACATTAAAAAAAAAAAAAAAGAAATTACATTTATTGCTTCAAATCCTCGTATTTTCCCCATGTTACCCTGGGTTGCATGGTTGATCTCTTATGAGAGGCCCTTCTAGTCTGTACCTGGTACGGCCCATAGAAATGGGAGCTGTTATCCTTATTTCTTTTTTTTTTTTTTTTTAATTTTTTAACGTTTTTTATTTATTTTTGAGACAGAGAGAGACAGAGCATGAACGGGGGAGGGGCAGAGAGAGAGGGAGACACAGAATCGGAAGCAGGCTCCAGGCTCTGAGCCATCAGCCCAGAGCCCGATGTGGGGCTCGAACTCACGGACCGCGAGATCGTGACCTGAGCTGAAGTCGGACGCTTAACCGACTGAGCCACCCAGGTGCCCCTGTTATCCTTATTTCTGTTTCTCCATCAGCTGTCTTCAGTGAAGTGCAGAAGCATGGTTCATTCTGGGTGTTTAGTGGTTATTGAATATTGAATATATTGCAGAACATGGATTTCCAATCTGTTGAAATTCCCCGGATACAGTACATTTGAGATTGAGAAAACACAGAAGCAGGGGAGGGAGAAGAACACAGCAAAGACGTTAAGGAGTGCGAGAGCATGGCCTTGTATCCTGACAGTCTTTGAACTTCAGCCCTGACTCGCTATTGGACTCACCACTCCACCTCCCTGAGCCTGTTTTCTCCTCTGTAAAGTAGTAATTACCCTAAAGGGTTGCTCTGAGGGTTGACTGGAATCACAGATATAAAAAAAGTATTTGGTGCATAGTAAGTGCTCAGTAAGTGTTAGTTTCCTTCTCCCGAGTCTCTATGTGCAGTTTTGGCAGTGTGCTGAACTCTTTTTTTTTTTTTTTTTTTTTAATGTTTATTTATTTTTGAGAGAGTGTGAGTGGGAGAGGGGCAGAGAGGGGGACAGAGGATCCAAAGCAGGCTCCGCGCTGACAGCACAGAGCCCGATGTGAGGCTTGAACTTACAGACTGTGAGATCGTGACCCAAGCTGAAGCCAGCTGCTCAACTGACTGAGCCACCCAGGAGCTCTGGAAGTCTGCTGAACTCTTGAATAACAGTAGTTCAAATGAGATATTTTTCCCTTCAAGTTTTTGGTATTTTGAAAAATTTCCAACCTGTAGAAATGTTGAAAGAATAATACAGAGAACTCCTGTAAAACTCCCACAAAAACTTCAAGATATACTGTTTACATTTTGCTGAATTTGCTTCATCTCTGTCTCTTTAAATATATATAAATATATATTTAAGGATTTGAGAATGAGTTACAGAATTACAGTATTCCATCCTAGAATACTTCACCTTGTCTTAAGAGTAAGGTTATTCTCGTTATACCATACCACATGTAACATAATACCATTATCACACAAGAAATTTAGTGTTGATAAAATATCATTATTTAAGGGGCGCCTGGGTGGCTCAGTCAGTTGAACATCTCACTCTTGATCTCATCTCAGGTCTTGATCTCAGGGTTGTGAATTCAAGCCCTATGCCTAGCATAGAGCCCATGTTTAAAAAAAAAATCATTATTGAGGTACCTTGATGGTTCAGTTGGTTAAGTGTGTAACTTTGGCTCAGGTCAATATCTCATGGTTCGTAGGTTCAAATTCTGTATCGGGCTGTCTGCTGTCAGCATGGATTCTTTGTCACCTCCTCTTTCTGTACACCCCCCACTCATGTTCTTTCTCTCAAAAATCTTTAAAAAATCATTATTTAATAATATAGTCCACGTTCAAATTCCCCCAATTAAGAAAAATCCAGATCCAATCAAGAAATAGGGATTGCATTGTCTCTTTAGTATGCTTTAGTCTAGAATAACTCCCTAGTCTTTAAATTTTTTCTTTTTCTTTTCTTTATTTTTTAAATATTTATCTTGAGAGAGACAAGAAAGAAAGTGGGGGGGGGGAGGCAGAGAGAGAAGGAGAGAGAGAGAATCCCAAGCAGGCTCTATGCTCAGCATGCACCCTGATGCAGGGCTCAATTTCACGAGTGTGAGATCATGACCTGAGCTGAAATCAAGAGTTGGATGCTTAACCAACTACTCAGGTGCCCCTCTTTTCTTTTCTTTTCTTTTCTTTTCTTTTCTTTTCTTTTCTTTTCTTTTCTTTTCTTTCTTTCTTTCTTTCTTTCTTACGTTTATTTATTTTTGAGAGACAGAGAGAGACAGAGCATGAGTGGGGAAGGGGCAGAGAGAGAGGGAGACACAGAATCCGAAGCAGCCTCCAGGCTCTGAGCTGTCAGCACAGAGCCCGACGTGGGGCTCGAACTCAGAACTGCGAGATCATGACCTGAGCCAAAGTCGGACGCTCAATCGACTGAGCCACCAAGGCGCCCCATCTTTTCTTTCTTTTATTTTTTAACTGAAGTTGAGCATAGACCCAGAAAGCACACAAATTATGTGTCTAACTTGGAGAATTTTCAGAGTGAACACACTTGTGTAACCGGTACTTGCATTAAGAAATCAAACATTACCAGGACCTCAGAAGCTGTCCCCCCGGTAACCCTCCTGTCACTGTCCCACCCTCAGAGGTTGCCTCTATCCTGATTCAAAATCTGTAGATTCGCTTAATAGCTTATTGACTGACAAAGTCCTTGTGGCCAAAAACTTCATTGTGGAATTCTAATAGGTGTGTTGTGGTCAGTTTAATGAGTTTTGACAAATATTATACCTATGTAACCACCACTGCAATCAAGATCAAAACAATTCTGGTATTCCTAAATGTTCCTTATGCTGCTTCCCAGTAAATCCTAGCTTTTGGCTTCAGGGATTCGGAACTCCTTTCTATCACCATCGATTATATTTGTCTTTTCTAGAATTACCTGTGAATGAATTCAAAATGTATGTATTCTTTTGTGTCTCACTTCTTTTGCTCAGAGTGATGTTTGTGGGACTTCTATTGTATCAGTAATTCATTAATTTTTAGTAGTGTGTGCTATTGTATAGATATACCACAATTTGTTAATCTGTTCACCAGTTTATGGATATTTGGATTCTATTAATGACCTATTGCTGCATAGCAGTATTACAGCAAATTTACACAAATTATCAAAAAGAGCACTCATGTATTGTTTCAGTTTCTGTGAATCAGGACACAGTTTAGCTGAGTTTCACAAGGCGAAAAATCAAGATGTCTGCTGGGGCTGTGACCTCATCTGGGTCTTGACTGGGGAAGGATCTGCTTCCTAGCCCATGTGGCTGTTGGCAGCATTTAGTTCCTTATGGCCTGCAGGTCCCTGGTTGAATGCCAATTACAAAATGGCACCCTCTGTTTTTTGCCTCAGGGGTCTTCCTAACGTGGTCACTTGGCTTCCTCAAAGCCAGTAAGGAAGAGAGTGTCTTAGGAAAATGGGCACTAAAGTCTTACCTAATGTAACCACATACATGTAATTACATGCATCCTGTCACTGTTGCCCTACCCTCTTTGCCAGAAGCAAGTCACAGGTCCTGCCCATATTCCAGGGGACCACACAAGGGCATGAGTACAAGGAGGTGGGGATCATGGGAGTCACCTTAGAGTCTGTTTCCCCACTGATTGGTTCTAGTTTGGGGCTACTGTAAATACTCATGTATTGTGGAGAGATAGGTTTTTTTTTCTTCTTTCTTTCTTTCTTTCTTTCTTTCTTTCATAAATACTTATGAGTGGAATTGCTGGGTCACATGGTAAGTATATGTTTAGCCTTATAATAAACTGCCTAAGGGTTTTTGCAAGTTGTACTATTTTTTGGTGTCACCAGCAGTATGTGAGCATTCCAGCTGTCCTATATCCATACCAACACTTGGTATTGTCTGTCTTTAATTTTAGCCACTCTAGTGAGTTTGTAGTGGTGTTTCCTTGTGGTTTTAACTTGCATTTCTGTGATGACTAACAACATTAAGCATCTTTTCTTGTGCTTGTTGGTAGAGGCTGGGGTTCATTGTTCTGGTATCATTTGTTGAACAGATTACCCTTTCTCCATTGAATTACCTTGCCACCTTTGTAAAAATTAAAGGACTGTAGATATGTAGGTCAGTTTCTGGGCTCTGTTTTGTTTCATTTATCTCTGTGTCTAGCCTAATGTAAATGAAATACTGTCTTGATTGCTGTAGCTTTATAGTAAATCTTAAAATCAGGTAGTGTAAAGCTTTTGACTTTATTGTTTTTCAGAATTGTTTTAGCTTTGGTCCATTGCATTTCCATATAAATTTTAGAATCAGTTTGTCAGTTCTTATAAAAAACGTTCTTGGGATTTTTATTGAGATTGTGTGGAATCTATAGATCAATTTGGGGGAGAGTTGATATCTTGGCAACATTGATCTTCTAATTCATTAACATGGTATGTATCTCCATTTAGGTCGTCTTATTTGCTGTCAGTGTTTTGTAGTTTTCAGTCTGTAGGTCATATACACATTTTAAAAAAATTCTCTGAATATTTCATATTTTGGCATGCTATGTATGGATTTCATTAAAAAATTTCATTTTTCTGTGTTATATTTGGGAAAGAGAGACAGAGAAAGAGAGACAGAGCGCAAGCGGGAGACAGAATCTGAAGCAGGCTGCAGGCTCTGAGCCATTAGCACAGAGCCTGACTTGGGGCTTGAACCCATGAGCTGTGAGATCATGACCTGAGCTGAAGTCAGATTCTTAACTGGCAACCCTAAAAATTTCTGGGTGGCTCAGTTGGTTAAGCATCCGACTCTTGATTTTGGTTCAGGTCATGATCTTATGGTTTGTGAGATTAACCCCTGCATCGGGCTCTGCACTGACAGCATGGAGCCTGCTTGAGATTCTCTCTCTTTTTCTCTCTCTGCCCCTCTCATGCTCTCTTTCTCTCAAAAAAACAAACAAACAAAAAAAAACATTAAAAAATTTTTTCACTTTTAATTGTTGAATGCTAGTATATAGAAATAGAATAAAATTGCAGTATTATTTATAGTAGCCAAGATATGGAAGCAGCCCAAGTGTCCATCAAGAGATTAATGGATAAAGAAGACGTGAGATATGTATGCGCACACACACACAATGGAATATTATTCAGCCATAAAAAGAAATGAAATCTTGCCATTTGCAACAGCATAGATAGAGCTAGAGGGTCTAATGCCAAGTGAAATAAATCAGAGAAAGACAAATACCATATGATTTTACTCATGTGTGGAATTTAAGAAATAAGGAAAGGAAAAAAGACAAACCAAGAAACAGACTCTTAACTGTAGAGAACAAACTGGAGGTTACCAGAATGGAGGTGGGTGGCAGGATGGGTGAAATAGGTGATAGGGATTAAAGAGTACACTTACGATAAAAAAATAAATTAAATGTAAAATTGAGTTTGTATGTTGGTCTCCTATCTGCAACTTGTTACACTCATAATTCCAGTAGCTTTTTGGTAGATTCTGTGTGATTTCTCACATCTGTAGATGATCCTGTCATCTGCAAATGAAGACAGCTTCACATATTGCTTTTCAATTTATATGCTCTCTAGGAGTTCTTATACAATGTTGAGAGGAATATTGAGAATAGACATTCTTGCTTTATTCTTGATCTTAGGGAAAAATATATTCAGTCTTCACATTTAAATATGAAGTATAAGTTTTTTTTTTTTTTAACTTCTTTTCTTTTTTAAAGTTTATTTATTTTGAGAGAGAAAGCTCAAGCAGGGGAGGGGCAGAGAGAGGGAGAAAGAGAATCCCAAGCAGATTCTCCTCTGTCAGTGCAGAGCCCCCATTCAGGGCTCGATCCCACTCATGACTTGAGCGGAAATCAAGAGTCAGACACTTAACCAACTGAACCAGCCAGGCGCCCCAAGCTATAAGTTTTATTTGAAGGTGCTCTTTTTCAAGTGCAGGAGATTCAACTTTTATATTTAATTTGTTGAGTGTTTGAAAAAATTATGTGTTTTGACTGTTACCAAGTATTCTTTTTGCTGTCTGTTGATCCTATTGTTTTTTTTATTAATATGGTAATTCATGTTGATTGATTTTTCAAATGTTAAATTCATTTTCTATTTATTGGATAAATTCCACTTGGTTATGATGTGTTATCCTTTCTGTATATTACTGGATTTGGTTTGTCAGTGTTTTCTTTCTTTTTTTAATTTTCTTTTTTTAAATTTACATCCAAATTAGTTAGGATATAGTACAACAATGATTTCAGGAGTAGATTCCTTAGCGCCCCTTACCATTTAGCCCACACCCCCTCCAGTAACCCTCTGTTTGTTTGCCATATTTATGAGTCTCTTATGCTTTGCCCCCTCCGTTTCTATATTATTTTTGTTTCCCTTCCCTTATGTTCATCTGTTTTGCCTCTTAAACTCCTCATGTGAGTGAAGCCATATGATATTTGTCTTTCTCTGACTGACTAATTTCACTTAGCATAATACCCTCCATTTCCAGCCACGTAGTTGCAAATGCAAGATTTCATTCTTTTTGATTGCTGTGTAGTACTCCATTGTGTATCTGTACCACATCTTCTTTACCCATTCATCCATCGATGGACATTTGGGCTCTTTCCATACTTTGGCTATTGTTGACAGCACTGCTATACACATGGGGGTGCATGTGCCCCTTCGAAAGAGCACACCTGTATCCCTTGGATAAATACCTAGTAGTGCAATTGCTGGGTCGTAGGGTAGTTTGATTTTTAATTTTTTGAGGAACCTCCATACTGTTTCCCAGAGTGGCTGCACCAGCTTGCATTCCCAGGTTTGTCAGTATTTTCTTAAGGGTTTCTTCATTTATATTTAAGAGAGATATTGATTTATAGTTTTCTTTTGTGTGTGTCTGTGAAATCTTTGTCTAGTTTTGGTATCAAGGTCATATTGGCTTCATAGAATGAGTTGGAGAATTTTACCTTTTTTTCTATTTTCTGAAATAGTTCGTATAAGATTGGCATTATTTTTCCTTAAATGTTTAAGAGAATTCACCGGTGAAGCCACCTGGGCGTACAATTTTCTTTTTTAATTTTCATTACATATGTAATTTCTTTTTAATTAAATATTTTAAATTATGTTATAAATTTATTCTTTTTTAAAGTTTATTTTGAGAGAGCGAGAGTGAGTGCACATGTGAGCAGAGGCAGGAGCAGAGAGAGCACGAGAGAGAATCCCAAGCAGGCTTTACACTGTCGGCACAGAGCCCCACGTGGGGCTTGATCTCAAAGACTGTGAGATCATGACCTGAGCCAAAAATCAAGTGTTGGGGGTCAACTGACTGAGCCACCCAGGCACCCCTCCCTTATTATCTTTTAAGTATCTATAGATATGCAGTGCTTTTCCTGATTTCATTTATAATACTGTAAATTAGTGTCTTCTGTATTTTTTATTGATTGGTTTAGATAAAGGCTATCAATCTTAATATTCTTCCAAAAAAACCAGCTTATATTTCATTGACTATAATTTTATTTATTTATTTATTTATTTATTCATGTATTTATTTTAGAGAGAGCTCATGCACGCATGAGAGTAGGGGAGGAGCAGAGAGAGAATCTTTTTTTTTTTTTTTTTTTTTTTTACGTTTATTTTTGAGGGAGAGAGAGAGCTTGCGCACAGGGGTGAGAGGCAGAGAGAGGGGGAGAGAGAATCCTAAGCAGTCTCCACGCCCAGCATGGAGCCCAAGTGGGGCTCATTCCCATGACCCTGGGATCATGACCTGAGCTGAAATCACGAGTCCCATGCTTAACCAGCTGAGCCACCCAGGTGCCCCTATTTCTTTCCTTCTATTTTGGGTTTCATTTGCTCTTATTTTTCTAGCACATTTTCTAAAGTTAGTACACTACTAAAAACATTAGATTTCCTTCCCAACACTGCTTTAGTTGCATTCCACAAATTTAGATTATGTTGTGGTTTCATTTTTGTACAGTTCAGAATATTCGGAATATTTTCTTACTTCCCCCGTGATTTCTTCTTTCTCCCATAGATTATTTAGAAGTCTGTTTAGTTTCCAAACATTTGGGATTTTTTCCAGATTTTTTTTTCTATTATTGATTTCTAGTTTAATCTCATGGTCAGAGAGCATACTCTGTATGATTTCAACTCTTTTAAATTTGAGATTTGTTTTATGGTCTGTCTTGGCGAATTTTCCTTGCGAACTTGAAAATAATGAATATTCTGCAGTTGTTGGATGGAGCATTCTACTAATGTTAATTAGGCCAAGTTGGTTGATAGTGTCATTTAGGTCTTCTGTACCCTTACGGACTTTTTGATTAAGGAGAGCGGATTATTAAAGTCTCCAACTGTTAATTGTGGATTTGTCTATTTATAGCTTTTTAATTCTGTCTGATTTACTTCGTGTATTTGAAACTTCGTTACTGTATGCATACTTACTCAGGATTATGATGTCTTCTTGAGCGACTCCTTTATTTTTGAACTGTCCCTGTTTCTGTTTGGTAATATCTGCTATTTTGAAGTTGTCTGAGATTTATTGCTCCTGCAGCTTCCTTGTGACTAGTGTTTGCATGAGGTGCCTTCTGTCCTTTGGCCTTTCACCTATGTTTCTTTTTGCTAAAAGTGGTTTTCTCCTAGACAGCATACAGCTGGGTCTTGCTTTTTCCCCACAAAGTCTGACTGTCTCTGCCTTCTATTTGGAGTGTTCCATTTATACTTGAGGTAAATATAAATATGGTTGGGTTTAACTCTACCGTCTCACAATTTTTTCCATCTGTTCTTTTTTTAAAAGTTTTTAAGTGTTTTTTATTTTTTGAGAGAGAGAGTGAGAGCGAGTGGGGGAGGGGCAGAGAGAGGGAGACACAGAATCTGAAGCAGGCTCCAGGCTCCGTGCTGTCCGCACAGAACCCAACACAGGGCTCGAACTCACGAATCTTGAGATCATGACCTAGGCCGAAGTCAGATGCTTAACTGACTGAGCCACCCAGGCGTCCCTTATCTGTTCTTTGATCCCTGTTATCTTGTCTTGGATTGAATTAAAAAACATTAAAAAAAAATTTGTTTTAATGTTTATTTATTTTTGAGACAGAGAGAGACAGAGCATGAACGGGGGAGGGTCAGAGAGAGGGAGACACAGAATCCGAAGCAGAACAGAATGCTGACAGCTCAGAGCCTGATGCCGGGCTTGAACCCACAGACTGTGAGATCATGACCTGAGCCAAAGTTGAATGCTTGACTGACTGAGGCACCCAGGTGCCCCTAAAAAACATTTTTTTTAAGATTTTATTTTTGAGTAATCTCTACACCCAATACGGGGCTCGAACCCACAACCCAGAGATCAAGAGTCGCATGCTTTTACCTACTGAGACAGCCAGGCATCCTAGATTGAATTATTTTTTAAGGATTTCATTTGATCTCTACTATTGCTTTAGCTGTATCTCTATTTTTTTTTTGGTCAGTAATTGGCGTGAGGTTTACCATATGTTACTTAAGGTTGCCAGAGCTTGCTTTCAAATGATTTACCAATTCACAAGGAACGTAAGAACTGTACCAACAGTATGCTTCTGTCGTCTGTTAGTCTGTTAATACTATTAGTGTCCTAGATTTTACTTGGACTTGTGGCATCAACCCTGCAGTGCACTTTGGAGAGACAGAGAGACAGAGCGTAAGTGGGGGAGGGGCAGGGAGAGAGGGAGACACAGACTCTGAAGCAGAGTCCACGCTCCGAGCTGTCAGCACAGAGCCTGACTCAGGGTTGGAACTTACGAACTGTGAGAGCATGACCTGAGCCGAAGTCGGACGCTTAACCACCTGAGCCACCCAGGTGCCCCTACCCTGCAGGGCATTTTAAGTTATCTTTTTAAAATTTAAAAAAATAGTAGAAATGAATAATATAAAATAAATATATTTAAGATATCTTTGCTATTTACCAGCATATTTACCATTTCTGTCATTCTTTTGTGCATCCAGTTTTCATCTGGTATTGGTTTTCTTATGCTTACGGGGTTTCTTTTAGCATTCTTGTGGTATGGGTATACAATTTCTTCTGGCTTTTTTTTCCCCCTCTTAAAAAGCTTTTATTTTGTATTTTTAAAATTTTATTGTTTTAAATTTTAATTCAAGTATAGGTAACATGCAGTATAGTGTTTCAGGTGCACAGTATAGTGATTCAACAATTCTACACATTACAAAAAACATGGAACACTTCCCAAATTTTCATGTCATCTCTGGGCAGGGGCCGTGCTAATCTCTGTATTGTTTCAATTTTAGTGTATGCACTGCTGAACTGAGAACATTTTATTTTGTATTTATTTTTGAAAGATATTTTTACTGGATGGGGCACCTGGGTGACTCAGTTAAGCGTTAAGTGTCTGATTGTTGATTTCAGCTCAGGTCATATCTCATGGTTCGTGAGTTTGAGTCCCCCATTTGGGCTCCATGCTGACAGCACAGAGCCTGCTTGGGGTTCTCTCTCTCTCCCTCTCTCTGCCCCTCCCGCTCCCCTGCAGGTTAAGTTTTAAACTTAAAAAAAAAAAAAAAAAAGATAATTTCACTGGATATGGAATTCTAGGTTGACAGTTTTCCCCCCATAGGCATTTTAAATTCTTTTTTAAAAAAACTGTTTATTTGTTTTTGAGAGAGAGAGAGAGGGAGGGAGGGAAGGAGGGAGGGGCAGAGAGAGAGGGGGAGGGAGAGAATCCCAAGCAGGCTCCAAGCTGTCAGTGCAGAGCTCAACGTGGGGCTTGATCCCACAAACCATGAGATCATGACCTGAGCTGAAGTCGGATTCTTTTTTTTTTTTTTAAACATTTAACATTTATTTATTTTTGAGACAGAGAGAGACAGAGCATGAACAGGGGAGGCACAGAGAGAGAGGGAGACACAGAATCTGAAACAGGCTCCAGGCTCTGAGCAGTCAGCACAGAGCCCGATGTGGGGCTTGAACTCATGGACGGCAAGATCATGACCTGAGCCGAAGTCGGACGCTTAACCGACCAAGCCACCCAGGCGCCCCTGAAGTCGGATTCTTAACCGGCTGAGCCACCTAGGCATCCCCACCTGTGGGCAGTTTAAAGATATGAGGCCATTGTAGTTTTTGGGTTTTTTTGTATTATTAATTCTAAAAATTATTTCTTTATTTTTTATTTTAGAGAGAGAATACAAGTGGGACAGAGGGGCAGAGGGAGAGAGAGAATCTTAAGCAGGCTCCATGCTCAGTGCAGAACCCCTGACACAGGGCTTGATCCCACAACCCTGGGATCATGACCTGAGCCAAAATCAAGAGTCAGATGCTCAACTGATGGAGCCACCCAGGCACCCCATCATTGTAGTTTTTATTTGGCTTGTGTAGCTTCTGATCAGAAACCTGAGGTCATTCTTAATCTTGGTTAATATCTGTAGGTGATCTCTTTTTTTCTGGCTGCTTATAAGATTTCCCCCTTTTCATGGGTTTTTATTTTATTAAAAAATTTTTTTAGTGTTTATTTATTTTTGAGAGAGAGAGAGAGAGAGAGAGAGAGAGAGACAGAGCACAAATGGGTGAGGGGCAGAGAGGGAGACACAAAATTGGAAGCAGACTCCAGGCTCTGAGCTGTCAGCACAGAGCCTGACGAGGGGTTCGAACCCATGAACCATGAGATCATGACCTGAGCTGAAGTAGGATGCTTAATCCAGGCACCCTGAGGGTTTTTAGCAATTTCATTGTATAGAACCTTAGCATGCGTGTGTGTTTTTTTGCTTGGGGTTTGTTGAGCTTCTTGGATTTGGGAGTTTCATCAAACTTTGAAAAATTTCAGCCATTATTTCTTCAAATATTTTTCTTTTTTTTACCTTTGTCCTTCATTTTGGTCAGTTTTTGTCACTGTGTTTTCAAGTGCACTTACCTTTTCTTCTATAGTATCTAATCTGCTGTCACTCCCATTCAGTGGAATTTTTATTTCTGATATTATAGTTACATCTAGAAGTCCTATTTTCTTTTTATGTGATATATTTCTCTCCCTACTGTGATCCTGTTTTCCTTTCAGTTTTCTTTTTACTGAGGTATGATTGACATACATTAGATTAGTTTCAGGCATACAACATAATGACTCAGTATATGTATTTTAAAAATTGCATTAGGGATGTCTGGGTGTCTCAGTTGGTTGAATGTCCCAGTCTTGATTTTGGTTCAGGTTATGATCCCAGGGTCATGGGATCAAACCCTGTGATGCACTCTACGTTGAGTGTGGATCCTCCTTAAGATTCCCTCTTTCTCTCTCTACCCCTCTCCCCCACTCATGCTCCCTCTTTCTCTCTCTGAAATAAATAAGATAAAATAAAAAAATTGCATTAAATTCTTGAATAAAGTTATAACACCTGTCTTAATGTTTTCATTTCTGCAAATTATTCCTTTTATTTATTTATTTTTTACTTTTAAAAAAATGTTTATTTAATTTAGAGAAAGAGAGAGAGAGACAGTGTGAGAGGGTAAGGGCAGAGTTAGAGGGAGACACAGAATTGGAAGCAGGCTTCCAGCTCTGTGCTGACAGCTCAGAGAGGCTTGAACTCATGAACTGCAACATCATGACCTGAGCTGAAGTAGGATGCTTAACCGACTGAGCCACCCAGGCGTCCCTTCTTCTACTTTTTCTTATTATTGTGCATCACACTTTCCTGCTTCTGGACATCTGGTGAGACTATTGATCAGATGCTGGGTGCTGCGAATATTACATTGTTGAGGATCTGGATTTTGTGGTCATACTTTAAAGCATGTTGAGATTTATTCTGGTGGATAGTTAAGTTACTTTTGTTCATTTTGATTCTGTCAAGTCCTGTTTTTTTTTTAAGATTTTAAGTAATCTCTACATCCAACATGGGGCTCGAACTCACAACCCTAAGGCCAAGAGTCACGTGCTCTACCTGCAGCCAGGTGCTCCCATCAAGTCCTGTTTTTAGGCTTTGTAAGGGTGGATCTAGGGTGGCCTTTACCCTAGGGATAATCTGCCCTCTCCCCACCAGGATATGGCCCTTCCAGGTCTGTCCTGAGTGCCCTGACGGAGCAGTGAGGACACGCCAGTCCGGTGCCTGTGACCTGTGAGGTCTACGGGGGCTCTGGGAGCCGTTCAGCCCACTCTGCTTCTTCATCGCTCTTCCTGAGCCTTGTGGAGGTTCACTCTGCGCGTGCACACATTTTCATATTCAGCGAAGTCGTAAGGGAATCCCTTTGCAGATTTCTGGATCTCTCTTTCTGCATGCGCCTCTCCTCTCTGGAACTCTGCCCTGTAACTTTCAGCTGCCTTAGCCTCCCTGAACCCTATCTCTGTTTCCTCAACTCAGCAAGAGACTGCCATGTTCTGGTGGGGACCACTGCATGCCCTCCCCCCACACCCCGGCTTCTTGGTCTGAAACATGCCTCCCGGAAGAAAGCCAGGGTGTTCTTAGGGGCTCGTATCATTCATTTCTGATCTATCAGGAATCACTGCAGTCTAATGTCTACAAACGGTGGTGTCATTTATTTTGTTTAGTTTTTTTAACCAGTGGGAGGTTAAGTCTGGTCTCAATTACTCCATCACAGACAGAGCAGAAGTCTATTGGTTGATTTTGAGCAGAGGAGTAACAGGATATAACTTCTTTTATCTCATCTGATCCTGAATGTGAGGTGGTGGTATCATTCCCATCATTTCCACGGATGAGGAAACTGGGGTTCAGAGGCTGAGCGGTATACCCGCAGTCACGCGGTCTTTAGTGCCGTCGTTCACGCACTTGCCTCTGTGCCAGTGCCGCTCACAAAATATTTCTTGAACTGAACCTTACTTATTCTTCTCTGCAAAGAACTGTAGGCCAGACTGGCCTAGGACATATCTAGAGTTACGCAGCCACTTGGCAGGTGTGGCATGGGCACACCTAGACCTGGATGTTCTGCCAGTTGCTCAGACCTGAGCTGCGTGTGCAGTTGGTCTTTGCTGTGCCTCAAGGTCAGCACTTGGCACACCTTCTGGCTGGGGGAGGTCAGTGCCTGGGCAGCAGGAGTGAGAGCACCTTTGTGCCTTTCAAACCGGGAGCACTTCTGTCTGCCACTGTGGTCTTTTTTTGTCCGTTGGTTTTTTAAAACAGTCTTAGCCTTTTGCTCATCTTCCCTTCCTGCCGTCTGGCCCCTAAGCATCCTGCCTGTGTATTCATTGCCTTAGAGCCTGCTTCTTATACCTTTGCAGAGGGACTCAGCTGGTGATTTCTCAGCCTGTTATTATTATTTATTATTATTATTATTTTAACATTTATTATTGAGAGGCAGAGAGACACAGAGCGTGAGCAGGGGAGGGGTAGAGAGAGGGGGAGACACAGAATCTGAAGCAGGCTCCAGGCTCCGAGCTGTCAGCACAGAGCCCGACGCGGGGCTCGAACTCACAAACTGTGAGATCGTGACCTGAGCCGAAGTTGGTCGCCTAACCGACTGAGCCACCCAGGTGCCCCATGTTATTATTATTTTTAAAGTCAAGACCACCCTGTCAAGATTTCCAGGATCAAGGTGGAATTTAATTTGTAGGGATTTGTCTCAAGCCAGAAAATAGATTTGACCACTGAAAGGGGGTCGGTGCGGGGGTAGGTGTTTGAGGAGTGCTGGGCTCTCCTAAGAGCTGGGCTCGTGAGACTGACGGACCTGCATGTGCGGGGGGACTGAGCTTCTGACAGGCAGACGGCCGCTCAGACCTTTGCTCTTCTTTGAAGGGACACCTAGAGCCGCACGTTAAAGGTGAGTGTCTGTGCTCCCCGTCAGCAAGAGGAAGCACAATGGTCTGGAATCTCCGGGGGTCCTGCTGGTGCTTGAATGGGACAGTTCTTCATGCACTGCTGGACACAAAGCCTCCCAGGCCCCTGCCTTCTAAATGCCAGTGAGATTCCCTGGTCACTGAGACAACCGGAACCACCTCTACAGGGTGTGTGTGTGTGTGTGTGTGTGTGTGTGTGTGTGTTTGTGTGAGAGAGTGAATGTGTGTTTAAGAGAGAGAGCATACCCACAAACTGGGGAGAGGGGGAGGGAGAGAGAGAGAGAGGGAGAGAATGCATCCCAAGCAGGCTTCACGCTCAGCACAGAGCGCGGCATGGGGTTCGACCCCATGACGCTGGGATCATGACCTGACCCGAAACCAAGAGTTGGACACTCAACCGACCGAGCCACCCAGGTGCCCCACCTCCACACATTTTCAAATTCCTCTCTGGGGTGTGTGGGGGGTGTTTCTGCCCTGGGGTTGAGAATCCCTGGACCACAGCATTGCACCCTGGGAGTAGGCCAGGTTTGTGTTAAGTTGCAGGTGAAATGTTTCAGGAGTGGCCACGTGTCCTGCTGTGGTCCTCTGCTTGCTTCTTCTGTGCGCATGTATATGAAGTGGTTCCTTTGTTTTCATGTCTTAAATTAAAAGAAAAAAACCTGAGGTATTTATTGGGTGCAGGTGATATTTTAAGTGCTGAAGATCAGCCTTCCGTAAGATGGTAAAGTGCCTGCCTTTAAGGAGTTAAAAATCTAGTGGGACTAGATAGATAGTAAACTAGTAACCCAGTGAAGGATTTCGGGTGGTATTATCAAGGAAATCCATACGGAGAGTAGGAAGGATGAAGGCTATTTTGGTTACCAAGAAACAGTGCTCTTTAGGCACCTGTTGAGAAGGAGCAATGGGGGGTGGTCCGTTGTAGACTGCAGACATTTCAACACAAACTGGAGTATCATCTCGAATATAATCAGTATTGGGCCATTCCTAGATGGGTGAGGAGCCCCCTGTGAGTTCACTAATAAGGTCTGACAGACCTCAGTACCACTGTGAGTTGGAATAGGGTGTGGGGAAATCTTGCTCCTCCTTGCAGCTCTGAGACTAAGCCTGGAGCCCTGGCTTTGGTGTGCTGAGACCCCAGAAGGCTCTGGAGGTCAAGACTTGAGGAATTTGGAGAGTGCTGCTATTCAGCCTCCTTGATAGGGGTACACACACACACACACACACATCCGGGTTCTTAAATGCTTTGAATGCCTGGAAGAATCTATAAGGAACCAGCGTCAGTGGTGGTTCCCTGAAGGAAGAGGGGAGTGTTGGAGAGTTAGAATGAGAGAGAAGCTTTCTTTTTAAAAATTTTAACATTCATGTATTTTTAAAGTGGAATACGCTTCCTTGGCTCACAGTGTAAAAACGTACAAAAGGGTATATGATGAAAGAGACTTAGCACCGTATACTGTTTTCCCTCTGGCAAATGCTAGCTAGTCAAGAGGTGAACTCATTTTAAGGGAAGTTCCGTAGTGATCATGATTCATAGTGATTCCTTGTATTTTAGGAAGAAGAAAGCTGTGGATTAAGTCAGAATGAGGCTTCCTAAATATTAAAGCTGTTTGAGTTAGTTTTGTCGAGTCAAATAGCCCACATTATTATTTGTGGGGGTAGCATTAAGAGTGTTGCTTAACGAAATGTGATCCAAACAAAACTCGATCATTTTATTTTCTTTAATTTACATTTAAAAAATTTTTAAGTTTATTTATTTTGAGAGAAAGGAAGAGAGTGTGTGTGCATGCTAGCATGCTAGGGAGGGGCGGAGAGAGAGAATCCCAAGCAGGTTCTCTCTGCACCGTCAGTGCAGAGACCCATGTGGGGCTCAAAACTGCTAACTGTGAAATTACGACCTGAGCCAAACTCAAAATTGAGTCAGGACACTGAACCAACTGAGTCACCCAGGCGCGCCCCCCCGCCCCTCCCCCCAGTTTTTTTTTTTTTAAAGTAGGCCCCATGTCCAGTGCGGAGCCCAATGCGGGGCTCGAACTCACAAAACCGTGAGATCGTGGCCTGCATCGAAATCAAGAAAGAGCCAGACACTTAACTGAGCCACCCAGGTGCCCCCAAAATTCAATTATTATTTAAAAAAATTTTTTTTCTTTATTTATTCTTGAGAGAGAGACAGGGTGTGATCAGGGGAGGAGCAGAGAGAGAGAGAGAGAGAGAGAGAGAGAGAGAGAGACAGAATCTGAAGCAGGCTCCAGGCTCTGAGCTGTCCGCACAGAGCCCAATGTGGGGGTCGAACTCACGAACCACGAGATCATGTCCTGAGCCGAAGTCGCACGCTCAACCGACCGAGCCCCCCAGGTGTCCCAAAACTCAATTATTTTAAGTAGAATGGTTCAAATCCCTTTAGTACCAGTTGCTAGCTGGGTCATCACAGGCATGCTATTTATTTATCTCCTTTGTCTCTGTTTCCTCATCAGCAATAATTTCATACGTTTATTGTAGAATTACATGAAGAAAGAGGTAAATAAATGTTAGCACTTAATATTTGCCAAATGGAGTGAAGGAAAGCCCTCAGGAAGATAATGAACTTTACTCTGTAATCCATTCGGTTGAGTGAGAACCATTCTACTCTTTGTTGCCTTTTGTTCATTCAGCAAATATCTGTGGAAGGCCTAATCTGTGCCTCATACTGCCCTGGGCCCCGGGGATGCAGTGAGCAGCACACACAGACAGTTTTTGCCCCTGTGGAGTTCATAATCTAGTGTGGGACACAGACATCAGTCGGATAATCACACAAGTAAAATTGCACTTCTTCTCAGTCCTTGAAAGAGAGGTGGATGGTGTTAGGATAGAATAGGGAGATTTCACCCTGTCGTGGATGTCAGAGAATGCTTCCCCAAGGAAGTGACTTAGCCAAGTGGAACTGTCAGAGGCTCGGGCAGGGATAGCATGTGCAAAGGCCCGTGTGTCTGTTGGGCAGAGCTGGGCAGTGTGTGTCACACAGACCTGAGTTGCAGTCAGTGGATGTGAGGCCTTGGCAGTCACACAGAGAAGGTTTTCTGTATTAGGGCTGCTGTTGGTAGCTGTTTCCTGGGGTGGTTGGCGGGGGGGGCGGTGAGATCTGATTCTTACTGTTTTGAAACAATAGTCTGTCTGCAGCGTGGGAAATGAATTAGAAGAGAGCCAGCGTGGATGTGGGTGCACTGATGCGAAGGGTATTGGAGTGGTCCAGGCAGGGGATTTTGGAAGCTTTGGCCCAAGTGATGACAGTAGAAGTAGAGAGAAGCGGATGGACTGATTGCATGGATATTTAGGAAGGAATATGGGCAGGACTTGATAATGCGTTAGCTCTGGTGAGTGGTGGAGAAAGCTATCAAGAATGGCCTTTTGGACTCCAGTTTGTATATTTTGGTGGAAGGTTGTGCCCTTGGCTCAGGCAGGGAATACTGGAAGAGGACACGTGTGGCAGAGGGAGAGGATTATGAATCCTGTTAAGGGACTTGTTGAGTCCAGAGGAGGCTGGGAGGCAGGTGGACGTAGATCTAAATGCAGGTTATCGCTGCTGCGAGCAGGGATGGGGGAAGGAGGAAGGGAAAGCGTGCTCAGGTTCCTGGAGACTTTCTACTTGGTTTCATGCAGGCTGACCTTGCCCCAGGACTTTGGATGAGGAGCTAGAGTCCTTCTCCCAGCCAGAGTCCTTGCCACTGTGCTGTGTGCCAGCTGCACAGTGGCAGCTGGTTGTGAGGAAATCTTTGGAGACCCTCTGTGGCCTGGACTCTTTCCTCCCCCACCTTCTGTGGTTTTTTTTCCCCCCGAGGAGGCCTGGCACTTGCCATCTGAACGAGCTGGGAGAAGTATGGAGGCTGGCGGCTGGCTCCTGAGACCCACCGATTCGCTGCACTTGTCTGGATATTATCTGTAGACAATTGGAAATTGGCTTGAACATCAGTAACAGTAAACTAATCATAACTCTCAAACTGCTTGTTTTATTCTTTGGGAGATTTGTGAGTTTCCTCCGAGTCTGTCTCTGTCTCTCCCTTTCTGTAAATTTGGCTAGACCATCGGCCCCGCGTTGAAGGTAAATGTGAGCATGAGGCAAATGTGAGATCCAGAGAGGGGAGAGGGTCCCAGACTAGAGCCAGGCTGAGACCCCATGCTGCCTGCCTGCCGCTTGGTCTGTCAGCCTGGCACTGGCTTAATTACAAAACTGATTCAAGCTTGGCTTTCTTTACTCCTGTGGATTGGTGTCCTCAGTGACAGGTGATAAATAAGAACCGTGTCCTGAGTTTCTTCGCTTCCTGGTTCCAAGTAGATGCTGGGAGAAAATCCTGAGTATGGGCCACTGGGGCCCCCTTGTGGCTGGATCTGGTTCTCCACTTTCGCTCTGCTCTTCCCTGTAAGGCGGGAAGATGGCAAAAGGGAAGTTTTGCTCTCTCTTAAAGCCCTTCCTCTGGATTTGCTATTTCTGTGGATCTCATGATAGTCCTCGGCCCTTGCTGCTCAGCTGTTGATCTTGGGCCCTCTTAAGCTAAACCTAGTCTTCTTGAGATGCTGTGGCAGTGAACCCAGAAGCAGTCTGTTCTCGTTTACTGGCTAACTCAGACTCCATGGGCTACTTCTTTCCAGGTAGGGCACTGCAGAACACTGTACAGTCTGAGAAGCTGGTGGGAAATAGGAGGAACAGGTGTTGGTGTGTGTTGCTGGAGAATGAAGCATCTGTGGCTTTTTGATGTCCATTGGGTGGCACTGTGATCTTATTTTTGTTTCTATTTTTCTTTGCAGCCAAGCTCTACTCCAGGAGGTGAAAATGTGGTGCCTCGAGAGCCTCTGGTGAGTACCCAAGATATACAGTATCATTTCCTAATAATTAAAATACTGTGTGAGTATGGAGAAACCTATGATCCTGGAGTTTTGCATCCTTCAGTGTCCCTTCAAAAGTAGGTATTATATGGAGACTAACTTAATGGCCTTTGACTTCTGACTTCTTCTCTGGCTTGCAGGATTTAGTGAGCTGTCTCCTTACTAAAACCTGGTCTTTTCTGGAAGGGAAAGCATCCACCCCATGGGGTGGTGCACCACTTTGTTTGTTGCTGACCAGTAGTAACCAGTGGGATGCCTGAAACCTTTGGAGGCGGAGTTGGGACTAGGTTCCGAAGGTAGCTTTCTTCACAAAGTGCTTTTGCTCTGGTTGTCTGAGCCCCAGTCCCTGCCAGCGCACCCCATTTTCATTCTATGGTTTGCATTGCAGGGCCTGCCGCAAATCCTGTTCGTTGGGTCGTTGGGTCGTAAGACCTGTTCTGTAGCAGCCTGATAAGTTTCATGGAGGGCCGGCTTTGAGAGCTTTGCCTTTGTTTGGTGATAGCAAGCTGCAGGATGTACACCCAGCCTTCGTGTCACAGGCCTGCTTTTCTTCCCTCTCCTCCAGCAGTAGTGGGAGGAGGTGATGTGAGGTCTTAGCTGGCGTGAACAGGCCTGAATTGTAGCCCGTTCCTAGGTTCCCGAGGCAGAAGGGGAGTTGGATTTGGCTGAGCTCTAGAAAGACCAGGGTGACGCAAGCCCTGCTGGGGCTGATTCAGGGAAGCACTGCCACCGTCCTGTTACCTACTGTTATCGCGTCAGCTCCCTTCCCACTGCACCCCGCGATGGCTTCCTTTCACTCTTCTGGTCTTGCCTGGGTTTGTCTGGAGGTCAGGGTGGTATGAAGGCCAGAGGCTTCAGGCTTCTCCTTGCCAGGCCCGTAGATCAGGAGCTTGAGTGTCCCCCGGGGCCTGTCAGTGCCCCGCAGGCTAGAGTTGTGGCTGGTTTTGGACTCATGTCCAAACTGAACGCTTGTCCTCTGCAGTCCTTTACTTCTCAGCCTCCTTTTACATTTTTCTCTACTGACTTAACTGGCGATCACCGGTGGAGGGACTGGTCCTTCTCTTGAAGCGCAATGGGGTAAACCCTCAGGGGTTCTTTCTAGCAGTGAGCCCTAAGCCACGGGCAGCCTTGCTAATTTCTGGGTATTTGGAGCCCTGCAGCCCCTTGGCCCTGCTGACGTTTCTGTGCACTGCTCTTTTCCTGCTGTCTGCTGCATCTGCTTGGTGGTTGGTTGTATGTTTATTTCTTTCTTTTCTGGGAGGCCCTGAGCAGTCTTCAAACCCTAGTAGCCTGTGATCGTCCAGAGTTCAGACTCATTCTCTCCAGGCCAACTCTACAATTACCTTATATTTAATTAATATTTTTTCCCCTTCTTTACATACTTGCTGCATAATTGCTCAGAGGAAAGAAAACACATAGCAGCAATTTATATATATATAAAAAAAAAACAATAATTAAAAAAAACACCCCGAAATAAACTCCCATCTCATTTGGGCTGATCCTATGAGTTGGGTAATTAGAGCCCTATTAAAAGGTAGACCCTTTCTGCTTCCCTTCTTTTTTTTTTTTTTTTATTAATTTTTTTATATTAAACTCCCACAGTCTCTCAGTCATGCCCTTATTGCTTTTGGCCAACCATTTGCAGCAGCCTGATTAAATGAGGGCACCAGCCGAGTTGTATGGTCTTGTGTGAGCTGCTTCTGCCTCTTGAGAGTGGAGGTGGGAGGGTGCCAGGCAGAGGGGCCCGCCAAGGGCCAGCAAGGACTCATGTGGCAGGTCGGGGTACAGGACTTTGAGCTGGCAGGAGGCTGGGTGAGAGTCACAGGGCACTGGCGAAGGGATGAGGTGGTCTCCCCCACCCACAGAAGACTCCCAGCACTGCCCGAGCCCCGCTTCCACAGGGCAGGCTTCTCAGGTGTGTGCATTAGCCATCGTCTCTTGGATGCTTGGATGCTTGGAGGAACAGACAGCTGAAGGATAAAACTGAGCCTTCTTCCGTAATTTATGCATTTTATTGGGGAAGAAAAGGCATTTGTACACATGAAACAATTAGCAGACAGTACAAGACCATATATAATTTTAGCAAACAGTACAAAATCGCATGTAATTTGGTGCAGAATTGCCTGGCTGGGAGTCTAAGAGCCCTCATTATTCAGAGAAGGAAGAGTTCTGGCTGGGGTATACTTAGGGATGGTTTCTGTGAAACTTGAAGCCAGGTCTTGAGGAATAGGATTTTCCAGTGTTGGGGGAACACCCTGCTAAGTGGTTTTTGTTTTTGTTTTTAACTGAGAGCATGTTTTCCACGAAATTCTTTCATGGAAGCTGCCGGTTCTTCTCTACACTAAAAGGGCTAACTAAGCATGGGATGCTGAAGGCATATAATCTTATTCTTTGTCTTCAGAAGTAGATGATCACTTTGGAATAATTTTTCCCTTTATTAGAAAAGTGAGTTAATGACACACGAGACTCCGTGGAGTGATCAGTACAGCGCAGTTGACATTGACAGGTGACATTCGGGTGTCTGCATTATTATTTTGCTTTTATCTGCTGGAGAAGGAGGACCCGATCTTCAGGTTTGCCCTCTCTGGACCATAAAAACTGTCTTGTGATTTTGGTGGTGAGGAATATTGTCTTGTCATCTCTTAAATGACACATTTGTGTTTTTAGCCATCCCCTTGTCTGGATTCCACCCAGGTAGTGACTGTGTTACCTTCTCTTGCTCCTCAGTACTCCTCGTCCCCCATTAAAGAACTCACCCTGGCAATCCCGGCCGTATTAGCAAGAGAGTTGCTGTATGATGTCGTAATGTTTTCAGGGCTGGAGATCGGTGAACAGACCGGTCTTGATAAATTTTGTAAACTCCCAGTTGAAATGTCCGTATTATTGATGATAAAACTATGCCAAAGTTAAAACGGCTGATGGCTTTTTCTTCTTTATACTTTCTTCCCTGAGCTTTGCCTCCTAGGGCAAGGAGTTTTGACAGTCCTCCAGAATATTGACCTCCAGCTCCCCAGCCCCTGCCCCCGACCTGTTGAAAACCTTCTGTTAAGGCCTGAATTTTCTCATCACCTGTGTGGGCATGTGCTCGGGCCCAGAGTCAGGTCCCTGTACCGCTCTCGCAGGATCAAGCCCCACCTGGCCGATGGGTCTCTAAATGGGTGGACGTTTGTTTGCATCGACTAACTTGGTTCCTGCCTTGCCGGGGTACAGAAACTAGGGTTAAGTAATCGTCTGAGAGTCTTTTTAGTCATATGAGCTGTGGTTGTTTCAAGTGAGCAATAAATGAGGTTTTGTTTGCCTGTTGCTCGCTGGTTTCAACACGACGTCTTCAATATCTAGCAACCCTACAGCTCACCTGCTTTATGCAATGCTTACGCATTTGGGTTGAGCTAGCATTTTGGCTCTTTGTTCTTTGACACTGCGTTCTTCCTAATGGATGAGTCTCCTGCCCTCCTTTCTTCCTCTGACTTGTAGGTATAGTTTTTTTGTTCTGATTTGTTTTTTTGGTTTATATCCTTTCCCCGCATCCCTCCACCCCTGTAGTCCCAAACTACATAACTTTATTAGTATTATTATTATTACTATTTTTAATGTTTATGTATTTATTTTGAGAGAGAGAGAGACAGAGAGACAGAGCGTGAGTGGGGGAAGGAGCAGAGAGAGAGGGAGACACAGAATCCGAAGCAGGCTCCAGGCCCTGAGCTGTCAGCACAGAGCCTGACACGGGGCTCGAACTGACCTGTGAGATCGTGACCTGAGCCGTAGTCGGATGCTCAACCGACTGAGCCACCCAGGCGCCCCAGGATTCACTTTTAAAGCTAAGTAAGTAGATCAGATTTCAGATCATCCCTATAATGTCACCGCACTCACCTGTATCCAGACAGATGTCCCTGAATGGAAATCACAGCTCATTTGAGTAAACCTAGCTCAGCATAGAAATCAACCACTAGAGATTCTTAAAATAATAATGCTTAATACCTTAGATCTGCCATATTTATTTATTTTTCCTGAAAAAAAAAAAAAAAGACAATTTCCTGAAATCTCTTAATGGGCTAGTTTTATTACCCATGTGCTTGTGAAACACCTTCATGAATACAATATTAAAATCAAGTTTGGGGCGCTTGGCTGGCTTAGTTAGTAGAGCATGTGACTCTTGCTCTTAGGGTTGTAAGTTCGAGCCCCACATCGGGTGTAGCAATTACTTAAAAATAAAATCTTTAATGCGAATGTCATCCTTCAGAATGAAGCGTCTCTCTGCAAAAATAAGTAAACTGAAAAAAGAGGAAAAAAAGTGAATCTTGTGCAGATTTTGGTACTTAAACCATTAATAGCAACTCATGCCAGGGAGGGGAGGACGCCTCACAACTACTGCTGAGAAACTTGGGACTGAAATCAGTTGTCTACTGCAGGGCGGGGCTGGTGGGACACGTCTCTGCTGCTGCCTTCATCCTGTGAGCTGACCTGAGGCCTGGCGCTGCTCAGATAGGGCAGGTGCTGGGCTCTCCTCCTTCCCCACTCCCCTCCCATCAGCAGTAGAGATGCGTATACGAAGCAAATGCTACTTTTGTTTTTAAACACTGACCCCTGCCCCTTGTTGGGAGGGTGCCAGAGAGTCCCGCAGGTCCTGGTGGGGAGGAAGCTGATGAGAATCCGCAGAGCTGGATGAACTTGAGAACAGCCTCATTCCAGCTCTGGGTGGCTTGTCTGTAATCTCTAGGCCACTTACTGATTTTGAAATTACTGTCTCTTCCTACTTCGTCCTTCCTGTTCTAGATGGGGTTTATTGAATAGACTAGGTGGGGCCCTCTAAGTTCTTTCCTCTTCCAGGTAAATGAAGAGGTGGGTTTGTTTTTTTTTTTTTTCCTTTCCAGTTTTAAGGTATCCTTTTACAAATAATTATTAGATGAATCGAAACTCTGAGGAGTAATAATTAAGGAAGTGGAATTTGAAATGGTTATTCATCTTTGTTTATTCTTTGGGTTCCCGGCTTGCACGGTAATACTTGCTATTTGTTAGAGTTCCTGCAGTCAGAGGCCCTGACTGTTGGATGACCAACCAGGCAAGTGTCCTTACTTTAGAGACCTGGGAACCGAGGAGCCCAGCACCCATGTGCCTTTCGCAGAGCTGCACAGCAATGGGGCGAGTTTGGGCTGTAATCTTGTCACCCAGGTGGTTCTTCCAGAAGGAAAGGCTGAGTTTGCTCCCTGTCTCCTGGGGATAGTCTCCACGTTCTTCAGGTGCCCTTAGTAATTGCTGAGGAGGGTTAAAGGAAGCTCTTGTTTGGGCGGAGGGACGTTCAGAGGGTTTTCTTTTACTTAAAATCAATCATTATCTTATTTGAAAGACTTTTCACTTAAAAGTGTTTTTTTGTTGTTGTTGGTTTTGCGTGTTTGTTTGTTTTAAGTGCGACTTAAAAGGTGGGTATTCCGTGTGGCAAACTCAGGAAATCTCCCACGCGTCCCTGGTTTGAGAACCTCTGCATGTCACGTCGCGCTGAGGACAGCCACGTGCCCGCCGTTTTCCAGGATAATTTCAGTTTAAAATATTTTAGCCCAGTCTCAGACCATGCAGACCAATTTGGGTTTGAAAAATACGACCTTGTAGTTAATCCCACTTCGGTGCTCGGAGAAGCCGCAGGAAGATGAAGTGGTGCTTTGCAGAAGGACGTGTTCGCCGCCCTTCCTTCTTCCCTCCCAGCCCTGCTTTCTTTTATGGTTTGTAGTTATAACCAAGATTTATGCTTGTTGCTCCACAAATCTTCTCCCTGCCATTATGAGTTTGTCTGAACAGTCTAGAGATAGGGCCGACACTGAGTGATTCTTGAGGTAAATCTACCCGGGGGCGCTCTCTGACGCTTGGAGTCACAGAGGAGCTAACTCATGGCCCCCAGTGGATCGGATAAATTGCCCCTGTCGAGAAAAAGACGCGCTGCCACCCTTGTGACCTCCTGCCTTAGCAGCATCCCCGGTGGCACAGGGGCCTGTGTGTGCTTATAAAGTCTGTGGGGTGGCGCTCTGGGCCAGCAGTCACACCCCTCACCCAGAAGTGTCCGTCAAGAGGCCTTTCTCTCTCTCTCTCTCTCTCTCTCTCTCTCTCTGGCTGATTGGGCCCCAGCGAGAGGGTCTCTGGGGCAGGGCAGCTTTCTCCAGCCTGGTGGGGAGGAGCTGCCAACAGGATCAGGCACGCAAGTTGATTATTTGTATGAATGGTTTCGTTTTTCCACAGTTCCCTGCGGATGGAGTTTGATGGAGAAGAGGAAAAAGTAGACAACGTCTGTTAAACGTCGTTTTTCCCCCTTCCTTCTGCTTTCCTTTTGCCGCATCCTTGGGGCTCGTGTGTACTTTGGCGAGTCATTTCAAATCTCTTGTCGCATGAAGGGGCGGCAGCATCAATAAATACATGATTTTTTTTTTTTAAGTGTCAAGAGCCCGCATTAGACACACTCCCCGAAGGGACTGGCTCGCTGCTGTGGCACCGTGGAAGCTCCCGGAGGAGGCCCTGGGTGCTCTGAACCGACGGGCTCCCCGGCCGGTCACACCCACACCCACGCCCATTCTGCAGACCCACGTTGGCTCGCCCCGAACCCGTGCGTGCCCGGTTGTACTTGGTAGTGAATGAGGCAGTTTTGTTAAATATGCCGTAAGCAGGTGAAATGCAGAAGTGAACAGAGGGAGCTACAAATACAGAGAGGTTTATAAACATAAATGAGAGAAGAGGGTTCGGTAAAAGCCGGGCTGAATGCTTTGGTAAATGTGAATTGCAGATAAAATGTCTTTTCAGGTGAGAGCGAGATGACAGTTAAACTGGGGAAGACCATAAAAATCTCGAAGTATTCAGTGCTTTGATTTGCGTTGCTAGTGCCTTTAAGTTCTCGCTTTGCTTTAGAAATTGTGAAGGGTGTGTCGTGGGTGGGGTTTATGCAAGAAAGGCGTCTGGGAACATCAGTCTGTGGGCCCACACTCAAAGAAAAGGTCTTGGCTCCACATCAAAAGATTAGCAAATGACTGTACGTTTATAGGTTTTAAGTTCATGTAAAATGTTTAAGGTATATAGGGTAGGCTCCACTTGAATGATTCCCGGCCTTAACTGATTTTTCGATTAACTGACCAATTACCAGCGCTGATGACCGAGGTCAGGAGGGCTTCCCCTGTGTCATCTGCTGGCCTTGGCGCCGGTTTCTTTATTTTTGTTAGTGAGAACTACTCTTTTCCTCGGTTTACAGCGAGGAAACAAGCCCAGGGCCATCGGTGTTGCAAGGGGCAGGACTGGGATTTAAGTGCGCGATGTTGAGCTCTGGGGCGCACACACGGGAGCAGGGGGAGCAGGTCCGAGGGCAGGCGGGGACAGCCCCCGGGGACAGCCCGCTGACCTCGCCTCCCCCTCCAGGCGGGGCGCTCAGGAGGGGCCTGGGCCCGGTTCAGGGGCTTGCCTGGTGAGTCTGTGCTGTCTCTGAAGCTGCTGCTTTCGTGCGCTCCCTGGTTGGAGTCTTTTGTATGCTTCTGAGCTGTTGAAAAGGCACCTATTAATTTATCACAGGTGATGTGGGCCTCCTCGTGCTGGAGGAGGCGTCTGCACCCATGTACCTCACTAATGACAGGTTACAGGATCGAGGCGAGATAATAGGATCTTTTCATCTGTGTCGCTAGAGCAGAGTGCCGTGTCCCTGGTAGCTTCTAGGGGGCAGCAGCTGCTTGCTGTTTTCCCTCCTGCTGGAGGAGGAGAGGTTCCACAGTTGAGCAGTTTGCTTCTGACTCGGGCTGAGCAGGTCTTCAGGGAGTCACCTGAATCCGCATAAGTGAAGAGACTGCAGGATCCAGGAAATCCCATCCCTGCTTTCTCTGCCCCCTCAGGTAGATCCTGTATCTGCGTCCCCGTCGGCACCCACAAATCCCTCACTGTCAGAGTTAACAGCAGAGTTCGCCGGCTTTGAAGATACGAGTCGCAGAGATGTCTTTAAGAGAGTGAAATCTTTTTGTCAGATCTTGCTTGTTGCCATTGATAACCCTCTCTAATCACGTGTAGATGTTTTGAAATGTTCCCCTGTGGGCATGTGTCTTTACTCTGCTGGGAACATGACTGTCCTCTGGTTGATTACCTGTTCTTCCTCTCGCTGCTTCCCTCAGCTCCCCTCCCCCCGCAAGCCCGGCTCGCACAGGTTTCTTTACGGTTCTAAATGACTCACCGCACCAGCACATTGAAGGGGAAACTTTGGATTTGCCAGTTCTTTGAGACTTTGGGGCCCAGGCCTGACATATGGCCAACTCGTGCCTTGTTGAAGTGAGTAACTAGCACCCAGCCTCCCACAAGCCCATATTTCACCATGGCCCTGGCTCTCAGATCTTCTTCCAGTTGTGTGGCTGAGGCCAAGTGACGAAAAGGAGAAGGGTCGGTTGCAGGCAGAACCGGATGGTTGCAGTACACACCGAGAAGCAAATTGGCCACGACATTTCAGCCCTGGGAGGTTTATTTAGGATTAGCTAAGAATTCTCAGCCCTGACTCCACGGTGGGAGGAGCCGCTGACTGACGGCCGCTCTTGGGGCTCTGCGAGCTTGCGGGCTTTCGTCCCCGAGGACCCCAGAGGGGACCTGGGGAAGGGTGGGAGTTTCCATTCCAGCCCTGAGAGTGGCTTTCCTCGGAGACAAAGGCATGCC
The DNA here is from genome assembly GCF_018350195.1 of Panthera tigris. Lineage (NCBI taxonomy): Eukaryota > Metazoa > Chordata > Mammalia > Carnivora > Felidae > Panthera > Panthera tigris. Next base: position 7,505,269 of record NC_056667.1, read on the forward strand.
TCTTCGCCCCACCTCTCCAGCTCGTTCTCCGTTGTCGGTCTGAAAAATGGCAGTTAATAGAATCTGCTAATGAACAGAAGAAAACTAGACATAGTGGCAAGTCACTTGACAGTGAAGTGGCTTATAACTTCTGTTTATCAAGTGACTACAATTATGGTTACTTCTATCGGATCTTTGAAGAATCCATCCTGGTCTCCAGAGCCCCGCTTATATGGCATTTTCTGTCGTTCTTTGTAGTGCCTAGAAATAACTTTATTCCGGTGAAATCCAGATCTGCAGTCCTCCCCCTGGCCCCAGCCCTCCCAGCTCCACTCTCTTCCCCCTTCTGCTTATCTTCCGTTACGTCAGCGGGCTCCATCAGGTGGGGGTATCCCCCACTGACCAGACTGGCAGAGCTAATGCCGGCTGGAGGGATGCTGTGGTGTTTGTTTTTGCAGTTCCTGGATTTGGTTTAATGTACAATTGATTTTTTTAATGTATTTAATCATTTTTTTCTTACCTCAGAAGGATTAACCTGCACAAACCTCATTTTATCCTAAGTGTGGCTTTGGGAGGAAGGGAGAAGAAAATTGAGTTTCTCTAGCTTATTTTATTCTTTCCCTTTTTATTTTCCGAATGCCTTTTCCTGCCGAAGCAGCTCCGTAAAATACAATGTATTTTAGTGGCCATTACTTACTCATTACTAACTGGTCTCTCCTGCTTCCCTTTGTCTGTGAACTAAATACAGGGGGCCTAAAGATAATTGGTAGCTTCATCACAGACTCACCAATTACAGATCAACAGGGAAGACGGCCCAGCGATGGCTTGTGGTTGGCACTGGCTGCCCGCCCAGCAAATGTGAGTTATCACTCTGTATCTGCCACCGAGCCGGGCTCGACTAGGTCAGTCCTTTCCTAATTTTGTACCTTGGCTTTCCCCAGTGCTTTGCCCGGCCTCCCCGATTTACAGATACAGACTTCCTTTTATCTGTCTCTGTGTGCGGTTCTCGTGTCCATCTTGTTCTTCCTGAGTTCCTGCTTCTCGGTCACGTCTGTGAAGTATCAACATAGGTCTTGTTTCTGTTTTTCTCGGCGGTTCCCTCTGGGCCTACGATGGTTAGGTGGCAGGCGGCAGATAAAGGATGCACTTGCAATGAGCGGTTTTCTGTAGTTTTGTCTGCTGAGTCCAAGTAAAGGCGAGTCTTTGTGGGTGCCCAGTTTAGCCCCCTTTTCGAGGGTTTGTCTGATTTATGTTACAGGAGGCACCGGGGGCGGGAGTGTGGGGAGGTTGCATCTCAGCGTTAGGCTGCCGAGCTCCGGCGTCAGGCTGTTAGGGGCAGACGTAGCACAGGAGACCCCGTGTTGTACGGCCGGAATTCCAAGCAGAGTGCGTGGTCTGTTTGTTTGTTTCCTGGGCATTTGGCACCCAGGCACCTTGCTAATCCCTCTCTGGGATGGGCACATATCCTTACAGCGCCGCTGTGGGCAGGAAGTAGGCACTCAGTACATATTTGTGGAGTGTGTGCGTGTGTGTGTGTGTGTGTGTGTGTGTGTGTGTGTGTGCGTGCGCTCACTTTGGTAGATGGTGATGATGAGCTGGGGAACTGGAGCGCACAGTTGCTGCCCGGCTCCTGCCTGGGGACTCAGGGTGCAAGGTTCCCACTGGTGCATACGTACGCGGGTGTGTACTGTATCATTGCCACGTAAGCAACATCAAGCGGGCATTTTATGACAGGGAACATCAGAGGAAACATTACAGCTGAGACCTTTATAGCCTTTCCATTATTATGGTTTAAATCTTGACAGTCTTTATTCGCAGTGACACTGGGACCGGCGAAGACCGTGCTCACTCCCACCTCCCCGTCCGCTCCCCACATCCTGTTCGGTCACTGTGAGAGGCATCGTGAGTGTGCAGGCCTCAGAGCCACTTTGCAGTTTGTCTAGAAACAGCCCCTTTTGACTCAGAAGTTGGAAACCAGATGACTCACCGTTCTATTTGTTTTATTGCAACTGTCGTTTCGTAAAATGCCCTGAAAGCTCTTTGCATCTTTCTTTCTCATTTTGTTCCCTCCGTGTCCTCTGTCATCTTTTCTCTCTTGCCTCTCCTTTCTCCTTTCCTTCCGTAATTCGTTTCTCTTTCATGACTCTCTCTTTCTGTCTCTCTCCCTCCCTTCCTGCCTCCCCTCCGCCTTCTGAGAACCGTCACGGCAGTTGAAGCGACCTTGGCTCACATCATGCCGCGCGCTCTCCAGCCACCTGAGTTTTTGTCTGGACCTTAGACTTGGAAACAAACGTCCGTGCACACCAGAGTTTATAAAGCACTCATTGGCGTCCGCTCTGGAAGCTAAGCGCCATGTCATATCGTAACAGCTACTCACCTTTTGTGAATCTGCGTTTTGCACACTTGTGGGTACACCCCAGGTCTCCCCACGTATCCGTCTCCGCCCTTGTGGCTGCCACGATCACAGCGGGGCTGACAGCACTAGGATTTCCCAAGATGGACCGGAGAACCGAGTGCCAGGCTCCCTCAACAAAATGCTGATTGCCCTGAGAGGGCCTCCGTCAAGCATGCTAACCCTTTCGCCGCTCCTGAGATGCCTTTAACTGGAATTCCTGAAGTAGAGAGCACCTGCTGAGCCTTAACGGCTTAGGTGGGATGTGGGGATCTAAATTTTTAAGGACTTGAGCTCTCAAACCAGGACTTGCAGGATCTTTTTTTTCCGGCGGTTTCTGACACTGTGGCACTTGACTGAGTCACCTGATTGATGACATGAGCATCACTGGGTGTTCAACACCTGGCCAGGGAAACAGGGACCCTCGGCGGATTTCCCCAAAGGATGGCAGACAGATTGTGGAATTTTAATGAAGGCGGGGCGGGTCCCTCACGTTCATCTGCTTTGGAGCATAACAGAATCCCAGCATTAACTTCAGGAGTGTCGGCTGGAAACCTGCACTCGTGCCAGTGGTTAGAGTCCACGTTTGTCGCATCCATAAATCCAACAGAACTAATTATAGAAGTAGCTAGTTAGAATGAAAAAGAGTGATAACTTCAAATGCCTAGGAACCTCTCTGAATCAAACACTCCTTGCTGTTTTTCTTTTTCTTCTTTTTAAAGGCTTTTGGGCTATTTGGGCCTTCAGAGCAAGGCATCCTCTGAATTCTGTTAAAATTAAACTTCTTTCCTATATGTCTCCAAGGAAGGAGAGTGTTTTCCACGTCGTGAAGCAGGGTGGGGGTGAGGGATATGATATCTGTGTTACAATACTTAATAGATTGATGGCGGTGAGTTTTAAAAATGAGTGTGGGTATCTGCTGGGTGGCTTTCAACACAGAATGCTCTGTTTTTCACCCACTTGGCTGGATGTCTGATTCTGACACAGTCGCCATCCTTGCTGCTGGAAAACAGAAAACCACAGGCTGTTAACTTAATACTCTTCCCTTCTGGGGCTAGGGTGGGAGCAGGGTGGGAACAGCGCAGGAGCGGGCGGGCGGGGTGGGGGTGGGGGGCTCAGGGTTCACATCAAGATACTCTCACCACCACCCCCCAAGCCCCCCCCCCCCCCCCGTCCCACTGGAGACCGATGTTCCCCTGTTCCAGCTGACCATTTGAGCAAGGATTCTAGAATTTCTGGCCATTTAAATTAAACCTCCATGAGAGGTGCCTGGAAGCCTGCAGTGTGACCTGAACATCTCTGCTCTTTGGGACCAGGAGCAGCCTGCCAAGTGTCCCTTGCAGGCTCCCTCTGGATTCCCTACCTGTGGATGTTTTCTCCCTTCCTGGGCAGGGCCGATCTGAGAAGCAGAGGGATCATTTTAGTGCTCGTGGCCTGTTCATTCCTTGGCTTCTCTGCTGAGCTATCCAGCAGGGGTGCCAATTCTTCCATTTAGCTGACTATTATATAGCCCTTAAAAGGGAAGGGTTTATTTTAGCTGGCTGCTATATTGATTGCTACAGGGACGTTTCTATTTTCACTGGCTGCTATATTGACTGGGAAAGGGAAAGGGGCCGTATTGCCGGGAGCTGTCATATTGACTGTTACAGAAAAGATCTGTATTTAAGCAGTACCAGTGCACTGGGATCTCCCAGGCAGGATATTAATGCTAATTCATCCGCTCACCCCCTGCTGTGAGTGTTATTTGTTTAAATCTGTAGATTCCCACAGCGCGTTTATATCCTCACTAGAGTGAGCTCTGCTCCCTGTAATTATTTAACATTATATGCTGATATAAATTGTAACAGTTAAAGAATGGTAATGAGTAGCCAAAAAAGAAAAGAAGAAAAAAGAAAAGAAGGAAACAGGGAAAAATAGAAAAAAAAAAAAAAAGAAAGGGGGAAGATACACTGAAAAGGCGTATCATGTGTATGTATTGTAAGCGTGTATCTGAACACGTATGACAGAAACGGCAGAGTCAGGTCCTAAAACCGCAGCGAGCAACTTCTGGCATCCCTTGTCCCACTTCAAGTTGATTTGTACGGTGTTGCGGAGTCCACGTATTGTGCGTCTGTGCGCCTGTGTGTGCACACGTGCTCACACCCCTCCATTCCCCCTCCCCCCCAGAAAGAGGCTGTACTGATGCGTGCTCTGCTCTGCAGTTTGCACACACGTGCATTATCACATACAGTGTGTATATGTCTTCCGTGGAGTGGCAGGAAATTTGTCCATGAGCAGTTCGGTCTCTTGATGAGTAGCTGATACCTGATTTTCTCTCGTGCTTCCGTGTTCACACGGGAGCTCTGGGCCTGAGACCTGCCTCCGGGAAAGCCACGAGGAATGCTCAGTTGGGATTGAACCAAGAGGCCATTGGGTGTCACTGTCGCTCTGTTGGCTATAGTTGAAAGAGGGCTTTTCTGCTGGGGAAACTGGATCTCAAAGAAGTTCTGCCCAAGTTGGAGGTCTTGTCTTTGAGACGTTTGTCTGCATTTTGAGAAGACCCCCTTTTAAAAACAGTTGCGTTTGCTTGCGTTTGCTCTGCCGAGCCCCAGCCTCTTTATTCTTCTTGAAAACTGTGTGCTGATGGCCAGCTCTGTTTGGATATCAGCCGGAGTCTGGCAGGTGCGGACTTGCGACGAGCAGAAAACTTCCACCTTAATAAAAAGAGGCAGCTCCGCAGCACTCGGGAAACCCTTATTTAACAAGGAGAGAGGCTTTGGGCAGGAACTCTAAAACGGAGGAAGAGAACTCTCCTGGCAGAGCCCAGATTCGGCGAGTGCCTGCCGCCGTTCCTCTGCCCGGTCCTGGCCTGGCGGAGGTGGGAAGCCCGCTGAGCTGCCGCCTGGTCTCCGAGGAGCGGGCGCGCTCCTCCAGCTGGCTGTTCCGGCGGCGTGGAGCCGTGCCAGGCTTCACCACAATTCATACTGTGTCAGTTTAATAAATGCACTACTTAAATTATGAAATTACAAAAGAAAAAAGAGAATGCACTTATTCAGACTCTTAATACATTAAAAATAAGGCATTAAAACTCTGACTTTTTTTTTTTCTTCCAGAATCAATAATGAACAGGAAGGGTTGTAGACATTAACAGTCATGGACATTCAAACTCTTATACATAAATTATCTCAGAAAAATGCACATAAGACTTGAATAATGTAAATACATTAATGCATTTAATAATTTAAACATTAAAGCGCAAGCAGGAATTTGAGGCAGAGGCTGCTCTGAGGTAAAGGATTGGTCCTCGAACGCGTGTGTCCTAGGATCGATGGGTGATTTCCCCCAGAGACACCCTGGGAAGAGAGTGCCTGGCTGGCCGGTGTGAGCTCCCATGCCCAGAAGCCCTGGACATTCCTGATCTCAGCTGCCTCCCAGCCCTGCGTTTTCGCCTGTCCCGCCCTTCCTCCTCAATTCCGTGTTCTCGCTGGTCCCGTGCTTCTAATTGTTTGTTTGTTAGAAAATCAAATGCTTCCGCTTCAAAAACCAACGAGCTCTGAGCATGTCTTGGTTGGAAAACCAAGCCAAATTAGAAAAAATCCTTCACCCAGCTCTGGCTGCCTGTGTCTGGGAATATGGAAGTGGTTGTTCCTTATCATCATCGGTGACACCCTCAGCCTGGAACTCCCCCGTAGCCCCCTGGTCATTGGGTCCAGGTCGCAGTGTACTGATGGATTTGGAGACAGATCTAATGGGAGAGCGGAGATGGTAAACGGTGTTGGCCTCTGGCCATTGGGCATAGAGGCGGCAGGTCAGAAACAAGACGGGTACGGTGGCGTTTGACTCAGTGGTTGGTCATGGATCATGCCTCACTTTGCTTTGAGGGTTTAACTCTTGGAGAGACTGATGTTACTCCTTGTTCCCCCGTCTTCTAAAATCATATTCACAACAGCGGAAACTCACTGGATAGTTAAAGCCCCCTTTCCCGGCAGAATACGGAATGACTGAATTCAGTTTTTGGCATCTGTGCTGTCGAGTGCCCTAGGAAGAACTAAGAAGCCGGGAGAGTGCGCCTCAAGTGTTCATTCGTTAGCCCAGTGCTATTCTCTGGTAGTTCCCCAGCCTCGCTTTCTGGCCTGAATCACACGAGAAACTGGGAAAACTGCAGAAAATGTGTTACTGGGTACATAGTCTGAGAACTTTTCTCCTACCTGTAGAAGAGGTGTGTTTACTTGGCCAGTGACGCAAATTTGGTCTACAGGGTTTGCTGTGGGCCTGAGGGACCCTTGTGAAATGGTTATCAGATGGGAGTAACTGGGCAAAACCTGTTTTCATCATTGCCAGACCCGTTGGAGTCTCTTACTGGATCTCAGATCTCCTACCTGAAACTTTACCTCCGGTCGTCTTGATTTGACCTCGGCCTTGTCTGGTCTGGCAGCTGTGGCTTTGTTTGCAGCCATTTCCAGTTTCTGTCGCAGCCAAAGGCAGCCTGCTCCCTGGCGAACACGGTTACAAGCCAGCTTATGAGCACTTGCAGGAGCGGCTATAGGCTGTCCTGGCATGGGCAGCAGATACAAACAGTATTAGGCTGTGCTGCCCAGACAGCCAGAAGGAAAACCAGTTCTTTCAAAACTGGCAATCAAGTATTGGTTTAGAAGCGAGTAGGATCAGGAGTGGGTGAGGACCCCCCGGGTAACAGATCTTGAGGTCAGTTTGTCATCTTTGGGACGTGCCCAGATCCTTCTCCAGACCTTGTGAACAGTATCTTCGCGTCATGACCCCTTCTCCACCTGTTTTGCTTTAAAGAGGCACGGCCTTCCTTGCCAGTTCCGTTTCGGGTTTGGGATGAAATGTCAATCCCAGGTCTGTTGTGTTTATTTCTTTTCCAGAGTTTGTCAGAGCCCCGGCCTGCTCCCTCTGTTGGCTTTGTTGACCCTTGAACAGTGGCTGTCTTTCCTGCCTCCACTCCCCACTTTATCCTGGCAGAGGGAAGAAAGTGAAATCGGGGAGTGCTCGGACCAGGGGGAATCTAATTCTCTTTGGGTTTTGCTGGTCACACCCAGGAAAGCTTGCTTCTCTTCCCTTAAGTTCCAAGAAATGTTTTATGGCCTTAACCGCATAATAGGCTTGTGCCAGATTGGGGTGTGTAGGGGGGGGAGGGTTCGGTTGGGGGGGGTGGGGACAACCTCACTCTCCTGTTGGAGGTGCAGAGTGCTGGTTGCCATCAGGCACAGTGAGCAGATAGTGCTGATTGGGGGTCAGTTCACCCCTGTGATATATCCCTTATGCAGATTTCCTTTGAAGAGAGAGGAGTCAGGTTCATTAATTAAAGGAGCCTGGCTCGAGCGCCCTGTAATTATAGGTGCTAGAAATCTGAATTTTAAGAGGTCTGTGCAGCTGCATTTTGAAAAATGTAGGGAGGCACCGAGAAGTACAGGCTGTGGGCAAGAATGTGGCTGAACCAGATTTGGGAGGTTCAGGTTTTGGCAGAATTCCCCTTCAAATTCATATTTATTCTATCTTTTTTTTTTTTTTATGGGAAGCTGAAGGTCTGATTTTTATTTATTACTGTTATTATTTTTTTGACAGAAGTTTACACCCTCTGACAGGCTGGTATTGTCAGAGTATGGAGGGCAAAAAACTGTGAACTGGAAGATGCTTAGTTTTTAAGGAAGCAAGGGGTACCTTTGGGCTCTAGGAATGCCGTGTTTGAAAACAATTAAATAATTTATTTCTTGAAATGAGTGAGGGGGAAAGGGAACAGAAAGTTATCTTGAATGCGATGTAGGGAGAGAAGTCCCGGGCCTGTGTGGGACTCTAGAATCTTTGTGCCTTCTTCTCTTCCCCAGAACATTGTCCTCTCTGCCATAACTCACTTTTGATGTGAAGCCAGAGATACAAACAGAAAATTTCAGACCCCTGTGGGAAGTCCTGACCTGTCCTTTTGCTTTCTCATTTCCTTAATTATTTGTAGGTTGACCTTTAGCTTTGGGTCGGTCGTTTCTTTCTCTCCCTCCCTCTTCTTTTTTATTTTTCTGTTGGATTTGTAAGGCCTCTTTTTACTTCTTGTTAAAAACCTTTATTTTGGGCCGTGACTATTTGCATCTCTGTTAATTTTTTTTTTTTTTTAAATTTTTTTTTAACGTTTATTTATTTTTGAGACAGAGAGAGACAGAGCATGAACAGGGGAGGGTCAGAGAGAGGGAGACACAGAATCCGAAACAGGCCCCAGGCTCTGAGCTGTCAGCACAGAGCCCGACGCGGGGCTCGAACTCACGGACCGCGAGATCGTGACCTGAGCCGAAGTCGGACGCTCAACCGACTGAGCCACCCAGGCGCCCCTGCATCTCTGTTAATTAACATGGCTAATTCGGGATGTGGATAGGAGGGGGAAATTAAGATGAGTAGGGGTCCCTTCCTCACCTCCCCCCCCCCCCGCCCCCCGCAAGAAGGGAAGAGAGGCTGATGGTGATTGGGGTCTCACCAGAGACCTGTGTGGCCAAACACACGGATGTCCCTGTGAGCCTCCTTCCTCCTTCCTGGCTCTGTCTTCATAGGGGTCTTGCAAACATTATCCCATTTCACAGTGCAGACCCTCTCCCTCTCCTTTGGGGTTTGCAAGGGGCTGAAAAACATATTATAAATAAATAAATACACACAAATAAACACATATGTTAAAAGATAACCCTCTGAACTCCCGTCTTCCATTCGCTTATGCGTGTACACTGGGAAGTCTTGTACTAGTGAACCCATAAACTGGCATAGAACAAAAGTCTCGGAGGCTGTCATTTGCTGCATTTACAATATGCAGATTGCAATTCCAATTAGATTGAAACCTCTATTTAGCAGAGTGGTTTTGTGAAATAAATAACTTTTGAAGAAGGCCCTACTACATATAATAAATACCTATTCTTCCTTCACTCGCTGGCATTAAGCTTCCTGCCTTCCAAACACTTGCCCTGAAGTGCTGATTCAGAAGCAGGCGGCATCTTTGGGCTCTTACGGAAGAAATGCTCCTCCTTTGCTTTCCTGGCACAGGGATTTCATCCTTGATTTACAGTGCTCGGCTTGTTAGCGCCGGCGAAGGGGAGATGGTGTGAAGGTCATTATGTCCGTTTTGTCCTCTTGGAGAGGGAGAGTGAGGGGTGTGTGTTTCTCCCCGTGTGCTCGTGGTGGTAGTGGCGGGGTTCGGGCATCGCCCGCTCTGTCCAGACGAGTCAGCCAGAACTCTTGTGTCTCTTTTCCACCCTCTCTACTTCACGTCATCCGATGGGAGCCAGAGGGGGTGGGGGTGGGGGGCGTTGAACGATTTTGAAAGCCTGATTCAGAATTTCAGGACGAGGAGCACACGACCTAGTATGGGAGAGCTTCCTCCCAACACCCCCCTTTTCATAATCGTCCCCTCCTCAGCCCAGCCGTGACAAACTGGCGGGTAATGAGCAGATCGGGTCCTCCTATTAGGCGAGTCCCGATGCTGGAAGCTGCTCTTGCTTTGTGCGGGTCCTTTAGCAGCTCTGTGCCTGTGGGCGGTGGTGCTCTAAGTGGCCCTAGCAGAGGGCAGTGGGTGCTTTGGGAAAAGCGAGCAGAAGGCTCTTTGGGAGAGAGAGAGTGCTTAAAAGGGAGAGAGGGGGCAGTAAGGTGCCCAGCTTGAAAGCACCTGGTGAAAATACTTGGACTTGCAGGGCTGCGGTCCTGAACACCACTGCCCGTCTCCGCAGCGGTGCTCTGGGTAATAACAGGATGGCTGCCTGGTTACAAAGAACATTTTGAAGGCCACTTAGTCCCGGGTCGGGCTGTGCATTAGGCAGCTAATCCTTTGCCGTAACGCTGGACTGGAATCGCAAAATTGCAAGGAAAAGGTCTGTTGTGTTCCAGCTTTGGCAGTAAATGTTTCTGTTACAGGTGCTCCTGCCCTGTGTGGCTTTTTCTCAGCTTCCCAACTTTTCTTTCCCCGGTGGAGAGACAAATTCGTTGGAGAGTGTCCTCTTCTACCTGCCAGTGACTTTTAAAGACGACTTTTCTACTTCTCTTATGGGGTCACTTTTCTCATCTTCGGTTTAAAATCTTGCCATGTAGATTAATACAGAGACATGCAGGGGCCACACGTAGGGCTCGGGTCCTTGGGCCTGGCATGCTGGAGCAGAAAGAAACACCTAATTGCATCAGAACCACTCTTAAGTTCATATATGTGGAGCCCATCAAGCTGAAAGCATCCAGACGGCATCTGCTGTTATCAAATCACTCGCGAATCCAGCTAATTAAAATAGAGCTTCATTTTTCTGAACCATTGTTTGGCAGGAATTCGAAACGGGTCTAACCCAATTTCTGCGTGTTTATGAGCCTTTATTATATCAGAGGTACTTTTCTGTAAATGTACAGGGCAGCGTTAAATGAATTGACCCGCGCGGTATTGCTGTGGACGCACTGTGGACTTGCTAATGATCTCTCCTCCGGCTTTCTGGTTTCCAGACAGACTCCCGAAAGCTTTATGTTCTCTTTCTCTATCCTCTGCTCTTTGTCCTCCTCTTTTTTTATTTTTGTTTTCGTTTGTGTGTTTTTTTGATGTAAAACTTTTAACTTTTGCTTTCGGCCTTCTTGCTTTCTTTGAACACAGGACACGCTTTTTACATTTGTTCCCTTGATGTTTGCTTTTCCGTGTCTCTGTTTTTCTCTTTTTTCCTCCCTTCCCGTTCTTGCTGTTCTTTTAGGGGACGGGATCTGCCTGCTCTTTATTTCTCGCTGTTCCCTCTTTCTTCTCCCCCCCCCCCTTCCTTGTCTCCTTGTGTCCTCCCTTCGACGTTCTCTTCAGTGCCTCTCCTCCTCAAACCTTCTCTTTCTCCTTTCTCCCTTCCTTCCACCCCCTCCCATTTTTTCCTAATAAAACGTTCTTATACCTTTGTCTCCACATGCAGATGCAGATTAGGGCAGAAAGTGGGTGCCTGTGGAGGTAGAGGCATCTGGCTGCTGGGAGGTGATGTCAGCCTGTTTTGCTTCTCTGAATTTGCTTGCCTGCTTTATTTTCGGTTTTTAAAAGATTTTTCAAACCACATCTACTCTACTTTATAGTCTAATAACCTTACTTTGAAGATCAAAAGTGTGGCATAAATGCTAACTAATTCTTCCACGTGACCCCTTGGCGCGTCTCTCAGCAGTCTTAGTTCCATTTTACAGATGAGGAAGTAGAAACAGGAAAGGTAAGCACCTCTTGGGAAGTTACTAAAGAAGTTGGTGACTGAGTTAGAATTAAGACCAGGTGAACTTTGGCCGTGCTTCTTTGGTGATCCCCCTCTTCGGAGATTACTTTCCTCCCCGTAAGAATCCTCTGTCTGTAAGGCGAGGGTGACAGAACACTATGCTTTTTCGCTCTTCTCTTCATGTCCTTTTAGCCTTCTGAGGTTTTTCACATTTGTAGTCTTTGGACGTCGAATGAATTTCTAGGTAATTCCTGGGAAAGAAGGAGGCCAAACCACTTAGGGCTGGTAAAAACCCATCCGTTACAGCCTCAAAGCAGAGCGCTCACTTTCTGCTTCCAGCAGCTTCCAGTAAGTGGGCCCACGTCACACGCGCTGGCCCCAGTGATCAGAGCATTGTAGGAAGCGCTGCCATATTTGATTGAATTTAGCCATTCGGGAATGACGTGTGTATGAAGTCGTCTCTTGCATTACTGTGGCCTTTATTATTGCTAATGCATTCTGACATTACAGGTGTAGCCTTGGCCCTCCCACAAAGGGCAAAGCTGCTCTTACCAAGCTTAAGAGCAGAATTCATGAAGCTGTTACACAGTGAAACCGGTGTTCACATTTAGTTAATAAGCAGAGTAAGGGAAATGCTTTTATAGAAAAGATAGCCAAGTGACAGAGGCCTATCCTAATTCCTCACGCAGCATTGTGTCGAAAACTGGATCAGTTAATATCGTTCTCCTGCAGAGAACTGGGGCCAATGCACAGGATGTTCAGGAAAGTAGATTTCAACTCCGTTTAAAGAAGGACTCCTGAAAATGAATAGACGGGCTCTTGAGAATGAGTTCTCTTGTTCGTCGTAAGCATTCAGGTGGAAGCCCACCCATCATTTGTCGAGGTTGTTGAAGAGGGGGGGAGTCTTAGATGATATTCGGGACCGGATGGCCTAAGGTCCCTTTTGACTTCTTTCCTTGTCCTGGACTGGAACAGCAAAAGCAGCATCTTTGCTTTACTTGGTTTTCTAAGTGCCTGGTGTGCTGTGTGCACCCGGTGAATGCTCAGTAACTATTCATTATTTAATCTTCGGCTTCCTGCTTCTTAATCTAACTTGAATAAAAACTGTTCGTGTTCAGTTCAGGAGCATCACTGTCTCTGGCACCCTCCTCAAATGAGTCATTTTGGATAGGCACAGTTAGATGGCCATCGAGGCCTGTATGAAAACAAAACAAAACAAAACACTTTGAAACTTCGGGCTGGGAATTACATGAAATGGGTTATATACTTTCTTACTTTATTAGGCAGAGTATTAGTCCTCATGACTCAGTACCGTCATTGTAGACGTAAATGTTTATATTGTGTTGTAAGTGGAGTTCTTTTTTCAAAAACTGTTGAAATATAGATATGTTGTATATTTGCCCTTATTCTAAATGACTCCACCTATGCCAAACAACCCCAAACGAACAAGCTTTTTGAGTTTTTTGTTTGCCTTTTCATAGATGTTTGTCTCTTGACATTTGTCGCTTGGCTTACTTTTGCTATCTGGTCTTTGTTCCGTAAGTATCTGTTAGTTGGCTTGTTTTTCCTTTCTCATTTGCAGTTTTAATCTTCTGTAATTTGGATATCCGATAACTAAGCTCGTATACAAAATAAGTCTCAAGTAAGTAGTGAGAGTAAAGCTTTGCTATGTGCAAGATACGTTAAATCTGTCATTTCTTTTTTGGCAGCAGTGATTTTTTTTTTCTCCCTTTCTTTCTCTCCTTCCTCTCCTCTGTTGGTTTTCTCCTTTTTTTTTTTGGAATTGGGTGAGATTGGAGAGCTGAGCTCTGGAAAGGTTGGGTCTTATCCTCCAAGCCCATATCCCTGGTCGAGGTATCACAGGCTGCCTCCGGGAGTCAACTTAGAAATCACGGGGTGGCATAACTAGAGGGTCCTGAAGGTCATCTGGGTAAACTGTTGTTTTACAGAAATGAAGGAATCTGTGGCACGGAGCAGGGGCGTGAGAGGCTGGGTCTCGGGACACACCAGTGTGAGGGTTGGACTCAGTGTGCAAGTGTCTTGAGACCCACACTGCTCTCTGTCCCATCATTCCACCAAGTTTCATTCCTGACCAATTTTTTGTTTGTTTGTTTGCTTTTCTAAGTAGGCTCCATGCGTGTGGAGCCCAACACCGGGCTTGAGCTCACCACCCTGAGATCAAGAGTCAGACGCTTCACTGACTGAGCCACCAAAGCGCCCCATCCCCGTTCCCTACCAATTTTGAGCAAAATGTGGGTGAAAGAGAAAATACAGGGTTTGTGTAAGGTAAAGCTCCGGAGAAAAATTCTCCGCTGGCTCTGGGCAGGTTCAGAATTAAAGTACATAAACCAAAAAGGCTTCTGTTTGTTGCACTGTTTGGCTATGTTTGCACTCAAGGCTGATATCGATATTGCAAGAGAAGCTTCAATCCTTTCATTCAAATTTACAAGAAATGCTGTTTCCTTTTAGTTAAAAAAAAAAAAAAAAAGTCCAAGAGAGCATTTGATTTGAGGAACCAAAAGTCTAGAAAATGTATCCGGGAGTCCTCGTCAATTTGGGGCATAATGAAATATAAAAAATACTCAATAAAAGCTCCTTTATTACTTTAACTGCTTAAATGTGGAGTTTTTAGCCATCAGGTTAATGTTTGGGTATCATTTTTTTATTTGATTGTGAGCACTTTTCCAGGTAGCTCTGCCACTCGAGCGCTAATCAGATTCCCACAGATGAATGGCGCTCGCTTCAGCCCTGACATCACCGCAGTTTTGCTTCGACGTTATTTTATTTGGTTTTCCTGTAAAAGTTAATAACTCTGTGTCCGTGTGTTTAAACAGGCAGGAAGAGAGAGAGAAAGGACAATGAGCAGAAACCGACGAGCAAGGTCTCCGGAAGCTTTTGCCAGACTGAGGAAATGTAGGCAGTTTTGTGATTTCAGAATATTTTGCCCTCTGAGCGGGGGTGCGGGGAATCCAGAGGGTTGCAAAGCAAGGCGGTAGTTCCTGATCCTTCAGAGAACAGAAAGCAAACTTCTCTCCGTTTCCCAGACAGAGCTGGGAGAAATTAGAAACGAGTTACTATTGATTTAGAGGAGGAGGAGGGTGCTCAATAGAAGTGATTTGCTTGATGGTGAAAATTGGTGAAATCTCGTGTTAATTGTAAGTAAATTACGTGTCCATTTTCGATGACCAGTGTTGGTGAGAACGTCCCGTGCGGGACATGAAGACCCTCCTTTTGATCTGCCCATCAGAGGTGGGAGATCTGAAATGAGGGCCTCGTGGCCAGGGGTGGCTCTGGTGTCTGGTAGGCCTCTCTCGAATCTTTTTTTTTTTTTTTTTTTTTTTAGAAAAGTGTGGTTTTTCATTGGGAGCTGTGGTTGTTAATAATAGGAATGCTCACGGTGTTTAGTGAAAGATCACAGAATGGTTCAAAGCCATGGTGCTTACCATTTGATCCTTCCTGCGTCCTGTGGACATTTCCTAAATGTCTCTAAGCTAAAAGTTTCTAAGTCGGGGCCCATCAGAGAAGGCAAGTGCGGTGGTAGCGATTGAGTCACTCTCTCTCCTGACTTTCCACCTTGGTGCTGGGGGTACAGACGGGGTGTGTTCCACAGCTGTTATTTCGGTGCCCCTAGAGGATCCCCATCTATGTGAGAGGCATCCCTGGACTTGGGGTGCTCTGTTCCCTGCTCTTGGGGTGGCGAAGTTCCTTCTAAAGTCAGTGACAGAGGCGTGGCCTATGTCAGATACTCCTTTCTTAGAAAACAGAACCTGGCCATCAGGGTTGTTATTACATAGGGATGTCAGGTACCTCTGGCGCCTGTCACCCCACTTATTGCCAGAGTTGTTTCCGTGGGTGCTGTCTTCGTAGACAGTCTGTCCCTGTCCACGTTCTTGGGCTTGTGTGTTTGGTGAAGAGGGTGATTTTCCTCTGGGAGGAGCGGACTTCGTCTCACTATTTGAGTAGAAACTGTTTCTAATCCCTATCATCTTACTGTAAATTTGAAGATTTTTGAGTCTGCCAGTATTATGAATCATGCTTGTGGATCTCATACTTTTATTTTTTTCCCCTTAGGCCATGGATGAATTTAAATAATAGCAGAACTAGGACTCGGTGGTCTTCTGTTAGTGCGGATGTTAACTGTTTACTTTTTTCTGCTCTTCACTGGATCTAAATGGGTGATTTAAAGGCCATGCACATTTGTCATTTTATATTTACTTATTTACTTTTTGTATGCAAAATATTTTAAAGAACATACCATCCGGTTAAGCGACATCCAGCCTCAAGGCCAAGGCAATTGCATGTTAGCTAGAATGGGGTCAAGGCGGGCCTCCTAGCTGAAAATTTTTTTCTTTTCTTTTCTTTTCTTTTCTTTTCTTTTCTTTTCTTTTCTTTTCTTTTCTTTTCTCTTTTCTCTTTTCTCTTTTCTCTTTTCTTTTCCTTTCTTTTCTTTTCTTTTCTTTCCTTTCCTTTCCTTTCCTTTTTTTTGGAGGAGTACAAATTAATTCAGTAGATTAAGGAGGAAATACTACGTGCAGAGAGGCAAGATCAAGTACAAAAGCAAAGACTAAAGCAGAATGTCACAATATGGAGAGACCTAGACCTTGTTTTCCCTTTTGTCTGTGGCACAGCACCACACAGGGGCTTCCATTTATGGAAACAATTTTATCTCTTCTTTTCCGCAACGTCCATCTTCTGCTTATTTGCTCAATCCTAGTACGTGTGGATAGCGGTATCAGGATCATTGACCTGTGCTCCCCAGGGAAACAACTTTATCATCTACAGGCCAGAGCTTATGTGTGGTTCCTTTAGTCCTCTGTCTACAGTCTCCTCTTGCTTCCTAACTTACTCATGTCATTTTGCCCCCACGCCCTTCAATGAAGTTCTGTCCTACCTCTGTAATACAGATTCTTTTCTTAAAATGAAAATTTACCCCCTTCACCCATTTCTCCCACCCCTCCACTCCTGTCTCTGGCAACCACCAATCTGTTCTCTGTATCTATGAGTTTTGTTTTGTTTTTTTTAATTCCACATATAAGAGAAATCATATGGTGTTTGTCTTTCTCTGTCTGACTTACTTCACCTAGAATACCCCTGATGTTCATCCATGTTGTCACAAACGGCAAGAGTTCATTCTTTTTTTAATGGCTGAATAATAGTCCTCTGTGTGAGTCGGGGGAGAGAGAATACATAATAATTTCTTTATCCATTTATCCATTGGGCACTTAGATTGTTCCCATATCTTGGCTATTGTAAGTAATGACATTTGTCATTTTAAATTTCTTCCTTGCTATCTTATCATTCAAACTATTTCTAGGCTGTGACTATTTCTTTTGTATTCAAATCTATTTTTTTAAGTTTATTTTTTATTTATTTTGAGAGAAAGAGCATGCATGCACATGTGGGAAGGGCAGAGAGAGAGAGAGAGAGAATGAGAGAGAGAGAATCCCAGGTAGGCTCTGTGCTGTCAGTGCAGAGCCCAATGTGGGGCTTGATCTCATGAACCGTGAGTTCATGACCTGAGCCAAAATCAAGAGTTGGATGCTTACCTAATTGACCCACCCAGGTGCCCCAAATCTATTTTTTACCATTCAGTCTCTCTCTCGTTTTTTTGTAGGATGTATGTTAGGAATGTCATTTAGTGTCACCTCACAGGTTTTATTTTATTTTATTTTAATTTATTTATCCATTCACTCATTCATTCACAGGTTTTAGTTTTGTACTGTATGGGGGGTGATTGTAGGCAGAATTTCTTGGTCCAGAGCTTATCTTCCATATAATCCAAGAGCCCATCTCCTTGCCCTCTGAGCAAGCTAAACCATCCTGAAGGGATCCTGTCCTATGCCACTTGGTGGTCATCTGTTCAGTGTCTAACCCCCCCCCCAGTGATGACTTAATGCTTGAAACTGTCTGTCTGTGACATAACCTCCGTCCCCTTCCTAATCATCGCACATCTCAGTAGTGCATGACCAGAGAGGGCTTTCCTGATCTCCTTCATCTGGCCCCAACTTCAGAAGAGGTGGGAACCAAAGCACTGTTTCATCTGCCGAGCATCTGGAAAGTACTGGAGTTTAAGAGAAGTAACCTTCAGAAAGCGTAACATTCAGCCTATGCTGGAGAGAAAGGAACCGGGAAGTCGAAGCCATGGTATCATCAAGAAGGTCCTGGAGACCGAACGCTACATATTTTTAGTGCTGGAGTCACCAGCCACCGTCACTGAGTGAGCTCAGAGTTCTCCTAGGGAGCATCTTGGACACTGAGTCATTACATTCCTTCGGAGTGATTCAACTCAACAGCTTGACACCTTCATTAATTTTACAACACGAAGCCCGGGTGCTCTCTGCTTCCTCTTTAACAGCACAGGGAAATTAGAGGAATATCGAAAATATAAAAACCAAGGGAAACTGGCAGAAGGAGCATTCGGGGAGCTGTTGAAAGACACCGTGTTAAGAAATTGAACTCCTTGCCTTTTCTTGGTATCTCTTGAGACTGAGCACCCAACTCTTGCCACACATCTCTGGCACGTAAACCTTTTAAAATCTGTTCCTGGCACGCAGGCCGGACCTCTGACTTGCAGCCGGCTCGTTCGCCTTCTCTGCTGAGGTCACTGCTACCGTGATCCGTGTATAATGGCATTTTCCTCTTCTTTTCAGTATGGAGGCTATTACAGTTTCTTCTCTAAGCAGGACTTCAAACAATTTGCTGCCAGTTGGATTTCAAAGCCAAGGAAAAGGCAAATGTCATCCTTTTTTCCTCCCCTCTTTGGGTAACTGCTTTGTTGGTTGCATCAAAAATTAGAGGGGCTGCTATCTAAATTCAGGTGGGGATGCATGGGGACAAGGCATTTAAATTTGCTTTTCTTTCTCCCTGAAGGAGAAAATCCTTTTCCTTCTCAACCTTTCCTAAAAAGGAACTTTGATCTTCTCAACCCCGAAGCAAGGGTTTTCATTTCCTCTCCGGCAAGTGTGTGTGCACCGCAGCCCTTTCTGCGATGCGGTGACAGTGAGGCTCAGCGACAGCAGCTCCTCTGCTTTTCAGGCTCTGCTGCCCAACTGCACCAGCTCCCGGCGGCTGGAGGCTGGCGCCCACTGTGCTCTCCAGAGTCACCCTTTACGCCCCTAAAGCCACCGTCACTTGACATGAAATAGTGCATGTTGGCTGAAGATGCTTTTTGATTTCCACACACATTTCTGGAAGAACTAGTTTAATCAAGTAAGAAAACAATGACATTCTGACAAGCAGTTCACGCAATATTTTTAACTCGGGCCAAGAAGAAAACAATTTAAACATAGAGGTATTTCACTTTGAAAGGTAGTTTTTGTGTACACGGCGTTGCCACTTTTCATAAAGGCTTTTACTACATATATCAACGTGTTTTAAGAGAGGCTAGGGTCAATAATGCGTGCTTTGGAATTCCCTAAATGCAGATTTACACAGTAGACCTTAAAAATACTACATTCTATCATGTCAACTCCTGTGCACTTCTACCAGAGAGATTTTATTTCTTTAATGTGAAAAACAAAAGGACAGAGGAAAGTAAAACAAAGGAAATTAGGGCCCACAGGCTTAATTAGTATAGAGTTGTAACCCAAATCAACAATGGGAAGGACACAGTGACAAAAACCAGGAAATTCCAAGTTGGAAGAGAGGCTCTTTCCTTTAACTCCTTGAGTGCTAGGGCACTTGCTAGCACGCTCCTTACCCAGGTGCAGGAGGCTGGCTCAAGTACAATACAACTCGACGTCTGTATTTTTGAACTTCCTGGCTTTTGTTGACTTTCCCCCCTCCGTTCCCCCTTTGATGCAAATGAAACGTACCTGTGTGTGTGTGTGTGTGTGTGTGTGTGTGTGTGTGTGTGTGTGTGTGTGTTAACTCTAGATAAACGGGGCTAAATGTGCCTCTTGATTTTGTAACCCTCAGAGAAGGAGAAAGAGTGAAAAAAAAATTCCTGTCACTGTCATCTGTTCATTTTTAATGAGCAATTTTAAAAAATTGAAAATAAAAGAGGAAAATGAATAGGTGTTGAACCAGCCCGTGATATGTAAATGCCAACTAGTAATTACCTAAAACCTCAATTTTCATTCTGTTTCATCTTGCAAAACATTTCATTTTCCCTGAGTGAAAACACTTCACCGGGGCTGTGCGAGTCAGCGGAGCGGCCGCCCTTGGCCTGCGCGGCCGCCGGCTCCGGCTAGGGGGCACTTTGGCTCCGCGCTTGGGCTGCCTGAGCGGCGTGTCCACCTCAAGGTTATTCCCCTCTTGCCATTCCAGTGGTTTTGCTCGGAGAGCCGAGAGCGTTCGGTGGCGCCCCTCCCCCCACCCCCACGCGGCTGGTTTCGGGGAGCCGTATCCCTCCTTGTCCTTGCACGGGGATCGTATTGAATTTTGGCTGACCGAGCCTTCCTGTGCATATTAACTTTCCCCTCACCTGCCTGCGAGCCCCCTCGGCTTCCCTGCGTGGCACCTCAACACTCTTCAGAGCAGCTTCCTTTCTGCCGGTCCCCCTCCTTCCTCCCTTTGGGATTTCGGACACGACAGTCTCTCTTTTTTGTTTCCCGCTTCTCCTTTTTATTCCTCCTTTTTCATTTTGGCGACTGGGGGTGGGGGTGCGCGTGGGGGGGGTGGGGGGGGCGCGGCTCCCCTCGCTTGCGGCTCACACACGTTCGCCCTCCTGCCACGCTTAGAATGAGGGTTCTGACATTTCTCGTGCGTGCTCGTAGATTCTCTTTCGTTCTGGTTCAGGATCTGACACCTTGTGGGTGTGTTCGCACGCACGGCGTCTTGGAATGTGGCCCGTGGATACCCCCGCTTCCAGGGTGGTCACCCTTCTCAGCCCCTTCCCTAGCTAAGAGGGAGAGTGTGGAGGATTGAAAAAGAACGGAGAGCCCCGGGATTGGGAACTGGCAGATTAGAGGGGATTCTGGATGCAGAGAGCCAGAATTATGTTGTCCTAGGACCCTGCATTTGAGAGTGCTTTGCCTGGAATCTCAAGGAACACGGCCTCTTTAGTGAGATATATAGCTTCATAATTAGCCCGTTGCATTTTTTCACGAGTGCTAGCATCAGCGTTCTACGATGTGTTTCCCTGATTAACAGCTGCTTTGCAACTATTTCCTTGTGCCACCGATGACCATATTTGTCAAGGAACTCCTGACAGAGTACTGATTTCTTACTAAAATGCAGCATTTCTGTTTGAAGAGGGTGCTCTCGTTCTCCGCACTGCCCGGCTTTTAAAGTCGGTCCTTGTTAAAACTCGAGTTGGCTTCGGTCTGACGCTTGTTAACAGGATTCTGGGTATCTATCTGCTTTAGAGTACCAGCGTAGGAACCTCTCACAGGCGATGGAATCTTCTGAGGCACGCACGTGCCACACTGCAGCGTTGGGGTGGGCCTTCGGGCCCGCACCTCGGTCATTCCTTTTGCCCTCTGGCTGTGATCTCTCTGGGTTAAAAAGGACTTGGCTTTGGTTGTTAGCGTCATTAATTTTTGACTATTTTTAATATTTTAAAATGGCTAATGAATGCTCACGTTTTAGGAGATAGATGAGTACGGAGCACACAGGAGTGCTGGAATTGGTGGCATTCCAAATAAGTGTCACTGGAGACAATGCATCAGGTTTACGTGTCGGGTGCAAAGTGCTAAGGCTTCCTCACACCCCGGGGTCGCTAGCAGGCAAGCTCTGTTCTCCCGTCCCCCTCGTGCGGAAAAGAAAGTGTGCCTTCTGAAGATTACAGCGTGCGGGTCTTTTGTAGGAGAGCGGGAAGCACACAGGACGCATCTCTTCAGCGAAGACTGTCGGAACCTCGAGTCTGCTCACCAGGGATTACTTATCTTGCACAATGCATTTAACAGCACATAGTTCATCGTAGATCACCCCTGAGTATGCTGTAGTCCATTGATTTATACAAGTACAAATCCTGGGCTCTCAAACAAGGGTCTCTCGCAATTGGCCAGTCATCCGGGGTCCAAAGGCCCCTCTTCCCCCTGGGTTGCAGCAGGCCCTCTGGGGCAGCCATTGCAGAGGGGAGGTTACTCCCCTTGCTTGCATCGTGGCTTTACCTCTGGCTTTCAGTGACAGGCCCGTGAAAATGATCAAATTTCCCTAACACTCGGGAGTTGATGGTGACAGGGTGGTTTTATTTTGCTTTTTGGGGGAGAGAGGTGGAAGGTGAGGTCACAGGAATAGGGGTGGCGAGAAACTTCGCTTCTGTTTTCCTCTGAGTTCGTCACCCGTATTTTTATGATACCAGCTAGTGGCAATTCGAGGTGCGCTCATTAAGAACTCTCAGCGCAAGAGGAGGAGAAAGGAAAAACGATCCCGTGTTTCTCATGGACTCAACGGCAAGTGGCTTCCAACAACGGCATCAGGTGCTGTGCGCCAGAATTTTCCCTGGCTTGCTGCACTCCCACAACATGTGCAATAAAGTTCCTGTCTCCGTTTTACATCTTTGACATTGAGGCGGAAGATTTGGCCTGAATTTATGTAATTTAGTTGGGCACAAATATAACCCATGAATAGTCACATTCATCTCCTAATTAGAAAATCAAACGATAATACAGGACAGGCTGCAGGCACCCCATCATTTCGACCAACAAAAGCATGCTGTGTGTGTCGACCCTCTGTAGAGGAAGAGCCAGTTGAATTGCTTCATGAAGTTAATGCAAAGTGTCCAACAATAGGTGAATGAAAGCTGCAAAACCCAGTGTGCCCAGCAGTTATTTAGTGTGCTGAAATCTTTGCATTATGGGTACAGATTTGGGGAAACCTTGTACCATCTGTGGATGGCTCTCGGGCATGTAAAATGCCGGGTTGGACAGGCCTTTCCCCCGTATTGTAGCTCCAGTTCCTCGTGCGGTGGGTGCAGGGGAGAGTAGAGAGTAGCTGAAGAAATAATTAGTGGAAGGAGGAGAGAGGTTTTCATATGTTCACACTTACCTGGAGCTGCCTATCTGGGTATCTTTCTTATTCAGCACATTATGTTGAGGCTATTAGTTTGGATGCTTCATATTTTTGCATCTGGCGTAGTGATATCGATGCTGTTAAATATATGATTTGCCTGTCGCCTGCATTTTCAGACAGAGATCAAGAGGAACATAAACAAGTCCCAAATATACTTTATGTAGGTGTTTGGCAGCATGATTTTATATGGCTTGAAATTAGTGAATGGAAACTTTAAAAGAAATTGTTCATATTTTTGCAAGTTTGAAGCGTGCCGGGACTTTGTCAAATTCCCGTTAAAATAAATACGTCAATTTCATCTCCCTCCCGAATTCATTTATCTTGCTTTTTTAAAAGGTGTTTTCTACTTTACCTGATGTTTAAATTGGATTCGCTCGTTTATGCTGTTCTTTGCTATATCCCCCACGTTTTTCTTAAATGAATTACTAATGACAGAGCACTCCATCATTCCCTCTCTACAGCCACTTTAAGGAAAGCATGGTGATCTAAACCTTTTAACCTATTAAAGATGATTTTTCCCAATTGAATCAGACCCACCACAGGTGTAATAACTAATCATTTAAACTACACCTGCTATTATGTATTTTTAAGCCATTATGCGTGTTGGATAGATGATAATTCATGTTTATTGCATTGTCCGATGGATCCGTTTTGCCTACACTAGGCTGATTAATGTATTTAAAGAAATAAGAGATGCAATTTTTAAAAAAAAATTGATGGAATGCGCCAAGCACTGCATTGAGTGCACCATTAAACCCATCAGAACTTTGCTCTCTGACCAGAAATGCATATACCAAGGACTATATTAAAAAAGCAAGGTGAAACCTGTGCATTTTAGTGGTGGGATTCTGTTTTCTTTCTCCATCATGGAAAATTTTGGAAGGATGAAGGAAAGGTCGGCGCTTCTGCGGGTAAATGAGAGGAGCTGTGTTGTTACTATCTGCTGCTCAAGACCTGCTCATCCACGTTCCCTCTGACACCTGGTGCACACACCGCCGCGTGCGGAGACCGCCGCGTGATACCAGTGTCGTAATTGTCGTGTGTGTGGCAGGTGTATTTTTTTCCAGGTGAAGGGCGGTCACCCCCGAGCCATCAGAGCTGTGCCGATGGGCATCGACCCTGGGGGGGCCTGTGACTGTGTAGCTGTCCACCCCTTCCTGGACATGGGGCTCTCTTCCTCTTGTCTCTCTCCTTCCTCCCTCCCCATCCCCCCTCCGGCTTCTCCCCTTCCCCTTTCTTCTGCCCACCCTGGTGGGTCAGCTCCTCTGCTTTCTCCTCTTGTCCCGTGGCCACTCCTTCCTTCTCCCCAGTCCCTCTTCTGTCTTCCTCTTCTCTCTCTCCCTTCTCCCGTGTCTTCATTAAACTGTATCATTTTGTAGATGTTGGTCACATTTTTTTTTCTTAAAGTTTGGTGCGAACCGAGGAGAGGTGGTCGAGGGACCGAGGGGGCGCGTATGGAGTTTTGGGCTCTAGAATCTGGAGCATGATTTCCATCCAGTCCGGAGCTGTTTGGTTACCACTGCAGCTCATGATGGGGTTTAATAGGTTTGCAGGGCTGGATGGATGACAGCCACGCTCCGGGAACGCTGCTGTGTCTTACCGCTGATGGGCCCGAATC
Organism: Panthera tigris; assembly: GCF_018350195.1. Lineage (NCBI taxonomy): Eukaryota > Metazoa > Chordata > Mammalia > Carnivora > Felidae > Panthera > Panthera tigris. Next base: position 7,529,384 of record NC_056667.1, read on the forward strand.
CGAAGGCCTGGGACACTTGAGTTCATCCTTTAGGGAGACTGTCTCCGGCAGGCCTCCAGTAGAGGGACTACAAGGGAAAATATATAAGGGAGTTGCCTGGCTTTCTGTTTTTCTTTCTAATTTATCGTCATCTTTTGTTATCAGAGAAGTGTGTCTGGTCGCAAGATTAAATTCATATAAAACATGAGGAGACTGTTTGTAAGTTGTATTCCATTTGTAGCCACAGTCGCTGCATAGCTGCTGTCCTTAGTCTGCAGGATCTTAGAAAAGTTCCTTATGTTTGGTCCCTTAGAAATTTTTTCCTTCGGCAACTTAGGAGGGAACTCTAGGGTCTGATGACTTTACCTGTAACATGAGATGTTATTACCCATTTGGTTTTGATGAGATGAGTAATGCCAGTCATTTAAAACAGCCCCTTCCCTCTCTGGGGCAGGTTGGCATTTCCCACCCGTTGCACTAGTGCCCGGGACAGAGAGCACACAAGCGGCGTGGAAATACACACTGTGTGTGCTGAGTGATGCGAAGGTTAATGCCTTCAGCATGCTGCCTTCCACCCCCTCCTTGGCTTATTTGAAGATATGAAGATTTCATTGAATAATATCATCACCAGACGTAGGGAGATAATCTGTCAGTCTGTCAGCTTTTAGCCATGAAACCCCAAACTTTGTCCTTTGAAGTCTCTTCAGAATTGAGCTCCGTTGCATAAGCGGGACCAGCGTGGATGGCTGTGCGCGGTGTCTCTTATATAATCCTTCCCAGCCGGTCTGTGCTCAGCACTTTGCCAGGCTCTGTGGAGACAGCATGGTCTCTTCTCTTCAGATGCTTGCAGTGTAGTTGGGGAGGCAGCCTGAACATTAGAAGACAGTATAATTATGTCTTCAATTATACGGTACACACTACAAGCATTAAAGAATTTAAGAGAATGGGGAGATCAGAGATGGCTTGCTTATTTAGGGAAGGCTTCGAGGAGTTAGCACAGGCTATAAAAGGGCTGTGCTGGGGTGTGTGTGTGTGTGTGTGTGTGTGTGTGTGTGTGTGTGTGTATGCATGCAATGTTTAGACAGGTAGAGGTGGGAAAGGGCCGCCTTCTAGAAAAAGGGCATAGCACGAGCACAAGCATAGGGACGTGGATGCGTGTGGCCAGGAGAAGGCTACCTGTCCTGCCCAGGAGTGTGAAGAATCAGCTTGAACAAGGAGAAAAAGAAAGGATTCCTGCAGGTCTTAACAGTTAGGTTGAGAGAATCAGATACAGGAAGCCAGTGGGAACCAACGTAGTCTTTTATTTAGGTATATTTTATTTATATTTATTTTATTTTATTTTTCTAAAGATTTTATTTTTCAGTAGTCTCCACCTCCCAACATGGGGCTCGAACTCATAACCCTGAGATCAAGAGTTGGATTTTCCACCGACTGAGCCAGTCAGGCGCCCCTATTTAGGTAGATTTTCAATGTGAGAAATAACTGGTTATAAATTTGACCACAACGGTGTGTTTATTTCTGTGGGCCTGGGGATAAACTGGTAGGATTTTGAATCTTGAAATTCAGACCATGGAAGTTTACTTTTCTTCTCTGTTTTATCTCCCCAACCAGATTGCCACAGCAGTGAAGTTTCTACAGAATTCCCGAGTCCGTCAGAGCCCGCTTGCGACCAGGAGAGCATTCCTCAAGAAGAAAGGTACAGCTTCCCACGGCCATGTCGTATGGCCTGCAGAAAGGGGCTGGGGACGGGGCAGGTGGAATCCACGGTGTTGCCGAGAGGACCTCCTGTAGCCCTCCCACTGGTGTGGGGGTGAAGGGGAGCCCCCCAGAGGGAATGCAGGCTTCTTTCCCCACGGTGGAGCAGAGAGGTGATGCCACCTGGATGATCGAGCACCACATGTAAGGCCATCAACGTAGCCCAGGACAGCCTGGCACAGGCAACAAGGCGAGGCCCACTGGATAGGACTGTGGAGGACTTCTGTTTTCTGGTCTGTTCTTCTGATGATACGACCCTGGCTACACAATGCCTGGCCTCAGGTTAGGAGGTCAGCTGCCTCAGTAAAGAACCAGGGAGAAAGAAATTGAAGGGCGAGGGAAATGAGATGGCTAAACAAGGTCAGGTTAAGGTCGAGCCTGGGGTCAGTCTGATTTACAGATTGAAGTGGTAAATTACTGGTTTTATGGTATTTCTGTAAGCGGGGATTAAATGGGTCTTGACAAATTCAATATTGTCCAAAGCAGAAAGAATCTCTTCTGGCTCTGTTGCAATTTAGGATAATTTTCTGTTTTTGTAAAATACAAAACAAACCCCAAAATGAACAACAACAAAAAAGAAATCTGACTTTTCATTCTTTGAACATTTAATTTTCTAGAAAGCTGGAAAGTTGTATAAATGCCCTTATATACCATGAGCAGGGGGAGAGGTGAGGTGTCTCCCCGCCCTGACCCCGACCCCATCCCCCAACCAAACTCTTTTTCCTTTAGGAGCTGGAATGTTAGCCTCAAAATTGTAGGTTGTGGGCTTTAAGTCATCTGTGGCTGGAATAGAAGACGGAGTGGCTTGGTGGTGTTTCCTCGGTCTGTATCCCACCAAAGAGATGCTTGCGGGATCGCGTCCCGGGCCTGCGCCCTTGGGGTTTGGGCAGAAGGAGCCTGAAGCTCTCCGTCGACAGGCATCTGTTCAGCGGCAGCCTCGGGGGCGGCCCCTCGACTGAGTTGGTGAGGGGCGCTGTGCATGTGCTGGCGGCACTGTGCTCGCCCCCCATCAGCAGGCGGTTATTAAAATTTGGAGTGCGTTGGCCGGCCTCTCCACTCCGCAGCCATCATGCCATAAAAGAGTTTTTCCTTGAAATATGTGTACCTATAGGGAGTAATTAATCATAAAAGCTTGGGGATTTCAGCTCCCTCATCAAAGCATGGAAGCTCGGGAAAGCTGAGCCTAAAAGCTGTGCTGATTACCCGGGGTAACCTGAGACAAAATCTATGGTTGCCGAGAGATCCTTTGCCCCAGTATATTGTGCAGTATTATAACTGCCTGATCTTCTCTTCCACTGACAATGACCAGTTATTCCTCATTTTCTCTCAAACGCAGCTGGGTTAGAATTTCATTTGCAGAAGGTATTTAGAGCAATTTAGAGACAAATGTCTCTGGTGTTTGCTCGGCACTTCCCCACCGCAGGCTTTGCTGAGCAGTTTTAGTATCAGGAGCTCCATCTAATCTGTTTAATTTTAATAAATCCCTGACTGGGAGAGGGAGAGAAAAAAAGAGAGAGGGAGAAGCTCTGGACCAAATAATACTTCTTTTGAGTTGGTTGGCTAATAATTACTGTAGAGAGGAAAGTGTTTTGTGCAATTATTATTTGTTGCTCCTTTAAAAAACGCGAAACAAACCCAGTTGATTAATCCATCTAAGAGTGTTTTACCCTGTGCCGTGCCCTGTTCTGGGCCCCGGGGACTCAGCAGAGAAGGGGCAAGATGGCATCCCTGCCCTCGCCTAGCTTACATTCTAACGGCCAAAGGCGGACAACAGACGGAAAAAGGAGACGCGTAGTATATCGGGTGGCAAGTGCCACAGAGAAAAAGAAGGCCGGGTGCGTGGGGTCAGGAGCCCCGGTGCTGGGGTGGGAACGGGCTGCGCCTTTAGACAGGGCGACCAGAGCACGCCTCTCTGAGAGGGTGGCGTGAGCGGAGGCCTGAGGGAGGTGAGTGTTTGTCACTGTGGAACGGGCACCGTTCCTCCTCGACCCCTGGGTCGGTGAGAGATTTTAGAACATTAGGGTAGCAGGAACCGGGAGAGGGGCCTCCTACCCTTATTCCTCCAAAGAGAGCCACGGGAGTTTACCCTGAGCCTCAGTCCAGAATCACTGGACGCAATCACCCGTCTCCATCATCCCCTAAAATGCTGCTTCGGTCAGGAATTATCTGTTTCCGAGTTGAATCCCAATAGGGTAAGTTCTGGCAGGACCTTTTCTGGGCAGAGGATTCCAAGGTTTGATTGGCGCCTGGGGAAGAAGAGCCCCTTCGTGGGTTTACACTTCACTTTTTAAATTTCCGGCTGTTCCTTGGGTCAGGTGTACACGGTCAGCAGAGCTTGGCGCCGTCTCTGCTGGGGAGAGGGAGGAGGGCCTTTTGCAATGGAGCGAGCGGCTCCCCTGTCCCTAACTGTACTTGGGAAGGAAAGAGAGTTGGCTGGGTGGTCTGTGGGGGTGGGGAGGGTGTCCTGAGGGGAGGGATCGAGGTTCTGGCATCCTCCCCGCAGCTACCCCCTGTAGGACTCCTCGTAGTCGTCGCTGGGGGTGGGGGTGGGTGGGGGTGGGGGTGGGGTTTGGAGCGCTGGCTTTGGGCGAGCTCGCAGCTACTATAGTCTTGGCTTTTCCTAGCAAATGTCACTTCGGGGAATTGCAGTGGAGCTCTGCCTTGAATTATAATCTTGACTTTCTTTTTTTTAATAAACATCTCTTTCCTGAAAAGGCAAATCCAATTTTGTTTTTCTTTTAATATTATTTAATATTTAATATAGAAATTGAGGTCCCTATAGTGCATGTCAGTTCAGTGGAAAATGAGGGTTACTTTAGGCACATCAGCTGAGTTTGTTTTAATGGGAAACCACAGCCCGAAGCAGGGCTGAAGCCTGCCTCTGATACTGACAGGTTAAATGTTGTGCTCTCTGATTTGGGGGGCCAGGGAGGGGCAGGGGCGGGCTAGGTGGGGAGGGAATGGGATAGGCATGCAAGAGAGTTGGTTTGCAAACGTCTTCTGTGTTTGTGGCTTTTTTGTTTCTGTATCGTGAGGTCTCTTCTGGATGCTTTAAAGTCTGAATGTGGAGTCATTAATGAGAAACATGAAGTTATTGGAATCATTTATCATTTTCTTTGAAGTTTGTACTGCCATTTTGTGTAATTTACAATATTTCTTTCTTTTATCGGGAATTTTTTGGATGAAAGAGAAAAGCAGCTGTTCACCTTCAGAGTATTAGAATAAATGTTTTTGTTTTCCTTCCAACGACTTGATTCTGCAGATGGCACATCGACCGCGTAGTCAGCCGAACATGGGGATCACTGGGCTGTGTGTGGGGGTTTAAGCCCTCCTACCACTGGAACCGCCTACAGAAGCCGTTCTCACCGGGCAGGCGTCATGTCTGGGCTTTAAGTGGGCTGCGGTCCAGGAGGTTAGAGTAGCTTAATAACAGCAATAGAATCGGTCCAGAAAGTTAGAGGCTTGGACAGCGTTGTCAATAGGCTTATGTTGATTTGACACCCTATCCAACCACAAAATGTAGGAGGCAGGCTGCTTCCAAACATGTTGGCAGGCTGAGTGGAAGGTGGGTATAAGTGATGCCTGTCCGTCGGGGGTGCAGGGCAGGTGACATGGGGGAAAGACAGCGTTGTCTGTTAGCTTACTCTCATATCCATGTTGCAAAGCAGGCTTCTGGAAAAACGACAAACGTCATACACGTTTCTGTATAATCCCGCCTGACGGGGCCTGGGCTGTGTTGGCTGAGACTTGTGCTCATGGTGCCTTTCTCAAGTGTGTCAGGAAAGGGCTGTGCTCTCGTTCATCTAGTAAATAGTCCAGGGGTGAGGAGAACTGAGCAGACAAGAGACACCACCATCCTTTCTCATTCTCAAAGGTGAAACAAGATCTTATCTCTCTTCTGTTCCTGGAAGCGGAACCCCTGGTAGCAGAGCTGCCTCCTTGCTGGAAATGAACTTGAGGAAGAAACCTGATGGTCTCAACCTTGGTGGCGGGGTAGAGGTGAAGGGCTGCTCTCGCTGGAGTATTTTAAGGGGGAGTAAATTCTTACACAGACTTCAATTTAACTCTCTTTTATTACTTTTCTTTTTTATCATTTACGTCCATTTCATGAGGTAGTTTGCATGTCCTTGAATGGAATCTCGTTACCATGAAAGCTTTTTTAGCATTGATTTCATAACAGTCTTAATTTAATAGCTCCGTCATTACTGAGAAGCTCTGGGAGTGGGGCCCTGGCTTTCCAGGTCACTGACCTTTTAATTACAAACCTTGTTCTGATGGCCAGGTTATCGACTGGACAGCTCCCAGCTTGTGCCCCCAGGATGAAAACGAAAATAACTATGTTTCCTCCCCCATCTCCAGGAAAAAAAAAAAATTGTAACCTCATGTGTTTCTAAAATTAATTTTCTCCTTCAGCTTTACTTTATAATTAATTCTTTAACGTGTCTTAGTGAGGCCAGAAGTATTTTTATAACGCTGCTCTTTCTAGAGCTTGGGTCCATCAGAGACCTTAGAGGGGGGCGGGGAAGGGAGACGAAGATCTCGCCAGCTCCCACCCCATGCTTGACGGTGGTGGCCCGTTCCTTCACCCTCAGAGACTCCTGTGGCTGAGCTGGCAGGAAAGGCATTGGCTCTGTGAGGGGCTGTCTGGCCCTCCTGATTCTTTGTTAATGACACGTGGATCGTGGCATTGAGATTTAGATTCATTCCTGTATTCACTGGAGTTAATTGTGCCTTCTCTATCCTGGATGCTTCATCTTGTTTATTTTGTTAAAGAATGTTTTATTTTATTTAATTTTTTAAAGTCATCTCTACCCCCAGTGTGGGGCTCGAACCCACAACCCTGAGATTAAGGGTCACACGTTCCACCAACTGAGCTGGCCAGGTGCCCCCGATGTGGACATTTTAAAAAGATGCTCCCCTTCTGGGCAAAGACCAGGGTTGGGTGATTTTTCGTATTGCCTTACCTCTCTGTTGGTCTCAGATGACTGGAAGAAACAAAATAACCTACCTGAGGAGTTCTGCTCGGTCATGAGCTTGAACTGAATACGTGATCTAGGTTCTCTCTCACTGGTGACGAAGAGGGAAAGAAAAGGACAGGACAGTGGCTGGTAAGAAGGGTGACCGCAGGCTCCAGTCTGCCCAAGACTGTCCTGGTTTCAACACTGGAATTCCTGTGTCCCCTAGGCCTGGGCAAGCGGGTCACCCTGGCAGGGCAAGCCTCCCCGCCCCCGGAGTGAGAGCTATCAGGAGAGACAAAATGGGTGTGTTTTTTGGAAGCCGGAGGAAAAAGTTCACCAGCGGTCAGTTCCTCGCTAGTCCAGCCTGCATTCTAGTGGCATTTCCTCAAACACTGCCTGCTGTCGCTCCCCCAGGCCCTGCCCTGCGACGGGTCCCGTGCAGAGAGCCTCTGGGGCTGGGGCCGTGCCCCGCAGGTGAGTGAGGAGCTGCCGGTGGCCGAGCAGACAGGGCTGTGCGCGGCAGCCTCCGGCTCGTTCCTGAGGATGATTGAGCACCTCCATCCATCTGTTGTGAACGGACCGTCTTCCTTCCCTGCCAGCCTTGCATCTGCATATCCGTCACCTGCTGTTCCGGACCGGCCTATTCATCACACTGACTGGTGTTCCCCCATCAATTTTCCTGCTCCCCTTGCTATCCAAACTTGTCTTGAACTCCAGAGATTCTTTTTCAGCATCCAGGATGAGAGCTGCAGCAGCTAGACTGGCCGAATGCCCTGGAGATAGGGATACTATGGCTTCCCCGTTCAGAGGGGAACGGATGGGACTTGTTCCCCCAAGAAGGCTGAGGCGAGTAGGTTCCTGCCATGGGGGGGACCTGCCACGGGGGGGACGGTGGCACGGAGGAGCTCGGGGTGGAGGGGACACAGCTCTTTCGGGTTTACCTACTTGCTTTGAAGTTTGCCCTGGAAATGAAGAATGGTTCCTCTCTTCTCGAGCTTTTGTGCCTTCAACAGTGCGACAAAGAAAAGCAAAGTGACGTTGTCATGTATGGTAGTAGTCTTTGAGAATTTTGTTTTTCTCTTTTACTTTGTGGAAAGGTAAGATACGTATGTGGCTTCAAAAATGCAAACCGTAAGGAAGGATATACGGTGAAAAATTCGTCTTCCTCATTTCTCTTGTTCCCGTCCCTCTTAATTCTCTTTTCCAGAGGATGCTGCTCTTTATTCAGTTTCTTCTGTATCATTCCAAAGATAATCTACCCATATAAAAGCATGTTAATATTTATTACTCCTCCCAGAGAACCACAAACACTTTTTTAATGCAGTGGTAGCGTATTTTACACTTCACCTTTACACTTGACGTTACATTTGGGCATTCATTCCACATCGGCACCTATAGACGGGGTTCCTTGCTCTCAGTGGCTGCATGGTACTCCAGGATGACCGTGGTCCAGAATTTGTTTTGACCAGTCCCAATTTAGTGGGCATTTAGGTTGGTTCCTGTCTTCCGCCGTTTCAAACAGTGCCCCAGTGGATATCCTTGTGTAGACATTGTTGGACCTGTGTTTGGCACGCTGCTGAAGTAAAACTGCTTTGCATATGTGAGTAGGCTAGGGTGTATTTTCTTGCTTAAAATTTCATGAGACTGTGTTCCCCCCAGAAAGAATAGAAAACTGTTTTCTAATGTAAACATGACTGTAGGTGGAAAGAAATTAATAAAAGAAAAAAGGCCGCGTAACACATTATCATTAACACTTAGCACAGATTTGGATTCTGAGGGGACATCCTGGTCATTGGTTACAGGAGAAAACGCTTTCTTCCTAAAAGAATCCTTTTTCAGCCCGTTTTCGGAGAGGATGTGGGCTCCTAAATTTAATTTTTGGCACACAAGAAACATTCAAATAAATGGCAAGCTTCAGAAACATGGTTACAATCTTTCCAAATGAAATATATGGCTTAGTTTTCTTTTGTTGTTACTGGATGTTTTATGGGTCCTCGGCTATTGGTTAGGTGGTCGGCCTTTATTCGGTACCTGTCATGTGTAGAGTATAATTACACCAGGCGCTTCGTGAAAGAATGGTGGGGCACCTGTCTTTTCTGGTGCGAGGGGCTCGCTGGAAGGAGGTGGGGATGGGGGCAGAGTGCGCATCAGCTGTGTCTGCGCGTATCCACGAGAGGTGGCCGTGTCTCAGAAGTCGACACTGTCCGAGCCAGCGAGACTGCGGTATAAAGCTCACTGGACTGTGAGTCCCTCAAGGGCAGAGGCTGTGTCTCACTCTTCCCAGCTTCCTCCACACCCAGCAGAGCCAGCGCCAGTCAGAGGCTAATGAAGGAGGGGCTGAATGAACGAACGCTGGCCAGAAATGGAAGGCGCTCACCAGGGAAAGCTTGCAGAAGGAGCTCGGCTTTTATTTTTTTAAGTTTATTTATTTATTTTGAGAGACACAGAGACAGCATGAGTGAGGAAGGCGCAGAGAGGGAGAGAGAGAATCCCAAACAGGCTCGGAGCCTGGTACAGGGCTCGAACCCCCGAAACCACGAGACCGTGACCCGAGCCGAAACCGAGAGTCAGATGCTTAACCAACTGAGCCACCAAGGCGCCCCATGGAGCTCGGCTTTTCTTGAGTCTACGGTGCGTGGTCATCTCCGGCATACATGTAAGGTAGTTTTGGAATTGCTGTATGCCATCACCAGCTAGAGTACAGGGTTTGGATGCAGTTCTTTTTGCCTTTAGCCTTATAGTATCCACTGAAAATGCTCTTTTCCAAAGTTCCTTAGGTCAGCAGAGCTCCGTCTTAACCTAGACATTGAGGGAGGCAGTAGGCATAGATGGTCAAAGAGTGGGAAGGGCGTTGTTAGGGAGGCTCACGCTGAGGCTTGTGTGCTGTTAGCTGGATTGGCCCGTAGGCTCTGCAGGAAAGAGAATCGGGGTTGGTGAGATGGGCAGTGAGGAAGGAGCCAGCGTCGGGACTCAGTTTTACAAATAATGGCGGATAGCATTACTTGAACCCATTGAAACTCTGTCAGAGCTCTACCAAGAAAGTTTACTCTGGGCTCTGCGTCTGAACCCGAGAGGCCTGGCAATAATAAAACCAGCCATAGAGGAGGCACTGCCAGGTCTGTTGTCAAATGTGGAGGATCTGGACTAGGAAGGTGGCCGTCGAGATGGAAATGAAAATGCCGGCATATTTATATAGACAATTTTATGGTTTACAAAGCTCACATTAGGTTCTTCTCCAGTATAATCTTTGTAGTAGGCGAGTTAATATTTGTTGAATGAACGAATGAATGAATGAATGAATACGTGATTTAATGAATCCTCCATTTTACAGATGAGGGAACTGAGGCTTAGATGAAGCAGTGCAAGAATCTGGCAGAAGTCGAAGTAGGACCCAGTCTTCTGACTAGAGGTCTTTGAACTCTACCACATCCTTTCTGGAAAGGAAGGACCGAGCCACCGAATTGTAGGGAAAAGAGTAAGCCATGCTCAGGAGTGGATTGGCTGTGTGGGGTGAGGGAGGCAGGACTGCAGGTGACTCACAGGGTGGCGTTAGAGTGTTAAGCCGCTTTGTAGAGGTATCACTGACATACAGTAAACCATACATATCGAAATTGTGCAATTTTTAAAATTTTGACACACATATGTACCCGTGAAGCTACCGCTGCAGTCAGGACAGTGAACATACTCATCACCCCCAAATGTTTCCTCCTACCTTCAGCCTCCTGCCTCCAGCCCCCCAGTTCCCACACAAGCACTGATCTGTTTTCTCTTGTAAAGATTAGTTTGCCTTTTCTAGGATTTCATATGAATGGGATTATACGATGTGTGTACTTCTTTTGGTCTGGCTTTTTTCACAGAGCATTTGAGATTTTGAGGTTTGTCTACACTGTTACGTGTATTAGTGGTTCATTCCTTTTTGTTGCTGAATAGTAATTCCATTGTTTGGATAGAATACAACTTGTTCATCTGTTCACTTGTTGATGAATATTTGAGTTTCTTGTTTTTTGCTATTAAAAATAAACCTGCTGTGGGGGCGCCCTGGGTGGCTCAGTTGATTAAGCTGCCTCTTGATTTTGGCTCAGGTCACGATCAAACAGTTTGTGAGATTGAGCCTCGCGTTGGGCTCCGTGCTGACAGCCCAGAGCCTGCTTGGGATTCTTTCTCTCCTCTCTCTCTGCTCCTCCCCCAACTCATGTATGCTCACGCTCTCTCTCAAAACAAATAAATAAAAAAAAAAAAATAAAGCTGCTATGAATATTTGTGTATCAGTCTTTGTAGGGACATATGACTCTCTTTCTCTTGGGCGGTACTGGAGGTGAAATGTCTGGATAGTGTGGTGGGTATATGTTTAACTGGTTAACACGTTTCCGAAGTGTCATTGACAGTGGTTGTGCCATTTTGTGTTCTCCCCAGTCGTGTATGAGTGTGCTGGGTTTGGAGCACGGAAGATAGGAAGATGAAGGTGCCGTATTTGTACTTTCTTTCCAGTAGTAAAACCACATGGCTTTGGAAACATTCCTTTTTTTAAAAAAAAAAATTTAAACATTTATTTATTTTTCAGAGAGAGAGACAGACAGAGTGTGAGCGGGGGAGGGGAAGAGAGAGGGAGGGAGACACAGAATCCGAAGCAGGCTCCAGGCTCTGAGCTGTCGGCCCAGAGCCCGACGTGGAGCTCGAACTCACAAACTGTGAGATCATGACCTGAGCTGAAGTCAGATGCTTAACGGACGAGCCACCCAGGCGACCGCTTTGGAAGCATTCTTAAGAGAGACTAGATAATAGGTCATGTTTGGAATACTTCAGCGTGGGAGGTGATAGTGCATGGACGGCCTGGGTCGAGATGCTAGCTTCACTACTTCCTAGCTGTGTGGCCCCGGATAAAATACTTAACCTCACTGTGCCGTGGTTTCTTTATCTGTAAAACGGGGTTGATGGTAGCATTTACTACAAAAGACTCGGGTAAGAATTAAATGAAAATGACGTGAAAAGTGCTCAGCAGAGTGCCTGACACTGAAATAAGAGCTTCATGGATGATGACAAAGATATAGCAGAGTATATCCTCTTAGAAGGTACATTCTTAAGGGGCTGCGGTCAGTTTGCTGTAACGTTACGTTAAAAAGACAGACTTGTTGGGATCATAAAAATTCACGGAACAGGGGCCTCCAGGAATTTTGAGCAGAGAGGGATTTAATTCAGGCAGTTAGGAACTGGCTCGAGATAGAAAGGGCCGGAGGAGTGGACCCAAGGCCAGGCCTCCAGGAATGACTGGCTTGCCAGGGGAGCTGCTCCGCCCTCTGTTCCAGTGAGGACAGTGGGGGATCAGGAGGCTGCCACCAGAACGGAACGTTTGAGTTCAAGAGCACACCCTCGAAGCCATGACTCAGGGATCAGGAAGTTGCTGTGCCCACCGCTGCCGTGTGTTCTACGTCCTTAAGAACGGTGACAGGACGTTGGGATATGAACTTGGCTTCTACCTCTGTAAAATTGCCCCTTGACCCCCGTGAAGCGAGGGCTAGAGATTGGGCACTGGGACAGGGAAGCTCCGGATTTCCAGTATCTTGCGCGTTGGTTAGCTCACGTTTGCAAATCAAAAGCAGCGGCTACGGACTATGGGTCTTTTACCTCCTCTCAGCTTTTCACGCTGCCTGTCAGCACAGCTAACTCCCAGTCCAGGACTCTAGCTGCCAAGGAGTCTGGGAAGGGTAGCTTTTAGCGTCTTGCTTCTCTGATACAGGAAGGCACTCCAGGAAGAGGTGAGAATGAACGCCCAGTGCCTTCGGAGGAGCCCGTAGAAGAACAAAGATTCACACATAAAACACACTTGCCCCCCAAACAGGGGGTGTAAGCACCTCTTTATCATAAGCCCCTTTCTTACCGAAGGCTTAACTCGGCATTTTCCAAACCTTTTAGGTAAACAGCCCGCAAAACGAGGGAAGCATTCATTTGGCCCCGCAGCACACTAATAAAAACAGTCCGAAGAGAGGTTGTGTTTTCAGTCTAGAAGCAGGTGGCAGTGGCTCCTCTGTAAACCTAAAGTGTTTCATTCAACAAAGAGCCAATTGTATGTATATGCGAGGGAAGGATACTGTTTTAGTCAACTGTTTTTGTTGTTTTTGAGAAGAGCTGGGCCTGTAATTGCTAACAAAAGCAGTGGTGATGTATCTGTAGTTTGTCCAAGAGGTAAATATTGACGTGTTCTGTATCGCCACTGGCTTTCTGAGAGGGTTGTAAGAGTACTTGTCACTCCTTTCTGGCTCACTTCGGGATGGGAGTTGTAATGAGATTTATCTCCTAAGGGTGGGCAAGAGAGTTTTCACCAAAGGGACTATGTGATATGTGGGTTTGTCTGGAAAATGTTGGAAGTAGGGACTTGTGAAACTTAAAGTACGCCATTAGGCAATCTCCACTTCACAATATGTTATGTTGATGGGGCTCTAATGAGAAAGATTCTAAAGTAACTTTGGATAGTATTCGTTCATTTACCAATCCATTGTTAAATTGACATTTTTGAGCCTGTCTTTGAGCCTGTCCTCTGTGTGTGTGTGTGTGTGTGTGTGTGTGTGTGTGTTAGATAGAGTATCTGCATTTGTGAAGCATGAGTTAGTGTGCTTTTATTTTACATTTACTTTCCATTGTAGGCTTGCTGGGTTGGTCAGTGGACAGCTTTATCTTCTTTCCATTTGTGACAGTAAGTGGAGGTCGCTCCTCGTGGTCCTGAGGCAGTGGCATGGTGGGCCACACAGGCCTCCTATTGAAATCAAACATCTTGACTCCTTTTTCCCTTCCAGTTTTCCCCAGGCCTGCGTTTGGTTTCTAAACCATTCTGGTAGGAGCCAGTCTTCTCAGATGTCACCCGTGTCATAAGAAGACTTGTGAATGCTCCAGTCTCTTACTGTTAATTATTCTTTTTAGTTTTAAAGCCCTTTTGAGCAATCTTTCTATAATTGGATTGTCGAGTAGGTTGTAGTAATAGGGTGGTCTTTAAATTTTGTGTAGATTTCCAGTTTGTTAAATGATTGCAAAGGCTTTCATTCATAAAGTTGAAGTTTACCTTATCATGGCATTTCAGGGGAAGAAATCATGACCCTCTGTGATAAATTAAATATCACAACCACACAAATGTCATCTTTTCAATGAAACCTAAAAGTGCAGAGGAACAGGACTCCCGTCCACACCGTTTTTAGCTTCAAGCTGGAGCTATACTCTCAGCCAACAAGAAAACTATTTTACCACTGACGGGGGTGAACCTCTCAAGCTAAAGAACAAAGCCATACCCTCTCCTGCTTTGCGAGTCACAAACAGAATTGTCAATTAAATTATTCTAATTGCAAAATTTGGGGTCTTGGCCGAAAGAACACAGGTTGAGTTTGAAGAAGAGGCTGTTAGAAAAATCGGTTTAACTTACAAACGGAGCTAATTTGTACAGAATGTAATTGAAAGAGAATAAATATGGAGATTCATGATGACCTCTTTTGAGTCCATTTCTGATATTTACTTACATTTTTTTCAGTCAAAGCCTCTCCGTGAAGCGGTCCCGGAAAGAGCAGACTAAGTACTAAAATAGAACAGAAAATAGTGCCGTTGTTTGCAAGGCCTGAATACCTGATTTTGAAAGATTTGTACCGTTTTTATCGTTCATTCATTCATTCATTCATTCATCCAGCCAACAAGCGTTGAGCGTATTTTTTAGAAGGCACGGCGCTGGCCCTAAAACTGAGAATATCAGGGTTAATAAAATGCAGCATTCCGGGTCGTCCGGAAACGTGAAATGCCCAGAATCGTTGCAGTTAAGCCAGGTGCTGTGAGAAGATGATGTTGGGAGGGTGGGAGGTTTGCATCGGGAGGGCCGCTGAAAGCATAGCACAAAGAATGAGTGTCGGCCGAGCCACGGCCAGCTCCGAGACTCCAGCGCAGGCAAGGAGCCTGATGTGACCCAAGAACCCATAGTGGGGTGGAAAGGAGAGTGACAGCTCACCAACTTCCGCCAAGAGAGGCCACTGAGAATGGAAGTACTGTTGGAGTTTCGTACAGAGTTTCAGTCTGTAAACTTTTCATATCGTCAGTGACCAGGTTCATCCCTGTTCACCAGGCATTCCTGGTCTGCGGCCTGCTGAGTGCGCGCAGTGGGGACACGGATGGCCCATGCCATTGGAGAACTTGGTGGTGAGGCAGTAGAAACTGCTGGTGACGCAGTTGCGTCATTCGTAAGTGAGCCTGAAGTGATTGGATACAGACTGTATGATCGCCACTGGCCTCTGTAGTTTGCTTTACATTTAAAAGCACTCTCACATACGTGTACTCACTCAGTCCTCGTGGTAGCTCGAATTGGTTCCTCAAAAAAAGTGCGCTTGAGCACGGAGACTTAGGGCAGCCCCCTAAGGGGGCTGAGGAATCTGAGGAACCGGTCTGTGTCATCAGTGAGTGGTTGAATTTCAGTGTTGTCAGTGCACCCATCCACTCCTGCAGACAAGGGCGCTCTTCTCGAAGAGTCCTGTTCTCAGAAATGAAATCCAGAGTGACCACAGAGGTTATTTCTTTCATGCACGTCTTTTCACATGCAGCGCTCTGACCAGGAATACAAGGCGAACGTAATGTTAGTTTTACGTAGTCGTGGAGATGTACTTGCTGTGTTCCACGAGGGCTCTTGCCCAGAGAGCTGGTTCTTGTGCCGGAGGAGGGGAAGGTTCGGGCTTGAGAGGATGGCTGTGTTAGTAAATGCTGTTGGCTTTGTTGTTCTGTGTGGAGGCTTTTGTCAGGACAACAAAGGGTAAATAGGGTGATCTCTGCTCCAGTGGAGAGGTCGAATGGTTACATTACACAATCTTCTAGAGCATCTTGCAGCAAATACATGGGTTATATTAAAAATTGCAATCATATCATTTTTTATAGTAAATTGCTGACCTTATGCAGTGGAATCAGCTTTATTGAATTTCGCCAAAAATGCGTTTATAATTCTGCCATACACCCATGATATTCATGTCCTTGCTGTCCATGTGGCAATGTCCCTTTTTATGATGTTAAACAAATTAAATCGACTTTCTCCCGAGCTGCTGTGCCTCACCTTTAAGATCCACTCTCAGGAGTTGAACTCCCACGGAGCAGAGCTCACCTCCATCAGCTTGGATGTCATTAACTCCACAGAACACTGGGGTCTAGTGCACTAGGAAAGGAAGCCTTGCCCCAGCGGCACAGATCTGGCTTTGAGATTATTTCAAGGTGGTTCTGGGGCCGTTAACGTATATTGCGTATACAAGTGAACGCTAACAAGGCCTTACCATAATTACTCTGTTTGTCTTGAGGAAGTGGTAGGCATTTGTTTAAAAGCATTTCATGGTGAACCAAGAGTACACAAGGACAGTCAGTTCTCAGCTTATTTGTGATGAATATTCATCGCAAAAGATTAATCTTTTAAAAAAATATTTATTATTTTTGAGAGAGCGAGTGGGGAGGGGCAGGGAGGGGGGGGTGGTGGAATCTGCTGCCTGATGCGGGGCCCAACCCCGTGAACCGTGAGATCACGACCTGAGCCCAAACCTAGAGTCGGATGCTTAACTGACTGAGCCACCCAGGCACTCACAAAGGTTTAATCTTAGACCAGTTCTTTAATTCTCTGGAGCTCTGCCCCCTTTCCAACTAGTGATGGGTCAGGGATGCAAACTTGTTTTCATGTCAGTCTAACAAAAGCACAACCAGGAAGTTGTAATGCATATTTAAGTGAAACAAACATTTTTAAATTATCTGCTTCTTAGAATCATTGCTCTGAGTTCCTCCCTTATGTATCTGTTATGTATGTGTCTATATGTGTGTTTGTATGAATTGCTAGTCCCCGGTTTTGTACACAGAGGCAGTATGATACAGTGGAAAAATTCGTCTAATCATTCGCTGATTTATTAAGTGTCCGTTTCCTTTATGGCCAACATTTGTGCTAAGCACCAAAAGTATGAAGATAAGATTTAATATTAGTGGTCCAGTGAGGTTCCATGATCTGCAAACAGGTGTCGTATGGGTGATAACCCATTACGGGTGCTATAACAGCTGTATGTGTAGGGGCCCAGAGGAGGGGGTGATAAGTTTTGTAGTGGGAGGAAGATTGGAGTGGAGGTTTAGAAAAGGCCTCAGTATAGGGGAGATCACCCTTACAGGGGTCCCCAAGAGAATTAGTGGTCTCTAGAGTTTGGGGAGCAGTGCTGACTTTAATCCATGCAGGGATGGGATGGGATGGGAACGTTGTCTCTGAGACCAGGAGTGACCTGGAAATTCAGGAAACAGGCTGGGAAGTTGGAGAGGTAGGGGTCAGACCTTATTTGTGTTAACTCAAGGGTTTGAGTGGGGAAGCTATGAAGAATTTTATGGAGAATAATATACCCTGTTTGTGTTTCAGAAAGCTCTCTCTGGGTAGGGTAGGTAGTTGGGAGTTCGCTGCAGTAATTCAGGTGAGAAATGATGGATGGGCAGGGGCACTTATTGTGGGGCAGGGGAGGATGGATTAGGGAGGGTGCGGGGGTAGAATCCGTGGGGCTGGTGGCTGAATGATGCCAGGAGTGAAGCGGATGGAGGCGTCTGTGCTCACTGTCCAGGAGTTTGGTCTGGATGATGGAGGAGAACGGAGAGCGTGGAGAGAGTTCCAGGCCGGGAGTCAGACGACAGGGGCCGGGAGGCAAGAGAAGGCCTAAAGGAAGTCCCAGAGACCCCTGTGGTGTGGTTAGTGCCCACACCCTCGGCTGCACCGCGGTGTGTCACTGTCGGGCACCAGCTGTGCGCGGTGGGTGTCCCGGCCTTCGTGTCGCTTCCGCGGGGTGACTGTCAGGCTTGCCGTCTGTGTGGGGAGACGTTGGTAAGTGGTTTCACTGAAATTTGAAGCTCTCTGAAGAAAGAGGAGATGGCATTTGTGAAGCAAGTGGTATTTTATCTGGAAACGGCTTCTCCGTGAGAAGCCTGTCCCTGCTCCTGGTGAAGCCTGCCTCTCCTGCCAAAAGGGGGATTGCACTGAATCGGACCATGATAGTGAAAGGCTGCCACTCGAAAACTCACCTTCCAGAAAGCTCCTCTCTCCCCCGCCATCCTTACTCGCTCTTCCCTGAGTTTGTCCATCTGTGTGTGAATGTATTTCCACTGATGTTCTCGTGACGGCCAGTAGGCTCTGCTGATGTGGCCTCCGTGTATGGCCTGATGGTTACAGCGACCTGACCCTGAGTGTACCTTGGTTTTCTGGTGGCTGATGGCCTTCTTGGTACCTTACCCCTTATGAATCGATGAGTCAGAGGAATAAAAAGTGTGTGGAGCTAAGGCAGGAAGGCTGAGGCAGCAGCTCCAGCAGGAGTGAGGTGAAAGAGACCCCGTTGTGCTTGGTAGCATGACCAAGACTCCCTGGGAGGTCCCAGAGCTCAGTGACCCCTGGTCCCCTGGAGGAGGGATGGAGGGGGAAGAGCCTTTCACTTCCTCGGGCTCCTCCCCTGGTGCTGGTCCAGCTCCACCCCAGGGACCGGACGCACAGCTTCAGACCGCCCGCCCCGTAGCTCTGCCTGGCCCGTGCCTGGGACAGATATCTTTGTTTTGGTGGTGGATTATGATCTGCAGTTTTAAAAAACATACAGGTTGCACACCTCTGAGAAAAAAGTATACGTGAAAGTAAGTTTCTTCCCTGTAGGCATCTTGCTCAGTTGGCTTTTGTCCAGCCTTTCCATGGAAAACAGCCTCCTTGTTCGATTTGAGGCTGCTTTAAAGCTGGACATCTCTGGGGACACCGGGGTGGCTCAGTCGGTTAAGCGTCCGACTTCAGCTCAGGTCATGATCTCATGGTTTGTGAGTTCGAGCCCCGCATCAGGCTCCGTGCTGACAGCTCGGAGCCTGGAGCCTGCTTCAGATTCTGTGTCTCCCCCTCTCTCTGCCCCTCCCCTGCTCATGCTCTGTGTCTCTCTGTCTCTCAATAATGAATAAACGTTAAAAACAACAACAACAACAACGTAGAGTGAACCTGAGTTTTCTTCCTTAACTAAATTTGCTCATATTTATCCTTTAACTTAAAAATTAAATTGATGTGGGGCACCTGGATGGCTCAGTCGGTTGAGCGTCTGACTTCGGCTCAGGTCATGATCTCACGGTTTATGAGTTCGAGCCCTGTGTTGGGCTCTGTGCTGCCAGCTCAGAGCCTGGAGCCTGCTTCGGATTGTGTCTCCCTCTCTCTCTGCCCCTCCCCCGTTCATGCTCTGTCTCTGTCTTTCAAAAATAAATAAATGTTAAAAAAAAAAAAAAAAGCTGGACATCTCTGGAATTTACCCCTCCGGTCCCCTCATTAAAATCACCCACAGGATTGCTCTCTGCCCCCGCTTTCCCCTGTCATCCCGTCTGGTCTCTCACTGACCATTTCTGTCTGGTCACTTTGTAGTCCACTTTGGTGGCTTTTGCCTCTTCCTTCTGCCTTTTTTTTTTTTTTAATTAAGCTTTTTAAACATTGTATTAAAAATTGTTTTGTTTTTTTGTTTTTTAACATTTTTTTAATGTTTATTTTTTGAGAGAGAGAGAGACACACACACAGACAGGGGTGAGTGGGGGAGGGACTGAGAGAGAGGGAGACACAGAATCCGAAGCAGGCTCCAGGCTCCCGGCTCCAAGCTGTCAGCACAGAGCCCAATGAGGGGCTTGAACCCATGAACCGTGAGATGATGACCTGAGCCCAAGTTGGACGCTTAACTGACTGAGACACCCAGGCGCCCCTAAAAAATTGTCAATCAATGATTTGGGCGTTTGGTATTGCCACCCATCCATCTGTGGTAACTTTTTAAGACATTGGCCTAAGCAGCCTTTCTCCTTCCCCCTTCCCTATGTACATGGTGGGGAGAGGGGGGCGGATGGGGGAAATTATGGAGAAAAACATGTTAAAAATGACTTCCAGTGTAAAACGAGAGGGAAAAATCAATGTTTAAGGAAACCCAAAAAAAGCACCTCTCATTATAGTAATTAAACGGCAGCATTTAACCTATCAGAATGTTCTGCATGTGTGCGAGACAAGCCGAGGAGCTGTGGGTTTGAAATTATAGCTCTAATCCTCAGGGAAGAGAATAGTTAAATAATTTGTTTTTGAGGTGCCAGAGCGGAGCTGGGAGGTTGTGTGTGTGTGTGTGTGTGTGTGTGTGTGTGTGTGTGTGTGTTTCTGTGCGCGTGCGCCCGCATGCGCGTGCGTGCATGTGTGTGCCCCCGTGAGGGCGAGGGGCCATGATGCCCGTGTTTACCAAGAATACCCTGGAGGTCGGTATTTATCAGCACCTGTGTGCTGTCAAGAAGAACACAAGCTGCCATTGCCTGTTCGTTAGGTTTCCAGAAGAGTCCGGGCCTCACCTGTGGCCGGGCGTTGCATCAGAACACTAGGACTTGCTTCATCCTGGCCCCCTGGGACACACCGGAGTGGATTTGAGAGGAGACAGGATGAGACAGAGAAAGAGAGACATGGGAATTAGGGAAGGAAGCATGCGGAATGATTTTGAAGAATGTGCGGGGCACAGACGCCCCGGACAAAGCATTCCGACTCACGGGGCCGGCGCTCCCAAACCAGGCTGGGCACAGAGGGCCGGGTGGAAGGGAGAGGGCCAGCCTTGTCCACACAGCCGTCCTCTGCCGGCGTCCACTGCGGCTGGCCGGGTTCCTCCTGTGCCATGATGCGGTGTTGGGCTTGACGCGAGTGGCGGGGATTAGCTGTTGTGTCCAGTCTGCCCCATTAGAGGCGTGACCTTTTCTCTCTGCACCCCTGGCTGGAGTTGGTGATACTGTTAATGCTCCCGGGCCTCTGGAAGCCACTCCCTTTCTCCCTAGACATTCCCAGAGCTTGGCAGCTGCAATCTGAATGCCGCAGGAGAGGCCGACACGTGGCAAAGGGGCGCCGTGTGCATCTGTCCCTGTGCCCCTCAGTAGGGGATGAGCTCTTCAGCGACCTGGGGTGGGGGTGCTGGTACCGCGTGTTCCTTTTAGGCTCACAGTCCCGTCGGTCTCTATGAGAGCATGAAGGGTTTCTATTAGACTAATAAGGAGCCCTGGGGACGCTGGTTACAGTGTGATAATGGTCCCCTTGGAGGGCCCGAGGCAGTCTGTGTGCGCTGACCTCATCCTGGAGGAGTACTGATGAAACCCCCGCCGCCCCGCCGCCTGATGTGGGGGGCAGGGGGACAAGGCTGCCGCGTGCTTCTTCTCCCGCTTCATTAGTATCAGGCTTGCTTGGCTTTGGGGCATTTCATCAGAACTTCTTCAGTTTTGCTTAGGAACTCTGAAGAGCCGATGACTCTACTGGAAAATTTTCTGTAATAATAACTTAGTACAGCAGCGCCCTTCACAAATACCAGCTAGTTCATCCTCGGAGCTCCCAGGGGTCAGTGGAGGGGGTGATGGGGCAGGGGTGTTTTGTTTATTTCCATTTTATAGGCTGAGAGACTGAGGCACCTGGAAGAGTCTGACTTGGGTCAGAGTCGGTGGGGGGGAGGGCAGAGAGGCTACAGATCTGAGAGCTGAGATTAGAGCTCTCTGCCTTTCGGCTTCTGTTGGAACTGTTGGGTCCCACTCGGGAGGTGTTTAGAAAATCACCTGGTTCTGGCTTCTCCCACCCTTCCTTCCCCCTGCTCCCCACCTGACGATATGTCTTAGACCTGAGTTCATGTTCATAAATACAGATCTCTGTCATCAGGTGTAATTTCTGCCTGGTATTGTGCTGAGAGTCTCTGTACCGTAATTTATTTTAACCGGTCCGCTTGATGGACATCTAGATTATTTCTGTTTTTCACCATTATAGCAACCCTTCTTTAATGTCCTTGAGAAATAGGTATTTTCTTACTTTTGTGATTACCTTTTTGGGGTAAAAACCTTAGAGTCGGACCTCTGCGTCAAGGAAGTGGGCTTGTTGTCGTGTTCGTGTGCCTCGCCAGCCCGCGCTTTGATGGCCGGTGCCGGCTCCCGCGTCAGTGCTCTCGGGCCTGAGTGTGGGTCCATGTGGGCAGGTGCGTCGTCCCCACCGCGTCTTCACAGAACCTGCTGTCCAGACACACACACACCTCAACAGCGTAGCAATATTCACCTGCTTCTCTTTTATGAGTTTCGTTTTCTTGTATGGCATTTGATTTGCTGTTAGTAGAACAGCAGGGGATATAACTTTGTTTTTTCCTAGTGACCAGCTCGATCATTCCGTTTCTCAGCACCGTTTCTCAGTTTATTTCTTTTCCCGCTCACGTCACACGTCGCCCTCATCTTATGAAATTCTGAAATACACTGATGTGTGTCAAGGACGTTCTGTTCTTGTTCTCTGATATCCATATGGGCTCTTGTGTCTTTGTTGTAGATTTGTTACATTTAAAAAAATCTGTTTAGTGTAAGTTGTGCTCTTCTTTTGTTCTTTTGAAGAGTATTCCTGGCTTTTCTGGCCCTGTGTACTTCTAAGCTCATGTCAGAATCACTGTATCACATTTCTTTCTCTCCTCCTTGATCCCACCCCTGCCTTCCCCATGGCCAATCAAAAATAAAATCCTTTTGGAATTTTGATTATAATTACATTCAACGTAGAAATTGCTTTGGAGAGAATTGGCATCTTTGCAATACACAGTTTTCCCACTCACGAGTGTGGCATATCTTTCAAGTAAAACCCATTCCTTCCTGATGAAGTTTTACATAGTTCTTGCATTTACACTTAGAGGGCCTTTATTTTCATTATATTTTCTAATTGATCTTTGCTGATATTTAGGATAGCTATGGATTTTTATGTTTTAAAAATTATTTTACTGTATGCTTTTTAATAGTCCTAATGGTCCTTACTCGTCTTCTTAGGTTTTCTCAGTAGCATTTTGTGTGAAAATCACATTTTCCCTTCCCAGTCTTATATGACTTTGTGATTATTTTGGCTGGGCCTCCCAGAACAGGGCTAATTAAATACATGTGCTCAAGGAGGTAAAATGCTTCTCTTCAAAGCGTTAATTTACAAGTGAAGGGCGTAGGAATATGAAAGAGATAATAATGGTCCCTAGGCTTTACACCTATGTCAGCCGATATGGATTCTTTGGCCTAAATTGTTTGACATGCTCATAACAACCTTGTATTAGGGGAGAAAGTCAACGTTATTTCCATTTTCTTCAGGAAGAAAAGCCGAAAGACACTGGACATGATTTCCAAAGTCATTTGGCCAGTAGATCAATGACTAGACCCCAGAATTGTCGCTCCCCGTGTGGAACAGAGCCACCGCCTTGAGAGGGATGCACAGGGGCTGGTTAATAATCGGAGCTGCTGCAACTTGCCAGCACCTCCACAGCCCTTCCTACAGTGTAAAGTCTGGGGAGAAAAGGGCAAGTGTTCGACTTAAAGACTATGTAAGACATGAATACTGTAGGACGTCAAAGGTGACTGTTTGTTCTACGGAAGCCGAGATCTCCCCTGTCTCAAGGATGTGTGCGCTGATGGCAGCTTCTCTGTCATCGGGCTGCTGCTCCCCTCCCTCTGTTTCAGGGAGGGGAGGATGGCAGTGGATGGAACACAGGATCGTTTCATTAGCATGGGGCTGGGTGGCTGCAGGGCGGGACACTTGGGTTGCCATTGGCACCAGATGATAAGATTCTAACTCTGCTTTCAGCTGTCTCTTCCCTGCACAGAAACTGGGTAGTTTTCATTTCTTGTAGGATCAGATCCTGTCTGCGTATACTCACTCTCCAAGCGGCTTTTTTTTTTTTTTTTTTGCCTTGCTATCTTTTTATTTTGAGCAATTTCAGAACTACAGAAAAATCAAATGGTGCACTGAACACCCAGGTACCTTTTATCCAAGTCTCTCAATTTTTGCCACATTTGCTTTGTCTCTCTCTTTCTCTGTCTCTCCCTCTCTTTCTATGCACACAATTCTTTTTTCTGACCATTTTAAAAGTAAGTTGCAGATACCATGACACTTCAACCCCAGTTACATCAACACATATGTCCTAAAATAGAGCGTTCTGTCATATAACCACGCCACATTGTCACATCTAATGAATTAATGCTAATTCCATAAAATTGTTTCACGTGTAGTCCGTGCTTAAATTTTCCCAGTCCCCAAACTTCTGTGTCTCGTAATCAGGGCTCACACAGGGCATTTCTCATGCTGTGTCTCTTTGTCAAGAACTGTCCTCTTGCCTTTTCTTGTTTTACTTGTCATTGACTGTTTTGAGGAGGTCAGTCAGGTCAGTTTTATAGAATATCATACATACTGGATTTGTCTGTCTGATTGTTTCCCCTTGGTAAGATTGAAATTAAACATTTTTGGCAAGGATAGTTGATAAGCAATATCATGTCCTTATTATTATTATCACATCAGAAGGTGAGAAATGTCAGATTCCTCCTTATTGTGATGTTAAGTCGATTGCTTGGTTAATGAAGTAACCAACCGATTTCTGTTCTGTAAAGGTACATCTTCTCGTTTGTAATGAATAAGTCGTCTGAGAAGTACTTCTGTGAGAGCAAGCCATCTTATTACTCAACAACCTTTTATTCAGTGGTTTTAGCATCCATTGGAGATCCTTGCTCGAATCAACTGTTTCTTTGGGATTTAAGAAATAGTGATTTTATGGGCCGCCCGGGTGGCTCAGTTGGTTAAGCATCTGACTTCGGCTCAGCTCACGATCTCATGGTTCTGGAGTTTGAGTCCCACATCAGGCTATGTGCTGACAGCCTGGAGCCTGCTTCCGATTCTGTGTCTCCCTCTCTCTGCCCCTCCCCTGCTCACACTCTGTCTCTTTCTCTCTTAAAAATAAACATTAAAAAAATATGATTTTATTACCTTATATACATTTATTGCTAGTTTTTTTCTGTAAGGAAGAACTTTCTCACCTTCCCTCTTCAGTCTCTCTCTTGCTCTCACTTTCTATTGAGTATCACTTTATACTCTTTAGTTCTGAGTATTATAGTCCATTATTACCATATTTCATTTTAATGTTCATGTACATGTTCCAAGTTAGGTCAGTGGATGGTTAGCTCCTGGGTCCCTTTTTGGCATCATTGTCTCAGGTGCACTTTTTACTGTCTGTGCCCCAAGACATTTCCCTGAAGTTTCTTTTTCTTTAAAGATTTTTTTTTTTTTTTTTTTTGAGTAACCTTCACATCCAATGTGGGGCTTGAACTCACGACCCTGAGATCAAGAGTAGCATGCTCTACCGACTGAGCCAGCCAGGTCTCCCCTAAAGTTTCTTTTAGTAGGAATGTTACTTAGAATATAGGATCTGAACACTGTTTACACACACATGTGCACACACACACACATGGGTTTTTATCTATATTTATTCACATGATACATATACATATACACACAATTCAAACTGAACATGAACAGGATTTTCCTGACATCTCTTATTTTGCATTTATTTCTCTTTTTTCTTCCAGTGAAAAACTAGATTCTTAGGAAGTTTGACAGGATTATCATTTATTGTATCTCATAACATAAAAATGGTTTCTAAGTTACAGACTAGTATCATCATCAACATTTCTGTTACTGAAGAGTTTAAGAAAGTTTGAGCTATCTTTGCAGGTTTTTTGTTCTTAGATTCGTTTAGCAGTTCTTAAAGTTTTAGGTCTGTAGAGCTCTGAGGGCTTCCCAAAATTCTTTCCAGAACTCAGATCAAAATGATTTTCATAGCTGGTAGTAAGATGTTTTTTCCCTCTTCCACTGTGTTGGCACCTGCGGCAACAGTGTGGAAGCAATGGCAGGTAAACCTGCTGGCCTCTCACTGTACTTTTTACTGCTGTGCACTTGTTTTTTTTTAAAAAAAGGCTGTTTCATTGAAGATTGTCCTTGATGAAAGAGTAAAAATGATTAATCTTACTAAATTTTGCCACTTGAGTATGTGTCTTTGTTTTTATTATTTTTAAAACTATGTTTTTTACTGTTTATTTATGAGCGAGAGACAGAGTATGAGCGGGGGAGGGTCAGAGAGAGAGGGAGACACAGAATCTGAAGCAGGCTCCAGGCTCCCAGTTGTCAGCACAGAGCCCGACGTGGGGCTTGAACTCGTGAACTGTGAGATCGTGACCTGAGCCAAAGTCAGGTGCTTAACCAACTGAGCCATCCAGGCACCCCCTGAGTGTGCATCTTTGTAATAGTCTGTGTGACGAAAATAGGAAATAGACGTAAAGTACTTCTGCTGCGTTCTGAAGCAGAACAGTTGCTGGAGAAGTTCTTGTGTGATCATTGGAGTTAGGAGCTGAACTAGCTGCTTTTTTCTTGGATGTCGTTTTTACTTGACGGAATGACAGAGAAGCTGTGACTAAAGTTAGACTTTCGTACTTGGAAGACATTTTCTCAGAAACAAAGCAAACTTGTTGTTTCATGGAAAAGATACCGATAGTATTTGTTGTCAACAATAAAATTTGAACTTTCAAATGAAATTAAAATTTTGGAAAAACATGTATCCACTGCCATGAGCTAGGCGGTTTTCTCATAGTTAAAGAATTCTGAGGCGATCGTGGTGATGTTAGTGAGTGTGCTTCTTTGATAGTGTATAAAAAGTATGTCAGCATTTGGAAGCTCTGTATATCTTAGTGAACCGGTATTTCCTAAATGATCAATGCCTGATTTTGTAAAAGTACACGAGTAAAATGTCCATTCCAAGTGCAAGATAGACCCATGGATTTTAATGGAAGAGGATATGAAAGTTTATTGATATGATTTCAGATACCACATTGCAACTAATCCTTAAGAAACTGTCACTTGTTGAGTTTTGGTGTAGTATCACAGCAGAATATCCACAATTAAAGCTGTTAAAAGACTCCTCTCTTTTTTGCATTATATATTTGTGCTAGGCTATATTTTCTTAATTTGCCCTAGCCAAACCAACATATCACACCAGATGGAATGCAGAAGCAGATAGGAGAATCCAGTTGTCTTCTATTGAGCCAGCCATAAAAGAGATTTGCAGAAAAACTTAAATTGTGTTCAGTGAAATCTTGGTTAAATTGTGCAGCTTTTCTCACTAATTATTTTTTGTTTTGGAAACTAGTTACATATTTTTGTATTTTTAATTTTTTTTTATTAAGTTTTAAAAAAATGTTTATTTACTTTGAAGGAGAAAGAGCATGAGCAGGGGAGGGGCAGAGGGAGAGGGAGACAGGAATCTGAAGTGGGCTCCAGGATCTGAGCTGTCAGCACAGAGCCCGATGTGGGGCTCGAACTCATGAGCATGAGATCATGACCTGAGCCAAAGTCGGACACTTAACCGACTGAGCCACCCAGGTGCCCCGAAACTAGTTATATTTTTAATTAAAATATTATTCGTATTAACTTGTAATAAGTTTATTACTATTATTTTAAATCAATCATTATTTTAAAATTCTCAGTTTTGATTTTTTAATTGAAGAAAAATTGACACACAACATACAATATTGTATTAGTTTCAGGTGTTTGACACAGTGACTTGATATTTGTGTACATTATGAAATGGTCACCATAAATCCAGTTACCGTTTGTCACCATACAAAGTTGTGACAGTATTATTGACCATTTTCCTTATGCTGTACATTATATTCCTGTGTCTTATAACTAGAAGGTTGTATATCTTATTTAAAAAAATTTTTTTAATGTTTTTATTTATTTTTGAGACAGAGACAGACAGAGCATGAGCAGGGGAGGGGCAGAGAGAGAGAGGGAGACACAGAATCTGAAGCAGGCTCCAGGCTCTGAGCTGTCAGCACAGAGCCCGACACGGGACTCAAACTCAGACTGTGAGATCATGACCTGAGCTGAAGTTGGACGCCCAACTGACTGAGCCACCCAGGCGCCCCTGTACATCTTTTTTTTTTTTTTTTAAGTTTATTTATTTTGAGAGAGAGAGAGAGAGCGAGAGAGCACTGAAGGGGCAGAAGGAGGGAGAGGGAGAGAGAGAATCCCAAGAAGGCTCTGCACCCTCAGCACAGAGCCTGACGTGGGGCTCCAACTCACCAACCATGAGTTCATGGCCTGTGCTGAAATGAAGAGTCGGATGCTTAACTGACTGACTCACCCAGGTGCCCCTAGAGGATTGGACATCATAATCCCCTTCACATGTTTTGTTCACCTTCCCATACACCTCTCCTCTGGCAACCAACAGTTCTCTTCTCTATGAGTCTGCTTCTGCTTTATTTGTTAGATTCCACATATAAGTGAAATCATATATTTGTCTTTGACTTACTTTCACTTACCATAACGCCCTTTAGCTCGATCCATGTTGTTGTAAATGGCAAGATTTCATTTATCCATGAAGATCCAAATGGATCTTCTTTATCCATTCATCTATTAGTAGACATTTAGCGTGCTTCAGAGCTTGGCTATTATAAATAATACTGTGATGAACATAGGAGTGTTTATGTCTTTTTGAATTAGTATTTTCATTTTATTTGGATAAACATCTAGAAGTGGAATTGTTAGGTTGTATGATAGTTTTATTTTTAATTTTTTGAGGAGTCTCCATACTATTCTCCATAGTGGTTGTACCGATTGACATTCCCAATGACAGTGCAGGAGGGTTCCATTTTCTCTATATCTTTGCCAACACTTGTTATTTCTTGTCTTTTTGATAAGAGCCCTTCTGACAGCTGTGAGATGATACTTCATTGTGGTTTTGACTTGCGTTTCCCTGATGATGAGTGATATGGAGCATCTTTTCATGTGCCTGTGGACCAACTATATGTCTTATTTGAAAAGATGTCTGTTTAGGTCCTTTGCCCACTTTTTCATTGGATTATTTGGGGTTTTTTTTGGTGTTGAGTTGTATGAGTTCTTTATATGTTTTACTTATTTATTTTTTTTAAAACCTCAGATGATTAAAAAAATTTTTTTAATGTTTATTTGTTTTTGAGAGAGAGACAGAAAGAGAGAGACAGAGACAGAGTACAACCAGGAGGAGGGCAGAGAGAGAGGGCTCCAGGCTCTGAGCTCTTAGCCCAGAGCCTGATGCGGAGCTTGAACTCATTAACTGCGAGAGATCATGGCCTGAGCCAAAGTCAGACGCTTAACTGACTGAGCCACCCAGGTGCCCCAGTTCTTTATATGTTTTAGATGTTAACCTCTTTTTAGATGTATCATTGGTATATATCGGTAAATATATTCTGCCATTCAGTAGGTTATATTTTCGTTTCCTTGATGGTTTCCCTCACTATGTAAAATCTTTCTAGTTTGATATAAGTGCCATTTGTTTATTTTTGTTTTTGTTGTCCTTCTCTGAGGAGACAGATCCAGAAAAATATCACTAAGACTGATGTCAAACTGCCTGTTTTCTTCTGGGAGCTTTAAGGTTTCAGGTCTTGATTTAAGTCTTTATAATCTATTTTGAATTTTTTTTTTTTTATATTGTGTAAGAAAGTGGTCCAGTTTCATCTTTTTGCATGTAGCTGTACAGTTTTCTCATTACCATTTATTGAAGAGACTATCTTTTCTTGATTGTGTATTCTTGCCTCCTTTGTCATAGAGTAATTGGCCATATGTGGTGGGTTTATGTCTGGGCTCTTATTTCTGTTCCATTGATCTATGTCTGTTTTTGTGCCAGTACCATACTGTTTTGATTACCATAACTTTGTAGTATGGTTTGAAATCTGGGAGCATGATATATCCTCCAGCTTTGTTGTTTCTCAGGATCACTTTAGCTCTTCAGAGATCTTTTGTGGTTCCATACAAATCTTAGGATTATTTGTTCTAGTTTTATAAAAAATACCATTGATATTTTGATAGGGATTGCACTGAATCTGTAGGTTGCCTTGGACAGTATGGACATTTTAACCAATATTCTTCCATTCCATGAACATGATATATCTTTCTATTTATTTGCTTGTCTTCAGTTTCTTTCATCAGTGACATAGTTTTCAGAATATAGGTCTTTCATCTTCTTGGTTTAATTTATTCTGATAGTTTCTGGGCAGAGGCTTTAGGGTGTTCTATATATAGTAGCATGTCATCTGCAAATAGTGACAGTTCTTTCTTACCAATTTGGATATTGCCTATTTCTTTTCCTCGCCTAATTGCTATGGCTAGGACTTCTAATTCTGTATTGAATAAAAGCGGCAAGAGTGGCCATCCTGGTCTTGTTCTTGATCTTAGAGAAAAAACTTATAACTTTTCATTATCTGGTATGACATTAGTTGTGGGTGTTTGTAATGTATGGCTTTTATTATGTTGCGATACATTTCTTCTATACCTACTTGGTTGAGAGTTTTTATCATAAATGTATGTTGAATTTGTCTTTTTTTTTTTTTTTTTTTTTTTTTTGCATTTCTTGAGTTGGCGATCTGATTTTTATCGTTTTCTTAATGTGGTGTGTTATGTTGATTGATTTGTGGATATTGAACCATCCCTGCATCCCTGGATTAAACTCCACATGATCATGGTGTATGGTCCTTTTAACATATTGTTGAATTCAGTTTTGCAGATTTTTATAGCTGTGTTCTTCAGGGATATTGGCTTGTGTGGGGTTTTTTGTTTTTGTTTTGTTTTTGTAGTGTCTTTGTTTGGCTTAGGTATCAGGGTAATGGTGGTCTCATAGATGAACATGGAAGAATCTCTTCCGCTTAAGTTTTTTGGACCAGTTTGAGAATGATTAAGTATTAACTCTTAAAATGTTCAGTAGAATTTACCTGTGAAGGCATCTGGTCATGGACTTTTGTTTGTTGGGAGTTTTTTGATTATTGATTCACTTTTATTGCTAGTAATCAGCTGTTTTAATTTCTATTTCTTCCTAATTCAGTCTTGGAAGATTGTATATTTCTAGGAAATATTTCTTCTAGGTTGTCCAGTTTGTTGATGTGTAATTATTTGTAGTAGTCTTTTTTATCTTTCTTATTTCTGTGGTAGCGGTAACTTCTCTTTCATTTCTGATTTTATTTATTTGGGCTCTCTCTCTTTTTTTCTTGGTAAGTCTTGCTAAAGGTTTATCACTTTGATCCTTTTTTTTTCCCCTAAATTTTATTTGATGTTTATTTTTGAAGGAGAGAGAGACGGAGCATGAGGGAGGAGGGGCAGAGAGAGAGGAAGACACAGAATCTGAAGCAGGCTCCAGGCTCTGAGCTGTCAGCACAGAGCCCGAAGCAGGGTTCAAACCCATAAACCACGAGATCATAACCTGAGCTGAAATCAGAGGCTCAACCAACTGAGCCACACAGGCGCCCCTACTTTGATCTTTTCAAAGAACGAGCTCTTAGTTTCATTAATCTTTTTCTTTTCTTAAGTTCCTGTTGCATTCATTTCTGCTCTGCTCTTTATTTTTTTCTTCCATTGACTAACTTTGGGTTTCATTTATTCTTTTTTGAAGTTCCTCTAGGCCTAAGGTTAGATTATTTATTTGAGATTTGTCTTGTTTCTTAAGGTAGACCTGTATTGCTATAAACTCCCCTATTAGAACTGCTTTTGCTGCATCCCAGAGATTTTGGAACATCGTGATTTCATTATCATTTTGTCTCAAGGTAATTTATCATTTCTTCTTTGATGTCTTCATTGACCCATTCGTTGTTTAATAGCATCTGGTTTAGTCTGTACATGTTTGTATTTTTTTTTCCAGTTTTCTTCTTGTAATTGATTTCTAGTTTCATAGCATTGTGGCCAGAAAAGATGCTTGCCATGATTTCAGTCTTCTTAAATTTATTGAGCCTTATTCTGTGGCCTAACATGTGATCTGTCCTGGAGAGTGTTGCGTGTGCACTTGAGAAGAATGTGTGTTCTGCAGTTTTGGACAGAATGTTCTATATGTATCTCTCTTAAGTCCCATCTGGTCCAATGTATTTTTTTAATGTTTATTTATTTATTTTTGAGAGAGAGAACGTGCAAGCAGGGGAGGGGCAGAGAGAGGGAGGTAGAGGACCCAAAGCAGGCTCCGGGCTCCACGCTCCAGGCTCTAGGCTCTAGGCTCTGAGCTGTTAGTGCAGAGCCTGACATGGGGCTTGAACTCATGAACCATGAGAGCGTGACCTGAGCCAAAGTCAGTCGCTTAACCAACTGAATCACCCAGGGGCATGTATTTTTTTTTTTTTAATGTTTATTTATTTTTCAGAGAGAGACAGAGTATGAGCTGGGGAGGGGCAGACAGAGAGGGGGAGACACAGAATCTGAGGCAAGCTCCAGGCTCTGAGCCGTCATCACAGAGCCTGACGCGGGCTCAAACTCACGAACTGCGAGATCATGATCTGAGCCGATGGTGGACGCTTAACTGACTGAGCCACACAGGCACCCTCCATGGTCTAATGTATAGTTTAAAATTAATAAGGATTTCCTTATTAATTTTCTGTCTGGATGATCTAGCCACTGACATAAGTGGGGTGTTAACCCCATACTATTACTGTGTTACTGTCAATTTCTCCCTTTGCATCTGTTAATATTTGTTTTATATATTTAGGGACTTTAATTTTGATTTCTAATATGAAAAGTGTCAATACACGTGATCTTTACTAAAGTTGTTTGAGATCCTCAACAGTTTCTAAGAGTGTGAAGAGGTCTAGAGACCAAAATGTTTGAGAACCACCGCCCGTGAATTTGCAGTCTGCATCCTTAACTTACCATAGTCTTACATCAGTGAGGGTCTTTGCTGCTTCCCAATGTGCTAGCTCCTTAGAACACTTCGCTTCCGTTTACCCTCTTCCTGCCTTTTGTAATATCGTGGGATTTTTCGCAGTTTAGTACTACGCAGATTTCAAACCATACAAGACATTATTGTTTATACAGCAAATATTTACGTTTGTTCTTTCTTTGGCTCCTCATTCTTTCCTGCAGTTCTGCACTTCTGTCTAGGACCATTTTCCTTCTGTCTGAAGAATTCCTTGAGGTTTTCATTTAGTGTAGGTCTGGTGATGAGTCCTCTGATTTCGTCTCTCCAAAAATGACTCCATTTCTCTTCATTTTTTAAAAGGCTTTTTAAAATTTTGGAATGATTCTTTTAATACTTAATAATACTTTTAAATAAATTGCAGTAGCAGTACAAAGAATTCCCGTCTACCTTTCACCCAGATTCCTCAAATGTTGACATTTACTTCACCATGTACACTCTTTCTCCCCACTTCCTCTTGCCCTCCCTCCCTCTCTTTCTCCCTCTCTCAACCTCTCTCTCCCTTCACACACACACACACACACACACACACACCCCAAAATCAGGAAAATAATTTGATAAAATACTATTATGTGATCAGTGCACCTCATTCAAATATAGTCAGTTGTCCTAATAATGTCCTTTGGAGCAAAAAAGAAGTTTTTTTCCTGGTCCACCATCTAATCCATGATCATGACTTGCTTACGATTGCTGTTACCTCGCTAGCCTCCTCTGACTTGGAACAGGGTTCCTCAGGCTTTGCCTTTTGTGACCTTGACATTTTTGTAGGATATAGGACAGTTTTGCACCCTGTACCTCAGTTTGGATTTTCTGATGTTTCCTTATAACTGGATTTCGTTCCTGCACTTTGAGTAAGAGTCGCATGGAAGAGATACCGTGTCGCTCTCAGTGCGTCATCAGAGGAGGCATATGACATTGGTTTGCTCCACTGTTGGTGGTTTCACTTTGGTCTCTTGGTTGAGGCGGTACCTCCCAGGTTTCTCCACTGTAAAGTTAGTATTTTTTTCTCCTTTGTAATTAGTATCTTTTGAGGAGATGCTTTGAGATTATATAAATATCCTAGTTTTCATTAACTTTCATCCACTCTTTTTACCATCCATGAACAATTCTTAATTCGTTATTGTGGGGATTGTTGAATCCTCCTATCAGTTGCTCTGATCAATTATGAGGATTGCTGAATGATGATTTTCTAATCCTTTCTTTTGAAATACGTTCTTGCTGGTCCCGAATTCTAGATTGGCAGTTATTTGCTTTCAGCACTCGGAAGATGTTCATTCTTTTCTGGCTTCCACTTACGTCTTCTTATTGCTGCTTTGAAGGTAAGACGTCTTTTTCTTCTCTGGTTGCTTTTAAGATTTTTCTCTTTTTGTTTCGAAAGCTGTTTTACTGTGATTTGCCTCAGGTGGTTTTCTTTAGAGTCATCCTGCTGGAGTTTTATAGAGCCTTTGAATATGTGGCTCGATTGCCTTTTGTTAGCTTTATGAAATTATTGACCATTCTATCTTTGACTACGTTTTTCTGCTTTGTTCTTGTTCAGTTTTTTTCTTGGACTCCAATTATAATTTTGTTAGAGCGTTGTTTTCATCGTTCCCCTTGTCTTTTAGCATTTCCTCTTCTTTCTTTTTACTGACTTATCTTCTAGTTAAGTAATCCTCTCTTCTGCTATGTCCAATTTGCTGTTAAACTATCTGTTGGGTTCTTAATTTCAATGAGTGTGTTTTCCAGTTACAGTTTCCATTTGATTCTTTTGGACCTACTCTGGTTGGTCTCTTTGTGTACCAGTGTCACATTATCTTAGAATATGTCTTATTATCTATCAGGGTTAATCTTCCCTCATCGTCTTTTCAGTTATTCAGAATTTTCTTGGCTGTTCTTACTACATTCTGTATAATTTTCTTTCTTTTAATCTTTATTGAGAAAGAGAGAGAGAGAGAGAGAGAAACATGCATGTGAGCAGGGGAGGGGCAGAGAGAGAGGGATAGAGAGAATCCCAAGCAGATTCTGCACCATCAGCATAGAGCCCAATGCGGGGCTTGATCCCACAAACTGAAAGATCATGACCTGAGCTGAAATAAAGAGTTGGATGTTTAACCAACTGAGCCACCCAGGCATTCCTGTGTATAATTTTCAAAATTAGCTTGCCTGGTTAGAAAAGACTGTTGATTTTTTTTCAAAAAAATTAAAAAAAAATTTTTTTTAATGTTATTCACTTCTGAAAGAAAGACAGAGCACGAGTGGGGGAGGGGCAGAGAGAGAGGGAGACACAGAATCTGAAGCAGGCTCCAGGCTCTGACCAATCAGCACAGAGCCCGACGCGGGGCTTGAACTCACGAACTGTGAGATCATGACCTGAGCCGAAGTCAGATCCTTAACCAACTGAGCCACCCAGGCACCCCTTTTCCAAAATTTTTTAAACATTTATTTATTTTTGAGAAACAGAGGGGACAGAGCGTGAGTGGGGAGGGGCAGAGAGAGAGGGAGACACAGAATCCGAAGGAGGCTCCAGGCTCTGAGCTATCAGCACAGAGCCCAACACAGGGCTCGGACTCATGGACCAGACCATGAGATCATGACCTGAGCTGAAGTCAGATGCTTAACAGACTGAGCCAGCCAGGCACTCTAAGACTGTTGATGTTTTAAATATTGGAATCACATTAAATTTATAAGTTAATTTAGGACAGATTAAATCTTTATAATACTGATACTTCCTGTGTAAGAATAAGGTAATCCTTTCCAAGTATTCAAGTTTTCTTTAGTGTCCCTCAGTATCTTTATATAGATCTTGCCCATTTACTTCTAAATTTGTGTTCTAATGTTTTCTTTTGTTGCTGCTGAGAGTGGTATCTGTTCTTCATTATACCTTCCTTTATGTTTTTAAATTTAAAGGTGATTTCCACCTTTGACCCTTGATCCTTGAACAATGTGGGGGTTAGGGGTACCACCCACCCCCCACCGTCCCTGCAATTGAAAATCTGTGTGTAACTTTTGACTCTCCAAGAACTTTACTAATAGCCTACTGTTGATTAGAATCCTTACTGATGACATAAATAATTGATTAATACATATTTTGTATGTTATATGTATTATATACTGTATTCTTAAAGTAGAGAAAAAAATGCCATCAAGACAATCATAAGGAAGAGAAATACATTTACAGTGCTGGATCGAAAACTGTGTGTAAGTGGACCCACGCAGTTCAGACCCTTGTTCAGAGTCAGCTGTACTGATTTTGGCTGTAAACATGTAACTGTTTATATTGTTTATAAAAGGATTGTTTTTTCTTCTCTTAGTTAATTCATATTGGTTTTCCTGGTATATCAGTTTTCCAGGTACTATTGGGAAATAATATTTTTACCTGTTCTTTTACAGTGTTTCTGTCTCTTCTTTTCTTGTCCAGTGGCATCAGTGAATACATATTTGTGTTCTGTGTTTTGTTTTCCAAGAACTCCTGTTGGATGTTAGAAGTCTTGGGTTGACTCTCAAATATTTTTAAAAACTTTTTCTTTCCTGTTCCCCTCCCCCCCTCTTTTTTTTTTTTTTTTTTTTTTTTGGTTTTCCTGTCCACTTTATGGGCAGTTCCTTCCCAATGTTTTATCTTCTAATAATCTTATCTTCCAGTATTTCTCTAGAAAATTTTTTTTCTTGCTCAGATATTTAATTTATAATAAATGGTGAGTTTTCTTTTTCTCTGAGTGTTCTTTTTTCTGGCATTCTGTTCTTGTTTCTTAGATGCATCATCTCTTTATTTTCCCTGAGAATATTATTATTATTTTCTCCTGCTGCCTAAATAATTTGTTTCCTCTACGTTGTTTTTTTATTCTGTTTTCAGGGCTCTGATTTTCATTTTTGAGATTTTCTTTAAATGTCTGATGATCCTTTGCTGTCTATTATTTAAGACAGAGGCTGAAAAGAAACTAATTGGAAGGTTCCCTGGGCATGAATCCTTTTTATCATGTGATGTATAATGAGTTAAAATCACAATCAGAGCTATGTGTTCAAGCTGCCATTCCAGTTGGAAGTCTTCCTTTACAAGGGATTTCAAGAGCAATTTTGACCCTACAGAATTTTGACTGTATACATAGCTAAAGTCTCTGGCCAAGTTGTGATTTCATTTTATGTTCAACATATTAACAGTAATTGCTTCTGGATGGTAGGCACATAAGTGATTTTTCTCGTCTGGCTCCTTTCAGCTTTTCTCTGTTAAAACAGTTGTTCTCAGTTTTGGAATATTACTTTGACAATCAGAAAAATATCAAAAGGAGTGAGTTTTCTTCATGCTCCTTCCCTTAACCACCATCAGTCTGTAGGTTATTTGAAAAAAATTGAAGCAGAACATGTGAATTTCATTAATTGAGTGCAATCAGGTGGCTAGATGCTGGACACAAGTTAGAGATTTTACTCAGTTGTTTCCTTAGATCAAGAATTTTCTGAAATTAAGGGCTGAAAGACCCAAGTTGTTAAACTGCTCACTAGATTCCACGAGGACAAGAATATCTTCCTTGTTCACTGATTTGTCTTCAGCTCCAGCACAAAGTCTGATTTTGTAGGCTCTCTGTAATATATGTTGATGAATAAATAAATTCATAGAACGCCAGTGCACCAAAACATGGTTTTGGAATAATCAGATACTCCTGTGGGAAAAAAAAATCAGCTTTGACTCTTACTTCACAACATACATAAATAGTAAAGATAAATCTGTGAAGTTTCTAGGAAAACACAGAAGAATGTCTTCATAATCTTTGGGTAAGCAAAGATTTGTTAATCAGGCCACAATACCTACTACCATAAAAAGAAAAAAAAACCTACATCAAAATTTAAAGCTTCTACTCATGAAATCATAACAGTAAGAGAGCAGCAAAAGGACAAAGAATATACAGGAAAAAGGTATTCATGATATATGTATCTGACAGAGGTCGTGTATCTAAAATATGTGTAAAGAACTCCTACAAATTGGGGCGCCTAGGTGGTTCAGTTGGTTAAGCAACCAACTCTTGATTTTGGCTCATGTCAATCTCATGGTTGTGAGACTGAGCCGCAGAGCCGGGCTCTGTGCTGGCCATAGAGCCTGCTTAAGATTCTCTCTCTGGGGGCGCCTCAGTGGCTGTCTGTTAAGCGTCCGACTTTGGCCCAGGTCGTGATCTCACAGTTCGTGAGTTCAAGCCCTGCATCAACTCCGTGCTGACAGCTCAGAGCCTGGAGCCTGCTTTGGATGCTGTGTCTTGCTCCCTCTCTGCCCCTCTCCCACTCATGCTCTGTCTCTCTGTCTCTCAAAAATAAATAAATGTTTAAACAAAAAAAGATTCTCTCCCCCTCTCTTCGTCACATTCTCTCTCTCTCAAAAAAAAAAAAAAAAAAAAGACTCCTACATATCAACAAGAAAAAAATCAAATAACCTAACTTTAAAAAGTGTTCAGAAGATTTGAGCAGGCATTTTATTAAAGAGCATTTCCAAACGGTTGACGAGCATATATAAAAAGGTGTCTGACATCATTACTTATTGGGGTAATAGAATTCAAAACCATAGCAAGTCACTATTATACACCCACCAGAATGGCTAAAATTAAGAAAAGTGAAAATACTAAGTGTCAACACGAATGTGAAGCAACTGTAACCCTCATACATTGCTGGTGGGAGTACAGTCACTTTGAAAAAACTGTCACTTTCTACTGAAGTTAAATGTATGCTTGTTCTATGATCTAGCAATTCTGTTCCTCGCTATAGATCCAAAGGAAATGAGTGTATATATCCATGAAAAGACATACACATGAATGTATGTAGCAGTTTTATTTCTATTTATCTATCTATCTATCTGTCTATTAAATGCTTATTTTTGAGAGACACAGAGCATGTGTATGCACGAGCAAGTGGGGGAGGGGCAGAAAGAGGAGGGACAGGGGATTTGAAGTGGGCTTTGCGCCGATGCTGACAGCAGCGAGCCAGACGTGGGGCTCGAGATCATGACCTGAGTTGAAGTTGGACACTCAACCGACTGAGCCACCCAGGCACCCCTATTTCTATTTAAAATGGCCAGAACCTGGGGGGAAATGGCCATCAGCAGAATGATGGGTAATTTGTGGTATAGACATGTAATAGAATATTACACAGAAAGGAAAAAGGATAAATTACTACTTTGTGCAGCTCCACGGATGAATCTTCAAGTATTTTGTCAAAGAAGTCAGATGTAAAAGAATACATAACAGGGGCGCCTGGGTGGCTCAGTCGGTTAAGTGCCCCACTCTTGATTTCAGCTCAGGTCATGATCCCACAGTTCATGAGTTCAAGCCCCGCATTGGGCTCCATGCTGAAAGTACGGAGCCTGCTTGGGATTCTCTCTCTCTCTCTGTCCCTCCCCCACTTGCTCTCTCTCTCTCTCTCTTAAAAATAAATAAACTTAAAAAAGAAGTTTTGGTGAACTCCATACCTTTTTTTACAAAAAATACGTCACATTCATAGGATGTTTCAGGACAGGTAAGACTAATACTAAGGATCAGGGGAGTATGTAGGTGGGAAGGGCTGCCTTACAATGTACTGGTAAATGTTCTGGATCTCATTCTGAGTGGTCGTTACCCAGTATGTACATATGTACAAATTCTTCAAGCTGTGCACATAAGATTAACTGGTATATTATTTCTCAATTTAAAAAAAAATGGCTCATTCTTATTAGGCTAGGGAAAAATAAGATTTAGAACTTTTAAGCCACATTCAGAGGGAAGAAAAGATGATCAGGTCAGCAAAGGTCAGGAAAGGAAAAACAAAAGCTATAAATAAACTAGAGGCAGTGAAAACAATAAATATTCGTGAGATTAAAACAGTCCCCTATTAACAGATCCCAGAATCACTACAACCTGAGGAAAAAACCAAGGTCAGTTATATGCTGTTTATAGGAGACATACCTGAAATGAAACAACATAGGAAAGTTGAAAACAAGGGACAGGCCAGATACGGCAAACAAACGCAGACCGGAAGGATTGGCAGTGTTCACATTCTGCCAGATTAGAAATTCCAGGTTAGAAGATATTAAAAAGAATGGTCAGTTTATAACATTACAAAGTTCACTGCACCCAGAAGGCATAATAGTCGTGAAAGTGTATGTGCTTGAAAATATTTTATAAAACTATATAAAGCAAAAGCTATTAGAAATAACAAGAAGAATTTAAAATGACGTAGTTGAAGATATTAACACACTTCAGAATTTAACATACCGGCAGCCACAAAATAAATAAGAATGTGAAATAATTGGATAGCAATGAATAAACTTACGTAAAATGTAAATATGGAGGATTTTGTACTCATCAAACAGGGGGGAATTCAATTTTTCAGTACCTATGGTGCATTTATAAAAAGTGATGTGAATTCACCTCAAAGAAAAATCTCAAAGTCCAAGAGATGGAAATCATATAGCACCCCCTTCTCTGAGCAGAAGAAAATAAAGGTAAAATTTACAGTGAGAAAACCTACAAGGAAATTTGGCCACTTGGAAAATTTAAAACATTCTTCTACAGAATTGCTTTCGTCTGTTGTGTTTGGATTTTCCTGGTGTTCTTCTTTTAGCTTCTTGAGATGAGTACTGGATTTATTTTCTTTCTTAATTTTTATATTTTGGAATTAGAAAAAAACCCCAGAGATGGCAGAAACTGCTTCAAAATAGATTCCTGAAATGAGGAAGTATTGAAACACAGAGTAGGATTTTTTTTTAAGTCTTATTTATTTATTTATTTTCGAGGGAGACAGAGATAGTGTGAGTGGGGGAGGAGCAGAGAGAGAGAGGGGGAGAGAGAATCCCAAGCAGGCTCTGCACTGTCAGCGCAGAGCCTGATGAGGGGCTCAAACCCACGAAACCATGAGGTCATGACCTGAGCCGAAACCAAGAGCCACCCAGGCCCCAGATTTTTTTTAAGACTCTGGGTACATAGCAGTAGTTTTCTAAATAATCTTACCAATCCCTTCACCAGGGTCTGAGAATAACTATCTTAACATACTAAACGTGTCTGGTCTCTAAAACAACAACAAAACAGGAACAAGACCACTTTCTCAGATTATTTTTATTTGTATTTATTTGATTAATAACATAGTTGAACTTTTAAAATGTGTTTATTTCTTCTCAGAAATGTTTATTCAGTCCTTTATTTTCTGCTGGGATATTAGTGCTTATTGATTTTTAAATGCCCTTTATATATTAAGAATATTAATTCTTTGTCATGTTTGCAAACATTTTCCCCATTGTTCCTTGCCTTTTTTGTTTTTTAATATATAAAAGTGATTATTTTCACATAATAAAATTTATCAATCTTATAATTTCTCCATTATTTTATGAAAGAGATGCCTTCCCCATAAGTATTAAATAATAATAACTATAGTAACAACAACAGCAACAGCTAACATTTATTGAGGGGTGATTATGTGTCAGTTGGCACAGTGCCTTTATTTAATCACAGGAACCCTGTGAAGTGGGTATTTTTTAAAATTATTTTCTTTTATTTGAGAAAGAAACTAATGAGAGAGGTTCAGAAGTTTATCCACAGGGGCACCTGGGTGGCTCAGTTGGTTAAGCATCCAACTTCAACTCAGGCCATGATCTCATGGTTTGTGAGTTCAAGCCCCACATTGGGCTCTGTGCTGTTAGTGCAGAACCCGCTTCAGATCTTCTGTCTCCCATTCTCTCTGCCCTTCCCCCTGTGCTCGTTCTCGCTCGCTCTCTCTCTCTCTCTCTCTCTCAAAAATAAACATTAAAAAACCCATAATTTAAAAAAGTTTATCTACAAACACCGAACCAGCAATGAGTTAAATATTCACACCCATTTTATTTTAGTATATGTGGTTTATGTGTTTATATTTAACTCTTTAATTCTGAAATTAATGAAGTGAGGTGAAATGATGCTCTTCAAACATCACTTTTCCCAAAACTGTTCTTCAAATAGTTTTTCCTCATTTGTTTGTTTTTCTTCCTTTATTATATATTAAATTTCAGTATTCAGAAGGTCTCTTTCAGAGATATCTGTTGTATTTACTGACCTATATACTCTTACACAAGTGCCACAGTGTTCTGATTTCTGTATCTTTATCATCAATATTCACATGTACACAAACAAAATTCACTCCATTGTTTTTCTCTTTCAAAAACATTCTGAGTTAGAGTTCTGGCTTTCAGTCATAACCAAGTAGCTTGTATCAGAATAACATTCCCACTAGTAACAAATACAAATTCTGGATAAAATATTTGAAAATGTTGTTTAAAGGGACAAGAAAGCAACCAAATGCAACCAGAAATTGGAGTGGATTTGATTCTTGAGAGAAGGAACAACTTTGGATGAGAACAGGCTATGTATGACTTTTCCCTTGAGGGACTCCCAGGCCATCAGGTTCTAGCAGATACAAGTTAAGCAGAAATTGGCAGAAACCACCATGTTGGTTGGAGGAATTAGGGGATAGATTTCAAAGAGGCCAGAGTGGCCAGAACTTGAAATGAAACTTACAGGAAGAAAAGAACTTTGGAGGGCGTAGCCCCAGCCTGAATATATGCACCCCTGAAATTCTGGGCTAGCTTGTGAACTGCCCATGCACTGGGCAGGTGTCACAGGTTCCAGCTGATTTCAGCAGCTCCTACTGTAGGAAAGGCAGGATTTAGAGTTTGAGTCTTATCAGACTAGAAAGTCTTGGTATATAAACACCTTAGGCTTTCCTTTGAAGCCCCAGAAGCAACACCCCTTAGGAGGAAACAGGAAATGTCTACAACTGTGACATTTTCCTTAGGATGAAGGTTTAAGCACACACAAAAAATACATAAAACATAAAATGGCCTGCCCCAAATTAAGGTGATCTGCCAATAATTTGACTGCCTACTGGGACCAAACTGAGTTCTTCAGAAGGAGACCGCAGGATCCAGAGCCTCTATAGCCTATCATCCAAAATGTCCAGTATAAAATAAAAACTTTCTAGACATGTGAAGATGAGCAAACAGGAACCTGTGACCCTTACTTGAAATGAAAATCAGAGAAATAGACTCACAGACAAAAAAAAACCTGTAGCCATTAAAATGTTTAAAAATATATATGAAAAATATGGTGAAAGGATGAAGAAGTGGAAGTTATAATACAGATACAGAAGCTGTAAAAAAAAGAACCAAGTGGAAATCTTAGAACTGCAAAGGATAAAACCTGTCACTGAAATTTCACTGTTTGAAATTAACAGCCAATTGAACACAAGAGAAGAAAGGGTCAGTGATCTTGAAGACAGGTCAGTAGAAATCAGCCAAACTAAATTACAAAGAGGAAAAAAAAGGTTGAAAAAATAGGATGAGGGCTTCACTGATCAAGTTGCCTAATATATGAGTAATTACAGTCCCCAAATCTCAGAAGAATGAGGTAGAAAAAATATTTGAAGAACTGTTGGCTGAAAAACTTCCAATTTTGATTAAAACACGCACATATGGAGCAACCAGGAAGCATGGCCAACTTCAAGCAGGATAAATACAGAGAAAATTCCATCTATTATATCAGAGCACAGCTGCTGAATACTAAAGATAAAGAAAAGGGAACAGTGCTCAGGATGATGGCTGAGTTATAGTCAGAAGCCATGTAGCCCAGTAGGCAGTGGAATAACATCTTCAAAACACTGAAGGAAAAGACTGTCAACCTAGAATTCTATACACAGTAAAAATATCCATCAGATGTGAAAGGAGAAATAATGATATTTCTAGGTAAAAGCTGAGAGAAATCGTTGCCAGCAGACATGCATCGTAATAAATAGCAAAGGAAGATCTTCATACTGAAGAGAAAATAATGCCAGGTGGAAATTTGTATCCTCAGAAGGGATAAAGAGCATGGGGAAGGTGAAATATGTGGGCGAATATAAAATGCTATTTTTACTTTTATTCTTAAAATTTGTAAAAGTTGTCTAAAGCAATAATAAGATATATTTGGGTTTATAACAGACATGTATATGTATGATGAGCATTAGACCAACAGCACAAAATGTGCAAGGTGGTGTAAATGAAATTGATTTTTTAAAAAAATTTTAAATGTTTATTTTTGAGAGAGAGAGAGAAACAGAGTGTAAGTGGGGGAGGGGCAGAGAGAGAGGGAGACACAGAATCTGAATGAAGCAGGCTCCAGTCTCTGAGCTGTCAGCACGGAGCCTGATGTGGGATTCGGACTCATGAACTGCAAGATCATGACCTGAGCCAAAGTCGGACGCTTTACTGACTGAGCCACTCAGGTGCCCCTGAAATTGATTCTTAATAAAATGTGTTAATACATACAATATGGTACATATAATAATATGTATCATATTAAAGTTCTTAATGTGTAAAGCGGTAGAACATTAATTTAGAGTAGACTCTGATGAGTTAAGAATGCATACTGAAATCCCGAGAGGAGCCAGTTTAAAAAAAAAAAATTAAAAAAAAGTATACTTAAAATACCTAGCAGAGGAGACAGAATGAACTCCCAAACATTTCTTATTATTCTTACTTGTGCATTCTTATGTGCTTAGTAAGCTAACCTTTTAGAACTTCTGAGAAAATTTAA
Organism: Panthera tigris; assembly: GCF_018350195.1. Taxonomy (NCBI): domain Eukaryota; kingdom Metazoa; phylum Chordata; class Mammalia; order Carnivora; family Felidae; genus Panthera; species Panthera tigris. The sequence continues at coordinate 7,573,139 of NC_056667.1, forward strand.
AATAATTGGGATTTTTATTAGATCAAATCTTTCAAATTAATTTGAAAAGTCCATTCCATTTACTTCAATATTTGTGTTGCTTTTGCAAGGTTTTCTTTATACAGGTCTAACATATTTTAAGATTACTTATTGTAATTTTATATTTCTTGTGGCTACTGAGAAAGGAATTTATTTTTAAATTACTTATTGCTGGTGCATAAGAATGCTATTGAATTTTTAAAAAATACATATTATAGGGGCGCCTGGGTGGCTCAGTCGGTTAAGCATCCGACTTCGGCTCAGGTCATGATCTCGTGGTTTGTGAGTTTGAGCCCCGCGCCGGGCAGCTCAGAACCTGGAGCCTGCTTCGGATTCTGTGTCTCTCCATCTCTCAGCCCCTCCCCTGCTCATGCTCTGTGTCTCTCTGTCTCTCAATAATAAATAAACGTTAAAAAAAAACCATAAATCTAGCCATCTCATTAAACTTTTTTATTGAATTGATTTTTCTAGATATATAATCATATTATCTACAATTGATTATTTTGTGACCTTCTTTCCAGTTCTTAAACATCTTAATATTATGTCCTGCCTTATTGCATGGGATGGAATTTCGAAAATAATGTTACATGCAGTGGTAATGAGCGTTATGATAAACAACTTTATTTTAAAGAGAGAAAAAAGAGATTGTCCCCAAGTGTTACAGACGTATCCTTCAGTTATTAATAATCTGCAGTCCACTAAATACCAGTATGCTGTATTCACTTTTATTCACACACTGAACAGACATTCAGTGAATGCCCACTACGAGTTGATCCATATGTTAGGCCTTGGGGATACAGTGTGAATAAGATAGACAGTAAAAGTTCAATAATACAAGACAAAAGGAAGGTTACAAAGCGATCTATGTTCGGCTACCAGAGGAATATTGTCCAGATGGCAGTTGCTATAGACCGGTGTCCGGCTGGGTGGCTAGAGAAAGCTCTGGTGGTGGGAGAGAGAACCCAGAACAACAGACAGTATCGGAGTAGGACTGGGAGAAGTCCACAGTGGGTGGGCCATTGGGGCAGAAGACTGAAGAGCACCGGTCCTGTCAGGGGCTGGGGAGCAAACCAGTTTGCCTTAGCACAAGGTGAATATACAGTGAAGTTTTACATTCACCTGTGGGGCTCCTTGGAGGCTCTAAAGAGATGTTTCAGGGACAAAGAGGAATCAAAAGGTGGGACTCTGGGTTTGCTCCATGCCCCAACTGGCTCTCCCCAAACCTGAGCAGCATTACTTTGACCTGTTTTGCATACTGAATTTCCATTTATTTATTCCTTCTACACAGTTTTGTTGAACACCTACCAGTGCCAATAGAACCTTCCTGCTGTTCTAGGAACTGGGAATATAGCAGTGAATAGAATAGCCCCCAGGCTCTGCCTTCGTGGAGCTTACATTCCAATGGTGGGGAGGAAAGGAGACCATTAGGGGAATAAATGTATAACCGTAATATAAGTGGAGTGAGAGCAATAGAGAGTTCTTGGAAGGTTGCAATTTTAAATGGAATGGTCCGGAAAAGGCTCCACTAAGGTGACATTTAAGCAAAACCTTGAAAAAAATGAGGAAGCAAGCCATGCAAGTTTCTGGAGACAAAGAGTTCCAGGAAAAGGGAACCATTTGTACCAAAGCCTGAAGAGGGAGCGTGTCTAGCAAATTCTAGGAACAGAAAGGAGGCCAGAGTGCAGGCAAGGTGGGTCATAGAGCTTGATATCTTGAACAGATATTTGGTGAATGCCTGCTACGAGTTGATCCATATGTTAGGCCTTGGGGATACAATGTGAGTAAGATAGACAGTAAAAGTTCAATAATACAAGACAAAAGGAAGGTTACAAAGCGATCTATGTTCGGCTACCAGAGGAATATTGTCCAGATGGCAGTTGCTATAGACCGGTGTTCGGCTGGGTGGCTAGAGAAAGTTCTGGTGGTGGGAGAGAGAACCCATAGAGGTCACAGCCTTGACAGGAGGCGAGGTTGTATAGAGCAGTGTTGATCCACATGAAGACTTTGGTTTTACTTTTAATAAAATGGGAGACCATCATAGGGTTTAAGTAGAGGATTTACATAATCTCCCTTAAGCTTTTACAGGATCACCCTGGCTGCTGCATTAAGAATAGACTGTTGGGGGCACCTGGGTGGCTCGGTCGGCTGAGCGTCCTACTCTTAATTTCGGCTCAGGTCATGTTCTCATGGTTCGTGAGTTCGAGCCCTGCATCAGGCTCTGCGCTGGCAGTGTAGAGCCTGCTTGGGATTCTCTCTCTCTCTCTGTCTCTCTGTCTCTGTCACTCTCTCTTCTCCTCCTCTCTCTCTCCCCCTTTTCTCTCTGCCCCTTTTCTCTCTGCCCCTCCCCTGCTCATGCTCTCTCTCTCTCTCTCTCTCTCTCTCGACATACATAAAACTTAAAAAAAAAAGAGAGAGACTGTTGGAAAGCAATAATGGGAACTGGGAGAGCAGTCAGGTGATAAGTCCCCAGTCACATCCCTGGCTATTATGTGACAAATCAGAATATCCTGACTTGTTGGATCTGAAGTCTGAAAGAGAAGCAGAAGGTAAGGATGACTCCAGGGGTTTTGACCTTGTGACTAAAAGGATAGAATCACCATTAATCTTGATGGGGCCAGATTAGGAGCCCGGTGTTAGACACGGTAGGTTTGAGGGCTCTGTTAGGCATACAGGTGGAAACACCAGGTGGGCAGATGGGTTAATGTGACTCGAGCTCAGAGGGGCGGTCTGAGCTACAGAGATCAGTTGAACGATGTTAACTTCTTGATTTTGATAATTGTACTGTGGTTATGTCTGAGCGTGGACTCCCCACCCCAGAATCAGGAAATGAATACTGAAGTACTTAGGGAGAAGGGGCAACCTGTCTGTAACTCAGTCTCAAACAGTTCAGGGAAAAAATAATTATATAGATAGACTGGTAGAGAATAATAAAGCAAGTTTAGCATTTGAAGAATCCGGGCGAAAGATATGTGAGAATTCTTCGTACCATTCTTGCACTTCTTCTGTAAGTCTGAAATCATTTCACAATGGAACACTTTTTTAAAAGCGAAGGAAAATACAGACATTCCAGATAAACAAAACTGAGGCAATTCATTGCCGGCACACCTGTGCTGAATGGAACACTAATGGAGTTTTCAGGCAGAAAGAAAATGATCCTTAACTGAAGACACAGAGGACACAGAAATGCAGGCAGGCAAGGGAGGGGACAAATAGAAATAGATATTGGCTGCATAAAATAAGTGTCTTTCTTGTGGGATTTAAAACGCATGTATGATTGGGATGTACGACAGTAACACAGGCAGAAGGATGGATGAACGTGTTGGAATTGTTGGCAAAATGGTAACATTTCTCAATTATATGAAACAATAGTAAGTCAAGAGCGTGTTGTGGTACCTAGCGCATCGGTTCTCAAGACATTTCGGGCCTAGCACCCCTTTCACGCTTAAGAACGGAGGACCCCCCCATTAGGCAAACATTACAGTGATCATCGTTGCGGACACACAGTCCACTGATGGATGCTGAAATTAGAGGTGAAAGTTTGAGAGTCTCTCCTCCAAGCTATTTAGTAACTACAAAAGGAAAGTTAGTAACACTACAGTGAAGAAATCTATCAAAAACCACCTTGACTACAAGCCAGTGGAGGGGAAAGCTGAATTAAAAAGTTGGCAAGAAGAGAAAAGAGGGCATTAAACAGATCAAAAGGAAAACAAATTGTGAGATGAAAGAGATAAACCCCCAAATTTCAGTGTTCACGTTAAATGTAAATAGACTACTCCATTAAAAGCAAAGTTTGTCAAGATTAGATTAAAAAACAAAACAAAACAAAACCTAAACCCCATCCAGGGCTGCTTACATCAAACATACCTCTAATAAAAAGGCACACAGGATTAAGAGTAAAATGATGGAAAAAGGGACTGTGCAAACACTAACCAAAAGAAACCAAGTACTAATACCAGGCAAGATAGACTTAAAAGTGGAGTGAGAAATAAGGAAATTTCAGAATGATCAGTCACATTTCTAAGTATGTATAACCAAATAACATAGCTTCACTGTACAGGAAACAAAATGGGCAGACCTGAAGGGAGAACTGGACAAATCTGCTCTTACCATGGAAAGTTCCAGAACGTCTTTCTTAGGAACTTACAGAACAGACAGAAATCAAGTTTCTAACAACACAGTGAACAAACTTACCACACACACACTGTGTACCTGCACATATGTGTATATGACACTGTACCCAATAAAGACACGAAATATGCAAAAATTTCAGCCTCACTAGTCATCAGGGAAATGCAAATTAAAGTCCAAATGACGTAATCACTTCCCACCCACCAGAATGGCTAAAGTGGAAAAAAACTGAGTCTGGTGTTGGATGCAGAACAACTAGAATTCTGCACTCCTGGTGTGAGTGTGAATTGGCCTGACTACTTTGGAAACTTGACGGTGTCTGTTCATCTGAAATACGCACACCCCATATAATCCAGCAGTTTGCCGCCAAAGCGTATGTGTAAAAATGTGATTAGCACCACTCTGGAACAGACGGATAAATCGTGCTTCATTCTTGTCCCGCGTGAGAGTACTATACAGCAGTCAAAGTGAATGAACCGTGGCTATGAGCACCAGCAGAGGCACCTTGCAGAAGCATAATGTTGAGCAAAAGAAGCCCATTGTGAAAGAATGCTTTCTATATTATTCCACTTATGTAAAGTTCAAAAATAAGCAGATTTCACCCGTGGTGCGAGAAGTTAAGTGGTGACTGGGAAGGATGCGTGAGGGCTGCTCCTGGAGGCTGTTGTATTACCTTTTTTTTTTTTTTTTTTTTTTTAACCTGGATGGTAGCTACATGGATTTTTTCACTGTGTGAAAATACATCAAGCTGTAAGCTTAAAATGTGCTTGCTTTTCTGTACGTATATTGAATGCCAACACAAGTTTACTTAAGACTACAATGAGGCCATTCTTCTACCTTTCAGGATGACAAAGAAAAAGCTTGATAGCATCATGCAGGCAGAGTTGTGGGAAACACATGTAGACTGGTGGGAAGTAAGTGGAAACCACCTCTAAAGGAGAGTTAGGCAGTGTTGATCAAAATCAAAACTACTTGCAGGGACAACTTGCACATGTTTGAATGGCACATGCAAGGACTTGTTTGGGGGCTTGTAATCTATGTTCAATAGGGGACAAGTTAAATAAGTTACGGTACGTCCATGAAATAGAATGCCTTGTAGCCACTAAATAGAATGAGGAAGCACTACAGATACTAATAAGGAATACTCTCTAAGATGTCTTAGTTAAAAATAGCAACTTGTAGAATAGTAAAGACTATTCCATATATACCATGCTATTATTTGTACAATATGGATATATATATGTATGTACATATATATGCACACACACATACACTAATATATAAAAAGTGTATTATATGGGTATAGAAAAGCACTTTCATATGTTCATAGACTATGTCTAGGAGGCATCTAAGAACCTAGTAGCAGTGGTTGTCTCTGGAAGATCTAACTGGATGGCCAGGTGGCAGGAGTGGGAGGGGGACAGCCTTTCACTGCATACCCTTTGGTATCTTGGGAATACAGAATTTAACTATGGGAATATATCTGTCAAGTGTTAATTTTTAAAACAATTGAATACCTTTCCCTTAGAAAGGTGTTTTGCAGGATACCGTTGTGTTGCCCCTCAGTAAGTCTGGTACAGCCACATTTTTCTTCACACTGAAACAGATCTTTGGTTTAACACCAGATGACGTGGTTGGCTTTGCAGAAGGGTGCCAAGATGTATGGGGGGGAGGGGGGAAGTTCCCGTGTCAGGGTGCACAGACTGCAGGGTGTGTGGGAATGCACTGATGAGCAGACAGCAAATTCAAGCCTCCTGTGTCATGCCTGCTTGTAAACACAACACTCCTTGAATGGAATGGTAGGCCCCTCCCTGCGGCTTCTAGTGTAATTTTCCTTCTCTCTTTTCTTCTGAACATGTATAAGTTGAATTCAGATTAAGTTAAAAATGATGCAACTCTCCTGCTTCCTTTTGTTCTTTTTTTTTTAAATGTAATTAAGATCAAGCTATGAATATAACATCTGCTTTTTATGTCTTAATGTATCAGAAGCATTTTCCCATGCCATCAGAAATTGTTCATGAAAATGTACACAGTCGAATAACAGCACGTAACTGAAATGTGTCCTAATTTCTCTGCTCAGCCCTCTTCACACATTTATGTTGTTCAAATGTTTTGCTCTTCTTTTTATTTTTTTATTTTTTTAACGTTTACTTATTTTTGAGAGACGGACAGAACACGAGTGAGGGGCAGAGAGAGAGAGGGAAACACAGAATCCAAAGCAGGTTGCAGGCTCTGAGCTATCAGCACAGAGCCTGACGCGGGGCTCAAACCCAAAAGCCATGAGATCATGCATGACCTGAGTCAAAGTCGGACGCTCAACCGACTGAGCCACCCAGGTGCCCCAAATACTTGTTCTTCTTAAAAATATGGTGAGGAACCATTTTTGTACGTTAGTCTCATACTACATTATTTTATTATTTCTGAGAAATTAAATTGTTGAGTCAAGAGGTTGTGAACATTTTTAAATACTCTTGAGACAGAGTGCTGTATTGTCTTCTAGAAGCTTCTCAGTTTGCACTTCCAGCTTTGGGTATTCTAATGCAAAAAACGTCGTTTTTATTTTGAAAGAATTCAATCTTAACAACTTTACCAACACATCTGAATGATATGCCAGAAGTCAGGGCGGGATATCAGTATTTCCTTTGAACATGGACCGAGATTTGGAATGCTTCCCCTGTGTTGTCTGGAATCCTGCCTGTCCCCACCCGCAGGCACCGGGACCTGAGATAGACTGCTTTACTGTCTCTGTAGCTCAGCTTCCTTCCCTGTAAATTGGGAGCCAAAGGGGGCTCCCCTGCCACCTCTGGCCGCATGGGTTACACACCACGCGGGCCCACGAGGTCCACGGACACGGTGATGCGGAGCCCTGGAGTCACGCGCCTCGGCGGCCCTGCCCAGGACCAGTATTGGGGTTCAAAGAGTTAAATATATACAAAGCTCCAAAAATTACTCTTTGACAGTTGGGTTTAAAACATTTTGGCCGTTATGTCTAGGTGGAGAGTGAAAATGTGAATGATTTTTAAATTCTCTCTGTGCTTTGTTTTCCATATTTTCAGCAGTTGAAGTGCTATTTTTACTGTCAGTAGATAGATATGCCTATACATTACGGACCTTATGTTCGTCTATTAGACAGTATTACATGTATTATATTATAGATAGAAGACAGACAAAATATCCTTTCAACATAAGCACTTGGTGGGGAGGAGGTCTTCCTTAGGGAGGCTGCCATTTAACCAGGTAAGGAAGGTGAAGTCTTGGCTCTCACATTGCCTGGCAAAATAAGCACTCAAATATTTATGGATTTGGTTGAGTTCTAAATATTTATCTCTACGCTAGTAATGTTGACTATAGCAACCAATACCAGATTCGTTCGAGCTACCCAAATAGGTGGTGACAAAATAATTTATGTACTGTATTGACCTATTAGGACATAGCATGTTTTAATGTATTAATATCAGGGTAATATGAGGACTTAAAAAACATCTGATAGCTGCATGGTAATTGAAAGCTTTAGGAAGTTGAATGCCAAACAATAAGCCTTCTGATCTTATACTTAAGATTCAGGATGTTAAAGAAAACCCCAAATGAACCGGCATCACAGTTTAGCTGGGTGACTGAGGAGTGCGTCTCGATATATTGAGCTCTTGTGCCAGCGTTTTCCTTAAGGAACAAAAATCTCCCCCTTGATTTGGGTCCCACAGTAGAGTTGTTTCCCAAATCAGTAACATATGAAACAGCGTATGGCTGTCCCTGCCATCCCAAAGCAAATGTTTGTTTTGTTGCAGTGATGGAAACATTTCCATTGGTGAAGCAAATATTTAGAGCTGAAAGAAACATTTGGGCGGCCAGGATGTGTCAAAATAGAACAGATGCCTGCCTTTTAAAAACACACATTTAAAAAAAAAAAGAAAGAAAGAAAGAAAGAAAGAAAGAAAGAAAGAAAGAAAGAAAGAAAGAAAGAAAGCCACCTTGTACTTGGCTGCTGTGGTTATAGCCACAATGAGTTAAACAAGAAATTAGAAAATGTGGATATCATTCTAATCCCAGTTTCTGGGCACATCTCTGTACCTTTTTGTGTCTTGGTTTTTCTCTTCGAGAAAATGAGGATAGCCATTATAAGTGATTTTGCTCAGGATTCAGGGTTTCCCCCCTCCAAATATTCTCTTTGTTCTTAAAAAGTAATCATCCCTTTTGAATCAGAAATATATTCACATGGAATACATTTCATAAGGATAGACAGTGAACAAAGTGCCTTCAGTCTCCGTCCCCAGCTACCAGTCCCCTCCCTGTTTGTAACCAGTATTTCCTGTGTCCTCTCTATTTTATGCAAGTACACACAACTAAGTAGAAGTGTGTGTGTGTGTGTGTGTGTGTGTGTGTGTGTGTGTGTGTGTGTGTGTTTTGTTTTGTTTGCACATAGAGGCTCTGTATATCCTTCACGTTTTCACCCTGGGCTCCATATATATTCTTTTTGTTTTTCTTCTTTTTTTGAGGCGATTGATTGATTCTAAGAGTTTGCTTAGTAAAAATGTGCTAGCTGTGTCCGATAGTAGAGAGGAGCAGGCTCGTTCCCTGCTTGACCCTGCCCCCCCCCCACCCCCAAACATGGCGCTGAGAATCTGGTTCTGCCTCTGGGGCTCACCATGGGCTGTGGGTAAGTAAGTCACTGTCCCTCTCCAAGTCCTTTTCTCTTGATTTTTAAAACAGAAGGAAAGGGAAAGAATAAGAATAGGAGATAGACCAGATGAACTCTAACTTTTCTCTCAGATCTGAATTTCTTGGTTTGGCTGTCAAAGGTGAATTTTTTTTTTTTTTTTTTAAACACACTTCACTGCTTCTTCTAAAACAGGAGCAGGATTCCAGCAAGTATCGTTGAAAACGTTTATTAATTTGGCTTTTCTGCATATGCCCAAACATACCTTTGGCTTACCTGGCCCTTGGCATTCAGGTAGCTGTGATTCCTGATTATCACACCCTTTGGTCCTTAAAGATACTGCTCGTTCCCCAGGACTTGTTCGGTGCACTGTGGGAGGGCCGACTTCTCAGCCTGTTGCCAAGGACCTACTGGCTCAGACACTGCGGTCCATGACAGCCGGCAACAATATTTGCAATGCTGTTAATCCTTCGGAATTGATGATCAAATAACAAAATCAACTCCTCTTTGTTTTTGTTTTTAATTTAGCGGAGAGGGATTAAAAGGGGAGAAAAAAAAAACCACCCTTTAGACTATAGATCTAAAAATAGACGTCACGGATGCTGATTGGAAACCCTCCCAGTCTTTCATATGAGAGATCTCAATTTGTGTTACACAGAGGGGCAGCTCACTTCTGTCTTGTTCACCAGTTATACTACTCCCCAGAGAAGCCCAATAAATTTTATAGGGAAGTTTCCTCCTTATGCGGAAGGAGCTAAGCTCAGTGACTGGTGTGGCTGAAGTAATTTAGGGCTCCAAGGGAGTACAGTGTGTCTGGCTTGTGGAACACCGTATCCGAAGCAAACGTACAAAACCCGGTCATCTCCGTCTTTGATACTACAGAGCTCTGGATCCCGTGGCCCCAGCCTGCCCGATTTGGGAGGGAACTGCTCCCCCCAACTTGCATTTCATTCACCGCCCAGACGGTCCTTCTGCGTGCTCTATTGGTAGCGACAGCACAGCTCGCCACTGCTGTGTGCTGGCGTTCTCACCACTAACCGTCTGAAACCTCCAAACTTGGACTGGGCTGAGTTTTTACGCCTCTCGTCTGCCTCTCTGAGACGGAGAGATCCTCTCCCACTGCCGTCTCTCTTCAGACTTCCAGTGGAGCCGGGCTGCCCGGTTCCTCAGTCTTGAAGCTAGCCGTGCAATACGTTTTGCACTGGCTTTTTACTCGGTGATTTATACTCGGAGACGTGGCTGGGTGATATCCAGTGTCCTTTTGTCTTTGTGTTTATTTTTCTTGCACATTTAATGTATTTAAAGGATATATTGTCTTTATGGTTCACTGGGATGAGGAGGGGGTGGGTGCAAGTTTTAATGAGAGGTCCCCGGCTCCCTGTGTTGAGATGAGAATTATATTCTCGATGAGATATCTTTCTTTCTTCCCTTAGGTGGCAGGAGGCAGTGTTTTGCTGCTTTTTGAAATAGCATTTCTACCTAACGATTTTTAGAAGGGTACTGAGAGGACGTTCAATTTCAGGACATCATCAGCAACTTTTCTCCTGTTGTCTGAACTTTCCTCATTTAAGGAGACAGGGAAGTCTCATGTCTTGTTCCCGAATTTCCGTATCAGTATCAGGATGGTGGGAACCAGCCCTACCATCAGATCAATTTTTATAAAAACTGTTTCATTCGGGGCTGGTGATGTTTGCAACTAGTTTTCTCAAAAACTGTTTGCACTGCGTGGGAATAGTTAATCAGTAGAGGAGAAAGCACTTGGCTTATTTGCTTAATATTTTAACCAAGTGAATTAGACAGGTTGGGGGGCTGGGGGAGGGGATAAGAAAGTGGGTGGGGGAAGCCCCATAAACAAGGTGATATATAATATTTTTTTTGTTCTCCTTTTAAATAAATACCGATCAGCTTTATGTTCAGAGACAATAGGAGCCGTTGGCTTAAATTTGCAGTTTACTGTATTTATGGCTGTAATATCAAGGTGCTGCCGTCGTAATTTCATGCCCCAATGAGAAGAGCAAGGTCGAAGCAAATGCTTCCATCGGCATCTGCTAACACACTAACTCATAAACAAGGCCCGGCTGGATCAGGTGGCACGGAATAATACAGGCTAATGAAATACAGCACAGCTTTCCATTACTGTTAGTTTTTACAGTGTCGTCATTACGTGTAATTTATGTTTAAAAAATTCAATTTTATACAAGGCACTGGGAAATAGGGGTCTACAGGTCATCCAACGACTTTTAGAGGCTCTGAGAGTCCTTATTGTACTCTACTGTTCCAACAAAATGTTAATAAAATAAAATAAAAATACTTTTTCCCCCCTTTCCCCTCCCCTAGCCTTTTCTGAGAGAGTTGATTTTTCTTTTAATTTGGGGAGTATTTTTAGCCAGCTGTCTTCTCTGCCTCATCTCCTCTCAGAGTGTGTGTGTGCATGGGGAGATAACTAGTTGTGTTCTCAGAGAGGTGACCCCCGCACGGTCTCCGCGCGTCCCAGATGAATCACCCGAGTCCTACACACGGAGGGACTGTGATGGGGGAGGCAGATGGCCAGAGTGGCCAGCCCGCAACTGCCACCCTGCGTTGCTGGCCCTCTGGCCCTGTTCCCTGATCCCAGTCAGACTTGACATTTTTATTATAAAACTCGGGCCAGGCTGGAAGGTGCCGTTGGGTGTTCATTACCTTGCTCATTTCCAAACTATTCCTAGCCCTGCTGTCCCGGTTGTTGTTTGACCTAAAAGACGCAGACAGTGCTGCTGTCTGCTGTCATCTGTCTTTCTGCTTCACCTGCACAGGGCCAGGCCCCGTGGCAGTGCTCAGCGGTCACTGAGGACAACATTGAGGTGACTTATTCTGAGAAGCCCTTGCACAGCCAGTCCCGCAGGAAAAAGGCAGCTCTTCCCCGTGCCCAGTTTTGTCTGAGTCCCTGCAAAAGGACCCGCAGCAGCGGCTCCCAGCCAGTAGGCTGCGGCTCCCAGAGTCAACGGTTTGGTTTTGTTTGCATTTTAACCGAAACCTTTAGAAAAAGAAAACAAATCGTCTTCTCGGGGATACAAATAAGCAGGTGTGGCCGCCCCGAGGCCGATCACTTCAGCTGCTGCGGCAGTAACATGGGGCTTTATCAATCAATAGCTTGTAGCTTGCTCGCTGAGTTCTTTTAAAAGAATCCCACCCTGGAGAAAGTGTTGGAAAAGAAATCCTTGCCCCACCTTCTGCACAAGAGCAGCAGCCGCCTCCTCGGGAAGGGCACTGGTTCTGAAAGTAGATTCCGGAGAAGGGAAAGAACAGCAAGTCCACCCCGATTCCGATGCCCGGTGCGCACGACCTTCACCTGCACGATCAGAACTGAGAGCTCTTGGTTTGGCCCGTCAGGCAGCGGTGGTCTTACGGGTGAAATGGCAGTGCCTGTCAGAGGGAGGCGCCTGGCCTCCCGCTCACTTGGGACAGGTGCCCTCGCCCCGTTCTCTTCCTCTTGGCTAAAGCGAGCTCAGTGGATGGAATCACTGAGCGGGACTTTCTTAGTTTTACTCTCTATCAGCAATACATTTTAATTGTCGCAGACCAGGGCTGATAGCTCTTGGAATTGGCAAGTGGCGGGGTGAAGTTACTGAAAGCATCTAAATGCAAAGGGCTGGTGATATCAGATGATGCAAATTGACACCCCAACTAAGGAAGATTTTCGGCTTTATTGAAATTGGCTAATTCTCCCAAAGGCAGCAGCTAACGGAAGACTTGAGACAGCTAGGGGAGGGGAGGAGTTTGCCTGCCACAGGACGGTGACACCCTTCACCCCCCGTGTCTGCTCTGCTCAGCCCTTGCTCGGGTCCCTCTGCGGTTAGATTATTCCTTGCAGATAGCAATCAACTGGAAGGAAGTGTGTGTGTCTAATTTGCATGAGATTATTTAAAACAACAACAACAAAAAAAAGGTCTGCATTAGTCAGGGTGATGGTAAACAACGCAAAGAGATGCCTTTTATAATATAGCCAGTGCCTCAGCGTTCACAGGCAAATATAATTCACTTCCAATTGGCGGTTTCCTTTATTATTCCTTTTAACCTTTTGGATTCTGCAAGGTCTCCATCTAAGCTCTCTGCCGTTTGTCTCGTGGGGGTGGGTGGGAACCTGGATGTCCTGCATGTGGGTCCTGTGCCCCAGTCCCTCTTCCCTGAAGTCAGGGTTGTTTCAGCACCAGGAGCCCATGACTGGGGAGGTAAGTGTTGTGTCCTGAAAGAGATGACCCCCCCCCCTTCCTGCCGAGGCTCTGAGAGTCCCGAATGAATTACCTGAGTGTACAGAGTCCTGAACCTGGTCTGTCCTCCCCACTGGGGCTGGGGCACTCAGAGGGAGAGGACACCAAGAGAGGCACAGGCACCAGTCTGTGTGAGGGCTTAGGATTTATTGGGAGTTAGACTATTAGAACGAGGCAGGGACCCTCGACCCTTGTCCCTCTGGGGTCGTTCAAAAAGTTGTGTAGGTGTCATTTGCAGATAGGATCCAGGCGTCGGCTTCCCGTGTTGTTTTGGCATAGCCCCAAAACACCATTCGTCGGCTCTTACCTGAGGCTGGGCTGCCAGCATGAGGGTGAGAAAGACCATTTAGTGCTTCTCTCAACCTCTCACAAGCTTGAAGACTTAGGACGGAATTTGGAATTTCGGAGCCTACCCTGTGTTGTTTCTGTGCTGGGGGCGGGGGGAGGGTGGCCAAAGCCTTGGGCTGTCAGCAGGCAGCACCACGCCCTAACTGGTATGATCAGAGGCATGTTTTCACCTTGCTTGGGTCTTAGTTGTTGTTTTTTATCTGTTAAATGAATGCAATGGCTGGGATAATGGTCCAGCTCTGAAATTATATTATTCAGTGAGATCATGAAAATACTGATTTTTTTTTTTTTTTTTTTTTTTTTTACAAGAAGAAAAGTGATTCATTTTATGTAACTAAATCAAAGTCCCGGCCCTCTGGAGGATTAAGGATATCAGAATTCCAGCCAATGTAAATTTAGAGCATCAAATGATAAGGTCTCTGAAAAACAAGAGCTCGGAAGGAAGTGCTGATGCCCTTTAACCGCAGCCTCACTGGTGGGCTCGGCTGCAATAATGCAAGGAACATGTTTTATTAGGAAAATAGGCTCCGTAAAAGCCCGGGGCCAGAGGGCAGGACAGCGGGCAGGGAGTGCTGTCCCTTTAACCAGCTGCAGCTCTCGGGGCCGCAGCACAGCCCGTGACTTACTGTAGATTTCCCCAGCGCTAAACATTATCGTACTTGTTTATATTTGAAAGAGCCAGAAGGGAAAATGAGAATGCAACTCAATGCTCCTTTTGGGAAAATTATCCTCATTTGCAGCCAGCGGCTGACAAGGCACACGAACCACCAGGTTTATGAAATTCCGTAGTGTCCCAGTGACCATCAGCCCGTGCTGACGCCGCACGTGCACGCACTTCTCCAAGCAAGCGGCTGATGATGAGCCGGTTAGAGTGGGCCTTTCCTGCTGGAACCCTGGAAGGGGTTCCCCTCCCTCTCTGGAGGTTGACTGGCAGGCACTCTCGGGCTGGATGGAGCCCGAGAAGCACACGCTCAGGGTTCAGGGGTTTTCCTTCTATCCTGCCCTTTTCTCTCGGGAGGCCTTGGGAGCAAGCTGGGCCATTTGGGAGGAGGAACGTCCCGTATAGCCCCCCACATACTCAGAGGTAGCTTTTGTATCTGAAAGCGCTCAGCGCCAGCCTTTTCATCTGCCACATCAGTCTGTTGAGAGCGGGGTGCGCCGGGGGCCACCCCAGCAGCGTTCAGGCTTCACAGCAGGGTAGCCTTGCCCACCACTGGCTGGCTCCTCTGTGTGTGGAGGGGGAAGGGGCAGAGCTGCAGTGTTAAATGGGGACAGGCCTCAACCGCTCAGCATAGGGAGGGGAACAAAGGGTCCGGGGCCGTGCAGAGTAGTTCGGGCCTCCTCCCTGACCACTTACTTGCGTAGGGCCTGAAAAGTTGGAGAGGCGCTCGGCCAACTACAGGCCCGTGAGGTGTGGGGCGGCGCTGTGCTTCGGAGCATTAATGTGCCCCATCTATTAGCCCCTCGGCACAGAGCATGCGGCACCAGGCTCTGGAAGATGCTGATCCTCTGAAGCTCCTTGTACTTGATGCACCCCCAGGGGCAGATACACCATGATGTGGCCTCTAATGGAGAGCTGCCGACCAGATGGGGAAAAGCTCTCGGCTCTCGTTTCAGAGCCTTATGTGGCGGCCGCACTGGATCCTGGGATTCCTGGAGCAGCACCGGCCGGCCAGGGTGGCCTTCGTGGGCTGGCCGTGACCTCCCCGCCGCTGCTCCCGCTCTTGGCGGCCCGAGCACTTTCGTACCCCCTGTAGCCACTTCTCGGGCCCGGCCCGCGGGGAAGTTTCTCTCACGCCTGTGCGCCACACTCCGTTCCTCTGCTCCGGGTTGGTTGGCACCCTCGTCCTCTTCCCCCAGAGCCGGCGGCCCCTGTCGGCCTCAGCCGTGTGTGCCCGCGGGAAATGGGGTCCCCGCGGTGCCCCCCGCGCCGGCCTTGTATTCTTCCACGGGCAGATCCTCTCCCCACGCTGTAGCCACTGCAGATGGCGCCCTGCTACTCCCTGCCGTCCGTCCCGAGCGCAGTGTGCTTCAGTGTCAGGAGGATTAAAACAAAGGGAAGCAGAAAAGCCAGCCAAAGGCGGTACAGGCAGCCTCTGCTAGGCTGGGGCAATAACCGTCTGAAAGTTTGGGCCTGGCCTGGTTTTGATCTGTTTTCTTGTTTTATTTTCTTCTTTACATTCTATATCCCATTCATACTAATCACAGTCAGTCCTGATTTTTCTTTTTATTTCTGCATTTGTCATAAAATAAAGCAAATTATTCCCGTCTTCGGAAACGATCGAGACTAATTAGTCGTCTCACCCAATAATTAGTTTTTTGTTTCCCTGTCTGTTTTCATGCATTATTGTTAGTTTTTTCCCCTCTTTTTTTAACACCATTACAGATTAAAATGAGCCACATTTGCAGTTGATGGTATCTGTTTTCGGGGGAAGAATGGAGAATTGCAGTACGGAGCGACTTCAGAAGCAGCAAT
The DNA here is from genome assembly GCF_018350195.1 of Panthera tigris. Taxonomy (NCBI): domain Eukaryota; kingdom Metazoa; phylum Chordata; class Mammalia; order Carnivora; family Felidae; genus Panthera; species Panthera tigris. The sequence goes on from NC_056667.1 coordinate 7,589,010, forward strand.
AAACTCAAGGATAAATTAAGGAAATTGAATGAGCCACATTTGGAAGCAGTGTTGAGGCTAATATTCTGTCGCTTAAGGTTAAATTGCAACCGGAGAGGTTCCGGAGAATCCGAAATCGGGGAGGAAACTTACCAGGATGCTAGGCAGTCTGTGGCTCTAGGGGTCGTTTCTCAATGAAGATTTCGTTGCGGCCATGGACAGTGGCAAAAGGTATTCACCTGCAATTATGTCCTCTTCTCCCCCAGGGCTGACGGATGAAGAGATCGATTTGGCTTTCCAGCAGTCGGGCACGGCTGCCGAAGAGCCTCCGTCCTTGGGGCCGGGCACACAGGTGGTTCCTGTCCAGCCCCCTCACCTCATTTCTCAGCCGTACAGTAAGTCACCCGCTCAAACGCCTGCTGTAACCTTGACTGGGGTTGAGGATTCCGGCCACAGAGCAGGGCTTCCACCTCCCAGACTCCGCAAGCAAGAGTAGAGCCCGGGATGAGGAGATGGCTCTTGGGTTTTTCCAAAAGAACGTGACACACCCAGATCCCCTCCTAGACAAACTTTTAAATATGTGACCAGGGTGTGAGCAGAGACAAGGGACCAGAATAAATGAGTTTATCGTGTTGTTTCATACATTTGGGTTACAAGCAAGAATCTGTAGAAGTGTTTCTTGGTTCTGTTTCCAGTTTCTTACATCATGCGTTTGCCCGTCACTCTTGCACGAATAAGAACATGAACGTCTGATTCATGACTGCATTCTCGTTTGCTCACTGAAATAACTTCTCTCCTAATTTTATTTTTTAAAGTTAATATTAGTAGATTTAAGGCGGTGTCTCCCACCCACCCCCTTTCTCCCCTTCCTTCCTTCCTTCCTTCCTTCCTTCCTTCCTTCCATCCTTCCTCCCTCCCTCCCTCCCTCCCTCCCTCCCTCCCTCCCTCCCTCCCTCCCTTCCTCGTCCTGGCTACACCATGTATATTTATGCGTTGACAGTCTGTTGGAGAATTTCAGATTGAATGTAAAGGTCCTTTTTGAATGTAGCTTTTAATTGTTACATGAGAACATGACCCATGTTGTTTTTAAGTGAAGCTGTTTTAGGAATAAAGGTTCGTCAAAGTAGTAATGAGTGTCCAAACCTTCAAAAATACAGCCAGAACCCCTTCTTTAAATCACTTATAAAAAGTCTAAAAATGGTTAAAATTGACTTCAGAGTGATGGAAAATAGCTCCAGTTTCGTGTCTTCAACGTAACTCAGCCTTGGATCTGTTGTCTTTCGAGACGCCTTTTCTATAATTGTCTTCATTTTAATTGTCTATCTCAGAAGTTTTAGTTTTTCAAAACATGTTAATTTAAAACAGTGCCTATCAGATTTTGAAAGGACTAGCTTTAAATGCCAGGCTTGATTGGACCCTTACCACGTGGTCTGGAGCTACCTTCCGGCTCTTGCTTTGCTGTCCTCCTCACTGGCCCCGGCATCACAGGGGCCCGGGGTGTCACAAACCTCACTTAGATCTGCCCTTTCTTTTGCTTTCTGGGTGAGGCTGAATGGGTGAGGCCAAGTAGCACGCTGTCAATTTCACCTCATCCGTGGTCACCTTGTCCAGCGGAACACCGGTGTCACGTGACCTCTGGGACCAGAGAAATGGTGCTCAGCAGTGAGCCTTGTCTTGGAGCTTCTGAGTCAGTAGCAACTACTTGTCAGCCTAGGACTCACTCCTCCTTCCTGGCCAGTATTCTTTCCGATCTATCGTGTTTTTCTTGGGTCACTAAACATGCTCTTCGTGTTTCCTTTTAACCAAAGGCCAGCTCTCCACACTTTTTCTTTGGTTGTGTCCCTGGGCCCAGCCATTTAATGGCATTTGTTGAGGACAGGCAGTGGCAGCTGGGGTGTAGAATTTTCTAAGACGCACATCTGTTCTATTCCAGCTGTTTTCTCCATGCTTAAAACCAAGCAGGTCTCTCAGCTACTTGGAAACTTCTTGCTCAGAACAGATTCTTCTGGTTGGTCACAGAGTTGGCCTGAAACATCATGCATGTGCCTACTTTTGGTAGACACAGAGGGTCATTTACACTGTTGGTCTTTCTGAAAGAGGCGAAAGAAAGAGCTGGGGGGGCGGGCAGGACTGTCATTTAAGTTATTCTTCTGTCCAGGTCTCTCTGAGAAAAAGCATTACATGTTTAGGTATTTAGGTAGGAGTATTTTTAAGAGACTCCCAGCCCTAAAAATAAAATACATCTTCTTAGAGACAGACTCCTTCCTGCTTTGACGCTAGTGTAAAAACAATGGCAGTGGCAATTTTAAATCCCTGAAGTTTCTACTTGTCACTGCTGAGCTTCATCCCTCTGGTACTGCCGCACCCGCTCCTTTCAGCTCCGGGGGTGACTCTACCTCTACACTTCTGTACTTTTGCCAAGAGGTGTCAAAACTGCTCAAAAAAAAAAAAAAAAAAAAAAAAAAAAAAAGCTTGATTTTGATTAATATAGAGAAACAAGACTTTGCCTGACTGATAATAAAACTGATAAATGACATTTGAATTACTTGTAGCGGTAATTTATTACATAAAATATCTTTTATTTGACATGCGATTAGTTGCTGGAAGCATCACTCAATCTGACTAGTTTAAACATGCTCTAAAATGAACCCCAGTAAAAACCAGGGCTGTCTGCTGCTGGCGTTATGAAATATACTAATCCTGGAGTGAGGAAAAAATCTGACTTTAAATATTTAAATGATTAATTGGGTTTATATATTTTTTTTACCTTTCTAACCCCCTTAATTACAAGCAAACTCAGGGGAGTTTCTGAACTAGGTGTGCAATCTGCATGCTTATCACTGAGGCATTGTCTGCGTCCCGGGAGGGATTTATGGCCTCCGCTCATGTGTGTTCCTGCCCATTTTACATCCAGAGCCCTTGCCTTCCCATGTCTTGGCTCTTTAAGGACAGACATTCCATCTCTGAACCCAAGCCTAGAAAATGGGATTCTCTGGGCACAGCCCCAGATGCTCATGCCTCGGGGAAGGATAGCTTTTTCAAGACCACCTCCGGGAGCCCACTGCTCTTGAATGATCACCTCTGGTCTTGCCGGCCCTTCTGCTTCATGGCAGATGTCCCACTCGGTGCCTCTTTTGGTGTCTCGGCTCTTTGGTGAATGTGGTTGACCTCGAGATGGTAGTCAATGGCCTGTGTGTCAGCAAAGAGAACTTGGACACCTGCCGGCATCAATCCGTCCGCATTTATTAAGCACCTATCGTATACTCAGTACACTATCGCCAGAGATACAAAACGTGATCCTTCAAGATCCTGTAGGTTCTCTGGGAGAGAGAAGATAAACTCTTAAGAAAAGATAATAGTATAAGACATTGTGATTTAATGCCAAAATTAATTACACAGACAAGAAATTTTGTAAGAATGCAGAAAAGAGAAAAATTAATGTGGGCTAGAGAAGTCAGAGAAGGCTTTGTGAAAGCAGTAGGAGGCTGACACCGAGGGAAACTCGGTGTCACCTGGTGTGAGAATAAACCCGTGTTGTCAGGGCTGAAAGGAAAGTCGGGCAGAGCTCAGGAAAAGTCAGGCTGGGATTCGAGAGGAAATCTGACGTTCTCTGCTTCTCGTTTTGCTTTCTTTTTGTTCGACGTTGAATCGGGGATCAGTATGTGTGGACATCTGTGGTGCCTGCCCAGGCCCAAACATAAAGTTCTGCTGAATGCTCGACTGATTGGTTTGTTCCAGGCTGATTTTTCTTCTTTCCTCCCAAAGAAACAAGAAGCAAGGTAGCTTTGAGAGTTAGGCAGGGCCAGCGTAAATTTTGTAGGGTCATATGTTTTTCCTAGGCTTAAATATTTTCCCTCACTGTCTTTGGTAACCAATTTAGGTCTTTCACAGACGGACCTATAGCTTCAGTTAGGGTGTAAATGTGTGAGTGATGAAAGGCTTTGACACCTTGATTAGAAATCCTGAGAGTGCATGGTCTTAGTTTGCTTCTTCATAGACCTGTTTAGTAGCATATACTTACCCTCGATTATCTTCATTCAGTGAGCAAGCACTTTTTACTATATTCCTGCTATGGGCCAGGCACTGTGCTAGACCCCGGGGACGAAAAGATTAATAAGGCCTATCTGCCGTCTCCTGTGTTTCCTGTCCAGCCGGAGAGGCAGTTAAGCAAAGAGCAGTGCCTCTGAGGTAGATCCGGGTGAGGCCAGTGGCACAGACGAGGCAAAGCGGCACTTCATAGAACAGGGGATGCTTCGCTGGGTGTGAAGGGCCTGGGGGAGGGGTGATTGGTTCATTGACCAACCAAGATGGACGAGAGCATCCAGGCTAAGGCAAAGGCGTGTGGACATGAAGCCGTGTGATGTTCAGTGGCCGGAGCCTGGGATGGCAGTGCCAGAAGAGAGGCCTGGCGTGGGAGGTGGCAGCCAGGTCATCACCCTCACGGAGGAACAGTCAAGAGCACACTGAGTATTTCTCTTCAAGATGCGTCATCGGATTATTTTTGAGGCTGTATTACCTGTTTGATGATCCTGTTCTTAGACTAATATTAAAACCATTTGTATCATCTGAGAAGATGTTGCGTGGGGAGCTAGGGGAGACATTCTGGGAGTGTGCTGGATGAGGCGGTGGTCCACATGTTCTGCCTGTAGCTCTTCTCCTCTTCTTTGCCTGGCCAGCTCGTTGCTGTTCTTTGGGATTGGGGTCAGCTGCCAGCCCCTCTAGGGACTCTTTCAGATGCCTGCATTCCAGTGGGATGGAGGTTCCCCTTGGCCTGCTCAGCCCTGCTCACTTTAATGTTTATTCACTGTCTTTTCTATTAAATCATGAGTTCCTTGGATTAGAGGCAGGTTGTTTGTTTTTGTTGTGTTGTGTTGTTTTTTTAATCTGTTACCCAAGGCTGTGACTTAGCAGGTGCTCTAGAAGTGCTTGTTGAGTGGATAGATGGTGGTGGAAATGTGCCCGAGAATTAAAAGGCTGTCTTGTGTTACCATCAGTTGGGAGGAGCTTCCCGGGGAACCAGCGAATGGGACCTTCTGTGTGCTCGGCCGTGCAGGCCGTGGGAGCAGAGGACGGGCCTTGCCTTCAGGAGGCCATGTAACCACTTAGAGGGAATACCAGTGCTTGGGGAAGGACAGTAAAGACTAACCCATGCCATCTTGCTTGGGGTGAATGGTGAGAGCTTTTGGAATTTCTGAAGACACATCTCACTTTTTGCTTATATAGAAGTTACTGGTTTGTGTATTGAAGAAAACATTTCTCTAACTTTTAGGAAATTACATTGTCCTCCTTTTGTCCAAGTGACTGGTTTAGAATAGCAGCTTTTCAGGAGTGAGCACCCCATCCGTTCTGTTTGCTTTGTGCCACACCCATAGTGGAGCCATGCGGGTGCCGCATAAATGCCATTCGTAGATACCGAGGAAGGCCAGTGTCCCAGGCAGGAACCAAGTGAAGAGATCCATTCCCTAGGTTTTTTCGGCCAGTGAAGGTGTCTTTGGTGTTGGTGGTAGGTAGGATTATATCTTTGCTCACAGTGCACTGTGTTCATTTTATAAGATTCCTCAACAAATAACAGAAAACCCCAAATAAGAGTGACCCAAATGAAACAGAAGAGTATTTCTCGGTTATGGTCATGTAGGTAGCCGAGACTCTCTGCTCTGCATCTCTGACACCTGGCTGGCATCTGTCTTGTGTTCCAGCGTGACTTCCCCAACTCCCACCCTCCCATCTGCTGTCCAGCCAGCAAGAGTGAGAGGAGAAGGAGAGTAAAGGACCCACCTCTTGGAAATTGCCCCCATCATTTTCACTTCCTGCCCACTGGCGGGAACTCGGTCACATGGCCACACCTGCCTCTACAGGAGGCTGAGAAATGCAGTCCTTGTCCTGGGGGCCCACGTTCCCAGCTTTTCGTATCTCACAGAAAGTCTGAGTTAGAATGAACACTGACTTCAGGATGATGGTTACCTCTGGGTGCAGAGGAGCACACGGCTAGTTGCAGTGGTATTTGGAAAGCTTTAGCTGGTAAGGTAGGTGGGTTTAGAATTGCTGATTTTATTATTACGCTTCATAACATATAAATGTTATATTGTTTTGTATGTATCATAACTTACCAGAGGGCATTTTTAAAAGTTGAATTTGGACTAAAAATCGAACCACCCTATGATCTAGCGATTGTACTACTAGGTATTTACCCAAAGGATACAAAAATGCAGACATGCACCCCAATGTTTATAGCAGCGCTATCAACAATAGTCAAACAATGGAGAGAGCCCAAATGTCCATCGACTGATGAGTGGATAAAGATGTAGTATATACATACACATAACGGAATATTACTCAGCCATCAAAAAGAATGAAACATTGCCATTTGCAATGATGTGGTTGGAGCTAGAGTGTATTATGCTAAGTGAAATAAGTCCGTCAGGGAAGGACAAATAGCATATGATTTCACTCACATGTGGAATTGAAGAAACAAAACGGATGAACATATGGAAAGGGGGGGGGGAGAGAAGAGAAGGAAACAAACCACAAGAGACTCTTAATGATAGAGAACAAACTGAAAACTGATGGAAGGAGGTAGGTGGGAGATGGGCGAAGTGAGTGATGGATATTAAGGAGGCACTTGATGGGGCACTTGGGTGGTTTAGTCGGTTAAGTGTCTGACTCTTGGTTTTGGCTCAGGTCATGATCTCACGAGTTTGTGAGATCGAGCCCTGCATCTGGCTCTGTGCTGGTGGCTCATAGCCTGCTTGGGATTCTCCGTGCACCCCCCGCCCCCCCCCCCCCCCGCCCTGCCGCTCTCTCTGCTTCTCCCCTACTAGTGCTTGCACTCTCAAAAAATAAATAAACTTAAAAAAAGAAAGGGGCACTTGTGATGAGCGCTGGGTGTCGTATGTAAGTGACAAATCACTGAATTCTCTTTAAAACCGATATCGCACTGTATGTTAACGAACTAGAATTTGAATTAAAAAAAATTTTTTTTTTTTTTTAAAGTTGAATTTGAATTCTCAGGTCTTGCTTTTCCCTTTGGTCTCAGCTGCTAACTGAGCAGAGAGAGAACGTAGAGCCCCCGCTCAATCACTGTTGGCTCCCTCCAGCTCCACTCCTCGTTTTAAAAATTCTAACAACTTCTTTTTCTAAGTCAGCTTTATTGAGGTATCATTTACCTAAAATAAAATGCACTTACTTGTACAATGCGACTTTTGGCAGGCATACACTGTGGGCATCACCACATTGTAGAACATTTGCAATGCCCCAGAAGGTTCCCGTGTGCCCTGTTCCCAGCCAGTCCGACTCTGGGGCATCCCTTGGTCTGCCTTCCATTGCTTCTGATGAGATTTTTTTTTTTTCCCTAGGGTTTTATATAAATAAAATGGAATCCTTCAGTACACACTCTCTTGTCTGGTCTTCCCCTCAGCATAATGTTTTTGAGCTCTATCCAAGTCACTGTGCATATCAGGGCTTATTTCCTTCTTATTACTGAGTGGTATTCCATGGTGTAGGGGCATCTCAGTTTGTCCATCCACCAGCGGATGGGCTCCGGGCTGTTTCCAGTTCTGAGCTATTACCCTTAAAGCTCTTATGAATGTTTGGGTGCGAGTCCGTATGTTTCTGTAGCTCTTGGGTAAATGCCTAGGAGTAGAGTTGCTGGGTTATATGGTAAGTGGATGTCTGTCTCCATACGAAACTGCCAAACTGGTTTTCAAAGTGGTCGTACTATTTCACGCCCCCATCAGCAGTGAGAGATGCAGTGGCTGAGTATGGGCGCTAGCAGTTGGTATTCTGGGTCTTTTTAAAGTCCGCCATTTTAATGTGTATACAGTGGTATCCCACAGTGGTTTGAGTTTACATTTCTGGGATGGCTAATCCTGCTGAGCATCTTTTTACGTGCATATCGTCCATTTGCATGCCTGCCTTTGTGAAGTGGCCCTTGCCATCTTTTGCCTCTTTAATTGTCTTCTTGAGTTGGAAGAGTTCTTTATGTCTTCCGGATTCACATGCTTTGTCAGGTGTGTGTGGTGTTTGTATTTCCTCCCAAAGTGGCTAGCCTTTTCTTTTCCTTTAGGTTGTCTTTTAAAAAAGATTTTAAATTTGGTGCCATCTATTTTTTTTTTTTCTTTACAGGTTATGGTTTTGATGTCCTGTCTGTGAAGACTTTACTTTTCCCCCAAGGTTGGAGAGGTTTCCTCCTAGAGGTTTATAGTGTATGCTTTAACGTCAAGATCTGTGATTCATTTTTAGTTAATTTTTATGTATGGTGTAATGTGAAAGTCAAGGTTCATTTTTGCCTGCATGGATATCCAGTTCCATATGGACAAAAGATTATCCTATTCCCATTGAGTTATTTGTCCTTCTATCAAAAATCAATTGTTTAGGGGCACCTGGGTGGCTCAGTTGGTTATGCCTCTGAGTTCAGCTCAGGTCACGATCTCACGGTTTGTGGGTTCAAGCCCCATGTTGGGCTCTGTGCTAACAGCTCAGAGCCTGGAGCCTGCTTGGGATTCTGTGTCTCCCTCTCTTTCTGTCCCTCCCCTGCTTGTGCTCTGTCTCTGTCTCTCAAAATGTGAATTAATGTTAAAAAAAAATCAATTGTTTATATATGCATGGGTCTGTTTCTATACTCTTTTTTTAAAAAAAAATTAAGCTTATTTATGTTTTGAGAGAGAGAGAGAGCAGGCAAGGGGCATAGAGAGAGGGAGACAGAGGATCTGAAGCAGGCTCTGTGCTGTCATCGCAGAGCCTGATGCGGGGCTTGATTGAACTCATAAACCGTGAGATCATAACCTGAGCTGAAATTGGACACTTACCTGACTGAGCCACCCAGGCATTCTAAAAAAAAAATTTTTTTTTTTTTAACAAGCTACTGGAGTATATTCTACATATTATAACACTCACCCATTTCAAATGTACAGTTCCTGACTTCCGGTAACGTACTGAGTGATGCACTCATAGTCTGTGTTGGAGCACTTTCATTCTTCCCCATCAGATTCTTTGTGCCCCTTTACTGATCACCTCCCCTCTTGCCCCAGGCAAGCACTAATCTGCTTTCTGTCCCTTTCCCGGATGTTTCGGGTAAATGGAATCTTGCAATATACGGTCCCTTGTGCCTGCCTTTCGCTCAGTTAGCACAGTATTTTTGGAGCTCTTCTATGGGGCAACAGGTAGCAGGACTTGCTTTTTATTGCTGAAGAGTGCACCCGTTGTATGGACGTACCATCTTATGTCTGTGGCTTCACCAGTTGATGGAGGACTATCTCCAGTTTGGCCTAAAGTGAATCGTACTGCTAAGAGCATTTGTGTGCAAGTCTGATGCGGACGTATGTTCTCATTCCTCTTGGGTCGACCTCTAGGAGTTGAATCACTAGGTCATATGGCGGTTTTATATTTCTGGATTTCTATTAATTTTTCTCTTAGACAGCTTTTTAAGAAATGCTTATTTATTACTTTTGAGTGACAGAGAAAGAGAGAAGGCGCCCAAGAGTGGGGGAGGGGCAGAGAAAGAGGGAGACAAGAGGATCTGAAGTGGTTTTTGTTCCGACAGCAGACAGCCTGATGGGGGGCTCGAATGCACGAACCCAAGACCATGACCTGAGCCCAAGTTAGATGCCTAACCTGAGCCACCTAGGTGCCCCTGGGCAGCTTTTTTTGAAGTATAATTTGTACACAGTAAGATTAATCAATTTTAGGTGTATAGTTTAATGAATTGTACAAATTGTAATTCATTCAACTCCTGTAACCAACACTACAGCCACAATATAGAAAATGTCCATGACCCCAGAAAGTTTCTTTGTGCTCTTTGCATCTGTCCCCTCCCCAACTTCAGTTTCCTTTCAACCAGCAATCTATTCTGCGTTACTAAAGTTCTTACCTTTCAGAAATTTTCATGTAAATGGTATCAGATAGCATGTAATCTTTTGTGTCTGGTTTCTTTACCCTAACTTGATGCTTTGAGACTGATCCATGTAGAGATACATCTACCTGTCAAGTTATACACACACACACACACACACACACAAAAATACACATGTTTCTGTGACATATCCCTCCCCCCCCCCCCACTCCTTTAAAAATATAAAACCCATTCTGAACTCACAGTTGAATAAAAGCAGGCTGAGTGGGGCTTAGCCAAGCGGGCATAGTTTGCTAACTCCTGTTACTCTGTGCTCTGGATCTCCCACAATTTGTTTATCTGTCGACCGTCGATAGTTGTTTGGGTTTCCAGTTTGGAGCTATTACGAATAATGCCACCATGAACATTCGTGTGCTAGTAGAAGGCTTTGTGTGCCTGTGTGCTTCCTTCTCTCTTTGTCTTATACCTGGGAGTGGATTGCCTTAGCCACACGTGGTGTGTGTGTTTGACTTTGTAAGAAACTATAAAACTCTTTCACCAAGTGGTTGCGCCATTTGTCATTCCCATCAGCAGAGCGGGGGGGGGGGGGGGTTCAGTTTCTCCACATCCTGGTCTGCACTTGATAGTCTCAGTTTTTAGGTTTAGCCATATATGAACGTGTATGTGATAGGATTTCATTGTACTTGTCATTTGTATCTTCCTGATGACTGATGATATTTTCACGTGCTTATTGGCCATTCTTACATCTTTCATGGAGTATCTCTTCTAGTCTTCTGCTCACACTTTTTTCTAAAAAAAGTGTCTTTTCATTGTTGAGTTGTATAGATACAGCTCTTTATCAAATACATGATTTGCAGATATTTTCCCCCAACCTATGAATTACTTTTTCATTTTCTTGTTGGTGCCTTTTGAAAAGCCCAAGTTTAAATTTTTGATCATGTCCATTTTGTTCTTTTTTTCCTCCTCTTTTGTGACTCATTCTTTTTGTATTTGAAGATGTCTTTGCTTGCCCCAAGGATTTCCTTCTCTGTTTTCTGTTTTCTTACAGCAGCTTTAGAGTTTTTGCTTTCTGGCTTTGGTGTGCGATCCACTTCGAGTTAATGTGTGTGTATGATACAAGGTGAGAGTTGAGATTCACTCTCTTCCCCCTGTGGCTCTCCAGTTGTCCCAGCACAGTTGTTATGGAGATTATCCTTTCCCAGGGCCTCTTTGGCAAAAAAAAGATCCCTTGACTGTATAAGCCTGGGCCTATTCCTGGATGCTTCTGAGTTCTTAGAGTTTAATTAGAGCTTATATATTTTGATCTGTGAGTGAGGATATAGATATGACTGTCAGAGCCCTTCCTGCCTAAAGATGACACTGCTGATAGCATTGCAGCCTGTCAGAAGTGGAAAAGATGGCCTTTCGTGTGATGTTCACATGAAGGGCCTTGAATTTTCAGGTGTGGCCGTGGTGGGGCTACCGTGGTGCCTTTGCCCTTGCTGCCCAGTGCTTCTGTTCAGAGCAGAGCTGTTGTGTTTCTCGGTGCCATGCTCTGGTTGGTTTGTCCTTCTGGCTGCTGCCACCATGCTCCGCCAGGTGCCCCAGCGTGCCCCCATACAGTGGCCGGCCCCCCGCAGCTCGGCCTGTAGTACAGCCGGACGCCAGTCTCTGTGCATTTAGCCCTGCCACTCTGTGCCGTAACAAGCTCTGGTTTGGCAGACTGGCTTTATTCCAGGCCCTCACTGTGGAAGAGCCTGTCTTATTTAATTTCCAGGGTGGCTTGTGAGTGAAGCTGTTGGGATGATTTGAGCAGCTGGATAGGGCGCCATGTGGAGTCACAGCCCCAGCCTTGGTGAGCGTGGAGGGGACCCCAGCTAGGCTTGCCTGGTTGCTGGCACCGCCTCGCCCTGCACTCAGGCTGCCAGCCTCCCCGAGGCCTTGATAGTTTCTCCGTGTCGTCAGCAGCATGATCTTGTGACACTTACTGGATTGTGGCATTGCCGTGATATCAGTGAGTCCGGGTTCGTGACTTGGTGGCTTTGAGTTCAACATTGCTGTGTTGCTGTGTGGGATTCCCAGCCCCACACGCGTCATTTGCCGTTTGTTCTCACCTACTAGGTGAGAATTTCTTGGTCGATGGAGGTTAGCCTAAAGGACTGGAGTAATGTTGGTTTAGTTGTGTTCACGGAATGGTTCAGGAGCCACAGGGATGCATCTCTCCTGCCCCCGACAGGACCACCACACGCGGTGGGTTCATCTGAAACCCTATGCTTTGGGCAGGCAGACCGGCCGAGCTCAAGCTAGTTGACAAAGTCCTTGGAAGGTTAAAGAAGGCATTGAGTTTCAAAGAGCCCTTCGCTCTTCTCCCTGCGGTGATTTGGCCTCTGACCTTGCGGCAGCCTAAGGCATCAGCGCGGGCCCAGCAGTGCTCAGTTGTGCAGGCTGAACACCGCTTCCACGGCTGACTGCCTCTTTATTCTTCGAGAGATGCCAGCGACGAGGTGTCGTTGGTAAAGCACCCGGCCATTCAGCTCATTAGCTGGCCGTACCTGTTGGGGAGGTGCTGTGGACAATTTGAATCTGAGTGACAGTAAGCAAACATATCATTGTTCCTCCACTCTTCCAACGGCACAGAGCTCTGCCACCTTCAGTCAAGTGGTCTGTGCTTGACAAGAAGAGAAGAACGTCCTTGGGAGCCACTGGGTCGGTGGTGTGGAACCGGGATCTCTGGTCTCCGGCTTCTCGCCTGCCTTGTACGCAGGCAGGCATCTGCTTCCAGACTGGAGGCTTGGAAGCTTTTAAAAGGCTCATTTGTTCTGCTTCCCTTATTTCCAAGCTAGAGCAGAAGACTGACTGGCCCCATTTTCTGCCCTTGACTCTAAAATTCTGGACATTCGGGGAGGGTGGGGACCAGAGAGGTGTATCTCCCAGGTGCTCTGTTCCTTCGTGGGGGTCTGCACTGGCCTTGGAAAAAATGGGCCCCAGGGTGGGCAGCAGGGAGACTCCGAGTGGTCACGGTTGGGGGTTTGAGCCAGTTTGGGATCACACCGAGTGCTTTGCTCTGTTACCTTTGAAATCCACGCGGCAGGTCAGAGTTACCTCCTCTTACTTTCTCTCTTTTTTCATTTTGCCACAAGACAGAATTGTATCACACATCTCCAAAACGAGTAAAATGGCATTTCAGCTTCTTGTCTTTATAGACTCTCTGAACTTTAGGAAAGATCATTCTGGTCCCTTTTCATTAATAATGAAAACCAAGGGGCAATAAAATGTTCTTAACGCGAGCATGTCAGGAACGAGTCGCGGTGTGGGGGTGAAGGGTGCGGCCGGCAGGGAGCCACAGGTGTTGCTTGGTGCTTGAGGAGGTCAGAGCTCTGGAAAGGTGGCGGCCGCTGGAGGAGGGGTTCTGGTTCGTGGACCCCTGAACTGCCAGCATCTGTTCAGCCTTCCAGCTCCAGTACCCAGAATGAGAGACTGCGCTTCTCCAGGCACGATGTTTGCAGGAAAGAAGGAACCGGGCAAGCTTTGGTTCTGGTCCAGTTTCTAGCGCGTTGCAGCTGTTCTCTTGCAGGAGATTGAGTGAGTATTTGAGAAGTCAGTGGTGAATAGAATATTCTAGAAACATACCCATTTTGAAGCTGTTCTCTCTGAGAATTTGGGCAGCACAGATGGAAGTGCCAGGTGTGGACGAAAGCCCTCCTGAACAGTGACTCTTGAAGAGTGACAAGGTTACTGTCTCCACTTTTTCCTCCTAAAAATGGACTCGTACTGGATGTTGGACACTGCATCGAGGCACTCAGAGCGGAGTGGGCTCGGGATGCGACCAATGAGAAGGTTGCCTGGGACTCAGAGCCTCCTGGCTCCTCTGGGTCAGGGTAGAAATGTCCATCTACGTCAGGGGTCTCAGAGCTTTTGATTTAATGAGCCGCAGTTGCTTATCCGCATAGATGCTTGTTGGGTGGGCACGTTCACTACAGCAGAGCAGCAGAGCTCCTTTCTGGAGACAGTTTCTGTGACCCAGAGAGTGACTACACAGCCCCAGGAGGGAGTGGGGACGCCCTGGCTTGCCATAACCCACACCCCAGAGCCCATGCGACACGCCAAGATGCACCATAAGCAGAGTCAAAAGACATATACTGGGAGGGACTTTTGCAGCTTCTGTCATAGACAAAGGACTAATTTTCCAGGCTCCTCCATCACTGTCACCTTTGTCTCCTGAAAGCCCCCTTCAGCAGTATAAGAAGTTGTATAAATTGATGAGGAAATCGAGTAGGAGAGCAGGATCACATACAGTACCCCAGAAAGGACACACAGGGAAGAGATGTTCAGTCCTCTCTGGAAGATAAAGGCAAATGAAAACTGGAGTGAGGGACTCTTTTCTGCTTAGTACGGGCAGAAATCTGAGTGTGTTGAGCCCGCGGTGCTGCTGTGAGGAAGTAGGCACTCTTGGACACGGCCGGTGGGAGCCCACTGGTTCAGCCCCCGTGGAGGACTATTTGACAGTACCTTTCCAAATTGCAAATTGCCTGCACTTCCGACCTAGGCGCCTAGGGATTGACGTGCACGGCTGTCCTCGGACGTATACGTGAGATGACATACGGTCACAGTCCTTGGGGGCAGCATTGTGTGAAACAGTAAGAGGCCGGAAATCAATGGGGAGTTGCTTAAATGGAATATTAGGCAGCTCTGGAAAGACAGCAGAATGAGGACGAGGGGGAACGGGCAAATAATACGGAGCAGTGTTGCCTTAGACGTGCATAAAAAGTCTCAGGCAGGACAGACAGGAAGCTGTTCACAGTGGCTGCTGATGCTGGAGGGAGGCTGTTGGCAGTAGAATGACAAGATGATCCGTGTGCTTTTTAGACCGTGTGCGTCTCGTAGCTCCTCAAAAACTGTAAACCAGAAAAGGGAGTTGAGGGCTGAGGGGGGGTGGGCATCTTGGAGTAAGTGCAGGAGACTCCAGGGCTGGGCCACCTTGGGAAACTGGTTGGGAGTCTGTAGCCCACACAGGTAGTGAGGGGAGGTGGCTGATGAGAGACTCTTCCAGGCCCCTGCGTCATTGTCCCGTCCACCTCCTGAAACCCCATTCAGCAGCTCGAGGAGGCGGGAGCGGCACCCTTGCCACCTTGAGGGTCTTTGCCACTTGGACCCACCCCCCCCACCCCCCCGCGGCCTGTGTGTCAGCAGCCTCTCCTCCCCGAGTGCCCACATCCTGCCACTGAGCTTTGAGAAGTTCCCTCGCCTGCTCCCCTCTGGTCACGAGATGCCAGGCTGTGACGAGGACCTGGAGAGCTTGCACGCCCAGGGACAGGTGAAGGCAGAGACCCCCGGCGCCCGCCCCTGGTGTCTGCCCCTGCCCGTGCTTCGGCTTTGCCCCCTGACCTCGTGCTCTTTTCAAGAAGTTCGGGAATGCGGTTGCTCTTCCTCCTCCTACCCGTTCCTCTCCTAAATGCGCGTGCGCACCCCGGCTTCCTTGTCATAGCGGCCCCGGTGGGTGCCTTCTGGGCAGCCTGCTGCGGGCGCTGTGGTCTGCTGCCACGGATGGATTAGTGTCCTGCATTAGTGCCCTGCCTTCCCTGGCAGGTCCCTTGAGAGGAGGCCGAGCGTCAGGGAAGATTATGGACACGAAAGCACTTTGTAAACAGTGCATGGGAAAGATTGTGAGGTAGAGAACCCCGCTCTCCTCCATTCAGGAGTTGGGGGGGGGGGTCTCCTGGAGGCTATTCTAGAGCACTGGGCCTGGGGCCTGCACCTGCGCAAGGACTGGCTGCCCATTTCCGGTCCCTTCACAGCAGCAGCATGTTGTCATCCTGGCCCCGTCCCTCTTACCTTTTGTGGCCCCTTTGGTAGCCTCTTCCCTGCCTCCTCACCTCTCTACCTCCCACTTGTATCTCGCCCTCGAGGACACCCCGTGTTATCTCCCAAAATACAGAGCTGACTGGGTCACTCCTGATTCAGAGCCTTCGGTGACCCCAGTGCTGTGATCCACCTCTTCTCCCCCCTCTGCCCTCTACCACTCCCGCTTGGGTGACCCTCTCTGCTCTTGCTGGCCTCCCCCCTTGGATAGACCCGGGGGGGGATCCCCCTCGGATAGACCCAGCTTCTGACCACCTTCTCTCCTTTGAACACAAGTCAACCCCTACCTTTGTACTTGCTTGTCCCTCGCCTGGAGCTCTGTCCTTGGGACCCCACAGGCCTCAGCATCTGCCTCTTCCAAGGCCCTGCCGACCCCTGCTTCTCTCCCCCGACTCCCCGACATCACTCTGTTGGGGCTCCCCCCCTTTTTTAAGATTTTATTTATTTAAGTAATCTCTACACCCAACATGGGGGATCGAACTGACAACCCCGAGATCAAGAGTCTCCTGCTCCACCGACTGAGCCAGCCAGGTGCCTGCCCTGTTGGGCCTTCTTGATCACTCTCCGGAGTTGCCTTGCTCAGTTGTTTGGAAGCTGTCTCCTGCACTTGTTGAGTGTGAGAGCAGACCAGGACACGGGGGTCTCGTCGCCATTGTGCCCCCGTGCCTGCAACACGGTCGGGCACGCAGAGGATGCTTCGTGAAGTCTTGAATACACAGATGGTGTAGTCTCCCCTCCCCCGTCCTCTGCCTCTCAAGTGGCTCTTAGCTCATCCCTGTGGGTGGCAGGTGTGGGGACGTGTATTGACGCACACCCAAGTGTGTTTGTGTCAGCCTCGCAGGACCCTTTGTTCCCTGAGAGCGGAGACCGTGCTCTAGATCGCCTCTGCCACCTGAGGGCCACCCGAGGCTTGCTCGCTGCTACACACCTCTGCACAGGAGGTGTGAGGTTGAGGCAGGTGGTCCCGAGAGCCCGGAAAGGGCGGGGAGGCGACGCCAAGCCGCTGTTCCCGACCGTCGCACGCCATCCCGTGTAGTTGTGTGTCACAGATGCCGATCCTCTGAGATTGAGACAGTACACGTGCTCTCCCCTGCCCAGGAAGGACGCGTGTGCTTCTCCTGACGCCCTTTTCTCCCCACCTCAGGCCCTGTGGGGTCCCGATGGAGGGACTACGGCGCCTTGGCTGTCATCACGGCAGGCATTGCGTTTGGCTTTCACCAGCTCTACAAGGTAAGTCCGCCTTCCCTGTGGCTCCCCTGCCATTCAGCCCCACGCTCCCCCGTCCCAGGGTTTACCTGTGTCGAGGCACCCAGCCCTGGAGCGCGATGGCAGGAGAGGGGCCGCGTGTGGAGGCGGAGGATACGGAGGAACACGCTCTCTGTGCGGGGCGTCTGGTTCGGGCTCCGTGCTGCCCCCGCCTGCGTGGCAACTCCAGACCCCGCCTCGTCTGCTGCACTCAGCACTGCTCCTCCGCGTCCCCACCGCACAGGGTGACCGTGGGGCCCATCCATCTACAGGCCGTGTGCCCGGCACATGCTGAGTGGCCGGGGCATTTCTGAGAGACAGAACAACACGGTGTTTGAGCGCATGGACACTGGGGCCCGGCTGCTGTGTGGCATCCTGGTTCTGCCACCTAGTAGTAGCTCAGTGGTCTCACCTGTAAGACGGGGACAGCGGTACCTTCCTCACGAGGCTGTTGTGAAGCCCAAAGGAGTCCCTGCTCCTTTGAAAGTGCTGTGTGCCTGGCACCCAGGAAGCATTCTGTATGCTATTTTTCTACTTTAGTATTGGGAACCAGCTTTGAGAATCTCACTGTAATCCTATTTATGGGCTGTGTTTTCTGTTTCCTACATATTATCTTGGCATCCATGTAAATCTGGGATTTTTTTTCCTGCAAACTTCATGGTCAACCCGCTGGATCCCAGACTTCATTGTTCCCAACAGAAGTGCAGGCGTGAAATGAACACGTACTTCCTTGATACCAAATACGAACCAGATACTGACCAGCAGACACTAACTTTGATTTGAAGCAAAGCGTGTCTTTTTGAGGACACAGAGCCGGGGTAAGCCCCAGAGACGACTCTCTACTGGTCCTGGGGAGAAGGCCTCCGCTCCTGAGCCCCTGCGGTTCCACCCCTCATTTGCAGATTAAAAAAAAAAAAAAGTCTGAATGAATTCCCAGACTCAATATTGTAACTTTTAGCACGTGAAACATGTTTAAACACTGTGCTCTGGGATTCTTAATTTTTTACTTAGTGCGAAATCTAGTGACAGAGTTGTAGCAGAGTATAATTTTTTCAGGGTAACATCTATTCTTGGAATTGGAAATTTCCATGTCAAATCCAGAAGCAAAATGTTCTAGGTCCTGGGACTTCTCCCTCTGCCCTCTGACACAATGCCCCCCCCGCCCCCCCCCCCCCGACCCTGTGTGTTGAAAGCCTGGTTCCAGTCACTGACTGCCTACAGTCATCAAGAAGAATAAAACACTAAGAATTCTCGAAACCACTCCCAGCTCTCCTAAGCAGTACCTAATGGTCACATGGCCGCCCTCGGATGGCCTGCGGCTAGAGGAGCAAAACAGAGGTATCTTCAGTTCTTTCCATGAAGCCCTGATCTTTATGCCTTAAAAAAGAAAGAGACGTTGGAAGATAAGTCACAATGGTGATGAGAATTTCTTTAGTTTCTTTAAATTAAAAAAAAAAAAAAAAAAAAGGTAAGCGCTGTCATCTTGCTTTATACATACGTGACAGTTTGGGCTCGGGTAGTGTATGCGCTCCTTCCCGTGGCTTTTTTGATCTCAGAAATCGAATTTTTTGTTAGTTACATGCGTAAGAATCTCCTGACTTGTACACTCGGGAAACTTTCAGCCCAGAACGTAAGGCTACATGTGATGAGTTTCGGCTCAGTTGTGGGTAATAATTCACACAGCGGTTGAAAAGCACTTTGCAAAATAGAAAATGCTTCTATGTGTGTGCTAAATAATGATCTTCGCTGAGAAGTCGCTCTTGAAGTGAGTTCTCCCGCAAACCCCTCGTGAGAGACCTCCTTCTCCTTCTCCAGTATAGCCTTAATGGAGAAGTTGCTCTCTTTTTTTTCCATCGGGGCACCAAATGGAGTAGGAAGCAAAGTTCCTTGGTCACACCTGCCAGCCTGTGCTGTGCTACCTCTAGTCCCACCCCGTTAATGGTGACGACTGGGCTTACGCTCCTAAGACAAGAGGCGCCAAGTCCTGAGCCACGTTCTTTCCTCCAGCTCTCCCAGCGGCCACCCTGCTGCCTGCCTTCTGCCCCTTCACACCTCAAAGTAGGCAGCCAGTTACCAGCTGTGCCCCACCTTGCCTTCTTCCTGAATGTTCCAAGACCCCCGTGCTCCCCTAGGCTTCCTGAATTTTGGACCCTGTCACTCAGTTGACCTGTTGCATCCACTTCCTTTTCCCCAGAGCCCGTGTCTTCAGCTTCCGCCCCTTCCTCTCCTGCTGCCCTTGTGTCTGGGGGGAATTTGACTGCATTTGACTCTCACCTGAAGGAAACTTGTTCTGAGGATTCAAGGCTTAGTTTAAAAAACAACAACAAACTTGAGGTGGGACCTCGTTCGATGGCCTCGGAATACCATCTATTATTCTCTAGTAAAAGGACCAAAGGCCCAGAAGTCTGTTGTGGATTTTCATCTAGTTTCTCAAATTATTTTTTGTTTATTTGACTCATTTTTCTCTGAATAGATAATTCATTCACAAGGTTCAAAGTGTTTAGAGGTTCGGAGAAGAAAGCTTCCCTTCCGCTGCCTGGAGGCCATCAGTGGGATCTCTTTCTTCTATCACCTTCTACATTTTTATCTTACAGCTTTTTTTTTTTTTTTTTTAAGTTTATTTGAGAGAGAGCATGTGCACGAGCAGGGGAGGGGCAGAGAGAGAGGGAGACAGAGAATCCCAAGCAGTCTCCACCTGGTCAGCACGGAGCTGGATGCAGGGCTCGATCCCACAAACTGTGAGATCGTGACCTGAGCCGAAACCGAGGGCTTACCTGATGGAGCCACCCGGGTGCCCCTTTATCTTACAACTTTTAAAGCAGAATTTTAAATAGTTTTTGTTACTGAAATATATGTAGCATCCGTGAGGTAATTAAGTGAAAGAACCAAAAAGAGACCACATGGACCTTCCTCGCCCCTACTTCTGGGTCCTTGTCCTCGTTCAGAAAGAGTCTTAATCAGCCTCGTAACTTTCAAACATCTCATTTACGGTGTTTGTGTCGGTGTCGGGTTTCCAAAACCCAGAGGTGACAGAGAGAAAGTTGGTGGGCAGAACTGGCAAGCCAGCTGGAGAATAACCCCAAGTTGGCACCCGCTGCTCACACCCACCCTGCTCCTCGTAGAAATACCTGCTCCCCCTCATCGTGGGTGGCCGAGAGGACAGGAAGCACCTGGAGAGGATGGGGGCAAGTCTCTCGGAGCTGAGTGGCAGCGTGGCACAGACAGGTAAAGATTAATGACTCCATCAAGTCGCCCCTCCAAGCCTTCCCGAGCAGCCCCTTCTCGCCCCGCCCCTCCCCCTCGCCTCCACTTTATGTGGTGACTTCATTTATCTGCTCTGAGAATCTGTTCACATTTGCAAATGAAGCCGCCGTCATTTCGGTTTAATTTGAAATTGCTTGTTTACTGTCGGCGCGGCCTCAATTAATTATGTTTTTACGGAAAGGCTCCCAACCTCAGAATATTAATAAGGGGAAT
Source organism: Panthera tigris (assembly GCF_018350195.1). Taxonomy (NCBI): domain Eukaryota; kingdom Metazoa; phylum Chordata; class Mammalia; order Carnivora; family Felidae; genus Panthera; species Panthera tigris. The sequence goes on from NC_056667.1 coordinate 7,609,396, forward strand.
AAAATGACAGCCTTTCTAAGGGCTGTAAAGTTCATTTTTAATTTCTGCTTCTGTGAGGTTTTCAGGGGGGTTTTCAGCGATTTTTTTCCCCCTTCCCTCTAAGAATCCAGCACAGGGTCAAGAGAGGCTGTAATTACTGCGGCTCCGGGGACCCCAGCCACCTCCTCTGTCATCGACTCCACAGGGCTGGCGTTCATTACCCGGTGCCCCAGTGATGGCCCAGATTAGCTGGGACCTGTCGCACCAGAGGCGGCTTTTCCTCTTTATAAACTTGTTTACTAGACGGAGGCTCTGAATCTAAAAACTCAGGCAAGCGAGAGAGCCACTGTCCCAGGCAGGAGTCTGTCCCACTGGGGTGCACTTGCAGAGACCCCAGAAACGCTCTGGTGCATCTGGCCCTGGGAGGCTGACCCCAGGGCCCACGGCTGGGACACGGTCTGGTACCACCGTGGCCCCCGGGAGCTACGGCAGCCTCCGGGTTGGGTACGGAGGGCAGGAAGGAGTGTCAGGAAAGCGGGATTTGCGGTCTTCAACCGCGCCCGGTATCGTGTGGGTCTGAGAGGCGTTTCTCCCACCTTCGGAGAATCTGAGAACTGCACGGTGAGGGGCGTGAGATGAGGGACGCGGACGCAACCGAAGTCAGAAGAGCCAAGCAAATCCTAAGCACATGTAATTGGAGGGGAGAGGTTTTGGACGGATATACTGTTGACCACGGACAAGTGCACAATAGAAAGATGGAGTGGAAATCCTAGAGGTTAGATGCAGTGCAGGTAGATTGCCCGGAGTGCAGATAAATTATATGGATTGTGGGGTGGGCGATGACTGCAGATAAATTAGATGTGGCAGCTATAGGTGTGTGGACAGAGAAGGGAAGAATCTGTGTGTATCATTTAACAGAGATGTGACTGCTTTTTCCTCCCAGTGACTCAGTTACAGATGACTTTAGCCTCCGTCCAGGAGCTGCTGATTCAGCAGCAGCAGAAAGTCCAGGAGCTCGCCCACGAACTGGCCGCAGCCAAGGTACTTGTCCCTGACCCGCTCGGGTCCAGGTCTGCTCTGCTCGGTGCTCTGCTCGTCTACAACGTTCCACGGGGTCTGACTTTGTTCTTCTCATGCCGGATACACAAGCAGGGGCCCACACAGTCCTCGCAGAGAAAGGAGGCGGCCACCGTCCCGTCTCTCCTGCTCCGTGTCCCCTCCTCGCAGGACGGAGGAGAGGCAGCTCTCTGCCTGAGGCCCCTCCCGTGGCAGCTCACGCCCACGCTCTGGAGGTGGCCGGTATAGACACAGGGTGGTCTCTGCTGGCACTTTAGGCCACGTTAGGCCACAGGTCACAGCATTTCAAGAGCGAGTCCAGGGAGCAGGGAAGTGGGGGAGTGTGCCAGGGCCCTGGGCGAAACCCTGCATCCACGGGCAGATTCTCAACACCCAGGTCTCGGGGAGTCAGGGAGCCCCTAACAGAGCGGCAGCTAGGATTGCCCGGGGCTGTTTCCATGCCTTACTTCCCAAATCTGGAATAGTCTTGGCAGTATCAGGTCCTGGGATGAGACCTCTTGGGTCGAAATCTGCTTCTGCCGCGTGCCAGCTGCGTGAGCACAGGCAAGTTACCTAACCTCCCTGACTTACTTTCCTCATCTGTAAAATGGACCTGTAATGGCACCCCTTCACTGTCTGCACATGCTTAGAACAGTGCCCAGCTGCTGTCAGCTCCCGGGATTGCAGGCTTCTGGCCCAGGCCTGTAGGTGCACGACAGGGTCATTCCCGAGGCATTTAGACTGAGCCCAGGGGACAGTGGTCCAGTGGCTCCAGGATGTCCACTGTCCTCCCCAGTCCATCCCCGTTCCTGTGCTGCTTTCTGGTCGCTTCCATACAGCCCGTGCTGTAGAGGAACCTACTCTGAGTGGCTCTTCCAGGAGAAGCCCCAGCCGGTGCACAACCAGATGTGAGCCAGCACTTAAAGCTTTTGCGTTTGCAAAACGAAGTGAAACCGGAATCTTTCTATTTCTGATGGAATCTGGGGGTACCTCCTGTGAAGAGGGGTCCCCGAGAATCCCCTTTCCCCTTCTTGGTACCCCACACACGAGGTGCTGCCTGCACTTCCCCCACAGAGGCTGCGGTCGCCCACGGCTGCCTCTAGCTGCTGTGCGCACTCCCCGTGGGCTAGCGGCCCTTAAAGCAAGCGGGAAGCCTGTATTATGGCCCCCGCCCCACTCTCCTCTGTTATCTTTGGAAGCGGTGGCCTGCCAATGGCCAGAAGCCATTCCGGAAATTGGAAAACTGTTTGCAGACCTGAAGCATTAAGATTAAGACCACATGTTGCATTTTAAGAGGGGAGGGGGCCCAGGATTGTGCTCGGTGGTTGAGCGCTGCCTCTGTGGGTTTCTTGTGCTTGCCTCCCTGCTGGTCCCGCCCCCCCACCCCCCCACCCCCGCCACCCCCGCCACCCCCAGCTGCCTTCATCCTCTCCTGTCCTGATGAGGGGCTCACTGGTGCTGTGTTGAAACCCAAAAGAGGGAAGACTTTGGTTACCCCATAAACCAGAGACTCAGAGCTGTGTTTTCTCAGCTGTAACGTAAGTTTTTATATCTGGCTTCCAAACTCCTACTGCAGCACTGTAAAAAATTAAAAAGAAGAGCGTTAAGTAATTAAAAAACCTACATAAAACTGAAGGCTGGGAGTTTTCTACAACTGTTTTTTAAAGAGACTGGCTAAAAAGCCCCAGATGTCAGATTTTATTTCTAAATCCTGGCATCTGGCACCATATGCGTTTGGAAATTTGAGTCCTTTGTAGGCCGGTGAGTGGAAATTGCTCCCTTGTTAATGGGCTGCTATGGCTTTCAAGGTCTCAGAGAAGCCAGAACAGTGGCTCCTGGATCTGCGCTGTCTGGTGGTCTGGAGCGAGGACCCCGAGGGGATGTGTGTGCGGGCGACTGGTGTTTGCAGTGGTTGCGTGCGCTCCCGCCAAGACCTCCGGCCCCTCTGAGGGGCTTCTCCCTGTGAAGGAGCGCTCGCCTGAGCAGGCCCAGAGCGGCCCCCACCCCAGTCTAGAGGCCCGCAGAAGGCTGGTGGGACCGTCCAGGGCCCCTCCCCGCTGCCAGCCCGGGTAGAGGTGTCAGGGAAGCCGGGGCCTTGCACGACTAACCAGTGCACTTGAAGCCACCGGGAGGTGGCGTCCAGCCTGGTGGATGCAGGCCCGCGCACCTGGGCCCGTCATGCCTGGAATTGGCCCATAAACACTTCACAGGCCGCTTGGCCACCGGCAGCTACCACCTGGGGGGCCACCGTTTGGACTTTCCTCTTCTCTGTCTGTCTCAACAAGATTTGCCCAAGAAAGCTGTGGTTGTCTGAAGTTTCTTTGGAAAATGGTCAAATCAAAGGGGAAAGCTATGCATGGAAAGATGGTATTTGTCCCTTTCTCCCGTGGACCCTCTTCGGGGAGAGAATCGGAGTTCAGTCCTAGAACAGCTTCTTTCCCTCTGCTGAGCCTTCAGAGTCATCCCCAAACACTGACTGTGGACAGACTGTGTGGCCTGCATGCTGTGGTAGCTTTGCACTTAGTGGGGTGCGGCCTGGGGGCCCGACCCCGCTGAGGAGAGAGACGCAGGCCTCCCAGGAGCACGGGAAGGTGCTCCGAGGCGAAGCCTGTCTTCCGGGCCTGCTTGAGATTGGAGTTGAGGGCCGGGTCGGGCGGGTGCCCAGCGGTCTCCCTGACCCCCCAGTACAGGCACGCCTCAGAGATACTGCGGGTCTGGTTCCAGATCACCATAGTGAAGCAATTATTGCAAGAAAGTGAGTCACGTTACTTTTTTGGTTCCTCGGTGCACGTGAAAGTTCTGTTTATGCTATACTTTATTAAGGATGTAGTAGCATTTTGCCGAGAAAAACGTACCTACCTTAAATTTAAAAATACCTTATTGCTTAAAAATGCTGATTGTCATGTGAACTTTCAGCAAGAGTCCTATTCGCTGATCACAGATCCCCACAACGAATACAATAATAATGAAAAAGTTTGAAACACTGTGAGAATTGCTGAAACATGACACACAGACACAAAGCAAACGGTTCCGGGGCACCCGGCGCCGACAGACTTGCTCGATTAGGGTCGCCACGGACCTTCCCTCTGTAAGAATGCAGGTCTGCGAAGCGCAGTAAAACGAGGTAGGCCCGTACTGTGGGGTTGTGGTGGCTGCCGGTCTCACCCCCGAGTCCAGTCCTGTGTGTGGTGATCTCTGCAGGGAGGGTGGCTCCGCTGGTGTAGTTGGTGTGGAGATGGGAGTCACCTGTTCTGTTAGTTGGTTTTAATGGGACGTTTCAAACCCGTGACGGAAACAGGGCTGCAGCCCGGACAGTGTGCTTCTGTCGCACAGCTGGGCGCGTGTCTCAGCCGGGCTCTGCTCGTGCCCCCAGCTTGCTTTGCGGCCCCTGCCAGACAGTGGGTCATCATGTATCGCAGACACTTCCTGTTTGCATCTCTTGAAGGATAGGGGCTCTTTTGCTGCTGGTATTTTGCACAGCCAGAATACCGTTACTCTACGGCTAAATGCATGTCACAATTGCTTAATATCATCAGATACCCGAACAGAGTGGTGGCAGTATTTGTTTTTAGGGTGCCGTCATTTAAACAGAAAGACCCAGGAGGGTAGACCCCTGGATGGGCAGTGGCAGAACCTTCCCAAGCGGTCTCCAAGCTGGCACGCAGGACACAGCACGCCCTGCATCCTGCTGACGCTGCGGCCCCTCCCGCCACCCTGGCTGGCAGAGCCCCACGGGGCGGGAGGGGGGGGTGCCGCTCTGATCCTTGTTCTCCCGTGTTTTGACTTTCAGGCCACTACATCTACCAATTGGATCTTGGAGTCCCAGAATATCAATGAACTCAAGTCGGAAATTAACTCCTTGAAAGGGCTGCTTTTAAATCGGTAGGAGGAGAGAGGGGGTTGGGCTGTGGTTCTGCCCCAGCCTGGGGCCGCCAAGTGGGAGCCCCTGGGGCCTGTCCAGCTGTCACGGGAAGGGATGAGACGAGTCCCCCTGAGGGGCCCCTGTCTGTCCAGCCCCTCATTGAGCCGGGAGACTCAGGGGTTGAGTTTGGGAACCTTGGGAGCTTCTGTTTTCCCTCCCCCAGAGGCGTCCCTCCCCCCCCCCCCCCCACTCCAAGGGGGACAGCCTGGGGTGCCTTGTCAAGACCCGGTCAGGGACAGCTGCAGCCAAAACACGGGACCTGGAGCTGAAGAGAACATCCCCATCCTGAAACAGGGCCTCCAGGCGGGGCCATTGCCTCCTCCTCCCTCCTGAGCCCTGACAGGACCTCTCAGTGGACAGTGTGGTCCCAGAGAAGTTCCTCGCAGAAGGCCAGGGAGTCCTCAGCTGGAAGGATTCTCCGATTCAGGGCAGGGGACAGAAGCAGTGCCTGCCATCCCGCCCCTAGCTTCTTTGGTCTCCTCCTGTCCTGCAGTGACAGCACCTGCCATGAGCCCCGACAGTGGAGGCCGTGTCACCAGTGCAGCCCTGAGCGGAGGGGTGACCAACCTGTGCTGGCTTTAAATCCGCAAGCCCTGTGCCCCAGGAGCCACTCAGTCCCGAGGTGGATACTGGGATGGTTGGCCACCTGGCCTGCAGGGCACTTTGGGTCGGCCTTGCCTGGCTTCTCACTTCTCTGGGGTTTAGGAGGGGCTCTGTGAGGTGGTCCAAAGGTACACCCACTTGGGGTCAAGGATTGGGGGCTGCAGGGGTCTTGTGGCCCCAACCAGGGGACCCATTTCTCTAAGCCACCTTCTTGTAGGCCCTCTTGGGAGAAAAGAACATGGCCCTAAGAGAGGTGTGACCGAGCTTGGCGACTAGAGGGTTGTCATTAGGAGAAATCTTTTGTGTTTCTGAACCTAGGAGACAAGAGCCTTTGAGGTCAGGGGGACAGAGAGCAGGGAGTTTGGAAACTTTGGAGGCAAGGAAACCGCAAACTGCATTTTCTGTTAGCATCCACGCTGCCTTTGTTGTACGCACGCCATGCTGTGGGGTCGGGGCAGTGGGGGGAGCTGTCCTGAGACCAGCGCTGGTGGACCGTGGGCAGCCCAGGAGGGAGCAGGCCATTGTCCTAAGCCTTTGTCCTCTCGGCTCAGGCAGAGATGGGCCTGCCCGCCCTCGAGCCATTGCCAAGCAGACCTGACCTCCCGGGTCCCTCGTGCAATCGGCTTAGGTCCGGGCTGGCCCAGGGCACCGGCGTCACCCTTCTGGTTGTGAGGTCTCTGAGCCCATAGCCAGCGGCCAGGCCTTCCCACTTCTGCCCAGGCCGGAGATAAGGTAGACGGAGTCGAGACCACGTGGCTTGGGTCCCCAATTCCCTGGCTCAGCCTCAGTTCCCTGCTGGCCCCTCCATCCCCAGCCCCCTCTCCTAGGGACTAAGGACTGGGAGGGAGCGGGCTTCAGTTGTGACAGCCCCTGAGGCCAGCTGTCCAGTACCTGCCAAGAAAGGCAGGCCTGGTCCAGGCAGGGAGGGCCCGGGAGGCACCCTGAGTGAGGCAGGGTGCTCTGAGGGCACTTCTGGCTTCCACTTCTGCTCCAACCTCCAACCAGCCAAGAGGCCTTTTTTCTGGGCGGCACGGTGCGTCCTGCCCCCGGCTCAGCGGCCCTGGGGGAGTGCGTTGGCGGGGGGACGTGTGCGGCTCTGCCGAGCGAGGGCCCCAGGGTACCGGCACCGACCCTGCTTCTTCTCTCCCTCTGTCAGGAGGCAATTCCCACCGTCCCCCTCGGCCCCGAAGATCCCGTCCTGGCAGATCCCGGTCAAGTCCCCGTCCCCCTCCAGCCCCGCTGCTGCCACCCATCACAGCAGCAGTGACATCTCGCCCGTCAGCAACGAGTCCACGTCATCCTCGCCCGTGAAGGAGGGCCACAGCCCCGAGGGCTCCACGGCCACCTACCACCTGCTGGGCCCCCAGGAGGAGGGCCAGGGGGTGGTGGACGTCAAGGGCCAGGTGAGAATGGAGGTGCAGGGCGAGGAGGAGAAGAGGGAGGACGAGGAGGAGGAGGATGAGGACGTGAGCCACGTGGACGAGGAAGACTGCCTGGGGGTGCAGAGGGAGGACCGCCGGGGTGGGGACGGCCAGATCAACGAGCAGGTGGAAAAGCTGCGACGGCCCGAGGGTGCCAGCAATGAGAACGAGCGGGACTAGGCCCCGAGGGCAGCCGGCCTCCGCTGGGCCGCCTGGCCGGGTTCCTTCTCCTCCTCCAGCTCCGGGAGGGCCGCCTCGTGCAGGCGGGGCCGAGCTGTCGCAGCCTTCCGCCTCCGTGGGGCCCGAGCTCTGTGCGCGGGGACGAGTCTCCGTGCAGCCGGCCTCTCTGTCCTGAACGCCAGCCCCAGCCTGCCGCTTCCTCCGCTCGGCTCCAGCCGGCTGGGCCTCGACCTTGTTCTCACGTCCGGCTGAGGGCGCAAATTTTCCGGGCCCGGGCCCACCTCAGCCCTGTCTCCCAGACGGAGGTCGTGTCCAGGGCGTGTCTGCTGAGCATCTTAGCTAACCTAACACCGTGCATGACAAGAGGTAGTTTAATTACCTGGCTCCCGGTCCTCCGCGGAGGAAGAGCCGCGTCGATGTGGTATCTGCTGACCTGCCGCCCTCCCGTCCTGCCGCGGCTGCTTCACTAGCCTCACAAGGGGCCGGGGGCCGTCTCGTCGTGTGTCCAGAAGCCACGGCCCTGTGCTCTTCTCTCTCTCGGCAAGGGCCTCCCGGGGCCCCACAGCCAGCTCTTGTCCAGAGGCTGCGCCCCCACGCGCCGTCCAAGCCCCACCGCGCCCGTCGTCCTTCCAGACAAATGAAATCATTCTGCACTTCTCCCGTCCTCGCTCGCTCGCTGCATCGTGACTCAGCTAACCCCATGGCGAGACGTGGTTCTCACTCCCACGTAGGAGCCAGGCGTCAGGGCCCCCCGTCTGCCCCCCGCCCCCGAAACACATGTTCATTTGTGTGATCAGGTATAGGTTTCAGAATATAAGATACTACTGTATATAATTGTAATAAATACGAGTTGTCACTATTTAATTCCTGCCTGCGGCTCCCTGTCTGCTCGCGGCATCCTCTGCCCGGGAGTGGGTCTCACCCAGGGCTGTGCCCCTGAGCCCGGAGGGGGGCCGGGTGGGTTGCCTGGGCAGCCCTTCCCGTGGGCCTGATGGGTGACAGGCCCTTTCCTGAGGCAGGTTTCATTAGCCGGTCACCGACGACGGCTGGAGGGTTTGGTCCTCGGCTCGGAGTGTGGAAGGGCGACATCCTGATGTGGGAAGGGACCTCATGTTACTGTATATAGACCTGGTGTTGAGCGTGATGAGCTCTCCTTCCTTAAATGGATGAATGTGCTCCCAGGAGAGCGTGTGTCTCGCTCCGTCTTCCTCCCCCGTCTCCCGCTCTCCCTCCCCGTCTCCCTTTAACCTTCACACGGCGTTCAGCTGCACCCAGAAAAACACGCGGTGCTCCTTCCGAGGAGCCTCTGCTCCCCCAAGCCCCCGGTGCTGCGTGCGGACAGAGGGCACCGCCACATCCGGGGGCCTTGAGTAGATCCAAGGCGGGGACCAAGTGCAGGGACAGTGGCCGCGGAGGCGGAGCCCTGCAGCCCGGCGTGTGCCCTGTGGGCGAGCGCCTCGCTCCCCGCGGGCCGCCATGCGCCACTGCCCGGCGCCCCAGGGAACGAGGTGCTGTTTTGTCTCAGGAAACAGTTCTTCTCCTGCCTAGGCCTCTCCTTGGGGCCGGGAGCCCAATCCCCTTCCCGCTGCCGCAGACCTGGCCCTGTGGCCCAGGGCGCCGTGCGGGTGTCAGGTGACAGTGACTCGACTTCCTGAGCGCCCAGGCCTCCGGCCCACTCGGGCGTCACCTTTGATGTTCATAACCTCCCAGGACGTCCCTGCGGTCCCTTTTCCCACTACGTGCTCCCTAGGGCCAAGCGGAACCCTCAGGGACTCCGTGCTGGGGGGCGACGAGCCCTCCCTGGGCCAGGGCTCCCGGTGTCAGGGAGCCAGGCTGATGGGCCGGAGACAGATGAGCAGAGGGTTGGGGGGCCTGGTCTGAGACTTTGGCTCAGATGTGGGATCCGTGGGATGTGGCCGGAGACCGGGCTCCGTGCCCTCTGACAGTGGATGGGAACCCCAGGGCCTCAGTGGGTGCTTCGGGGTTCTCCCCATTCAGCTTGGTGACCATTTGGCATCGTCTCTAACTTGGTCCCTCCTGCAATGGCACCGGACGGGGAGAGCAGAGGGCAGGTGGCCTGGGGTGGCACTGGCCGGAGCCATCAGGGTGGGTGCAGTCCGGGCAGTGCCACCCCACCTCCCCATCCAGACGGGACTACCTGAGGCCTCACCATCCCCAGCCAGAGGCAGAGGGGTGTCCGTGGCGGGTCCCTGGGGCCCACAGGCAGGAGATGGGGAAGGAGACCTGGGCCTGGAGGCCTTTTGCCCTGCGGGTCCTGAGCTCCAGTGTCGGCTTTTGAGGACAGAGAGTCTGGCGAGATTTCAGGGAGGAAAAAACCCCTCCCCAAAACGGCGTGAGTGCTGCCTAATAAAGGCAGCTGCTGGACGGAGGGAAAACAGCCCTTTGAAAAAAAAAAGCCTTTCATTAGAAAAATAATGCATTTCATCCAAATAAGGTAAAAATATTTGGAATGGGGCAGAAGTGAGCAGCAGGCAGCGCCCGTCAGGCCTTTCTGGAAGGGGGAAGATTATTAAACTCAATTACAATGTAGTTTTGTAAAGCGTCATTTAGGAAAGAACAGGCCCCAGTGCTGGGAGGCTGCGGGACGGCCCTCCTGGCCCCGGGGTCCCCCCCGCCGCCCCCTGTGACTCCCTGGCTCTGCGGGGCCTGGTGTCAGTACTGCCCCCCGAGCAGAGCCCAGAGCAGAGGCTGGGGAGGCTGCTCCCCGACCTGCCCGCCCAGCCTCCTGCACTCCATGTCCCTGACGTGCCCCCCCACCCCCACCCCGCTCCCCGGTCCGGGAAGGGGAGCTTCCTGGGGGAGGGAAGGGGCTGCTGAGTTTTAAGTGGGTTTTTTTTTTGGTTTTTTTTTTTGATATTGCGGAAGCACATCTCAGATGTTTTAAAACTCCGGTCAGTATAGAGAGGAGCAGAGAGCACACGATCTCCCCTCTACTGTCTGGTTTTGCGGGTGCACTTACAGCCCCCCCAACCCCGCCTCTATTTTAATAAAGATGGGAAGTTCCTTTCACCCTGTCCCGTGACTTGCTTGTCTCACTGCAAATGAATCCTGTGTCTTTGGGAGCTCACACCAAATGGGAGTGGAGGGTTCCTTAGAAGGCTCTCCTCCCACCCTTGCCCTTTGCCTGGCCAGGAGCACTGAGGTTGGTTCTTGGGTCTGGGTCTGGAACCTCCCTCTCCTCTGGTGACTGCCTGGCCCTGGCCCTGTCCCTGCCCCAGCCCTGCCCCTGCCCCTGCCCTGGAACCCAAAGAGGAGGAAGGGCAGGCAGGAGACATTTACTGACGATCTGAACCTCAGGAGTTTACTTAATTCTTAGTGCTTCTTCGCCTGTTTAGGATGGTTTCTGCCCAGCCACCCAGAAAAGAGGGTCCAGGCAGCAGGTGTGAAAGTGCATGTGAGACCCTGCAGGTGTGGCTCCAGCCTTAGGGGAAATGCCCACCGGGGGGTAGACCCCAGTCTTGCCCCTGCTGCTTTGCCCTGCACGGGTGTTTCGCACCCTGGGATCAGCCACTCCCACTGGGGCGGGTGGGGGGAGCAGCCACAGTGAGACCCCTTCAGGGTGTGGTGCCGACCTGGGACAGCCGCCCCCTCCTGGGGAGAGCCGGCATAGGTCGACATGCAGGGCCTAGCTGGGGGGTGCTCTCTGCGGCCCCCTTGTGCCCCCCCCCCAGCTTCCATCCCCCACTCCCCACCCCAGCATTGTAGGGGCCTTTCCCCTGAATGACGAACAAGCCTTAGTAGTTACTGAGCACATTCAAGTTCATGCTCTTCTAGAAGAGATAAGATTGTACTGTTTCGTAAGGAGAATGCCTGAAGCCTTTCCTTGTTCCTGACAAGTCTTGGAAGGATCTGCTTTATGGTGACAGGGCCACATTTTTAAATACACCCTGGAAACTCCGGTGCCCAGCCCTCTGCACCCCTAGCCCGGCAGTCCTGGGAGAATCGTTTCCAGGCACTAGCAGTTTCCCGGATGCCTTCTAGGTCCAGGGTGCAGCACCCAGGTCTGAGGAGGGCTCTGGCCACGGCCGAGGGGATCCTTTGGTGGGGAAAAAGCTTTGGTCTTTCTGAAGCCATATGTCACCCTCTGAGGGGCACAGGGTACAGGGCTCTCAGGAGCAGCTGGGTCAGGCTGCTCATCACCATCTGCCTCCCGTGCTGGCTGCGGGCCTCCTGGGAGCTGCTTCCTGTCTGGCCTGCCGGAGAGGGTGGGGCGGCTCCTCCCTGCGAGGGTGGCACAGGCCCGGTCCCACAAGGTCCCCAGGGTTCCGGCCCGTCTGAAGGGCCCGACTGTCCACCTTGCTCCCCGGACGCCTCTTCGCCTGCCACCTGCTGTGCCCTGGCCACGGGCCAAGCCAGCCTGTGGGGCCGGGGCCGCCTCACGAAGGCTGGTGCGCGAGCTGCCATCGCCCAAGTTGACAGGGCGGGCTGGCCACGTGGCCTAGGGAGGGGGGCTGGCCTGTCGCCACGGGTCCAGGCGGGAGGGAGCACGGCCGCTCATGAGTGCCGAGGCCCGACTCCCATGTATGACTCAGCGGCTGGTAGCACCCAAGCCGGGCCAGGTCTGTGGGAGGTGGGCAGGCCACTGAGCTCAGCGTGAGCCTGTGCAGCTGGTTCTGGCTCTTTCCAAGAGGTTACAAAACTCTTGAATTTGCCCCAGTTTGGGTGTAGGAGCATCACAGCACCACAGCCAATTAAATCCAAGAAGGAAAACACGTTTTACTGCATTTCCTACCGAGTCCAACAAGCCACAGGGAGTGCAGTGGGGCCCAGGCCCACTCGGCGCCCCTGGGGTGCGTGCCCCTGCAGCTGCCTCACTGCCCACTTGGGGGCGGGGACACGGTCTCATCACGGGTGATGTGGCCACTCCTCTCTGCCCTCCTGTGGGGCGGTGCCCGGGACTCAGGGCAGTGAGCTGGCCTGGTGCAGCGTCCCGATGGGTCACAGGTCCTTGTCCCCCTGAGGCTCTTTGGAGGGGCCCCCCGTCCCTGGGCCGGGCGCAAGGCCCTCCTGATTTGTCTCTCGGGGCCTGCCTTGTCCATGAGTCCAGTTTGGAAGCCGGCCCTGCCCTCGGCCAGGCTGGGCCTCCCTCCTGTCCATCGTGTGTGACTCTGCTGAGATCCATCTGGGCCCCGAAGGCCTGGGGGTAGCCAGGGAGGGGGCCTTTTAGGGGTCTGCCTTGAGTCTCTCCTCCCTCCCCTGGGTCCCAGGAGGCCCCTGAGAGGCAGCTGAAGATGGGAGTCCCTGGGAGCCTCGGTGGGCCCCTGCCCCAGCACCCAAAGGCGGCCCTGGGGTCACGCCATCCACTCACCCAGCTGAGGTCTGGGCTTGGCTCTGCGCCTCCCCCACCCCAGCCCCACGGGAGGGCCGCTTGGCCCACCAGGGCCTGTGAAGCTCCAATAATGGTTTTAATTTGTTGAACTTGTGTTTTATCCCATAAATTAGTCACTGTTTTATTTAACAGAATCGAGATAGCCACAAACAATAGGCGAGTTCCAACTTGAACATTTTAATAAGACAGAAAAAAGTATATATTTTCGCGTCTGTTACAAACATATTTATGTAAATAGCCTGTGGGCTGCGTTCCAGGAAGAAAGAAGAAAAGGAAGGGCCTTCTGTGCTGGGGCTGGGTTGGGAATGAGGCTTTTGTGGTGGAAACGACAGTGAGCAGGGTGCTGGGAGGGTGTGGACCCAGGTGGGGGGGGGCAACCCCCCCCCCCGCCCCCACGCCCCTCCTCCCACTGGTGCCCAGCCAGGGGAGAGGGGCTCTTCAGGGCTTCACCTTCCCACCCCGCTGGTTCCCTCCTCTGGGAGGTGGGTGTGCTCATCACAGCAGCCTGACACCCGGCGGCGAGCTGCTCAAAGTGGAAGAACTTGGATCCCACACACATCCCCGCCCCGGGGCCCTGGGATGCTTCGGCCACCTGGGAGGAGGTCAGCTCAGGGCAAGACCGGCAAGGTGGTGTAGATGAGGTTTAATGGGAAAGCAGGTCACCATTTAGAAACGTCAGGGTGAACGAGGCATGAGGCCTGTGCTCTGGGCGAGGCCCGGTGGCTGTATTTGCGCCATCCACGCTTCTGGGGGAGCCCCCCCCCCCCCCGCCCCATTGATGGGCCACAGGGCCGGCAGCTCAGGCCTGGGGCTGGTGGCTGCAGACCTAGGAATCGGCCCCCTCTGGCTCTGCCCCCACGTGCTCCAGGCAGGAGCCGAGCCAGCATCCGGATCGGATCCGGGTACGCGCCGTTCCCAGCCCAGGCAGGTCCCTGCAGGAAGAAGGAAGGAGCCGAAGGAGGCGGCAAAGGATGACCCTGCCAAGCGCCTGCCCGGTAGCCCTGGCTGCGGGAGGCTGGGGCTGGCCGGGGTCTGGGGCCGGTGGGGGTGGGTGGGGAGCCTTTGCCCGAGGCCTGGGGCTACCAGGCCAGTCAGTTCTGCCCTCCGGCAGCCCCCGAGCCTCACTCGGGGGGCTTCAGGCAGCGCCGGGGAAGGAAGCCACCCTTCCGGAGCTCAGGACCCGAGCTCCCCACCGCCTGTCCCCGGCAACCTGGGGGAACTCGGCCCCATCCCAGGGCCAAACTGGTCTGCCCCTTTCCTGCCAGGGTTGGGGAGTGACCGACTCCCTCCCCTCGTCCCTGCCCTGGCACATGGAGCCGGGCCACGGTTGTGCCGTCCTGCGTGGCCCGATCACTGCCAGCCACTTGAGGCTGATTTTAAAAATAAAAGATACCTTGATAGATTTTTTTCCAGTTTTTATTGAGTGAAAATGTCAAACCTTGCATCAGTCATGCAAAAAAAAAAAAAAAAAAAATCAAATAAATAAAACACATATATTAAATTTCTAATAGCACTAAATTCAAGTGGAAAAATATTCAGTTCTTAATAACCAGGTGCCGAGGAGACCAGATTCAAGTAATCAGAGCACACGCTGTTCAGTTCGGTTTTCACGTTCTGCATTTTTCGTCTCAAAACCTCTCTATATATCTCTATATATCTATATATGTATATACATATAGATATATACACACACATATGTGCATACATATTATTTTATATTTATATATATACACATACATAGTTATAAAACATTAAAAAGAGCATTGGTGGATCAAGCATTGTTTTCCCCACAGAAAGAAAATAAAACAAAAATTACACATTAAAATTCAAAATGAGCTAGCAATGGCTTATAGTCCTAGTGTGCAATATGGAGTTTACAAAAGGCTAGACTTCCCACTGTCGGCATCTTCTTTTTTCTTTTTTCTTTTTTTTTGTCTTTTTTTTGTTTTGTTTTAATTTTGCTACATTGAAAAATGTTTTTGTGTTTTGTTTTTTGCTTTTGTTTTTTTTCCTTTACAAAACTCCCTCCACACACCCAGCAGCTCTGTGGTAGGGCACAGAGCCTGGGCGAACGTCAGCAGCAGCGCGAGGCGCCCACAGAATTCAGGAGGCTCTGGTAGGGGACACGTTTTAGGAAACGATTTGCTCCCTGTTGAATCAGGTACGCTCTGTCTGACCACTCCTCCCTCCCTGCTCCCTCTGTCCAGTGCAGATGATCCCGGCTCTCTGGCTGTGGGCAGCCAAGAGGACACACATACACACACACACACACACACACACACACACACTCACACACACACACACGCACACACACACACAAGGACAAAAAGAAAAAAAAAAACCAGTGCCCACCTCCCCACCATCAGGTGGGGCTCCCCTTGGAGATCTGTGGGGAGGAGGTTCTGGGAGACAGGCCTCCTCTAGGCTGGGCTTGGCTCTCTCCCTGTGACAGAGTCTCAGGGTCCAACCTGAGCCAGGCTGGTGGCCGGGACTGGAGACACGGGAAGCTTGGGTCGCCTGTGCTGGGTCCCTGTCGCCCTCAGAGCCTGTGGCCTGGTGTGCACCAGCCAGGCGCCCACCCCCCACCCCCAAACTGGGCTTGGTGGCCTCATCCTCTCCAGGAAGTGGGGGTGTTTTGAAAAGGGACCCAAGTCTGGGTGGGTTGCACTGGCAAAGAAGCATCCCAAACAAAATAATAAAAACTGAGGGGGGGAAAAAAAAAGCCCTATAAAGCCACACGCATAACCAATAGAGAAAAACTCAAATGTTAACTACAAACTTGTATCAACAGTAATAGTCCTTTTTCTTGTTTCTACAAAATTCAAGTTAAAAGTTGGAATCACGCAGCTCCCGTCAGTGCTAGTGTAAAGACAGACAGCCTCAAACTGGTAAGGCCTCTAAAATAAATGCGAAACGAAATCCCACGTGAGCGATTGCACTCGGTCTCCAACCTCAGGGCTGGTCCGAGGCGGGCCTGTGCTCTCGCGGCCCACCTGCCTTTTTTTTTCTTTTTGTTCTATGTAGAATAATAACCTTTACAGGAAAAATACTGTACAACTTTCTCGCATTTTTTCCCCCATTTTGAATATTAAAGCCCCAAACAGTGGTATCCTTCCTGTTCCCACCACGTGGGTGGCTGAGACCCCTGCCGGGCCCAGCACGCCAGCACCTGCCGCTCTTAGGTATGGAAGCGGACACAGCCTCAGCCCTCCGTGGGCAGAGGCTGGGGCCTGGGAGTCCCCGGACGGCCGAGACGCGCCTCTTCCGGGCCCCAGCCCTCGGGAGCAGACACCGGGGCAGGGCCCAGCGGCGGGGCACAGCGCCCCGGCTCTGCCAATTCCGTGAGGTTTCCTCCGCGGTCCCTGCAGTGTCGCCGGCGCTGGCGCCTCTGCCCCTCCCTCCCCCGCCCCCCGGGGCCAGGAGGGAGGGTCTTAGCTGCGTGAACGGGAGGCCCTGCCAGATGCTAGTGGGGCCCGCCTCTGGGGGTGAGGGCTGGGGGTCGCGGTGACCCCCGGCGCCCTTCCCAGTCCTGAGCAATGAGGAATCCCGCCGGCGTGGTCGCGGGGCCCGGGGTCCGGCCGCGGGGAGGGGCGCGCGGGGCGGTTGCCCGGGTGTCTGCGCGCCCGCCTCGCCCTCAGGGCCCCCCGCTCCTCGGTCCCACCCCGGACAAGAGCACCTTCTGTTTCCCTGAAGAAGATCCCCGAAGTGCAGCCAGAGGAGGGTCGCTCGCAGCCTGTCCTTCCAGCCGCTGGCCGCGCGCCGCGGGCGGGGCGGGGGCGGCCCCGGAGCACCAGAGGGAGGCCCCCGCCTCTGTCCTGAGACGGACTCGGGGTCCGGAAGCACCGGCGGGGCCGCCCCGAGCCCGGAGCGCCTCCCCACGCCGGCCCCGGGTGCGATCGCGTAGCTCTGGCGGGGGCGGGGGGCGGGGGGCGGGGGCAGCGTTACAGATAAATAGCATCTCTTACAAAAGGAATCACAATGGCCACCACGGGAGGGGGGCGGGCGAGGCGTCCCCGACGGGCGGGCTAGGGCGACGCTGTGGCGGGCGCCGGGGTCGCCAGCTCTGGGCTCCGCGCCCCCGGCCCCGCCGCCGCCGCCGCCTCGGGCAGCGACTCCTCCGAGTCGGTGCGCAGGTCCTCGTCGTCGTCCTCGTCGTCGTCGTCGTCCTCCTCGTCGTCGTCGTCGTCTTCGTCGTCGTCCTCGTCGTCGTCCGCCTCCTCCTCGGGCAGCTCCAGCTCCTCCTCCTCGTCCTCCTGCGACGACTCCCCAGCCGCCACCGGGCCGGGCGCGGGTGCAGCGGGGCCGTCGCGGGGCCCGGGGCCGTCGGGCGGGCCGGGGTCCCCCGGGTCGCCCGCATCGCCCGGCCCCAGCCCCAGGCCCGCGGAAGCGGCGGCGGCGGCGGCGGCGGCGGCGGCGGCGGGCGGGAGGAAGAGCAGGGGGGCCCCGGGCTCGGTGCCCAGCGACAGCGCGCCGTCCAGGCCGACGGCGGGGCCCGGGGACGCGGCGGGGGGCTCGCCGCGCTCCTGCTTGTCGTGCTTGCGCTTGTGCGAGTCCATCTGCGACATGCCCACGACCGTGTGGCGGCAGCCCGGGTAGGTGCAGTGGAAGTGCGAGCACTTGAGCTTGTACTTGCAGTCGGGCACGGCGCAGTCGGCGCTCGAGCTGAACTGGCAGAAGCCCGCCGCGCTGATCACGTCCTGCTTGCCGTGGTGCTTGCGGTGCGCCGTCACCTTGGTGCTGTCGGTGCAGCGGAAGCGGCAGCGCAGGCAGTGGAAGTGCGTGCTGGAGCCCGAGAAGGGGCAGTCGGCGAAGTGGCAGCTGAGCGAGGCCTTGAAGCGCTTGAAGTCGTCCAGCACGAGGTTGTCCACGCGGTCATGGTGCTGCGCGTGCTTGTACATGTGCGTGCGTCCGCAGAACTTGTAGCCACAGTTCTCCCGCGTGCAGTGGTAGTGCGTGACCTTGAGCGAGAACTGGCAGGTCGGGTCCCTGCAGTCCTCGTAGAGGTCGAAGCGCCGGAAGCCCTCCAGCATCATGCCCTCGTCCAGCATCTTCCGCGAGGAGGCCGTCTTGCGCCGCTTGCCGAACGGCGACATGTCCTCGATGATCCAGAAGCGCTTTTTGGCCCCGGAGGCTGTGGGCATGGAGATGGTGTTCCCTGCGGAGGGGCCGGGGGAGGTCAGCGCGTGCCGGGGAGCCTTTCGCACCCACGCAGGGTCCCCGGCTCCGCGTGGTGGCCGGAGGGCAGCGCTGGGGGTCGGCTTCCCCAGACTTTGGGGGCCTCTCCCCCTCCCCCTCCCCCGAAGAACCAAGGAGCCCCCAGGCTTCCCCTTGCGTCATCCCCTGTCTGCAGGACGACCACACAGGCATCCGCCCCTCGTGCGGCAGAGCAAGCAACCCGGGGGACGTGGTGGCCGCTTCCTGGCCAGTTTGGGTGGGAAGTCAGGACGCATCCTGGCGCTAATTGAAGCTGAAGGGGGAATCTAGGTCGGCAGAGTGTAATTACCCACGTTGGACGGACGCCAGGATGCCATCACGAACCCGCCTCTAATGAGGGACAGGCGGGCTCCTTCTCCTGGCCGGCTAACCAGTTTCCCCGGCTGCCCACCTGTCTGCACAGGGGACCTACCTACTTCCCGCAGGGATGCCCAGCGCCCTGGGGCTGTGTGGAGCCGTAACGCCCTGCCCTGAGGGATACCTTCCCTTTGGTGCCAGAAGATTCTTTAAAGTCTTGTGGGGGTCTTCTGCCCCCATTAAGCCAGAAGAGGGCAGCTCTTCTGAGGGACCGGGGCTGGAGCAGGGGCTCAGCCAGCAGACGGGTTCCCATCTGTGCCCTCCCAACTGGACCCAACGGCGCCCTGGACTTCGGATGGCTCATGGCCAGGGCTGCCTGGTTGAGAGTGGCCCCGCTGCTGTGGCGTGAGGGGACAGCAGCCCCTGGCACTGCGCAGGCAGCTGGGGGAGGGACAACAACCCTGGCATTCCCGGCCTCACACCCTAGGAATGAGAGAGAAACCTTCAGGGGCTGGCCCTACCCAGGGTCAAGGGTGGGTATTCTCCAGGCTTCTCCCATGTGGCTGACCTGCTCAGCCTGCCCCGAACCTGCCTAGGATAATATCCGGCCTCCACGGCACCACTGTGCCGCGTTGTCCATTTAGGGAACAGACCCAGTCACCCCCACCTTGGCAGGTGAAGAGAAGCCAAGGGCAGCAACGGTGTGGGGGTGCGTGGCGCAGGACAAGGGAGGGTGAGGGGCCTGGAGATCCAGGTGAGTGAGAAGTGGCTGCTTTGGGTCTGAGGGCACAGGGCTCAGTGTGGTTATGGCAGTGACAGCCTTCCACAGGTAGAATTCCAGAAGGGAGACCTTCTGCCTCTCTGGCACAGCACTGGCCTGGCGCTCAGCAGAACGTGAGGCAAAAATGAGTGAAGGAAGGTGCAGGGCTGCGGTGATGGCCACAGCAGAGGCGAGGGGCTGGCGGGTCCCGGCCCTGCGGGGCATCGGATATGCAGGGGTGGGGGGTGGGGTGGGAACTGGAGGCACCCCTGCCATTGAGCACTGCCTGGGGCCTGAGCCACAGGGACTCCCTCTTCCTGCTTGGCTCCAGGGCTGGGAGGGGGTCAGGCTGGTGTCAGGGCCCTGCCTGGACCCAATGCTGAGCAGGAGTCCAGAGGAGCTGTCCTCGGGACAGAGACAGGGCTCTCTGGTTCCGGGGGGCGCTGGGCCGTGAGGGACGCAGGTGGCCCTGTCCTCGCCCCAGCAGGTCACAGGAAAAGGTCAGGTCCCGGACCATGGCCTTGAGGGTCAGCGGAGGTGACACACACTGGCAAGAAGGCATGTGCGAGTTACCTGCAGCATCCTGAACTAGGGGGACGTCGCTTTTTACCGGAGTTGCGGTGGCTGTGGCGGGCGGGAGGCGGGGCGGGCTGCCGACCGGGTGGCCCAGGCCCCGGGTGGCTCCGAGAGTGGCACTGAGCAGGGAGTATGAGAGACAGGGCGGAGAAAAGAGGCATGGGAGGGAGGGGAGGGGCGCCCGGAGCACGGCCGCTGAGAAGGATGGGGTCAGTGGGGGCTGCGGAGCCACGCGGGCAGCCTCGTCGCCAGCGGCAGCAGGAGGAGGAAGAGGAGGAGGAGGAGGAGCCGGGCAGCCTGGAGAGGGTGGAGAAACGCAGAAAAAAAAAAAAAAAAGAAAACCAAAACAAAGAAAAAACAAACAAAAAAGAACCAAAATGAGAAACCCAATGGCGGAAGCAAGTATGATATGAAAACACGTGGACAGATGACGAGCAGAGAAGCGCCACGAGAGAAGAGTGGGGAAGGAGGTGGCAGGAGGAGGAGAGAACGGGAGGGGAGGCTGCGCAGGGAGAGGCCGTGGTGGGCTCAGGGAGGGCCTGCGCCAGAGCGCGGCCCTGCTGCGACCCCAGTTTGGGGTCCAGGGACTGAGCCTCGGGACGATGGCAGAAGGGCCGGAAGGAAGGCCGCGTGCCCGGGGCCTGGGCCCTGGCAGGTCCCCGGCCCCCCTGCCCTTGAGGACGAGCCCAGCTCCTCTCCTGGAAGCCGAAGCCAAGGGCTGAGTGCGGGCGGGAGGGGGCCTCAGTGGCCTGTGTCCCCCAGACCAGCCGGCCCTACCGCACACTAAGGCTGGCTCTGTCCTCCTTTGAGGCCACGTGACCACGAAGCCTAAGATGGACCCTGCGGCGCCTTGGGCCGGAAGCTCCCGGCCCCCGATGTCTCCTCCTGGCCCGCTGCTCGCGCTGTCGCGGCGCCGCCCGGCCGTGTGCTCACCTGCCGCCGTGCTCTCGTTGCCCACGGGGGTGCTGGAGCAGCTCCGGTCCACGGTGGGCGACTCAGAGGACACGGCGCCCGGGCTGCAGCCCGTGTAATCCATGTACTCATCTGTCTCCGTGTCCATCAGGCTCGGGGGGCCCTGAGAGAAGAAGGGGCACCCTGAGGAAGCCGGGCGGGGGCTACGCCGCCCACAGCGGGGCAGGCAGGCCGTCCCTCCGGGCGGGACGCACCGACGCCCGCTGGGCACCCCGGGCGCTCACCTGGGAGGGGGGCACGCGATCGAAGTTCTTGCCCAGCATCCTCCGCATGTGCTTCCGGGCGTGGGAGGTCATCTGGTGCTTGAGGAGGAAGGAGAACTGGCAGCCCTCCCGGATGCAGTGGAAGTGGCTGTTCACCTGGTTGTACTTGCAGCCTGCGGACACAGCCCCGCCGGCCGTGAGCTTCCCCCGGCCGGCGCGCGCAGCGCCCACCGTGCCTCCCGGGCTCAGGGGAGTGTGGCCAACGGGCAGATGGTGTCTGGGGAGGGGACACGTGCCCCGTGGTGGCATTCCTCTGAGGAGGGCTTGTATCCACCCCACCCCCGGGTGGGGGGAAGAGGTCCTAGGCTCTCCGGCTGGCCAGGGCCTGGGCCCACCCTCTCCTCTGGCCTGGCGTGGAGGCAGGTGACAGTGGCGAGGCTGGGCCCCATCCCCTGCCCCTCTCGCTGAGAGGTCCCGGGGTTTCTGGGCGAGAGACCCCAATGACCCGTCCACCAGGTCGGCCCCCTCCCGGCAAGCCACCTGTCTCCACATCTCTGGGGAGCCCGGGTGCCTGCCCCCAGACCTGTGTGGACCTCTGCCCCGCCCCCACCCACCTCGGCTTCGCTCTGGGCTGAGAACAAACAGCGGGCAAGACTGCAACAGTGTCAGCAAAGGGCAGGTGAAGGCCTGCCCGTTGCCATGGCGCCGGGGCTGGCCAGGTGTCTTATATCATCCCCCAGCTTTGTTTGGCCCCAACTACCACCAAAAACACCCGAAGCTGAGTAAATACCGACAACCACGGAATACCCTGACCCCCGTAAACGGAGCCCAAGGACGGCACAGGCCACCGAATGTTGACATCTGTTGCCATGGTTACCAACCCTCTCCCAGGCCACGAATTCTTTTTGAATTAATACTTGAAAGAAAGGTTTGTTTCCTGTCTTTTCTGGCAGTCGCCGAGTCTCTCACCCTGCCCCTGTGGAAGGGCCAGTCCGCGGCAGCCAACGGCCCCACCTCTGCTCCCCCAAGGCCCTGCTGCTATGACCACCTGAGTCACAACAGGCCTGGCCTGCGGCCCAGCTGTCTGTGCCCGGCCTGCCTAGCTGCCACCTGCCTTCCAGTTTCCAGTTTTTTCCTGGCAGATTCCTACCCCACATCTGCAGGCCTGTGAACGTGTGGCTCCATCCTGAGGCAGGTGGGTGGGGTCTGCCCCCTGCCCAAAGGCATCCTCGGGGCAAGCTGGGGCCAGGGAGCTACTCGGGAGGCCCCGGTCGGGTCCAGGGCTCCGGGCGGCTTCCCTGACGAGGGCCCAGCTCTCAACAGCAGACTCAGCTCCCTGGCATCTGCCTCGAAGTTCAGGGCCATCTGTGGCCTCCTTCCCAGCCCCATGGCCACCTCCTTCTGGGTCACCCCAGGTCACAGATGCTCTGGGCCGATCCACAGTGTACCTGCTTGTCCTACCAGACCCCCACCGCCAAGCACGGTGCTGGCCAGAGAAGACGCTCAAAACCCTGAGCTGCCACCACCCCCACCACCTCCCGTAACAGCACGGAGCCCTGCACACCGCTCTTCCTCGATAGGTATCTGCTGAATGAGCAAACAAACCAGGGGCCGTTCTGGAAAAGCCCTTGTAGTTAGAGCCATGGAAAGAGATCCCAGAGTGAGGAACATCAGGGGCTCCTATGTTATCCGCACTCCCTCTTGAGAGAATGGAAAACAGCACCAAGTCCAAGGCCTGACTCTGATGACGAGGCCCCAGGCATTTTCCCCGGATGTAGGCGGAGTGCTCTGAGTCACTCACACCCCTATTCCTGGGCTCTCCGTGTTTTGACAGTTTCCCCTGTTTGATGATGCCTGGCCTGTGACATCAGTGGCACTTTTAACACAACACAGAGTCTGACGTGCAGGGACAAGAGGTGGGTACCAGGAAAGGTGGCCGGGGCCACCAGAGCCACAACCTTGCCACCTGCTGCAAGTCTCTCCCCCCAACCGCGGCCCTCAGTACCTAGCCTGCCACACTCCTCGCGCTTGGTAAAGTACTTGAATCCGTTGGCTGCCCGCCGCTCGGCTTTCTCGTGCTTCTTTATGTGCCACGGCAACTTGGTGGTGATGTTGGTCACAAAGTAGCAGCCGGTCCGGAGGCAGTGGTAGTGTCCACGCATCCGGAACTCGCAGTGCTGCAGGGAGGGACGGGAGGGTCAGGGCCAGGCTGACCACTTCTCTGAGCTCCCACCGGGCCCAGGGCTCTGGGCGTGGCAGGCCCTTTTTTCTTCCGTGCTCAAATCAGAAAACACAACTGGGTGTAGGCCTTTCACGTGTTAAAAAGCGGTATGTCCCTTTTGGAATCTGACCAAAACATCCTACCTGGTAATCGTGCCACCCATTTCTAATTCCACACCCAGAGCAGACATCACTAATCTATCCTAGCACTCCTCTCTGGAGGCTTGGCCTTAGGCAGACATCACTAATCTGGCCTAGCACTCTTCTCTGGAATGCCCAGCTCTAGGATCAGACTCCTTCTCGAGGCACTCTGCCAAACAGCCCCTACCAGTCTTGGGGTAGGCCTTTACGGTGAACTTGATCTGCCCTTCCTTTCTGGGGCACGGACAGTTCAATCTCTAGCTGTCCAGTGGGCTATTTTAAAATTCTAGGCCTCTGGGGAAAGGGAGCATAGTTCCAGGATGGGCAGAATGATGCCAAGTGCACGGAGAGTTGGGATGAAATGACAGATGTCACCAACTGAGCACCAATCTGGACCCCTGCCCAGGGGCCTCCAGGGGCCCAGGGGCAAGACAGTGCCCTTTCCAGAGTCTGGACGAGGCCAATTCAAAACGGGCGTGAGAGAGGTAATGAATCCCTGCCGGGAGGAGCCAACCCCGGGCCCCGTGCCTCCCTGCCCCCCACCCCGGGCCCCAGGCCCCCGCCCGCACCTGTCCCCGGGGCTGACCTGGTTGGGACAGAGACACTGAAGCGAGTAGTACGCAAACTGGTCTCGCACGTTCACCAGGTTGTTGTTGGGGTTGATGTGGTCCAGGCAGTGGGACTCAGCCTTGCCGGAGGTTTTGCAGACGTACTTGCAGTTCCCGAAGAGACAGTGGAAGTGGAACTTGTTGGCGTACTTGCAGTCCGTGGCGAGGCAAGGATCGCTGGAAGGAAACCACAGCCCAGAAGGTCATTGGCGTTCCCAGAGCCCTCCCCGCCGACATCCTGACATTGGTCGAGTTGGGGTTCTGCTCCCTAATCCCCTGCGGTGTGGCCCAGAGGAATGGCCCCCGGGGCTGCCTTCCTGCTCAACAAGTGGCCTCGGCCAGAGGAGACTACAGATCCCAGCATGCTTTCCTGCCTTCTTTTTGGAGCTCGGCTGGTGCAGAAAGGGTTGCGGTGTGCAGCCTGCCCAGAGCATTGCATGCTGGGACACGTAGTTTCCACGGCCACACCTCAGGATTATAGATAAGGCGGCTGCAATAACCTCTTGGATGTGAAAATGAGAGATGGCGTTGCCAGCCCTGGCGGGGCGCCAGTGAGGGCCTGGCTGGCGTGGCACAGGCACTGCCCTGGGTGTGGCTGACTGACAGGGTGCAGATGGGTGGGCAGCCCTACCCGGAAGCTCTGCTCCCTCGGGGCCCTGGCCAGGGGGAGTGTGCGCCTGGTGTCAGGTCCCGCTGAGGCGCGCAGCTGCTGGGGCCCCCAGGGTCAGCTCGGGGCTCAGGGCTCCCGCCCACTCAGAGAACCTCACCAGCCGGCTGAGTGGTGGGGCTCGGGGGTGGGGGGTGGGGGGTGCTGGGCTGAGCCCCCATGCCAGCCTGCCCCGTGAGCGGCAGCCCTGCCCCACGGCCTGCCTCCTGGGCTGCAGACAGGTGTGGAGGACGCCATGCCCCGGCCTTCTGCCCTGGCTGGTGCCACAGCTGCCGCCATGGTGGCCCCAGGGTGGGAATCCGACCGCGCTGGGGAGACTAAGAGCGCTGCCGCTGTGGGGAGGCGGAACGAACAAGAGAAGCTCGGGGAGGGACGGAGAGGAACGCAGGTCCCCTTCCAGGCCAGAGGCCCAGCCCCAGGTGCCCAGAGAGGGGGGACAGCTGCCACTCAGGCGGTACACGTTCACATCCAATTTATTACTTTTATTGAGAACAGGAAGCCGCACACATAACGATACAGAGTCACCGTTCTCGCCGCAAGGCGCCACCACCATCCAGCGAGGAAGGTCCCTTCCACCCCTGAGAGCTCAGACCACTGTGCGGACGGGTGTGGGCCTGGAGTGGGGGCCTAGCCCCCTCGCCCCCCACCCATGACTTCGCTTGCTCTGCAGAGACTTAGCCATGGGTGCAAGGCCCAGAGTGAGATGCAGCCTGCCTTGCCGGGCGAGGCCCAGCACTCCCGGCCCACCTAAGCTGGTCCTCACAGCGCCAACACTGCTCCTCTGGAACAGCGGCCCCTACCACCACCACCTTCTCCCACCCCGGCTGCCTGCTTGGGGAGCAGGCAGTGAGGCCAGAGCAGCAGCTTCTTTGGCTAGAAGGACAGCGTCCGATGACCGTGTCCCTGAGAGGCTGGGGACAGCCCGGGCTCACTGCAGGGTTAGGAGCAGCACCTCCTCGGCTGCCCTCGCTAGCACCTACTCCCGAGACACGCGGGGGACACGGGACTCCCGGCTCATCGAGGGACTCACTTCTCCTGGAACTGGAGGAATCCGGGTTTGACCTGGGGCTTGGCGTTTTCTAGAGAAGTCGTTGCCAAGGGCGAAGTGGGCAGGTGAGGCACTGACGCTGGAATCTGAGGCATCTGGGGTATGGTGGAAGCCAGCTGCTTCCAGGCGAGCAGCGTGGGGGTGGAGGGCACGGCAGCCGGGCTGGGAGTGGGACCCTCCAGAGAGGCTGTGGTGACAGGAGGCGCTGGAGGGGACGAGGGGGCCAAGGCAGGTTTGGTCTCCGCAGCCGAGGTGGGGAAGGGAGCCTCTGCGTTTCCCTTCACTGCTCCTCCCTCCGTCCGGAAGTGGAAGCTGCAACAGGCAGAAACAGCGGCTCAGTGGGGAGGAAGAGGGCCCTGTGCAGGGAGCCTTTCCCTGGATGTTACCCCATCACGAGCCTAGGGGCCCAGTGTCCCTACATAGTCCCCAGCAGCAGGTGTGATGCCACCAGGAGGGAAGGACTGAGAACTGCTGTGTCCTCTGGTTCTGAACTTGGGCTCCTGGCTCAGCCCTAGCTATGCCTTCCTGTGATCTTCCTGCTGTGTCTGTCCCTAGCTCCTTCCTACACGGAGCAGGGGACAGGGACAGCAGGGGGCATGAATCTGTGCTTCCAGAATCTGCTCTGAGAATTAAAGGTGGGTCTCGCTCGGCCCTCAAAGATGGCTCTTCTGCAGACTAACGGCTGCCTGAGCAGTGAGCGGAGCCTGAGCTGGGGCCCAGCAGTAGCCAAGGTCTGTGTTAAATGTCTGCGAGTTCTGGGTTCAATTACAAGAGGCGGCTGGCCTGCTGCTTTTCAGCTCAGTGGGTTTACAAATTAATTTCATTATTTTTAGGTCAAAGAAAATCTACAAACGCAATACCGTGGCTTGGAAAAGGCCTTCACCTAAGGTCTCTGCCTGGGTCAGAGTGGGGTCTCTCCAGCTGGCTCTGTAGGGAACATCTGTGGTAGAGCTGCTGGCCACACTGGTGGGGGAGGGGCGCGGGGGGTGGGCAGAAACAGCTGCTCAGGGTCTCCAGGTGGAGCCTGGACAGGCTCAGAGGACCCCGCCAGGCGGCTGAGCAGGTGGAAGGATGGGGAAGCCTGCCTTTTTCAGGCAGTACCTTCTAAGAAACTAGCTCAGCTTCTGAGTTTCGGTGCGAGCAGCACACGGCGCCTGCCTGGAAGGCAGCTAGAGACCCAGGCAGCCCCCAACCCCACGCAGCCTGGGGCCAGGCTGGAATGAAAGGGGCTGGGTTTCCATGCGCCCTGGGGACCCCCACTCACTTGGCATGCTTGATGGCCCCGTCCAGGGTGCTGAAAAGCGCGCCGCACTCCTCCACCACGCAGTGGAAGTGTGCTTTGTGAAGGAAGTCACACTGGGCGTCACAGAAGTCCTTGGTGCCAAACCTGGCCAGAGGAAGCAGCGGTCAGAGGAGACCCCGGGGCAATGGCCACCATGACGGGTGGGCGTGGCCCTTCCTGCTCCTTTGCTCTGCCAGGGAGCCCCTCACCTTCGAAGGTACACCTTCCAGGGCTCGGACAGCTTCTCCTGAACCAACGCCTTCACGGCCTTGCCCAGGAAGGGCGAGGACTCCACGGCGGGGCTGCCCTCCGCTTCTGTCTTGATGTTCAACAGGCTGCCAAGGTTGGGGTTGCCCTGAGACATCTGCAAAGAGAACAGGGCCGGTGCTTGGGACTGGCTGGCCGCCGTGGGAGCAGCAGCGGCTCTGGGCCGCCTGGGCCTCTTGCAACGCACTAGAGCAGTGGAGAGGAGAGGGCGCCTGGCCCTGCACAGCTCTGGCCACAGCCGAGTCCGCTCTGAATGGTGCTGCCCGAGGCAACGTGGGGATGCCACGGCTCCTCCACACAAACCCCGTGGTGCTAAGATCCATCACTCAAGCTAAGGCCGGGACTCTGGGCACACACCAGACCAGCTTTCCCCAGACTTTGTGGCTCCCTGGTTATTTTCCTGCCAGGTTTTCAAAAGAAGTGCAGGAGGGGGGGGGGGGGTAACCCCTATGAATTCCTTGAGAACAAGAGAAGGCACACAAAAGAGGAGCAGAGAGGGAGGGAGGGAGGCTCAGGGGGTGAGATCAAGATGGCTCAGGGCTACTGGGCCAGGAGGGGGAGTGGCGAGGGGGAGCCTGTGCGAAAGCTTGACCCACATGGGGTGTGGGGCCCCAACACGAAGGAACGAGGGGGTACAGGGGCCAGTGACACCCTCCCCCACCGCCAAGAAGGGAAAAGTAGAGCAGGAGAGCAAGGAGGGAGAGAGGAAAGGTAGAGGGCGCGGGGCCCTCGGCAGAGGGCGGCGGGAGGCTCCTTCCCTGCCAAGGGCCCAGCGGGACCCCCACCCGTGAGGTCCAGCCCAGGCTCAGCTCCCCCAGCAGTCACTTGTGTATGGTAACCAAATTAATCTTGCTGTAGTCAAATTTATCATGTGAAGGGGGGGAAATATATTTGAGATGATGTATAATTTACAAAGACCCTGCATTATTTAAAATAAATATTCTGGAGCGACCTCTGTGGAAGGCGTCCGAGACCATTACTCAACCCGAAAAGTGGAAATTGATGCTTTGCTCCCACTTTAGTGCCCCTCCCCCACCCCCTTTTAAACAAACAAAAAAATATATAAAATAAATAAATAAAATTAATAACTGAGAGGGAAAGAAGTTAGAGGGCTCTGGAAAAGCTTTTGGAGCCCTCCATCTGAAGGGAAAAAAAGGGTGTCAGAGGCTGGAATATATTTCTTCAGCCAGTTCATTAAATTAATTTGTAAGCAGTGGCTCTGAAATTATATCCGATGAAAAATGGCCTCAAAATTTAAATGGTACAAACTCATCTTATTAGAGGCAAAACATTAAAAAACAAACACCTCCCCCCCCGCCCCCCAGCATAGCTTTAATTTCTCTGGGTGGGGGAACGGGAGGCGTGTGATGGATGGTTCTTACCTTATTCATAAGCGAGGATAAGAGAGACGAATTTGCCGGGACTGCATGGCCATTTGATTCATTACTGGAACACACAAACCAAGGGGCTTTAGCTCAGACGTACGTGGGACTGAGCCCAGACACCCTTCCCTGCCCATCCCGAAGGCCCCGGCCCCGCCTGCTACATCTGCCTGGGCTGGAGGAGGACCCCCGCCGGGAGGGCTTGGCCCCTGGCCTCGGTGGGGTCTGGCTCCAAGGGTGCTGTCCCCAAGAGCCTCCTGCAGTGGGGCAGAAGCTGGTGGGGTGGGGGCCTGGCCTCGCCTCACCTGGGTTCCTTCACAGTCAGGTCTAAACTGCGGTCCTGGGAGACCTCGTGGGGAACCGGGGCGCCAGCGCTCTCACCGGGCTCCTGCTTCACCGGGGCCGGGGGGAACCTGGCGGGGGTGGCCTGCTGCCCGTTTCCTACAGGGGAGGGGAGGGAAGATGGTGTTAGAGGGGCTGAGGGCTTCCTATGGAC
Source organism: Panthera tigris (assembly GCF_018350195.1). NCBI lineage: Eukaryota > Metazoa > Chordata > Mammalia > Carnivora > Felidae > Panthera > Panthera tigris. Next base: position 7,638,040 of record NC_056667.1, read on the forward strand.
ACAGACCGGAACCCCCCACCGCCAGAAGGGAGGGCAGTGGGCTGGGTGGGCGGGGGGCCCCAGGGGAACCCTGGCTGCTGGTCAGCGATTCTCCCCACTGACATGATCGCTTGTGACGCTTACCCCTGTGTGGCAATTCTTCAAGTGATAATTATTGCAAAATTATGTCAAAGTTGTCCCAGCTCAGGGCCTCCTGGAGGAGAAGGGCGGGAGGCTGGGGAGGGGGCTGGCACGGGGGTGGGGGCCCTTCATTTTCTCCACCGACTGTCACAGTCGATTTGTGGGGCTGCCGCTTAGGCTTTTATTAAAGACTCTGTTAATGCTGAGGGAAAGTGGCAGATCTAGACTGGGAGCTGCGCCCCTCCGCAGGTCCCCGGCCCGCTGTTGCCGGGGCGACGGCCCTGCCTTCCACTGAGCATGCCTAGGAGGGGCATCTGCTGTGTCAGGGCGATGGGAGCTGACAGCCAATCAGAGCAGTTCAAACTATGTGACCTCGCCCGTCAAGCTGTCCAGGGCAGGGATGTGAGGCCCACTGTGGCCGGGCTGGGCTGGACCAGGGTCTGGGTGGGAGCTGGCAGGGTGTAGCCATTGGGGGAAAGTCTGGAGCTCGGTAGGCAGATGATTTGGGAGGCCAAGCAGAGCGGGGGCAAAAGAAGTTGCTGACAGGAACATGTCCACCGAGCCCTTCTCCACAATCCCCAAGTGGCTGAAATATTAATCTGCCCCAAGGCGCTGCAGCTGACAGAAAGCTGCTTCACAGACAGCAAGTGGCATTTGATTAAAAAATAAAGGAAAACGCCCCCCCCCCCTTCCCTTGACCTTTCTTTTGGGGGAAGGAGATTTTTCTAATGAAAAAGAAAGAATTTGACAGTCTGGCCCCTGAGTTCAGTGTGGTCCTAAAGTGGGGCCCACCCCGGCCCACAGGCGTCTGGCTAGAGGCACAAGGCCCCTGGGCATCCTGCCGTCCCTCTCACACCTGGGAACGGAAGGTGGGTCCCTCCACGCTTCCAGCTGATGGGAACGTCCCACTCGGGACAGGATAGTAGCTCCCTGAAGTCACTTGCCCAAGGTCCCCTGGGAAATGGCCCAGCCCCCTTGCCAAGCACCGGCAGGCCCTCTAGGAGACCTGGGCAGACCCCTGGGCTAGGCCGCAGGGACCTTCCGTCCTGCCTGGTCTTGAGACGGTCTCACAGCAGAGTAGGGCACGCAGATTCAGGAGCCGGACCGCTGAGGTCCAAGTCTGGACTTTGCCACCTCCTGGCTGCGTGCCCGGGATCAGGCTACCCCCACTGCCCCATCAGTACCACCAGGCAGGACTCTGCTTCCCTGCCGTGTCCCCAGCACCGGTGAGGCGCCTGGCCCTCAGCAAGCCCAGCGGTTGCTGAATGAGTGGCTGAAGTGACAGCTGACTGTTCTCAGCTAAGTACCGAGAAGGGGGAGAACAGGGAGAGGAGCCAGGTAAACAGAAAGCCAAAGAATTCCAGAGATCAGAGAAAACATTTAAAAAGAGTAGAAAACTTGAGAAGGAGAACCGCTCCCCGTGGTAAGCCAGAGGGAGGCCAGAGGTGGGACTCGGGAGGTCTGGCTGTGTTGTCCAACATGGCAGCCGCTGGCCAGGTGTGACTAAGTTAAAGCGATTCCAACCAAAATCCGGTTCCTTGGTCACAGAGCCAAGTTCAGGCACTCAACAGTCACAGGTGACTAGTGGCTGCCATACCAGACAGCACAGGACAGAACATTTCCGTTCCGGCAGAAAGTTCTACCAGACGGCACTGACGGAGAGGGAGACACCGGAAGGTTATCCTCGGCCTCGAGGGGCCGGCCGGGTGTAGATCCCAAGCATCCCTGAAGTGCGGCCACCTGCTGCTTGGCTGGACCCATGCCCCTCCAGGTGACACGGGGGGCCCTAGGGAGGCGCAGGGATCTGGGACTCCTCTCATCAGCGGCTGGACTTGCGATGAGGGAGGGTGACAACTGGGGGGTGCGGAGTGGTAAGGACCAGCTGCCCCGGGACACACAGGCTCCCAGTGAGGCCAGGCCTACGGCCCCCACTTCACAGATGAGAGAACAGAGCTGCCTCGGGTGGGGTGGGCAGGCCGGAACAAGGGGGCCCCAACAGCAAACAAACAGGATGGAGGCAGAGACCAGGCAAAGATGGGAGCTGGGGGCGTGGGGGACGTGGGTGCAGGAGTAGAAAGACGCCTCTCCAACACCCCCCGACTCTGCTCTGCAATCTGAGGCGGCGGGCTCCCGGGGTCCATAAGCCACTCGTTTCCTGGGCAGTGCCCGGCCTGCTCACCTGGGTCAAAGGTGGCAGAGGGCTTGAGGGCAGCCGCGGCCAGCCTGGCCATCATGGGTGAGATGAGGCCCTTGCTCGCCGAGATCCTCTCCATGATGGAGGCGGGGGGCACCGGGACAGAGGTGGCGGCGGCCGGGGCAGAGTCACCGGCTCCCGAGGCGGCCAGGGTGGGTGTGTCGGCTGCCGCCGAGGCCACTGCCCCGGACGACATGGCGCCCAGGAGGCCGGGGGCACCCACGGGCAAGGAGGCGCTGCCCCGGCTCGGAAGGATAGGGAAGTAGGGGGCGGCGGTGGGCAGGCCTGAGTTGGAGAGGGCCAGCGCCAGCGGGATGGAAGCGGGCAGGCCCTGGGACAGCAGCCCGGAGATCTTGCTGTTGGGCGGCTTGGCGGCCCCGGGCGTGGCCTCGGCGGCGGCGGCGGCGGCGGCGGCCAGGGAGGCGGAGGACTGCTGGCTGGTCGGGGAGGCGCTCAGGCTGGAGTTCTTGCTGCTCAAGGCCGAGAAGTCGACCAGGTCGTCGTTGCTCGACTCCTCGTGCTCCGTGTCCTTGGCGCCCAGCAGCGAGGACGGCAGCCCCAGCGCGCCCGAGGAGCGGACGTGCCTGCGCTCGTGCTTGCGCTTGTGCGAGGTCATCTGGCTGGTGGACGTGAAGGTGAAGCCGCAGCCGGCGCGGATGCAGTGGAAGTGGTTGGTGGCCTTGCTGTACACGCAGCCCTCGTACCTGCACTCCTCGTACTTGTAGAACTTCTTGAAGCCGTCCTTGGCATACGCGTCGTCCTTGATGTGGTAGCTCTTGTGCTTCTCGATGTCACACTTGTTCTTGAAGGTGAATGTGCAGCCGGGGCGCCTGGACGGGACACGGCAGGGGCTGTCGCAGGGCCTCGGGGAGGAGGGGGCGCCTGGAGGTGGTCCTGCCCGGCTCCCGCCTCGGCCCCGGGGGGGGGGGGACCCGGAGAACCCCCGGGCGGCCCCCCTACCCTTGTGCCTGTGGCCTCCGGGAGGCGGGACCCCGAGCCCCGCACGGGCCCACTTCCCCGCCTCCCCTCCCTCCCCCAGGCCAAGCAGCCTCCCTGGTGGGCTCCCCGTTCACCTGCAGTGGAAATGCGTGGTCTTCTGCCCGTAGAACTGGCAGTCGGCCGTGCCGCAGTCCTCGGTGGCTCGGAAGCGCTGGAAGCCATCGTTGATGAGCTGGGTGTTCTTCTTGTGGAAGTTCTCGTGGGTCATCACATCTGACGTGCTCGTATACACCTTGTTACAGCCCACCTGCAGGGGCAGAATGGCCGTCAGGGGGACCGAGGCCAGGCACCCCCGGGCCAAGGTCAGAGCCGCGGTTCTGCTGGCCACAGACCCCCCTGCTCAGGGGAGCTTCGGCCCCTGTAAACATCCAGCTGGGCTGTGGAGAGCCTGTGAAGACCCCCCCGGGCCCTGCAGGCCTGGGCTGCGCTGAGGGCTGGGTTGTCTGCACGGACTCCGGGCACCTCCCGGCACAGCCAGGTGTGGGAGTCCCGTTCCGCCGAGGGGCGTTTGGGGTCCTAACCCGTGGCTCTGTCTCGAAAGCCCCTGGCAGTGGGCAGGGCTGGGCCTGGGGGCGCGGCAGTCACCTTCGGCCCGGGGACTCGTTCAGTGGACACTTCCTGGCACAGGGCCCTCCCCACCCCACCCTAGCTGGGCCAAGGCAGGCAGCGTTGCCATATTGAGTAAAAACCCGTGGAATCTGAGCACTCTTGAAGGCTGGGCCGTGCCAGTGTCTGCACCATCTCAGGGCCCGGAGAGAGAGCCCCCCTCTCCTCCTGGCCCAGGTTGTTCCACGGAGCCCATAACAACCCCCTGACAAATGCCGGGGGAGGCGCAGCGGCTGCTATTTGCAACCCCGAGTCGCTCCCCCTGGACCTGACACCTTGAAAAAGCCCAGACTCGGCGTGGCATTAAAACAGAGAATTAAACAAAAACCTCCTCAGGAACCATTTGCAACGCTCCCCTTGGTGTTAAAGCCTGAGAAATGCTGGTCTGTATAAACAGCTCCCTGAATTTCACCCGCACCAAGTATGGCCATGGGGACGGCCCCGCCCTGGCCCTGCCAGACACCGCCCGGGCCCGCGCCCCCAGGACTCCCTGCGCTCGCCTGCTGCCCCCCGCAGCCCGCCCCCCCCGCCCCCGAGCCAGGCCCCGGGCCCTGGGTGGCCCTGCCCCTGGCACCTGCATGCAGTGGTAGTGGGTGCTCTTCCCGTTGAGGTGGCAGCCGTGGTAATAGACGCTGCAGTCGTCCAGCGGGCTGAAGCGCATGAAGCCGTGCTGCAGGGAGTTGTCGCGTTTCTTGTGCATGTTGTAGTGCCGGATCACATCCTGCTTGCTCGTGAACCTCTGCAGGAGAGCACGAGTTGGCGGGGGCCTGGGCCAGCCCCTCGCCCAGAGCACTGCCCCCCCCCCCCCCCCCGCCCACTTGGCTCTCCCTGGAAATAATCCTGCCTGGGGTCGAGGCAGCCGGGTGGCGCCCAGGCCAGCACAGGGGACCACAGACAGAGCAATCCCAAGTCCCAGAGCCACAGGGCCTTCTGTGACCTCCCGCCGGGCTCCCAGCGCTCACGCCCAGGAGCAGAGGAGACGAATCTGGCCAGGCCCTTAAGGCAGCGGCTCTGACAGGGGACAGCTCATTTTGCCCGGTGTCACCTATGGGCTGTGCCGCCAGCTTGGGCTCCCTGATGAGCAAGAGGGGACAGCCCTGGGCACACTGGCTGCGTTTCCCTCTTGTTCACCTGCTCTGCATTTATCACAGGTGGCTTTGACCGTAAGTGACGATCTCTCTGCCCCTCAGCGTTATCATCTACTAGACGGGGCAGGAGGACACCGAGAAGAGTCAGACAAGGTGCCGAGGCCCTGGGGTGCGGGTGGCGGGGGGTGGGGCTCCCAGGGAAGGGAGCTTGAATGATCATCCCAGGGAAGCAGGTGGCTCCAGACCCTATCAAATGCCTGTTGGGCTAGTAGTTTTCTGGGTTCTCCGTCTGCGTGAGTTAAGCTCAGGCGGCCTCGGCAGAACTGAACACCCCCGTCCCACTGCCGAGAGGCTCCCCCACCGATGGGCCAGCCCGCAGGGGCGGGGCTGGTGCCCACAAGGCCCTACCTGGTAGTTGCACTCCGGGTCAAGGCAGTGGTAGTGCTCACGGTACTGGTAGGCGCAGTGGATATGGCCACAGTGCTGACTGCCGGAGAACCTGCAGAGAGGAAGGGTGGGCTCAGCCCTCTCTGGGCATCAGCCCCAGGGAGGACTCTTCCCTCCCTTCCCAGGGAGGACTCTGCTGCCAGAGCAGCAGAGAAAATATGTGCCCATACCCTGGGGAAGCGCTGCTGGGGTTCAGGGGCCCTGAGCCCTTTGTAGGGGTATGGGGGGGCAGAGGTGGTCTGTGGGGGTGAAGTGGCAGAGGCCAGGGTGAGTGATCAGGCCTGTTGGGAATCCTAGGACCACTGAACTGCAGACCTGTCCTGCCTGCCTCGGGAATGAGGACGCAGTGAGGCACACAGGCCTGGCACCAAGGTGGGGAGGAAGAAGCTGGGGCGGGCCAGACGGCAGAGCAGAGACAGGGAGGAGGCCTGGGATGGGATGGGATGAGGCGGTGAGGGCAGGAGCCCCCAGGGTGACTGCCTTTCCTGCAGGTGCCGCCCGCCGGCCCCGCACCCAGAGTGAAGCCAGGTGCTGGAGACACTGGCTGGGCCAGCCCAGGGCCCCGCTGCTGAGAGGTGTTAAAGCCTCTCTCTGTCCTGGGCTTTCCTGACACTTGAAACGGCCCAGGGTTATGAATTTTTAAAGCACAGCATCTGTTCGGCTTCCTGCGGCAGGGAGTGAGCTCTCCAGCCAAGTCCGCAGTCGGGAGCCCCATGCTGCCTGGCCACTGCCCGCCTCTCAGAAACCCCGACCTTCTCCAGGCCCCAGTGCCACTGGGCTGTGGTTCTCAAGCTCGGCGATGGCTACCCTTGGGAGGCGGCTCTGGGGAGAGCCTGCTAGGACAACTGGGGAGGAGGCTGGCCTCAGACTGTGGGACATGCGTGCGTACACACACACACACACACACACACACACACACACACACAGAGACAGAGAGAGACAGAGGGAGAGACCCCTTTGTAAAGGGAGAACCACTTGCAAATAAATATTTAAGCTGAAGCTGCCAAAAAGGCCATCTGCTGAGGCACTAATAATAATGATAATAATAATAATAAAGAGATTGGAACAAAGCTGAAAAGACAGAGAGGGACAGGAAGAACCTAGAAGATCAGCAGAAAGACACAGGCTGGGGCACAGCTCGCCCCTTGGGCTGCCCCATCGGGTGTTGGCAGCAAGGGGCCGGATTTGGGGGCCTCCATCGAGGCGAAGGTTCTTTACCCACCCATCGTGTGGCCTTAAAAGTGTAAGAGGGCAGGTCTGCGGTCAGGAGGTGAGGGTCAAGGCCCGGCCCAGGGAGCACACGGAGGCCATGTCAGAGAGGATAATTGCGCACACCTCCTCTCATCCCCAGCGGCTCCACGTTGGCCTGAATCCCACCCCAGACTCTGTATGAGCCGTGGCGGGAGCTCAGTGCTCACCTGCGGCCAGGCCCCGCCATCAGGCCCCTTTGGGCACCCTGGCCCTGCCTAGGGTACAAGCTGCTTCAGGGCGTGTGGCCCAGGTCACATCAAGGGGCAGGGGCTGAGATGGGACCCAGTCCCTCCGGGGAATTTGAGGGCATGGGCGCATAGAGGTAGGGAAGCAGTAGGCACTCGGGCACTAGCGGTCAGATGGGCCTGTGATCCCTGGGTCCCCAGGCATTCCTGGCCCCATCCCACCACCTCTCCAGGGCAGTCTCCTCCCCAGGGGCCTACCTGGCAATATATTTCTGGTAAATGTTTACATCTTCGGTGACAGCTGGTTTATCTGTGGGCAATCCGTTCCTGGCGAGAGACACACAGGGCACAGCCGATTAGCCGACAGGGGTAACTTCACACCCCAGAAGTGTCTAGGGGGCAGCTCCCTGTCCTGGGGCCCTGGCCCTTCCCTCTCTTGCTCTGTTGTGCTCTGAGGCCCTCAAGGTGGGACTGGAAAGCCCTTTGGCGGAACCTTGGCACAGGTTCAATTAGCCCAACTCCGGCAAGGGCCGGGCCATCCCAAGCTGGCACGGGCCTAGCTAGGAAGCCTTGGAAGCTGGGGCCTGGCCCCCGTTGCATACCGGGAGTCAGCAGGATGCTGGGAAGACCACTGGGGAAGGAGCAAGAGAAGGTGGGGTCATTTGATCAGAAAAGCCCCCCTCCCAGGCCAGCGGGCAGCTCCCTAGATCTGCTCCAGGTTTTTGGCTCTGCCTCAAGGGGGAAGGGAGTGTGGGAACCCCACACAATTGATCCACAGATAATCTGACCGTTGCCTGGGGGTTAGTGATGAGTGTGCCCCCAGACTCCTGCCTTCTCTTGCTGCCTTCCCCACGGCCCAGGCCCTGAACCTGGGAGGCACGGTGACCGGCTTGGAGCCCAGAGCCCTAACCCCAGACTAGGGCTTTCCCAGCCAACCCCAAGGCTGCATTTGAGGCACAGAAAGCCTGTCACTGGCAAATGGGGGTTACAGCAGTCCCTGGTACGTGTGTTAGCAGATGAGCACATGCACGGGAATACCTGACGTGTGACGCGCGTGTGCACACTGCAAGATGTGTCGCGTGCTGGGCGTGGGTGGTTACGCAGGCCGTGTGTGTGTGTGTGTGTGTGTGTGTACACGTGTGTGCACACGCAGGCATGCACATGTGCAGAAGCATGTGAGAGCCAGTGCGTGTATTAAGCTGGCCGCACGGTGGATGTGTACGAGTGGATGCGTCCACGAGCATGGGCTTCAGGGACAGAGAAGTGGCCACTCTAGTCCCGAGTTCAGGATGGGCGCCCTTACTTGACAGTGGAGACGGTCCCCGTGGTGATGGAGTCTGTTTTGGAGAAGGTCGACTTCAGGTACTCGGGAGTGTTGAAGGGCAGGGAGGCAGACGGCTCGGGCCCTGGCCCAGGGGCGCTGGGAGCACTGGGCACGCTGGGGAGGGGTGCAGGAGCCAGGCTGGGGGTGGGCGGAACCTTGGCAGGGCCCGGCTTCTGGATGGCCCGGACGTCGTACTTGGAGGGGCGCCCCACCTTGCCCGTCTTGAAGGCAATGGCCCCGCCCATGTCGGGGCTGCCCTCCCCGGGTTTGAAGAGGTGCAGGTACTTGACGTTCTCCAGGTCGTACTTGGATGGCTTCTTGTAGGTGCTCCCGTTCTGGGGCCGCAGGTTCTCGCCCGTCTTCAGTTTCTGGATGAAGAAGTCGTACTTGGAGGTGCGGGCCACCAGGCCCTGCATGGGAACGCTGCTGTGTGAGGGCAGGGGCAGGATGGTGGCCTTGGTCTCCAGGTGCGCCGTGCTGCTGGGCAGCCGCAGGCCGGGCAGGGGCCCCACCACGTCCTTGCCCGCCCGCTCCTCGGCCTTGGTGCCGTGGGCCGGCCAGGAGAGCTGCTCGCCGGCCTTGAGCTTGCGGATGTACTCCTCGTATTTGGAGAAGCGCGCCCGCTTGCTGAGGGCATCCTCGGAGGCGGGCAGCATGGAGGAGGTGGCCACCTCGGGGGTGGAGCCTGCGTGCAGCTTCTCGAAGCTGATCTTCCTGGCCAGCTCGTCCCTCGTGTTCTGGTCATCGTAGCCAAACATGCCGAGGAACTCAGTCATAGTGGAAGCCGCGTAGTCCCGGAGTGAGGAGGCCTCTCCTGCAGCAGTGGGGAGAGGCCGGTCACCTCTGGGAGGGAGCAGGGTAGCCAAGGGACAGGGGGCACCCCCTCCCCGTGGGCCCCCACCCACAGAGGGAGGAGGCTGGCATGGGGAGGGGGCGGAGCACGACATGATCTATGGACATTTGGCTCACTTGTTAGGTTTTACGACTCTTAAATTAATTTGTTTAAAAAAAAAGTAATTAATACCGGGGTAAAATAAAACGAGTTCATCAATGCCAGGAAAATCAATTTCCTAAATGTTCTGGCCGATGGCTTTTCAGTACATTAAACAAAGTTTCATAAATGTCTCCTCTCTCTCGCCTTGGCCTAATATGAAAGAGAAGTCACTTTACTGGAAGTAAGGCCAGATCCCAACCTGCCTCCCAAGGGTGGGGTGACACGGGGGCTGGGGACAGGTAAGGATGTGGGCCGGCAGCTGGGCAGTCAGGAGGGACCCCAGGGGCTGAGGGTTGGGGGTGGGCCTGGCTGAGCCTGTCTGGAGGACTCTCCCTGAACCCCACAAGCAGACACACAGGCCCTCATCCCTGGGACGTAGAGGGCTTACCCCAGGCCTCACCAGGAGCTGGCCCCCCGGCTCCACCGGCCCCCCACATACTGAGGGTCCCAGACCACAAGGCTGAGGGGGCAGGGGCCTTGCCAAAGCATTTGTTCAGACTCACTCGAGGCCCCTTGCCCCAGTCAAGAATTATGACGTGAGGAGTCCTACGAACCTCCCCGTCATCCTCGTGCCCGCTCATAAAGGTGGCCACCCTGAGGAGAGTCTGCCTGGGAGGCTGGCCCTACTGGCCCCAGGCAGGGGACCGAGGACAGCCTGTGTACAGGCTCTACCTGTGTTCACTCCGGGGCACACAGAGATCCCGGAGCGGCCTCCCCACAGGGACGTGAGCAAACACGCACACACACACACATACACGCACATCCCCTAGCTACCTTCCCAACCCCACAAACACACACACATGGACACGAACCACCCAAACCCCACACCCATCTGCCCAGGATGAGCCTCAGGATGGCGGAGGCAAGATGATCCCATTCTGCCTGGGGTTCTTCTCTGGAGCCCCACGTCCTTGCACACATGACCTTTGCCACAGCAGATGTGTGACCCCCCAGCACACACAGGCTTACTCATTCTCGTGCAGAACACTCACGAAACACCTACTATGGGCTCTGGCCTGGATCAGGGGTGGGCGCACATAGGAGGGTGAGACCCACATGGGCCCCAGGGACACACATGTTTTCTCCATTCCTTTCTGAGCCCAGAAAGTCGGGCACGTTCACTCAGAGCAGCAGGGCCCCAGGCTGGGAGTCCTAACAGCACAGCCAGGGGGAAGGCATGGCTGAAGAAGGGGTGGGAGGCCCAGGACCCCAGCAGGGTGGCAGATGAGGGTCGCCTCCCAACCCTCATCGCAACCTATCGGGTCGGTGTAGGAAGAGGACAGTCACAGGTGGCACCTGGTACCCCAGGTGGGCAGAGTGACCCCGGGAGCCAACAGATGGCTGTTCCCTGGGACAGGGTGGCCGGTGGGCCACTGTCCTGACCTCAAGCTACATGGGGTTGGGGGCCCAGCCTGGGAGGAGGGGGCTCTGGCTGCTAGATTCAGTGGCTCAGGGACCAGGGAAAGGGGCTAAAAATAGCAGGAGGCAGCTGAGCCCTCACTATATATGGCAGAGAGACAGAAGGCTTTGAAGGGCAGGCAGCTTAGAGGAGGGAGGGGGCTGGGTGGGGGTCTGAGGCAGCCCAGAGGCCTGCATTCCTGAGCCCCCCAGCCCAGAGAAGGTGGTCTGAGCCTGGCGGTGGCTAGGGCTCCAGCTGGTTTCCTCTGGTGCCCAGGGCTGAGCAGGCTGCCCCAGGTGTCAGACGGGGCGATGCCCAGGTCACGAGGCCACTGGCAGTCCCGGTCCTGCCTCCTACTGTCCCAGCTCTCCATTTGGGGTGAGAGAAGGCAGGGGTCAGGGCAGGGCTGGGCCTGGGGGGGTGGGGCGGGCCCCTGAAGGGACAGCGGCCCTTGTCCCCGTCCCTCCCTCTCCTCTGGCTCAGCACAATCACCTTGTGTCTGGGAACGGCAAGGGCTTTTCCTATCAGAGGAAACTGAAGGTCACACTTTTCCTCATTGATCTTGCAATGTTTGTTAATTACTCTGTCACTGATGTGGCGAAGGATAATTAAACAGCTCTGTTTATATCTTATATGCATAATTATGTGGCTGCGCAGGGCTCCCCGCGCAGGGAGGAGATGCGCCCCTCGCTGCAGGGGGAAGGGGATAGGGGAGCAGGCAGGGGAGGCTCGGGGCACCGGGCACAGCCCTGAGAAGGAGGCTAGGAGCTGGAGAAAAGGCCCCACACCCGGGGTTCCATCCTAGCCACGGTGACCCCCTTCCACCCAAAACCGCAGGCCCTCCCTCCCTGGAGTGTGAGAAGCTCGGGGCTGCTGTGAGTCATAAGGACAAGGAGACAGCAGAAAAGCCAGGCCTCAGCCACCTCGTGGGAAAGAGGTCAGCCAGAGGAGCGCGTCCGGGGCAGGTGGCTGTAACGGGATCTGCGGGCCGGGCTGAGCCATCCTGAGGCCCTGTGCCTCGCCCCTGAGAGGTCCTGCCTAGCAGAGCAGGCAGGGTCCCTGGGAAGGAGAAGGATTCCGGGAAGGGGCAGGGGAGGAGGCTGCCAGAACAGGTCTATCCCGGAGCTCTGCTCCTGTGGCTCTAGGGCTGACCCCGCAGGCTCCTGTGATGCAGGGGTGGAGACACAGTCCCACGGTCTGTCGTGGGTCCCACGTCCGCACAGCCATCCCTCACCTCCTCAGGCCCCCCATGCTCACAGCCGCCCCCAGCCCGGCTCACACCTGGAGCGCTTCCCTCCCGCCCTGAGCAAGTCTTCCCTGTTCGCGCCAGTACCTCGGCCCCAGGCCTCGTGGGGCTGGATGAGGTGCCGGGACACGGAGCACGAGTGGGGGAAGCGGGCACGCTCTGCGGACCCCCTACTCCTTCCCTGCTGCCCGCCCCGCCACGGGCTATGCCATCTGTCCGTGCGGCTGTCTGTCCGGGGCTTCAGGCACCTACCCGAAGCCTGCTTGGTACTGGGGCCGCTGTCGTCCTTGGAGGCCGCCCCGTCAGACTCCTTCTCCTCCGCGACGCCGCCGCCATCCCTGGGGGGTTCTTCGCCGTGGTCCTCCTCGTCGCTGCAGCCCTGGGGCTGCACCATGTAGACGCCCTCGGGCGGCAGCTCCAGGCCCTCGCGGCCGATCCGCCCCAGGCTGGGCGCGGGCGCGGGCTCCTCGCTGTACTCGCCGTTGACCCACTTCTCGATCACCGCCCGCCTCTTGTCTTCCTCGCTGCGGACGCCCCGGGCCACGCCGGCCTCTCGGTCCCGTGGCCGCAGCGGGCTGCCCTCGGGCTGAGGGCCCGCCTCTGCCCCCTTCTCCACCACCACCTGGCGGCTCAGCTTGGCGCAGATGGCGTTGAGCTTCAGGCCGCCTTTGCGCTTGGCCGCCATCGCGGGCTTGCCTGCGGGCGGGTCGGTGCACCGGGTGCCTTCAGCTGCGGGGGTGGAGGGAGAGGTCAGAGGGTGCGGCCACCACCTTGGCGGCCAACCCCCCCCCCCCCACTAGGCCCTAGGTTTTCCGGATCCCACCTTCCTCACACTGCCCCTGGCTGGGGGCAGCGGTGGGGGGGGGAGGATGTCTGCGCCCCTCACCAGACTGTGAGCTCCAGCGGCCCTGCTCGCCCAGCGCTCCATCCCTAGAGCCTGGCACCGAGGCCGGCGTGCACTGGGTGGTTCAGGACGGTTTGGAAATGAACATACGAACGAACGAATGAATGAACGACTCCTCAAACACGAGGGGCAGGCTTCTCAGCACCTGGTTCCCGGAAGCGTTCCCTACACTTGCTTGGCCCTAAATTCCTCTTCTGAGAGGCGGGCACTCAAGGCGGGCGCTCAAGGCGGGCACACACCGAGCCCCGCCGTGGCCTGCCCCGTGGGGAGGAGACCACCCAGAGCCAGGGACCGGCCCGAGCCAGCCTCTTGCCCTACTGTCCCGGCCACTAGTGGCTGGGACCCTTCCCCCTCTGTCTCGTCCCTGGCAACCCCCCTGCCAGACTTGGTCCCTGGACCCCACCTGACTCCTACTTCTGCTCACTGGAGAGCCGTGGCATCTCTTCCCGTTCTCCCGGCCGCCGAGGGCCCTCTGAAGGCCTCCGCTTTCCCTCACTCCCCTCTTTTGTCTTCTCTGGCCATTTCCTTTCCTCAAGCCTCAATCAGGGCCACTCAAGGGCAGAACTGCTCACAGTGTTTCCAAGAACCGCTCATCCTTGTCCGAGGATCCCACTCTGCCCTCTCTGCCACAGCCACAGCTCCTTCCCTCGGAGGCCTGGCTGACTCCAGAAAGCCCACTTCCCAGCCCCGAGAAGCCACAGCTGGAACAGGCTGGGCTTTCTCAGATCCCAACGGAAGGCCCAGAAGCTGCAGTTGCTGTTCCCGAACGACACGGCAGCCCGACAGAAACTCTTTAACGCGGCTGCCGGGGTCTCGCCACCTCCCTCACGGCTGCTGAGCGGGGGCGCCCAGGGGTCCAGGGTCGGGAGCACACGGCGGGTCCACTCACCACACAGCCTGGGACCTGCCACCAAGGCCAAGGGTGGACACACATACACATTTTGTGTATATGTCTGCCTGTCCTCCACCTTTCCATCTGTCCGTTGAGTTGGCTCCTATCGTGTGCCAGACCCTGCGGTGTGCATGGCAGACGGCCTCAGCCGATTTGAGCACAGGGGGCCCCGCGGGACCCTCTCAGTGGCAGGGCTCCCTCGTGTGTCCCCCAGCAGAGGAATGGGTGTGTCTGAGTCTCCACCCACATTGGTCAAAAGGCCGAGTGAGGGCAGGGGCTCGGCTTCCAGGGCCATGGGCAGAAGGGGCTTCCCTGGAATAGACCAACACCCTGCGGACCCCCACACACGAAAGCCCACCAACAGGCATGCTCACACAGGACGGCCACCCCTGCCTGCCTGGGGACCCTGTCTCGCAAGGAGACTCGGCTCATACAGACAGGTGGTCTGCCCAGCGGCCCCAGACCTGCCTCGAAACCAGCTGCCAGTGTGTATGGCCTCACCTGGCCCAGGGACCCACCGGCCCCAGCCCAGTCCAGCCAGCCGACTGCCCCAGAAGGGTCTGCTTGGCTCACACCAGTCGGCCCAGTCTTGGGGCCCTGGCTCTGCCGGGCCCCACCCCTGCCCAGGCCATGGGCCTACTCTGCCCAAGTTCATCCGCATCTCCAAGTCTGTGCCGCCCACACCCAGGCCTCCAAGTGCTGATGTGGGTTCTCCAAAGTTCAATGATGGTTCCCCTAGTCACAGCATCCCACCCAACCTCTGGGCCAGCTGCCAGGCTGCACGACACCAAGCTTGCTCCAGCAGACCTACAGGGAGCAGGCCTCACCTGGCCCCCTTGGTCCCCTGCCCTGGTGGGGACGGGAAGGGGAGAGTGGGGGAGCCTGCTCTATTTTTACCAGGAGGTAAGCAGCCAAGTGTGTAAGGGAGACAGCAAATGGATCTATAAATATTTATCCCAAGGAAGAGGGAAGCAGAAACTCCCAGGGCTGCACTTGCTGCTGGTGACACCCCCTCCCTGGGCTCCCACCCATCCTGGAGCCTCGAGGCACTTGGGCCCACCCAGGCCAGCCCACCCCCTCCTTCTCTCCGGCGTGTGCCTGGCTCGGTCCCTCCTGGGCCCCCACCAGCTGTGATGCAGCTGTGCACCCAGGGCCCACCCCCCGCCCACAGGCCCCTCTGCTCCGCCTACACCCCCCACACCTGCCCTCCAGCTGCCGCTCTGCCCCAGCCCACCTGCCTTCCAGATGTTGCCCTCCCTCTGACTCTACTGCCGGTCCCAGGGGTAGAGGTGGAGAAGGCGTGTGGGCCTGGGGTGCAGGGCAGGAGGCAGAGGCTAGGGCAGCGGGTGGGGAGTATGAAGGAGCCAAGGTCCGAGCTGCTCGCCCATCCGCCTTCCGGCCCACTCCGTGGGGTCCTCCTCCCCTCCCCCTCCATCAGGGCGCTGGGACGTACAGACTACCCCCCTCGTGGTCTGACCCCAGGCTCCTGTCCATGTAAACATTCCCCCGACTTTCTTCCCTAAAATATAAACGCCGTGGCCGGGCCTCAATGGGAGGAAGCCATCCGTCCCCGGCCCTGTCACTGCCCCTTTCATCTCCTTCCCGCCACCAGCCTGCCCGCTGCTCTATTTACACTGGACACTTCCTCTGGGAACAATACTGCCCAGGAGGCAGGCTTGGGCCAGGGGGTGGGAAGGCGAGGGGAGTCCTGCACCGCTTACCCAGGGCCGGGCTCCAGAAAGGAGGCAAGGGGCGGGGCAGCGGAGGTGAGCCCCAGTCAGGCTGGGGGAAACAGGGGAAACTGGGGAACGGAGTGACGGGTACCCGCACGTGAGCAGCCGGCCCAAGGGCTCTCCTAGCTTCTAGTCTCTGGCCCCGGTGCCTCCGCATCAGTGGGGTGAGCCCCAGGAGGTGGCACAGCATGAGGGCATAGCCTGGCTCTCCCGCTTGTTGGTGAAAGGGCCCCAGGCAGGCTCCCGCCCTGGGAAAGGGCCACAGGACTGTAAGGCGAGAGGGTTCTGGCAAGCAAGGACCTGGAAGAAGGCAGCTGAGCCCTGAGAGGGACAAGCAAGCAGGTGTGGTGCACCTCTAGGCACAAGATCCCAAGACCAGGAAACTTCACTGGGGCCAGAAGAAAGAGGGGACACCAGAGAGGCTGGGGGGCTGGGCTGGGCTGGGGGCAGGCTGTCCACTCAGCAACAAACGACCCCTTCCCAGGTCTTCCGACCTCCTCTCCCAGGGCTCCAAACTCAACCAGCCCCCTGCAAGCAGTTCTCCTGTGTAAGCTGAACAGATCCTGCTCAGGGTGGAGGAAAGGAGGGGCAAAAACCAGACCATGCACATCTCCAGGTACGGTCTCCTGATGCCTCGTGATGACCCCGTGAAGCAGGCACTGTCATCATCCCATTTGACAGAAGAGGCAACTGATCCTGGAGCCGTGAAGACACCCAGAGCCCAGGCTCACAAGGGGCCCGGGCTCTGCCAGGAGCTGGGCAGCCACCGTGTCCCCAGTTAAGGCTTCTGGGTGGGCTCTAGGAAGTCCCAGGCCTCTCTTCCCATCTCCTCCTCACTCCCTCTCCTGGTTCCCATAACACGGAGCCCCCTAAAGTGTTAACTGCGATGGGTAAAATGGTGCAGCAGATTGCTACAATAAATAATTTACTGATATTTATAAATATTCAAATCAGCCAGCTTCAGAAATCAAATGAAGGGAGGGCCTCGGGAGAAGGGCCCGTTATGGCAGGAACCTCATCACTCCCTCCAAAGGCTGGGGAAGGCCAGGGCTCCTGCCAGTTACGGGGGAGACAGGGGGGCTCCTACCACCGCACCTGGGCCCCCTGTCCCTGATCTCTGGGGATGAAGGGGTCGGGGGTGGCTGGAATGGCTCCACCTCCTCGCCAGGTTGAGGCCAGACCCTCCCCTGCCCCGGGCAGCCTGTGTCAAGGGGTCGAGAGGCTCCAGTGCCCAGTGCCCACTGCCTGGGGCTCGAAGTTGCTTGTTCTGCCCTGGGTGGGGGGGGCAGTCCCTGGGGGCCTGGCAGGCCTGGCAGCAGCCCCCCCCCCCACTTGTGAGTAATGTGTTTCGGGGCCGGGCGGCCTGTCAGCTACCAGGCTCCGGGTGCTTTATGGGCTCTGCCTGGTGGCTCTGAACTCCCTGGTAGGAAATAAAGTTCTCCCTGTGCGTCCCTTCTAAACATTTCACTCAGTGGAAACGGTGTTTAAGAAAAATGAGGACATATTTCTTCCTAAGGATGCAGTGTCCCCTTTGGGCAGCCTAATGCCCGCTGTATATCAGGAGGTGGGGAGGCAGGGGCCAGGCACCGGTCCCCTGGGGTAGGGATGCTCCGGGGCCCCCCTGCCTGCTGCCAGGCAGCTCAGGGGCCACAGACACTGCCAGGCCACTGGTGGCCGCCCTGTGGCACGGCCCAGAGTGACAGGGCGGCTGGCACCCTCTGAACACCTCCCCTGTACCGGAGACCGTGCTGAACACTTCCTGATGTCAACTTCAGTGACACCCCCCCCCCAACATCTCCATGAGGCTGTTGACCTGTCCCCATTTCCAGATGAGGAAGCAGAGAGAGCCTGGTGAGATTGGTAACTGCCCACGGTCACTCAGTGTCAGTGCTGGAATCGGACTCCCATGGGGCTCGGACGCCCAAGGCCACGGTCTAACACCCCACACGCCCCCCTCCCCGCTCCCCAGCCTCCCAATTGGGGTGGTGGCAATGTCGGAGCTTCCACCCTGCCATCCCTAAGAACTTGAACTTGACAGGCCCCAGTTTTCAAGTGATGCATCTATGTTCATTCAAGACACCCTCTGAGCTCCTTCTACAGGCCAGGCCCTGGGCTCAATCCTGAGGACAGCATGAGAGCAAGACAGACTGTCCTGGCTCCTGCCACCACGGGCAGCTCAATTTAGACAAGGGGACAGATGTTCAAGTCACCATAAGCGTAATCACTGTGGTGAAAAGTCCAGGTGCCACAGGAACAGCGAGTCTGGGAAGCAAGGAAGGGTCCCTAGAGACACGTGCTCCCCCCAAGCTCCCCGACCATCCTTCCCATCTCTCTCCTCACCTGCCCCACCAGCCAATTTCTGTGTTAACTCCCCTATCTCCTCCAGCTGTGACCCCCTACCCCAGCCAAGACCTGTCCCATAGGAAAGGGTGTCCTTCTCTCTTGGGCCTGAGCCCTCCCCTCCCAGCTCAGAACAGAAGGGCCGCCCAGCTTGTGTAGGTAGGAGAGTGGTCACTGCTCCCCAGGACTCTCAGCCAGGCCCCCTGGTCCCCAACAGCTCTAAGACGGGAAGTGGGGGGGCCAGGCTGCTGGGCCCTACTTGCCCCCCTTTGTTTATTTATTTATTATGATTTTTTAGTCCAGTTAAAAGGTTTACTATCCAGACGCGTCTAAGTGGCCTCACTTAGCGTAAGTAACTCTATAAATCAGGGGAACTGTTAACATCCACCGCACAGGCTGGCTATCAATCTCCCCCAGGTCACAGCCAAACAGGAAGGGGAGAAAAAAAGAGTTACCACCCAGGGGAGATTTAAAACACACACATACGGCACACACACAGACCGTGCACGCGCGCGCACACTCGGGCGTCTCCGTGTTTGTACAATCATATTATAATTCACACGTGCACATGCAGAACGGCCCGGAAACTGGCAACGCCGAGTGTGGTCACGGTAACACAGCACCAGCAGGGTTCCCGCGGCCGAAAGGGAGTCGGAGCCTGAGGGAGGGGAGCCTCCAAAGGGCCCCCAGGGCCGGGCTCTCGTGCCTGAGCTGCCCTGGCCAGCCAAGTGGCTCTCGAGGGCTGTGGAGCGTCTCTGCTTGGTCCCCTCCCCTCTCTGTGGCCCCTGCCACTGCAAACCCAAAGGACGGAGCTTTCCCCTTTTGTGTGCCCAAGGTGAGCCCTCGGCAGGGAGGTGGAGCCAGAGGAAAGAGGCAGGGAGGCTGTGGGCTGCAGGCCCCCGCAGCGGGGCATGCTGCGGTTCCCTAGGTATTCACCAGCCGTGCCCGAGGCCGGGCACACCCCAGACGCAACACGCGGCTCAAGAAGGGTAGCCCCGTCCAAAGGAGCGGCCGGCTGCCTCGGAGGGTGCTGAGGCTAGCTGGGCGTCCAGGCCGCTCTTCCGCAGGAACACCCCACCTTCTGACCGGAGTACGTGCGGCCGGGCGCACAGAGCTCGGACACAGGCTCCCACCCCATCCCCAGAGAGGGCCCCAGGCCTGGAAGGACCCACCAGCTGGGCCACACCAGGCACCCGAGTGGGACAGGCCTCCCCTGGCACCCTCTGTGGATCCCCAAGACAAGGCAAGGCAGCCCCAGGGTGGAAGGCCTGCCCGGGGCCCACCTCTCCCACCTCGCCCCGGAGGCCTCCTGGCTCACCCGCCCGCCTGCCCGCCGCATCTCCCGTGAACTCTATTTCTCTTTCCTCTCTGAAAACAACTGAGCTGTAAATACTGTTTAACCTTCTCCCCCCCTCCCCCCCACCCCCTCCCCTCCGCACTATAAAAACACAAATATGCCATAACTCAGCCGGCCCGGCCGCCCAGCCTCCAACATGCCCCGCGCCCGGGCCTCTCAGGAAGGTCATTACAAACGACTTTCCGATTCACTGCTCCTGAAATAATTTTGTGTATTAAAACCTGAATCTGCACTTTCTGGGGCCGAAAGCCTCGCTTAATTATGGCGGGTGTCCTTGGGACGGACAGTGATCCTTCACTCGCCAGCCCGCTCCAGCCCTCCGCCCGCCAGCCCGCCCCCCTCCCTGGGCCCAATCTGTTTTCAAAGTGTGTCTGTCCTTTATTAAATTGTTTTCTTTTCCACATTATCAGTTGCCATGGAGACCTCATCTCTCGGATTATTTGAATTTCATTATATCTATTGATTTGGGAGCATTTCATCTTTTTTATTGTTTTTCTGTCAATTTTCAAAACGAATAACCATCTAATTTGCGTCAGTGCTGATTATGTTTGTCCCTCAATAGAGGTCGGCAGCTGCGCTGGGGAAACAAATCAATGAAAAACCATCATAAAACTCCCCACTCCAGTCTCCGGGATGTGTGGGTGACATTCCACGCCTGTGAGAAACACACTCATCAGCTCCAAGTTCGGCTACGGAGGCAGCGGCACCGCTCCACGTCCGCCTCCTCTGGCCTTAATATTTAATTTCGCGATTTGGGGCATTATTAGTGGTGTTTTTATTAGTGCGTGTGCATGTGAGTGTTTGGTGGTGGGCCGGCTGTTCCGTTAATTTGTGGGTGAGGCTGGGAAACCCCAGAGGAGGGCAGGGCGGAGGGTGCTAGGGGTGCGGTGGGAAGTGGAAGAAGCGGGTGCAGGGGGGGGGGGAGAGCCCCGAGGATGGGGGCCCGGGAGGGGGGGACCCTGGGACCAGGAGGACCGCGATGAGGGGCTGGAAAAGGGGGGTCGCAGAAGGGGGACCAAGCGAAGAGGAGGAAAAGAGGGAATTCAAATTGCTTACTTTGTTGGTTTTTTTTAAATAATTTATGCAATTTTAAGCATTTATGTATAAATTTTTTAATAAGCCACCCTGGAGCAGGATGGCCATTAACATCCCAACGTCCTTCTGTCCAATGGGCTGGCGGAGAGGATCAATTTCTGAGAGTACTTTCCCTTTTTTATGACATGATAAAATGCTTTTAAAGCAACTTACACAAATATGGAAATTTTTTTTTTCTTTTTTTCCCTGTCCCCTCTCCCTTCCCCTAACAGCCTTCTCATCCACCAGGGAAGGGTGTGCGGGCACGCGCGCGCACGCACACACACACTTGTGCTCCTGCTCCCTCTCCTGCTGGGGAGGGGGGCTGCGGGGGGCTGGCAGGGAGACAGCCCCAGTTCTAACTGGAACTGGCCGCCTGTCCTTCTAACAAGGGCATAAACTTTCATTACCCATGCACGCAGTCAAAGACAATTTAGGGAAACGCGCTGCTCGGAAAAGGAAAACCTCAGCGATTCGTGACCCACGCCGCCGCCATCTGGGGGGCTCTCGCCTCCAGCGCTCAGGGGAGCCCGGGCCCTGAACCTCTGGCCCTGCCCGCAGGAGGTCAGGGGGAGGGGCCCTTGTGGGGGGCGGGCAGCCCTCCAAGGGAGGGGAGAGAGCAGAGGGAGCCAAGGCTCTCCGCCTTGGCTAGCTGGGAGCACCCGGGCAGGCCAGGGGACAGTCCCCCTTGTCGTGCTCTCTCCCCACACTGCTTCTCTAGCCCCACTAGGCATGGGCCCTGGAGGGCAAGCACAGGGCTCATGCCTTTCTGCCACCCAGTGCGGGCACAGAGCACAAGCTCAGCTCTGATGGACAGATGGAGGGATGGAGTGAAGACAGTGTAGGAAACCTGGCCCAGATACCCTCAGGCCCAGGTGCTGGAGAAAGGCCCCCTGTCCAGGTGTCACCTGCTCCGGAAGCCGGTCTGGGGCAGGAGTGCCTCTGGGTATAGGGGATAGGGGGCACTGGAGTGAGAGGGGGCGGCCTGGCTACCATCACCCCTACCCTGGGCCCAAGCCCCAACTCCCCAAGACGGAGCCAGGCCTTGTGAAGAAGAGGCCAAGTGGCCTATGCCCAGACTTGGGGACAACTGTACTTCTAAGTTCTCTTCACCTTGCAGCCCCTCTCATCCTGATGCGGGGGGGGTGGGGGGGAGGGTAGGGACCGAGGGGTGAGCCCTGCCCAAGGGATACCCTGCGGGGCCGCGCCTGGCCCTCCATACCGTGCTCGGGCAACCAGGACTTTGGCAGCTTCCAAATCACACAAGTCGACATCAGAAACTTGGCCCCCCAATTTTAAGAAAGTTAGGTCTCTGCCCTGGGCCTCAGTGTCCTCATCTGAAACAGGATGGCATCGAGTGACATGTCTGGCATGCGGAGCCTGCCCTTCTACTGGATGGTGACCGCGGGCAGGGTCCTGCCTTGGGAGGTGGAAAGGCTGCTTCCTCCCTGGCCCGGGGCTGGCGTGGGCAGGGCAGAAAGCCCAGCCTTCCCGAGACCTGGGAACTCTGGGTCGTCCTGCTTCCCTCCCCCCCCCCCCCCCCAAAGAGCCCAGCTCTCTCCTTGGGCCCTTGGCCGTCTGGGCTGCTGAGGGCCCGATACCCTCCTGCCCTCGAGTCTCAGAGCATCTCTTGGGAGACTTCCCTCCCTCTGGGTGAGCCTGACCCCCCGGCAGCCCAGGAAGGGCTCCTCCGCATCCTTGGTGGCAGCAGCCAGGGAGCACGCCCGCCACGGTCAGGCCGCCCCAGCCCTCAGTGGGGACCCAAGGGGAGCCCACCCTCTTCCTCTTCTGGGTTCAGATCTCCCCCCCACCCCCCGAACTGTCATTAAAATAACAAGTTTCTGTTACAATCTAAACATTCCCACATCGCATAAAGGGTTATATTACACCCGAGTCACTCCCGGGCCCGTGTTTGCACAGAAAAGCTCACGGCAGGTCCCCCCTCCTGACGAAGTGACTTATTAAAGTTTAAACAGTAATTAACAGAACAATAAAAATAAAGGGATGTTTGGGGAGTCATAGCGCACACAGGGTTTTCGGCAGTGCCAGCAGATTTTCAGTGCCCTGTGCTGGCAGCAAAATGTGACTGTGGAGCCAGGGGGGACGGAGGACGGGGCCGGGACGGGGCCAGGGAGGCTTCGGGCCTAACGGGTAAGGAAGCAAAGGCAGACCGGAGGGAGGGGAAGAGGGGCCCAGGGGGCTTATTCGGGTCTGTGCGGGGCCACCAGCCCCACCGGGATCCGGAGAGGCCGGGGGCGGGGGGGGGGTTCCCTATGAGCAGGAGAGAAGGCCTGATGCTGGCAGGAAACCGCCCAGCCGGTGCTGAGGCTTCGCTAGGCCAGAGCCCAGCTTGGCCTCAGGCACTTCCGGGAGCCCAGTGCCTCGGTCACATTCAGCCAACTCCGGCGTGGACCTGGCTGGGGGAGCGGCGTGGGCATCGCCAGACCCTGCCGTTAATGATTCCTGGGGCTGGACCCCAGCCACTCGGGCTTCTCTCCCAGTTGGGCAGGTACCTCTCCCTGCTCCTGTGGCCGGGGGAACCACACACCCCTGAGAACTCTCCTGAAGCTACTGGCCACTACTAAGCAGGAGTAAGGCCTCCGGGAAAAGAACTTCCTCTCTGCCCTCTGGGAAGGGGAGATGAGCTGGCCCAACTCATGCTGGGCCCCACCCGAAGGGAGGAAGCAGGGGGCTACCTAGGTCAGCGTGGGCCCCCACTGGTTGGAGTCCTCCCTCACAAAGGGCCTCAGGCATCTGGGCCTGGAGGGCTGGTCCAAGGCCAGGCCAGGCATCTTTCACCCTCTCTGGTTCTCCCCGTACAAGCTCCGCCTAGAGGCTCAGACACCCAGCTGTAGGGGATGGCAGACAGCAGGGGAGAAGCCCCGGGAAGAGGGGAGCCTCCACCCGGATGCGGCCAGCGTGCTCTGCTTTCTCCTAAAGCCTTGGGGGCCAGACGAGGAAGCGATGGTGGGAACCCCTGGAAGCCACAATGCACGTGTGTTATCGCATACCAGCCAGGTGATGGTCACCAGGTACTGCTGGGCTGGCCTTGGACTTACCAGCCCCCAAATGCCCTTGCTTCTTCCCTCTCCCAGACTCCCTGGCTGGGCTGTCCTGGGCCCTGGCTGGGCTGTCCCAGGCTCCCTCCAGAGAGGCTCCCTCTCTCTCTCTGACCTGACGATCTCAAGCCCTTGGCCAGCCTTGCTGCCCCCGCCTGCCCATTGCCTGTGCCTGTCCCTCAAGGAGAAGCCACTACATAGGATTCATTCCCAAAAGTGGTTTTGGGTACAGCATCCCCAGTGCACGTTCTTCCCACTAGGTCAGAGCAAAGGGCCGACGTGGGGACACCACGAGGACCGTAAGAGCACTCTTCAGCCTGCTCTCGGCCTTCTCCACCTCCCTGTGCCTCGCGCGGTGCACCAACCTGCCCAGGCCTGCCTGGGGATCCACCTGGGTGCCTGCCCCCGCAGCCTGGACCAGCATCAAGCCCAGAAAGCAGCCCCCCGCCCAGGGAGAGCAGCCCCGCTGGGTCCCTGGCACGGGCTCCCAGGCTGGTTCCTCCACATCACAGCTGCAGGGGCTGACGTGAGCAGCTGCGAGCCACACGTGGAGGTGAGGTGCTGGGCCGGGGCCAGACACTCCCTCTAGCCCTGTGTCTCCTGGGATCTGGTTTCTGGGCAGCTGGCAGGCATGAAGGGCAGGGAGTCTGGCTCTGGCTGGCCCCCGTGGTGCCTAGCCATGCCCCTGCCTCTCACCAAGTTCCTGCAGGCACAGCCAGGAGAGTGCTGGGCCCAAGTGACCTCAGTGCCGCCTGGGCTCTGGGCGCGGAGAACTTTGCCCTGAAGATGTGGAGAAGAGCCAGCAGCTCTCCTCCCCCTCTTTCCTGGGCAGAGTTCTTTGGGGCTCCACCTCCTTGCCCCAAGATGAGTGACTCATGGCTACAGGAGAGTGGAGGGTCAGGCAGAGGGAGCTCAAGAAGGGGGGGGGGGCAGGTGATGCTTCCCACCCCCCCCCCAGCTGCTCTGCTTGGGAGCCAGCCTGGAAGGAAGCCAGGGGCTTAACCCCCCTTGCTGCTGGAGGAGGCCCCCTGAGGCACCCAGCACCAAAGCTGGGGCGGGAGAAGGGAGACACGCTCTGGGTTAGGATAAGGACTGGTGGAAGGAGGGCAGGTAGAGGGCTTTTAACAGGTGCATTCTAACATGGGCAAACCACGAGCAGTCTGTTCATCCTAATCTGCCCTGTTTCTAGAACCCTCCACCTTCCCCCCTGTCCCAGGGGCATGGTGAGGAGCTCTGGCTGCATAAGGAGCTCGGGAGGGTGGGAGCTATCAGAGCACAGACTGTCCTAGATTTGCACAGAACTTTAGAACTGGAAGGGAAGTGGGGCCCAAGAGGTTGAGAGGCTGGTCAGAAGCCCCGGTCACTAACTTGTCAGGACCAGACAAATCCAGAGCCCCAACTCCCCATCCCGGCCCTCTCATGGCCAGCAGATCAAACTGCTACGCATCTGTGCTTTAAAGGGGGGAACTTTCTACATGCCAGGGGGATGCTCCAGGGCCCAATGGCCCCAAACACCACAAGGGTTCCCTGCTGGAAAAGCTTCAACCCCACACCGGCCCACCTGGGCAAGGACCCCAAGTGGCTCTGAACCAGCACCTCCAGGGTGCAGGGCCTGGAATTCAGGCTCTCCGCTCTCTAAGGGAAGCAAAAGTAGAGTCTGGCTCTCTGTAGCCTGGCTCACCCACTGGAAAGGGGCAGAACATGTGGGTGGGTGACCAGGTGAGGGAGAGCATGCCTGGGTGCGTGGGGGTGGGGGGCGGGGAGAGCAGGTGTATTGGAGGGAGGGGGCCTTCCTCTTGCAGAGAACTTAGGAGTTGTGCTGTGAAGGGGAAGCAGAGGGATTAGAGGACGGGCCTGGGAGAGAGGAACCTCCAGGAGAGAGGGTGGGGACGGCAGCAGGTGGCAGAGAGGTGCCACGGCCGACACTGCCACCCCTACCCCCACCCCATAGCCGGCCCATCTCCACAATCCCCTTGCTAAGGCCGCCAATGACACGAGGGGACTAATTTAGGAGTATTTTTAAAACTGTGGCCCT
The DNA here is from genome assembly GCF_018350195.1 of Panthera tigris. Classification (NCBI taxonomy): domain Eukaryota; kingdom Metazoa; phylum Chordata; class Mammalia; order Carnivora; family Felidae; genus Panthera; species Panthera tigris. Next base: position 7,663,287 of record NC_056667.1, read on the forward strand.
GGTGGAGGGGTTTAGCAGTTGTCAGCCATCTGGAGTAAGGAATTACCGTCACCTCCCTGATCCTATAGCCCTAAACCCAAAGCTGGTTACAGCTCGAGGGGGAGGCAGCAGGTGGGTGGGGTGGGGGCCTGTCCCTGGGAGGTGCCCACAGGCCTGGGAAGGGCCTCCCCTTGCCCCGGGAGGGGGTTGGGGGCTGGAGAGGGGGCTGGAGAGCCTGGTGTCCTCTGTGCCCACTCAGGCTCCCCCGCCCGCTCACGCACGCTCGCTCCCTGGGCCGCGCCGGCTCGCGCAGGGGCCGTCAGGTAAATTAGATCTGAAAGCTGACAATTTCTGACCATATTTCCTTGATTATTTCAAACAAATGCACAGCAGCCGCTGTAAGGAGATTAAAGTGACATAAACGTCCCGAGTGGGAGGGGGGAGGGCAGAGGATTCAGGTCACCCCCATCCGTCCCCCGCCTGACAGACGCTATATCGCTATCCAATCCAATAAAAAATCCCCCCCTTTTGCTTTAATTAATTTTACAGCTAGCTTGCTTAATTACTTTCAATCAAAATCCTCCTGCCATCGCAAAATTAGAGATGGTTGAGCTCCATTAGCCTAAATTCTTCATTTCCATACAGAAAAGAGGCTGTCTGCGTAGCCAGCCTGGGCCCCTGGCAGGACAGACGCCCGTCTGCCCGCCCGCTGCCAGCCAGCCCACTCCTGGCCTGCGCTCCGTGGCTGTCTCTGGCCTGTGCCTCCCCACCCCCACTCTGTTCCACCGCTGCTCCTGGAGGGGGGATGGAGTTGAGGTCCCGGAGGGTACACTCCCCCCCCACCTTCCAACTTTTCCCCCCAACTCGGGCAGGGCCTGTGGAGCTGGGCTGGACAACCAGGGTGGGCTTGCTCCTGGCTTAAGGAATGGCAGATCCTGGGACCCTGCTTTCCTGCTAAGGGGCCCCTGCTGTTCCCCTGGGGAGCCTAGTCTCCTGGCCGCCCAAGCCCAGAGCAGCTGGCTCTGGGTCCTCGGCCTCAGGCCTCCCCAGAAAGCAGAGCTCCTGGCAGGGCAGGAGCTCTTCCAGGCTCGCACGCAGGCCCTGGTCAGTGTAGACCCCTGGAACCGACGTCACCCAGCGTCCCCTGTCCGCCGTTTCCGGGCCGGGGTCCTTGCTCCCGGTCGGAGCCACTCGAGGGCCAGCTGTCTCAGTGGTGCTAAGAGGCAGTGCAGCAGCCCCCACAGACTCTGGTGTTCTCCAGGGGGCCTCCGCACGGGCCCCTCCTGGCCCTCTCTCGTCCCCGGTCCCCAGCCCGCAACAGCTGCTCCTCCACCCCCAGCAGGGCGAGGGTGGGTGGCGGGTCTGGGCTCTGTCCACATCCTGTGCCTGCACCGGCGCTCTCCTCCTCCCTTCCACCTGCCTCCTCCTCACGGCCCCCAGCCCCAACTCCGGAAGCTCCACTTCAGGTTTTCCCGGCTACAGCCCTGAGTGTCACCACGGGGTCCAGCCCGACCTGGGCTCCAGCTGATTAAGGATCTGCAACAGGATGTAGGGATTACGGTAAAACCTGGCTCCGGATCTACAGGGGCAGGGGGCCAAGTCCTGACTCTGGGACTCCCCTGCCCTCCCATTTATTTCTGCCTGCTTCCTCCCTCTCAGCTGCCAAGGGCCCAGGATGGCTGAGCCTCCGGGTCCTTCCTGGGGTCTTGGCTGGACTCTGACGAGTGGATGATATAGGGTACCATTAAGGGACCCAGGGCGAATCTGGCAGAAAGGCAGGATCAGGACGGGTGGGGAAGGGGAGTTATGGCTGAAATCTGCCCTGGACCCTTTAATGGGGCAGGAAGCTAAGCTGGTCTTCCTCAGGGAACGGGTATGGAGGCGGGATGTCCCGGGTCTGACTTCTGGGCAAAGGCAGAGCCAGGTGGGGAAGGAAGAGCTCTGAAGGCTTGCTGAGGCTCTCGTAGGCAGCTTAGGGCTGTCCGGCTGCTGTGGCTGCACGACTCCAGGGTGTGAGGCCACTGTGGTCAGGTGGGGCAGCCGAACCTGGACCTCCCGAGCCTGGCCTCTGGGACGCCAGGGGCCCACTGGTCTGTCTACGGGCTCCTCACTGGTCTTGCGCTAAGGGTCAGCCCACGTCCTCTTCTTCCGGGGTCCAGGTGAGTTTCTCAAATATATCCCAGGCACCTATAGGCGTGTATTTCCCAGGGTCAGGGACTCAGGGAGGATGGTTTCGGGTGTCAGAGGGCTCCGAGTCTGATGGGGAAGGCACAACAGCACTGGGGCCTTCCACACACCCCTGTAGGCACAGGAGGGAGGCCAGCTGTGAGCTCCAGGAGGGCTTCCTGGAGCCCAGGCTCCGGCTGTGCCTGGGAGGCCAGCAGGTGCAGGAGGTAAAGAGGGGTAGTAAGCAGACACACAGACATGCCACCGTCCCAGCTGGGCTCCCCGGGGCTCTGACTCTGACTGCAGGGCTGCCTGCCACACAGGTCTGCCTCTTCCCTCCTGCCCCCTCGTCAGTGAGTCATCAGCAGAGGTGCCTAGGAGGCAGGAATGATCAGAGAGGCCTGTCCTCAGTGGCACCTGCTGACTTCCTGGCTGCTCTCCCTCCCACAGGGACAGGGCTGAGCTGGGTTCCTGCTCTGCCCCAAGCACCAGGCCTGGCACAGACGGGTGGAACTGGTAGAAGGGAGGCTGGAAGAGTGAGTTCTGGGCCAGTTACCCAGGGCTCGAAGGAGTACAGCCCTGGGGCCGGCACAGCTCCCCATCAACCTGCCGGCCAGCGCCTGTGCGACAGGGAAGCACCCACCTCCTTCGACCCAGGGCCCGGCTGCCCCACCCTGACCCACGCATCCTTCGGAGGTCCCAGGAGAAATTTCATTCCTCCTGGAAGCCCTCCGAGATCACCACGCTCTGTAGGGTCCCTTCCTCGTCCTCTCATGACGTCCTGTTCCATGCGGTAGCACTTCTGTAATAACTTGTTTAATTACCCTTCTGTCTCCCTAGACTGCAGGACCCGTAGGATGGGACTACTGTTTTAGCAGAGCGCCTGACCCAAATAAATATTTACTGAATGGATACAGAAAACTAAGTGCTTCTCAAGTTCATCAGGGGAAGAGCTGGGATCGGGGCGAGGGGCGGGGGGGGGGGGTGGCCTTGGACTTTCGTACCAAGCCAGCCCTGTGGAGCTCTAGGAGCCTCTCCTCCCTTGGGTGGGACTGAGGCAGGAGCTCTTGGGTCTCTGACCCTCTTGAGCCTCAGGCTCACCTCCAAATGCCCTTCGCAGGGCTCTGCCTCGAGAACAAAAGAGGCCCCAGTTGTCCCAACATTTCTCTGGGAGAGGAACAACTGTTGCTGGCCAGACCCTTTCAGAATAAACCCAGCAACTGTTTGTATTGTGGTGCACTTCTCTCCCTCCACCTCCTGTCTCTGTCCCAAAAAGGAGAAAAGGAAATTGAAAAAAGATGGGGGGGAAAAATCCCATCCCAAGCCCTACCACCTCCCTACACCCCCTATCAAGTCTGTCTGAAAACGTTATTAACACAAAGAGGGCACAGGGACAGCCACCTGCCATTGCAAACAACTGGGACAGCCGCAGCAGAGGGTGAGGCTGTGAGATCAGGGCCCAAAAAAAGGAGAAGGGAGTGAAGGCTGAGGGGGGGAGAGATCAAAGCGAAGGGAGAGGCTGTGGAGGGCAGCGGGGGATCTGGGAGACCTGGCCCTGCTGAGGTCCTTGAGGGAGGGAGAGGTCAGAGGCCTGCAGAGATGCAGGAAACCGAGGGCCCAGCAAGGCTCCCAGGGCCAGGCTGCACCGGGCAGGCAGGAGGTGTCCGTGGGGGCAGTGGCTGCAACGGGGGGGGGGTGGTGGGAAGAGGGAAGGAGAAGTTGACTGGGGAAGAGGGAGAGAGGTCTATTAAAAACCTCTCAGTGCATAACACAAAATGTCAGGGTTTATAGCTTCATTCTTGGCATTGCCGGGACTCTGAGAACCCTGCACAGAAATGTCACCGCTTGTCATGTTTAATCACCTGCTGTTTGTTAACACCTTCCCTGCAAGGAGCCTGTCTCAATCTGCCCCTGGGCCCCCAAGGGACCCAGAAACAGAAAACATCCCCGTCTCCTTCTCCGGGCTCTTGGCCCTGCCTTGGGGCCTCCAGGGAAGAGCCCCATTCGCCTCCCAGGAGCCCCCAAATGACCCTTCCTATCAGGCAGGCCAGGGAAAGGGGCTCATGGGGTCCAAGCAAGGGGCCATGCCCTCTGGCCGGGGCCAGGGCGCTCCCAGCTGCCTACTTATCTCCTGCTCCTTCTACCTGCCTTTCTAGGGCTGTCTGTCTGTCTGTCTGTCTGTCTGCTCTGTCTAAACCACCCTCACTCCCCTACCCTGGGGGTGAGAGAAGATGAACAGAGGCGAGCCTGCTCAGATCCCTGCAGTCTAGAGTTTACCAGTCTGTCTGCTTGAACAGCAACTGCCACATAACATGGAACATTCACAGCCACTGTCCTTGTAGTTACAACCCAGGATCACACCATCTGCGGTCCCGGCTTGGCTCACTCTCGGAGCATGCTTTCCTGAGTTGTTTAGACTAGGAATTCTCAGTCCTACTGCCCCATAATTCCTTCCTCTGGGGTGGGGGTAGGTGTGTGGTGGGAGGGTGGAAGGAGGCCACTCGAGTGGCCCCAGTCCTCCCAAGAACACCTGACGGCTCCCTACCTCTCAAAGCAGCGTGGTCAACGCCAAGAAAGGAGCTGGCTGGGTCCTCTCTAGGATTACACCTGCCGCACTCAGTACGGTCCCCAGGCTCAAACCCCACGCAGGCACAGCTGTCTGTAAAGCAGCAAGTTTATCCTGTATAGTTTCCAAGGAGGCCCCATTACTTCTCGAAGCAATGAGGGCCAATGGCGACATACATCCCCAGGCCGAGCTGCAAGGGTCTCCCGGTGAACCAGGGGCCACGGCCCAATCTTCCCCTCCAGCAAAGACTATGCTTACACAGAAACACGTCCGACAGTCGCACATCTGCCAACCTGTCTCCTAGGAGAATGCCCATTCATTTCGACTCTCTTCCTGAAGGGCCCTGTGTCCAGTCTGCTCATCTCCATTTCACCAAAGAGACAAATCAGAATGTTTTCCAAGTGCCCTTCAACCCATCCCTGCAAACAGATGGGAAGACCCCTTTCTTAGGAGATGGGCAAGAATGAATGCCTCCTGGGGAGGCTTCCTCCAAAAAGCTCAAAATACAACTGTAATAATGAGCGCATTTTATTTTGCAGGGAAGGCCCCGGGATGTGTCCACGTGTTACAGGTGGGATACAGGTGGGGCCCGGAGACGTCTGGGGCTGTGGGGTCAGGCAGCACAGTAAACATCCAGGACTGGGCTGCCATTGGAATGGTTCTCCAGAGAGTCCCTCTTCTCCGTGGGAGGCAGTCCTGCTCCTTGCGTATGGGAACACACCCGTCAGCGTCTCTGGGCCTCCTGTCTCCCCGCCTGTTAAACAGGGCAACTCCCTGTGTTCCTCCCAGGGAACCGACAGGAGAAATGGGACCCTAAATGTGGCGTGCTCTGAATGTCTCAGAAGGAAGGTACTCGATAAACTCACGGGTGCTCTGATCATGCTGCCCGTTGAGCCGCATCCTCACCATGGGAGCAAGGGCTCAGTGCTGAAGGGGTGGGGCGTGGAGGGGGGTGCACAGGTTCAAGTCCTTTCCTCTGTCCGGCAGTGGTTTCCCCGCCGTGCCTGGGGAGGGGTGCGTCACGCCCAGCAGGGTTCCGCGCACCCAGCTGAACGCAGCAGCCCACGGAGCTGGGCGTTTGAGGTGAAGCCAGCTGTCAGTCACCCATCCTGGACAGAGACTATTCTAGTTCACGAGGTGTGTGGGCTCTCCCGGACCCCAAGGGAGGGGCCATGTCAATCAGTCCATCCACCTGCCTCCAGAACTGAGGCGTTCACAGGACGTGGATCTCTCCAGTCCTGGGCGGACTGGGGCAGCTGGTCACCATGCTGGTGACTACACGGTGTGACCGATGGAAAGTGCTTCTGAAACTGTTTCCTCGGGCGTCAAGAGACGTGCTCTACCTCCTGGGCGGCCAGGCCATCCAGGACCTTCTCATGCCTGGGGGCATCTCATGCTTGAGCCTCTCCTACCTGGGGGGTCTTGAAAAGCTGGTCCCCGTCTCTGACAGGGACCTTGAGCACACATGGAACACGTCCTCTCAACTCAGCAGGCCACAGTGGAGCCCCCGAGGAGCCAGGGAGCGGGGCCTGGCCTGAGGCTTAGGGGAGCCACTGGTCTAGACCTGTTTTGCCCAAGCCACCTGGATTTATCAGATGAGCATGGCCTCCCGGCCAGGCCCCCTGGTATAACCCTTCCATTAATTTACTATTCGATGGGAAATTACTCCTCACCCAGGAATATAAGTTTTCATCTTATTTTAAGTTAGATTCTTAAAGCAATTAACAAGGCATCTGGCGATGACTTCACCGCTGTGGCCGGGCCCTGGAGCGGAGAAGGGCCGCCCTGAAGCTGCACAGACCCCTGGCTCCAGGCCCCTGCGGGGAGTTCAGGGGGAGCCGGGAGCCCCTAGACACCTGTCCTGGGTCCTGGGAGGGAAGTGGGGGGCACGCCGTAATCTCGGATATTTGCCGTTGGTGGAAAAACGCCTTTCCAGCACCACCTGCCCCGTGAACCTACTGGTGACAGTTGCTGAAAAGCCCCAGCAGCTGGTGCCGCGGGAGCATTTTCTATTTTTAATTGTTTGATCGGAATATTAACTCATCTAGGTCCGTTCCCAAGACACGCTTCCCAGCCAGAGGGTTTCCCCCATTTCCCAGACCTTCCTCTCTCTCTCCCTCTCTAGTCAGAAATCAACTTTGAAATTTAATAATTGGAGACACAGACCTTGGTGGGTTTGCAAAGGATCAGAGCACTGGCAGCAGGAAGGGGAGGGGCGCAGGAAGTAGGGGCTCCTCACCCAGAGGTGCCCCAAAACGGACCTCTGCTCTTCTCTCTGAGCCACTGACCCGAGGCTCTTGGGCAGCAGAGGCTGGCTCACACTTGCTTAGTACCGCCAACTCCTGCCAGAGCCCTGCTCTGCCTGGCCGAGGAAGACTCAGTCTCTCCCTCTCCCCTCTCGGTCAACCCCACTGACCGTCGCTCGCTTGCCCATCTTGAGGGCCACGCCGAGGGGCTGCGGACACTCAGGAGGTCCCTAGGGAAGGAGGCACGTGCCCCTGGGCTCAGACGGGGTTGGCAAGAGGCTGACTTTCCTTTCCGCTTCCATCTCCGAAGGGAAGGGAGGGCAGCGTCTCTACGGAGCCCACGGGAGAACCTGGCGGAAACTCCTCTGTGAGTGCAACACCGAGGGCTCGTGGCCCAGACCCCAGCAGGAAAGCCGCACGCCCCAGCCCGAGCCAAGTGTCACTCTAGCTTGAGACAGACCACGCTGCCGGGAAGAGCCCGCCAGGCACAGACCCAAACCCTCCGGCCCCCTCGGCCCTTCCCAGGAGGTCCCCCCAACAGCCCAGGGGCTACCTGGTCTCCTTTCCCTACACGCCCTTGGCCCCCCTGCTGTGCGCTTCCTTCTCAAGGTCACAGGGCTGTCCACGCCAGGAGTATTTACTCACCAGACCGGCCCTGTTAGCGGCACTCACCACAAATATGCTTTCTGATAAAGTTGGCAGAAAAAAAGTTCTAGAGCTCAAAACAATGTCAGAAATCATCCCCCGCCCCCACCACATGAGGGTGAGTGAGGTGAGGCCTGCGACTGGACCAGACGGCACGACTAGCCGGGAAGAGTCCTGGGGGAGGCTTTTGTCAACTCTCACGGCTCTCCTTCCTGTTTTACTTCCCAACATACAGCCTGTTGCCAGGGCACCGAGGGCTGGGGATGGTTCGAAGCTAGTACTGGGTCTTGGCCCCCAAAGGGTGCGGCCCAGGAGCAGGGGCACGCGGAGCGGTGCTCTGCTCCCTCCGGCCAGGAGCCCGCTTGGTGGCCTCTGGAGGACAAGGCCGGCGGCCTCTTACCTCTGCTTCTCCCCAGCCGTCTCACCTCACTGAGCCCCCTTCCCACCCACCCGCCCTCCCTCAGTGCACATGGGCTTTAATGTTTTTATTACCTGTTTGACTCGCTGCCTTATTGCTTCTCCCCTTAATGGGGCCGTAACCGTGGAAACGAGGAATAAACGGCCACCAGAAAATGAGATGATTAAACAGGTCACCCTGGCAAAACAAACTCCGCCAAGGAACCTCTGGGGGTGGGGGGAGGGGAAGCCCTCCCCCCGCCCCTCCCCGGCCAGAAGGCTTGGACCAGACCCTTGGACGAGGATGGGGAAGCTCTATCCCTAGAACTGGAGCAGATACGCCGGGGCGCCCCCTGCTGGGTGGTGTGGCACCTGGCCAGTCCCTCCCCAAGGCAGCCCACCTGGCTTGCTGCGGCCTGGAGCTCCTGGCCTAAGGGGGTGGCAGGGAGGCAGGCCCTGGTCTACAGCGAGGGGACGATCTGAGCCAGGGAGAAGATGTACTTCTGGTTGACGGTGACGTGGTGGAGCCCCCACATACTGCATCTCCTCAGCATGTTCCCTCCCAGGGGTCCCGAGTTCATGGAGAAAGCCCTAGAAGAAAAGGCCAATGCAGGCCAAAGCTCAAGTCCAGAAGGTTTCCTTTGGGAACCCCTGGTCTTTGAAGACAAAAAAATGTGTCCATCCCCCTCCTCCACCCTGCTCCTGCAGGCAGTGCCCTGGCCTGAGGCCAGAAGGCGACAGGGAGGGTCCTCTTGGCTTTCAGAAGAGTCTCAGCGGCCCAGAGCCTACGGCACCAGCACCGGCCGAGACTGTGAGGCCAGAAGCCAGGGGGAACCCAGAGGCAGTCTGTGGGAAGCTCTAAGAACCACAGCCGGCTCAGGAGGAGCCCAAACGCCATGACGGGGGGCAGAAGTCCCAGGTCTCTTTCTGGCACTGGGTCCACCTCGTTGCAGGGGTCCCGGGACTGGGAACAGGACTCAGAGGACAGACATGCTGCCATGATGTCTGCTTGGGGGCAGATGGAGACGGGCAGGGGAGGAAGCACAGGAGAGTCCCAGACCACCCACTGGCTACTGCCCTCTTATCTCCCACAGGGTAGCAGGCTGCGTGTGCCGAGATCCTCCCGGGCCCAAGCCAAGGTCAGCTAGTAGCTAATGGCAGGCCCCCATCTAGCCACGCAATGCCCATCTTTATCCTGTGCCCCCTTTATGTCACCTCCTAATCCCAGCCCCACTCCTTCCTGTAAACCAGGCTGTAGAAAGCTCTCAAGGAACTAAAACGCAGGTTCCCAAGGGAATCGGCCAACGTTTCCTGCCTGCCTCCTGCTGCCCCCACTAAGCCGGGAGGCACTTGGCGAAGAGGCACATCAATCAATCAATTCCACCAGCCCTAACGGGGGGAAGGCGCGAGACCAGCCCTGTACCAAGCGCTGGGAGACGTCAACACAGAGCTAAATCTAATGGTTGCCATTAGGAACAGGAGTAGCAGAAGAAAGTGGGTTCCTGGCCTTGACCTCCTGGGGACCAGGGTACGGAAGTCTGAGCGCCACCTGGACACACTACTGCCAAGGGCGTGACCAGATCCACGGACACGCAGGCCTCCTGCCAGCCTCTTGGTTCTTATCTCTTTCCAGGACCAAGTGGGTATGAGGCCTGCAAGGAGGAGGGGGCAAGGGAGGCAGGAGGGCCTGCTTTAGGGAGCTGGGTGGCCTGGACGGAAAGGGCAGAAGGCTGTGGCTGCACAATGGAAGCAGGAGTTCTGTCGGGGGCGGTGGTGAGGAGTACAAGGCAAGACAGAGAAAGGCCGTGTGGAAGCCTAGAAGGTGTGGGGGGTGCAGGGAACATCCGTCTGCATCTGTCCCAATACCTCCCATCCTTTGTCAAGTTCGAAGGCCACCCTTTCACAGAGCTCCCTGCGCTCTCCACTCTGTGCTCCTTTGCCCCGTGTGACAGATGAACACACCTGTCCCCCTCCAGCAGGCAGGTCCTGGAAACCAGGGAAGGACCAGGCGGCCTTCAATTGTGCAGCAACTATAGCGGGCACTCTCCCAAACGCTTACCGAATCTCCGACCTCATCACCCACGTGGGGTCTCTTTCCAGACTACGTCCTGATGAATGTGGGGTGTGAGGATGCTATGCTGTGGTCAGGCAGCCAGAGAGGTGAGTGCTGGACCACCAAGCTGCCACCTGTCACCACGAGTCCCAGTGAAGGAGGCCTTCCTCTGCACCCTGGGACCACCAGCCCTTCTTCTGCTCCCCTGCTCCTTCTTCCCCCTGCCTTATCCTGGCCCAGCTACCCTGGAACAGCTACTGCTTGCCTTGGGGACCCACAGGCTGGAATGACTACAGAGCAACTTCCACTCCCCAGCCCCCAAAGATGAAGACGAAGACAAGGAAAAGGAGGAGGAGAGAGACAAGGAGATGTGGCAGCAGCCAGGGTGGTCAAGGTTTAAAAACCAGCTCAGAAAGGGCAGTGGTAAAGGACACGCCTTGGGGCCCAGGGGTGGAGAAACGACCTGGTCCCTCCGAGAACGGTGGGCCGGGCCGGCCAGAGGAGGCTGATGGCGGCGGGCCAGGCAGGCGCACCACTGACCCGGCGGGGTCCCGGCAGAGGAGTGGGCGCCCAGAGGCTTCCCGGGCCGCACCCAATCCCCAGCCCAGGGACTTGAGCCAGGGGCAGCAGCTTTAATGAGGGGATGCTGCTGCGTGGCTCAGCCCTCCAAAGGTGCCTCCATTTATTTTATTTTTCCATCATAAAAACCCAAGCTGCGACTCAGCCAGATTCCCTGGCCGTGGGGGATGGGGGAACGTCAGGGCAATGGGGAGGACGCACGGAGGTCTGACTAACTGACCCCGGTGCCCTTCTTGGGGAGAAGAGTTAATGGGTTCTCCTGGCTGGTCCCTACAGGAAAAAAGGGCCTGGGGTGAGTCCCCTCCAGGGATCCTTCCAGATCGGCCCTTGCTGCCTCTGCCTCCTGTTACAGGAGAACGGCTACGCCAAGACTTTCATCCTGAGATCTGCTCTGATGTCTGATAGCTCGGACCAGGGCTGGGTCAAGGGCCACTTCACGGTCCAGAGGCCGTCCAGAGGTCCAGAGTTCTCAAACGCCTGCTTCCAAAGACAAGGCCCAAATGATGTGCTTCTCGCCTCGTCCATTCAACCCTGCCCCCCAAGACCGAACCTCCCCGGTAAAATCAAGTTGGGAGTTGGAAAGCCAGAGACTTAAAGGTCATCTGATGCTCAAGTCCCTGCAAACGTCACAGCCAGCCTCTGTTTGAATGGTACCAGGAAACTCGCTACTTCCCAGACAGCCCATTCTGTCCTTGGCTCTGACGGCTCCTTCCTGCCAAGATGGCACCGGAGTACCCACCCCCTGCAGCAGACTGGCAAAACCGGTGCCCAACCTGACTGCAGGGACTGGCCCCAGCTTAGACTGGTCGAGTGGGTGTATCTGGCCAAGTAAAGGCTTGAGGAAGGAAAATCGAGGGCAACCTGCTTGGGCTTCCTCCACAGCTGAGGGCCAGGGCCAGGATGCAACGGTGGTGGGTGGGTCGCACGTGTGTGTGTGGGGGGGGGGGGGGTCGGTACACAATACCAGGGTGCCCCGGCCTGGAGTTCCGGCAGACCTTATCCCAGGGAAAAAGAAGCAGGTCTGGCTCAGCGAGCAACCCCGATTCCTCCCACTGACTCACGGCGACAACACGGCTGCAGCCACGGTGCCAAGTGGACAGTGCCAGCCCTCTCCGGCCCTCTGTGCAGTCCGTGGCCATCCCCTTGAACTCGCTCTCTTGCCTATCTGGCCCTCCACCTGGGAGAGCCCAGCCTGGATCTTGACGGACAGCTCTAGCCCTGGACGGCCCCTCCTCTTCTTCTCATGCTCCCCCTGAGGAAAGTGGGGCAGTGACAACCAGATCCGGAGGGGGGGACAAGGGCAAGGTCCTTCTCAAAGCTCGGCTGCTGCTTCACAGCCATTTCGCCTCTGCCTCCAGTCTTGTTGGGGCCTAGCAATCGGCCTAGTGGGGCCTAATCCTGGGGAGTTTCCCAACTGCAGGATGGATTTACCTGTGTCTGAAAGCTCCCTCCCCCGCCCCTCCCCTGCCCGGCTCCCTCCCCCAGGGAAATCACTCTAAAAGGGCCTAATGGAACTATGTCCTCCTCTCTTCCTCTCTCTCCTCCCTCCCTCCTCTCTTTCCCTTTCCTTTTTTTTTTATTAGCATTTGTGGAATTTATTCCCAAACTCTCCTAATCTTCCGTACACAACCATTTGATTTGCATAACCCAACCCCCTCTCATAAAAACTGGCTGCTAGTTTAATTAAAAAATGTAAATTTGCTGTCATCTCGGGGCCTGGTGAATTAGGACGACATCGGCATTTTTTATTGCTAAAGACGTCCAGATTGATCCAGCCCTTGGCTGAACTATGGTGGGGGAATAGGGGTCCACATGGTCCCCGAGGATCTTGAGGTCCTGCTGTCCCCTCCTGAGAAGCCTTGGCTCTCCCATCACTGAATGACTTATGGCCAGAGTGCTTCAGGACCTGGACCTGTCCCAGGCTGGAGATGATGCTAACCCATGACCCAATGCTTATAGGATCCCTGGTGCCAGCGACTCTTTGGGGCCTGTGCCTTGTACTGTGCCAGAGAAGCCCTTGGTGGAAGCTGTCCGTGGTCCGCCCTCCACTCTCCCCAAGAAGGAGCCCCTCACAGCACCAGCAATGAGCCCTGGCCAGCGACAAGGCCTCTGGCTACGGCTGTGTCCAGGAGAACATTCCAGATGTCGATGGAAGACCAGCACGGAGCCAGCCCAGAGATGGTCTCAGAGGGGATCTCAGAGTTCCCACCTGCTTCCCTTTTTTTGTGAACAGGGGAAAAAGCGCTTTTCTTCTGAAGTTCTGAAATTAAGTGAAACTTCCAAGTTCAAAGAAAAGGCGGAGGGGTATCACCAGATTGCTCCTCCAGGAAACAGTCAGAACTCTGACACCCTGACCTCCCCTCACTGAGTGGCTAGAGGGCAGGCCCGGGTCCTGCTCGAAGAGCCTCGCTCCAGCTGCAGGAGGGACCAGTCCACCTAAGTGGCTCTTCTAGCTTCTAGGACAAGTTTCCAGAGGCTGTCCCTGGAATGCGGGGAGAAGAGAGTCTCCCTAAAGCCCAGGAGAGGTGCTACAAGAGGTTCTGCCACCCACAGGCCCAGGAGGCTCTCTCTCCAGTCGGGGACACCCTCCAGAGGCACTTTGGAGCCCTGTGCCCCTAGCAGACTGGAAGGGACTGGTCGGTGTAGGGCAGGAGGATGGACGCCAGCTCCAGTTGGCACCCAGGTTAGCAGGAGGAAGACGAGGAAGGCCCGCCTTCCAGCTGAGTAATGCCTGGGTCCACTGTGCCCGCCCACAAGCAGAGGCTCCTATGCCCCAGGTAGGGGGTGGTGCCAACCGAGGCCCATCTGTTAAGGTCTGCTTCTGGGCTGGGTTGGGTGGGGGCCCTCTTTCTGAAGAAAGGGGGTGGGGCCTGGGAGAAGGAGGCACTGATTAAGGTGGGGGTGGAGGCCAGGGAGGGGCAGGGGGACAGAAGTGGCCTTAGACACCTTCACCACTTTGCCCAGCAGGGGGTGTCACCCCCTTCCTGGGCACCGGAGGTCCCAAGGACCTCCACATCTGATTACCAGAGATCACACCTGGCTGGATGCAATCACAAGCTCTGAGCCACCCTCTCCCCACAAACACACACCCACTTCCCCGAAGTCGGTCACCATGTCACTGGCCCTGCCCACCCCCCTGCTGCCTCCTGCCCTCTCTGCCCACTCCCCTTTGACCTCAGGAGGTCAAATGTCAGCTCATGGGTCCCAAGGGGCAATGCCATGAACTTGGGCCCATTACAAATAACAAGCCTAACAGCCCCCTATTCTTCTATAAATCAAACACAAGGGTTCAGAGATCAGCCTCAACGAATTTTCAACCTGTTTACTACTGAGTTCTTTCAAAAACATTTAGAAAGAAGACAGTGGCTTTTGTCAGGCTGGGATCTGAGGGTCCTGGTCACAATGTGGTTTCAACAGACCTGGCTAACTGAAAGCCTGAGGAGCTTATGGTAAACCTCACTCTGGGCTCGGGTTGGAACCCCAGATGAAAAGAGAAGCAAAATATTGAAAAACTTAGATTAAAACCGATAAAAGCTCCAAAATATCAGGATAAACTGCCCCAGGCCAGCATCATGCTATCGGGAACCCGAGCGTAAGGCGCCATACTAGGCCCTCTAAAACCCAGAATCCAAATTTAGTAGTTTGTCTGGTGTCCCCCTGGGGGAGGGGAGCAAAAAGGGGGGATGAGAGAGCGTCCTGGGCCCCTCACTTTGAACTGATAACAGCCGCCGCATCCCACGGATTCTCAGGTGAAAAATACTCATTAGCCATAATAAGCAGCTTGATCATCCGACACAGCCTTGTCCCAAATAAATTAAATTCCTTTACCTTGAGACAGTCGCCCCGAAACCAGACTAACCACCTTTCCCAACAGGACGCTGCTTTCAAAAACTAAACCACCCCCCCCCCCACTGAAAAAATAAAAACACACACCCCACAGCCTGACACACAGAGATCTTTGCAGTGAAAAAGAAACACCCACAAACACACACACACACACACACACACACACACACACACACACACACACACCACGGAGCCACTCAAAAAACACGGAGAACAAAAACCCCCACAGAAAACCCCTAAATCCTCTCTCTGGGTGCCCCCCAGCTCCCTCTCCCCTCGGTTCTTTCATAATGACAAGCATCAAATTAGTCACAGTCACTAAGCAAGTAACAAATAATAACAATAATATCATCAGAAGCCTCGCAATCCAGAAACCAGGGCGAGAAGCGCAGCGGGCGCCGGACCCTCTCCAGGCCGGCCCCCACCCCCTGCTCAGCTGCTACCTCATTGGGCTAAAAATAATAACTTCCGTAAAAGAACCGAAAGAAAAGCGAAAGAGCCTCCCCTGGTTCCCACCGCCGGTACCTGTACCGAGATCCATTCTCCTCTCCTTGGTCCCAAACTCTTCGAGGAACGCCAAAAACACAAGAGGAAAGAAAAAACATCTGTTTAGTCTCTCGCGGTGCCCCCCGCCGCCCCCCTCCCGCCCCCCTCCGCTCGCCGCACCCCCCAGCGAGGGCCGGACCAGTCCCGGGGACCCGGCGAGCACTGACAGGGGGGCCCGGGAGGGAGAGCGAAAGTTTCTCCCTCCCTCCCCGCTCGCTCTCACGCTCCGGCATTGCACACTCGGAGCGGCTCCGCTCTGCTCTCGAGTTTATTAAACTAAAAGAGAAACTATTTATAGACGCGGCCCGGGTCGGGGGGCCCGGGCGGCCCTCGAGGCCGAGGGGCGATCCCGCCCGCGCTCGGCCCCGCCCGCGCCCGCGCCCGCGCCCCCCGCCCGCGCCGGGGTCGAGCCCCGCGGCGGCGCCCCCTGCCCTCCCCCCGCCCCACTCCCGTACTCACCATAGTCGGAGAGTCGAAAGCCGAATTCACTTAAATAATCAACTTTCATAATACTTAATTAATGCCTAATTGCAACTGATTACTCCCCGAATAACAAGTTGTTTTAAAGCCCTGATGTCATTGCTCCTGACGGTAACACTCAGGGTAACAGTTTGGCAGGAGGGAGCGGGCGGGCGGGAGCGGCCGGGGGCGCTGCCAGGCGCCGAGGTGATTGGCAGGGCGGCCGCGGCGCCGCCTCCTCCGGGCCGGGCCGCGCCGCCCCGGCAGGTGAAAGAGCAGAGCTCTGCCCGCCCGCGCGCGCCCGCCCGCCCGCCGCGGTGCCGGAGTGAATGGGCGCGCGCTCGCCCTCCGCGCCGCGCCGCACGCACGCGCCCGCCCCAATCCCGCACGCGCGCCCCCGCCTCTCCCCACGCGCGCGCGCGCGCGCGCGCGCGGCCCCAGCGCACCCGCTCTGGCGGCCGGCCTCATTGGCTCTGCGAGTCCCCAAACCTTAGACTTCGGGAAGAGGGAGGCGGGGACTCGGCGCGCGGACAGGGGCGGGAGGGGCGAGGCTGGCGACGCTCGCGTCCCCGAGCAACTCTGGCCGGACGCCGGCGGGCGCGCGCTCGCACGCTCCCTTCTGCGCCCGGAGCCCCGCGGGCGCCGCTCGACGGCGTCCGCCGGCCGAGGGCTCACGGCGCGCGCGGCCGCGCAAACTTTTCCGCCCCGGCGGGCGCAGGTGTGAGCGCCACGGGGTCGCGCCCGCCGGGCCGCGCCCTCATGCTCCCCCTCGCGCGGCCGGCGGGCGCCCAGAGTGCTGCGGGTGCCGGGGGAGCAAAGCGTCCACGTCCCCTCAAACCCGACTCTCATGGTGGGGGGGGGGGGTGGGGGGGGGTGGCGGAGCTTTTTAGTTCCAAGGAGGAAAGACTGCCGAGCGGTCGGCCGGGGGGGGGGGGGGGGGGGGGACGGTGGTGGCCCGGGACACGTGAGTCCGCTCGCGCTGCTCTGCAAGCCAGCCGCCGCTGCAGGCTCCAGGAGAGCCAGGACCCTAGGCTTCAGCCACTTCCTCTTGGTTTTGCCCTGACTGGGCCCTGGTGCCCTCCCGACCCAGGCCAACCCTGGCCGCCTACACATCTCTGCTCTCCCGGCCTTTCTCCTCCTCCACCTCCTCCAAAGTTCAGCCCCCAGCCCCTCAGTTGGGCCGTGAGGGGAGTCCAGCACCTCTTTTTTCCCCTCACCCCCCTGGGCAGCCTTTACTCGGAGCACCCCAACACAGATCCATGCCATCACGTGGGCTTCCCTCCCACCCTGTTTCCTCCGCCATGCCCCGGTAAGGATCCGGGCATAGAGGGCAGAGGTATTCCTGAACCAAGGAGCCAGGGTCAAGCCACCTGCCCCACAGCCGCGGCATTTCCTGCCTGCCAGTTCCTCTCTGGACCAGGACTCCTTGTGCTCTCCTTGTCCCTGGAAGGCACTCCCCCCCCCCCCCCAGAAAGCACTTTTGTGGGTCTCCTGTCCCCCAGACGTCCCTGCTGCAGACAGGTATGTGGAATTCCTTAAATTTTAGTGATCCAAGTTACCCATTGGATTTGGGGGGGGGGGTGTTCAAGGAAGGAGACAGCCAGGCGAGCTGGAACAGGAACGTGGGCAGCTTAGCTGGTACAGTACCTGGATCTGTCTCTAGCTCTCCCTCTGCTCCTTGTGTAACCATTCTGCTGCCTTCCTCTCCTCCTGCTTCAGGGAAGGCCACGCTGCCTTCAGTGAGGGGAACGGAATAGACCCTGGGTTTTCTCTGGTCTTTGGGCAGCATTCAGCAAAATGGCACTGGACTATTTCTGCAGTATTTCTACTTTGCCAAGGGAGGTGCCCAGGGAAACCTTGGGGCAAAGAAGTCAGAGAAAAAAACCAATCTACTCTTTCTCCCACTTTCCCCTTATTGTTCTTCTTCGTCTTCTTTTTAGCTCCAAATGGCCTCACAAGGAGGAGGTTTGCATCTCTCCCCTATTTGACCGCCCTCCCCTGCTGACTCTTGGCAACCCCCTTTGCTGGTTGTCACACACAACCCTCCACCCTTCAGGCCTGCCCTGTCCCTTTGGAGGAAGAGTAGCTGGAGAGGCCCAGAAGCTTTACTGAGCATCCCATGACCCCAACGCCCTGAATACAGGAGCAGAGGCCAAGCCACGTGCTACCTGGAGGCTAGGACATGTGCTGGTACAGGGCAATCATGCACAGAAGACCCTGGGCTCTGTTCCCCACGTGGGATCTTGGAGAGGGGACCTCTGCGTCCAGAACCACTCTGGAGTCTCCACATGCCTCTGGGTGCTCTCACCTGTGGCTCTCCAAAGTAAGGCCTACAGCTTTGGGTTGTCACAACAGGCAGTTAATCCCAAGCCCCAATCCTGAGTGCCTGCTTGTCCACCTGGGCAACCAGGGTGTGGAAGGAAGCCTGAAGACGTAAGAGTACGAGTTCAGGGTTTATTGGATGATGTGCGTTATCAGGAGTCCCCTGCGTATGTGACCCACACGGCCCACTGGCTGTCTCTGAATGTCCTTGTGGCTTCTGCCGATGGTGGTCAGGGCATGGGAGGGCATGCCTTTCAGTTCCCCAGACAAGGCCAACTGGACTGGCTGCACGGTGACTTTGGGGCCTCTGACAAAGGCTGGAGAGCTGGAAGGACACAGAACACACAGGGCCAGCTAGAGGGACCCATCAAGCAAAGTGGTGGAGGGATGCGTGGGCTGCCAAGGCGATGGCCGCGATCAGCCATTGCAGGCTTAAGAGGCCTTGTCCAAGAGTGGAGAAGAGGCCAGGGAGGCACAGAGAATGAGGCCATCTTGGCATGTTACGATTCGAGAAGGTCTGAGGAGAAAGAAGCCTGAGGCATCAAGATCATGCACGAGGTGTGAGTCAGAGGCTGCACAATGGAGGGGTCCCCAGAGTTCTCTTTCTTTCTCTTTGGGTGTGTGCTCGTACGAAGGGGAGAGGCCCACATCTCTGGCATCTCTGAGGCTGTGGCCCATTTTTGCCTTGAGGATCCCGATGTGGCGACACCTCTTAGACCCTGAGGCCAGGCCACAGGGAGGACGTTTGTGCCTGGGATTCGGGGGACGGAAAGCCCAATGCCACCGTCCCTCCCAGTCTTGAGGCCCTGGGCCCAGAGACGCTGGCTCGTCCTTGTACGCCCCACCCCCAGAGCGAATGGGGAGCTGTGCACAGCGAGCCCACCCACCAGGCCCCTCACACGAGTCCAGGGGAACCCGGCGGCGCTCCCCAGGCCGGCTTCCATGGTTGGCTCCCGGTCTGCTCACACCCCCAGAGGGCCCACTCATTCTCTCCCCCTCCCGAGCCCGGGGCCTTCTCACTCACCAGCCTGTTTACACACCAGATATCTCAGGCTTTATCTGCTCTCATTCTGAATTTGTAACTTTCACATAAACTTGAACAAAGCTCCTTTTGTTCCTGCACCCCACCCCAGGATCCCAATAAACTGGTTCCCTCTGAGGCGACTGGGCCAGGGCACAGAAGCCTTGGCCAAAGGAGTGTGTGTGCATGTGAATAAGCATGTTCGCACCTGCGAGGGAGTCCGTGTGTTTGCGTGTGAGTGTGCTCCTCAGGCTGACGGAGGGAGGGCTGTCCGGGTGAACGTCGAGCGCGCACCGTGCGGACAGGAAGCGCCGGGGCGTGGGGACGGGACCGTCTGCCAGGGCACAAGGAGTCGCGGGCCGTGGACGGGCGGGTGTCGGGGCAGGGGGCAGACAGGGACAGAGAGGAGCAGTGGGGTGGGTGGGGGAGCGCACGGCTGAGGCCAGGCTTAAGCTAAGTAGAAGGCAGATACAGGGATCGCATTATGGCGGTGTAGAGGCTGGCACAACCACACGCCCGGCCCCGTAATCCTGTTAGCCAGCAATCTCCATTCCGAAAGAGCTTCATTTCTTTGTGAATATTTGTAAACTAGATATCTAATGGAAAATTATAGGAAAATTATAGTGAAATTCATGACGGAGAAATCCGATTATCCCTAATTCAATTATGCCATCTTAGCCCACACAGCACATTTCCCATTTTTTTCCCATAAATACCGATGCCAGGGGTCCCGGTAATCAAATAAAATTGAAAATCATCTTCCCATTAAATTCAATTAGCCGCAATTTCTAAAGCCTATCAGAGATTTTAATTACTAAATTATAAAATTCTCCAATGCTAAATTGAAACCAAAAAAATTGCACATCCTTATATTTCAGAGAAAAAAAAAAAAAAGGGCCAGCAAAATCCTTGAAAAAAACGCCCTCCTTTCTGTGCCCAGCTCCCAAGCAGGTTCCCCTCCTGGAAGGACCTCACATCGCTACCTCCTTGCCCAGCTGCGGATGAAGCCAGGGGGACAGAGGAGCGGTCTCTGCCAGGGGAGGGGCTGAGGCATATTAATTTAGCAGAGGGGCAAACCACACCTCCAACTCCAAGCTTGGGGTTGGCTGGCCCCTCAAGAGGACCTGCCTTCCTCACTGGCCGTCCTGGCTCCCAACTCTGTCTGCCCATCGAGAGGTCTGTCACTTGGCCCACGGACAGGACAGGGCTCGGGCTCAGGTCGGAGCTCGGCCTCAGGGCTCTGCGTGGTTCTAAGGCAGCAGACCCGAGGCAGTGCCGGCTCCCCACCACTCCGCAGGGCCCCCGCGTGGCCTAGGCTGCACCAGAGGTGGGAGGGGGACGGGGGGCAGTGTTGAGGGCGGACAGATACCAGGGGATGGTGCTGTGGCCCCAAGTCTCCTCCAGAGCGTTCCCAGGGGCCGCGGGTCCTCGCAGTGTAGCGGCCTCCCAGGAGAAGGCTGGTGGTGGGCACGGCCCAAATCTGGCCTCTCCTGCCCTCGCAGCTCATTCTCTGTTCTCCTCACCCTCTTCTGGAAAGCTGACAACCCTGAACTGGCCGGAGGGTGTGCCTTGGCCCCCCTGGCAGCCCTTACTCTTTCACCCCTTCTCCTCCGAGGGAAATGCTGGCCACAACCCCAACAGTAGCCCTCCTCTCTGTCTCCCCGCAGGCCACTTACCCAGCTCTAAAGGCTGCTCTAGAAGTCACAAGAGCCTGGGGACGTGGCATCGGTGGTGGCATAAAGCGACCCTAGGTCTGAAACCCAAGGTGGGTGGCCGGGGGGGCAGCTGATGGGCCCCGGCGGTGTCGGGACAGCCGACAGCAGAGCCGCCGCCGGGGCAGGGAGCAGGTTTAATTTGCCAGGCAGTCAGCAGTGCCAGCAGGGGAGGCACCCGCAAACAAAACAAAAACAAAAAAGTTAATTATCTTTGGCTTTTTCTTAATAAATATCCAAACTGGCCCGGCCGGATCCTCCGCTTTGGAGGGAGCGAGAAGAAGGAGGAAAAAACCCCAAACCAAATCCAACAGACTCCTTCTCTGGCCTACCTTTCCTTTTGTCTCTCCCTGTACTCATCCCTTATCAGAGGCAGCAAGAGTTTCACGCTAATTCCCAAATCTTCGAGTCAAGAGGATGGCCACAAACGTTCGTCTGTCTGTTTGTTTGTTTGAAGTTTTGGGGAGTGAAAGCAGGAGTGTAAGGAAGAAAGAGGCGGCGGGGGGGTGGGGGGGGTGGGGTGGGGGAAGGACAGAAGAAGCAAAGGGCAGAGTGAGAGTCAGAAGGAAAGAGAGTAAGTGTGATGTGGGAGCTGAGTTCCTTGAGTCCTCCTGTGGGCACGGCAAGGCCTAGCCGGTGGCCCCAACCGGTGGCCCCAACCCGGGCGGGACCTGTTCTGGAATGTTGTGTTGGCATTGGATTTTAGTTACAGTGATCGGCTACAGGCGATATGGGGATTTCTCCTTTTAAAACTCTCAAACCACCTAGGTCTCGCTGGCCACTTTAGCTCCCCTGTTGCTGCTGGTTCCTGTGCCAGCCAACCCTCCCTTCCAGGAGCTGGGCTTTGGAAGAGAAGGTTCAAGAGGAGGGGACGTTGGCTGTCCTTCCGAGGGGTGTGAGATTTTTCTGTATGGACTCGCAAGTCTACCTCGGGAGAGAGACGCGTGTTGCCGCCTGGGCCTACGTGTCTGGATGGTGCTCACACACGCCTGAGCCCGGGCTGTTAGCAACGTGTAGCAGGGCATGTTGGGGGGAGGGGGGCGCAGCCAAGACATCGGGCGGTCCTTCGAGGAGCACTGACTCTGGAGTCCCGCTACCTGGGTTTGAACCCCGGCTCTATCACTCACTGGCTGTGCCGCCTTGATCAGGTCTTTGACCCTCTCTGAGCCTCCATTTTCTCAGCATCAAAGAGAATAATTTGTGATTGCCCAGGGCTGGGGATGGAAGGTGGAGTGACTGCTAATGAGTACGGGGTTTCTTTCTGGGGTGATGAAAACATTCTAAAATTAGATAGTGGTGACGACCATACGATGTTGGGAATATACTAAAAAGCCAATGAATTGTACACTGCGTGTAAACTATAGCTCAGTAAAGTGGGTTATAAAAAAGTGGGGACAAAAAGGGGGGGGGAACAATAGCACTTACTGCACAGAGTTGTCGTACAGGCCAGAGCACACAGCCTGGCACTAGTAGGGACGAGCGAGGAAGGACTGACATGGCCCCAGGCGGATGGGTTGGGGTCCACGAGTGTATATTGCTGGGTGCCTACGGACATCTCCCCGGGTCCCCAGTGCTGGGCCAGCAGGTTGTTAAGCAGCTGAGCTGCCCCTCATACGTGGAGGGGGTCCTGGGCGGCCGTTCCCTGGCAGCGGTGGGAGAGGGCATGGCCCTCCTCCCGCCTCTCTGGCTGGGTCCCTGGAGAGGAGGCTGCCCACCACGGCGGGCAGACTCTGCCGCTCACTCTCCCTGTCTCCCAGAGCACTCATATTTTCCATGTGCAGCAGGCCGTGACTTCACCTTCATACTAGTTACAGGGTTATTTAGCTTCTCCTGACACTGACAATCACCAAACTTTAATTCGCTGCGTGGCTTCTCCCTGCTGTGCCCTCTGCCCACCCCCCAAATCCCTGGGAGAGGGTGGGAAGGACCTAGTCCGGCCCGCCTGTTGCCAAAGCCTGCCCTTCGGAGTGATGGAGGGATGGCAGGAGGGGATGCTCAGAAGGAGAAGATGATGGACAGAGAGTGGGGGCGGGGAGGGGGGAACAGCGCGGGAGAGAGGAAGTACCACCAGCGCTAAGGGGAGCTTCCGTCCCGCTCCTCCGGCCTGACACTAATGTATTCAACCCGACATCCATCCTGTTGTGAATAAAGATTCAGCCGACCGGGCTTTGGGTCTGCAGGCTGGCAGCCCCAGCCAGGACCTACGGGGCCGGGACTCGCCGAGCACCCGGGACGGGGCAGCTGGCGCGGACTGGCTCCTTTGCCTGATGCTGGATGAGGAGGTGCCCATCTGGAACGCACCCGAGGGAGCCCTTTCCTACTAACCTGAGCAGCCAGCTCGCATTTTCTCCTGCCTCCCCCATGCGAGTCTCCTGTGAGGCTAAGCCATCCTGCCTCACGGAGCTTCTCTCCGACTTACTGCCCCGCGGCCTGTATCACGTCTCTCCGTCTCCTGAAGTGCTCACCATCATCTTTCCCCAAAGCCTCCTAGGCAAGCAAAGGAGTGATGGTTTGCTCTGAGAACCATCCGGTGGAACCAGGGGACTGTCTTATTCCCCAAATCCAAGCTGGCCCCGTGAGCCCTTCATTAGTCAGAGTCCCAGAAGCAGACGGCGGAGCCGAGAGGATTCTCGAAGACCAGAGGCCTGGCAAAGGACCTGGGCCGGGAGGCCTGGAGAAGCAGAGGCAGAGCGGGGGCGGGGGGGTGGGGGGGGCAGAGCCGGGAGGAGGGGAGATGCAGGGAGATCCATCAGTGGGTCCAAGCTGTGTCTGCTTCCACCCAGCCTCACCCACTGCCCCACCCCTGCCAGCGGGGGGGCGAGAGGGGGGAATGGCCATGGTGGCCTGGGCAAGAGAGATGTCACGGGGCCGATGGCAGAGAAGGGAGAAGGGGCTTGTTGACTGCAAACTGTCCATTATGGCTCAGATTATAAGCATATTGCGCAGGGCTCTCTGCACGATGCCGAGGAAATCCAATACGCTGAAAGGTTAATGCAATCAATTAGGGTGACAAGGAAGTAAAGTAAAGCCTTCGGAGTAGATGAAAAGGAGAGAGAGGGAGAGAGGGAGAGAGGGAGAGAGAGAGAGAGCCGTGGAGCTGGGGGTGGCAGTATGGGTGGCGGGAAGGCAAGCAGGAAGAGAGACCGGTGGGATGCTGGGAGGGAAAACACACGCACAAGGCCAGGAGCCCGTGAAAAGACGCAGTAAGAGAGCCGGCAGCAGCAGCAGCAGGAGTGGGCGGCCAGTGGACACGGCTCTGGCCTCAGACCTCCGACTGCTGCCCAGCTCCACCTTCCCTCCCCTTCCCCTGGCCTCCCTCCCCGCCCGTTAGCTCACGGCACCGGCAACGTGTCACGGCAGCTTGGTCCCTGTGCCCGTACAGAGCAAGTGCCCACCATGTAACCTCCAGGGACTTCTCAGTAGGAACTATGGCCTAGTTCCCACCTCCCCCAGAACGGGCCCAGGTTCAAACCCAGACTCTACCTTTGTCCTCCTTCGCCCCCAGCAGCACCCACGAACACAGCCTTCCCAGCTCTCCCCCAAGCACCTGGCTCCTACTTGCAACAGCCTCTGAAGCAGAGAGCATGGTGGTCAGGAAGCCCTTTTACAGACAGAGAGACTGAGGCCCAGAGAAGGTATGCGATTTCCCAGGGCCCTGCAGCAGATGGGGAGGACAGGGCACAGACACGAGAACCCCAACGCCCCTCAGCCCACGACCCGGGGTGGGGGACGTTTCCTCCCGTTGCGCCCACTGGAGTGAGGAGACTCACGTCCCCCAAGAAGTCAGACTCAGAAGTCCCTGGGCAGGGGTGGGGAACCCCTTGGAACCTGCCCAGGGACTGCTGGTGCTCTGGGAGGTGAAAAGGTAGGAGGGGAGGAGGGAATGTGAGTTCTTCCTACCTGTCAGGCCCCAGGCCAGACACCTTTGACCACATTAACTCATTTGTCCCAATAACTTTGTCTGCAAAGTAGCTATTCTGCTCACCTTACGGAAGAGGGAACTGATCTGAGAGCTCGGTGAAGGTTAAAGGCTAACGCAGGGCTCATGGGAAGGGATGCCGAGCTCTGAGGAAACGGTGGCTGTCAGAGGGAAGACAAGCCAGGACTTCTAGATGGGTGGCACTGAGCAGAGAATGAGGCCCTGAGGAGGACAGAGAGACAGAGAGGGGGTGGCCCCAAACAGACTAGGCCCGCAGGCAGCCCACAGCCCTGGGACAGGCTCCCGGACAACTGCCCGCGGCCCTCAGGGCAACCCCACGGAAGACAAGGGCACAGGGCAGCGTGACAGTCAACACGGCGGGCATACTGAACACTAGGAAACTATACACTTAAAAATGGTTACAATGGTAATTTTCATGTTATGTATATTTTGCCACTTAAAGAAAAGAGCAGAGGTCAGGAGACAGCAAACTTGTCCTGTAAAGGGTTAGAGAGTAAATACGTTGGGCTTGTTGTGCCAAACATTCTCTGTTGCAGCTGGAGTCAAAGCAGCCAGAACCAATATGCAAAGGAATGGGTGTGGCTATGTTCCAATAAACCTTTATTTACAAAAAAGGGCAGTGGGCCACGCCTTGCTCCAGAGAATGGAAAGCACCTAGGGCTGGACTTTCAAGACCCAAGATGGGGTCCCACCACCTGGGGACAGAAGTATCCAATATGGACCGTGCCAAGAAGTGAAGGGAAGGGCTGGGCAGAGGCCTCAGGTGGACGTCAGGCCCTCATTACCAGCAGAGGGTAGATAAAAAGAAGGGGAAAGAACAAGCGCTGGTCTGGGAAACAGATGTCCAGGAACTGGCTCCAGCGCCCAGCATGCCAAGAGGCCCTTCGCTTTGCTTCAGATCCTCGTGGATGATATGAAGGGGCAGGGAGTGACTTGGGAGTTCTCGACACTCTAGGAGTCTCGATGCCCCAAGAGAGGTGTTGCCCTGCGGCCAAGAGGGGACGGGAGTGGGCAGCAGTGGGCCGGGCTGGCCAGAAGGGACGCCAGGGGAGAGGAAGGCGAGGAGAGAGGCCCGGGGAGGGCTGTAACCAGGGTGGAGCTGGCTGCAAAGGGAGGAATCTACGGGCCCCAGTGAGAGCGCAGGGCGCGGGCCGGGCCTGCCCTACACCGGCCGCCTCTGATCACGTTTTCAGGGCCACTGCCCGCAGGCACAGACAATGCTGGGGGAGCCTTTGAAGTCCGAAAGGGATGCCGCGGTGGGAGCAGCACGAATCTCCTCCCTTCCCCCCGTCCTCCCGGGGGAGGGGGCCAGCGGGACAAAACCCGGAGCCGGTCACAGCCAGGCCCGAAACGCGTGAGACAAAGGGAAAACAAACAGGTTTGGAGCCAGGCGCACGGTGCCGTGTCTGTCCCCCGCCCCGCCGAGCGGGGATGATGGATGGCTGCAGCCAGCCAGCTCGCCCGCCGGGCAGGTCCCGCTATTTACATAACACTGGCGTTCCACCGGTCACCTCTGACACCGCGCTGCCTGGGGCCGAGGCCCGGTGGCCCCCGAGGTTCCTGGAGACACCCGGGGACTGAGACAGGCTGTGAAGGCCCGGCCAGACCCGGGAAGCCCTGGGCCTGGGAAGGGCGAGTCAGCAGCCTGATCTGGGCTCAGGGCCTGAGGCCTCCTCCCTGCCAGCCTCTCATGGAGGGAGGAGGAGGCCACCAGGGACCGGCAGCTCCAAAGAGAGAGGCAGGGCTGGAGTTCCGAGGCTTTCAAGTCCGCAGGGCTCCCCAAGAGCTACAAGCAGAGCTTCTAGGGACAGCCAGCAGCGGCTGCCACAGCGGAGACCTGGGGATGGCACCGAAGGGCGGCCAGACCCTGGCTCCAGAAATGCCTCCTTGCCCCACACCACCTCGAACGCATTCCATGCCCAAAGTCTGCAATCGACATGTCCCCTGCCCATTTCCGGCCCAAGAGCCAATAGGAGATTCTCCTACCGGGGCCATCTTTTCTTGCCAGGTTCAAGTGGGCAGCGTGCCTCCAATTCCCTGTCTCCATCTTCCCAATCCTCCTAACCCCGGAGGGACGCCAGTACTAGGTAAGTGGTCACCGGTAGGGGAGAGGACACAAGGATCAGGGAGGGGGTTCAGGCCTTACCTCGCAGCGGGTCCTAGAGGCTCCTCTCTCAAAGTAGGGGCGTCACTTCATCCTGGGGAGGGAGAGAGAAGAGGCCCGTTAGCCTTTCAAGGCGGGATGCCCACAACTCCCCAGTGTTCGCCCTCCATCCTGCTGTGTGCCCAAGGGGTCCTTGCCACCTATGCGCCAAGGGGCTGATGCTCCAGGACCGGCGAAGGGGGTTAAAAATGGATTTGGGCTCATTCAAGTATATGCCAACCAAAATTTGAAACAGTTCAGAAAGCAGTAAGAGCTGAGAGCAGAAATGCAGTCCTCGGGACACCCGTAACCAAAGAGGGAACAGTCAGAACGTACTGCACGCATCTCTTGTGGAGGCAGAGATGGGAGTCTGTGGGTGGGGGATGCAGTGGCTAAGCCTAGGGGCCCGGGGACCACAGAATACAGCAGCACCCGTTCCCTCACTCTCCTCCCCAGCCCCTGAAAAGACAAATGCTATATGCCAAGCTGTTTGCTACAGCAAGTGGGTGACAGAGAGGTGGGCCAGGGGCCATGGCACCAACAGGTGTCACCACCCAGGAGGGTGCTACGGTAGCACCTTCTAGCCTGAGGTCCTACCGATGAGACGCAACAACCCACGCTGGGGGCCCACGCAGGGCAAGGGACACGGTCCAACAACGTAGAGGGTCTTTAGCCAACATATAACTCAGCCCAGCTTGCCAGGCTCAGACTCTCCTGCCTGGTACTGGAGTTTGGGGAGCCAGGTTCCAATGAGACGAACTCCTGATGTGGATAGAAAACCCAAGGAGCCCTCTGTCCCCTCCCCCCCTCCCCTCTCTCCCCCCTCGCCCTTTCCCCCCAGCTCTGGGGCCTCAGAACCCTACCCATACTTGGGAAGAGTTTCCTGTTTATTATGTTTATTCCTCCCCACTCCCTCATTTGTGGCTTATCAATGATGCAAGAAGAATAACACCAATTTCCTTAGGCTGTGTAATCCCCAAATCAGATTGGGGGGATTGCAAGAGGTGAGGTGACCTTGCACAGGGCTCCCGGAATGCCACCCAGTCCTGCAGCCCTCCCTCTCTTTCCCAGGACATATTTGGACAGATAATGCTAATTGTACTTGACAGGTCTTCCTAAGGAGGGCTGGGTCTCCTGCCAGCTTTTGCTGCCTTTGCCGGGCTGCCTGGGCAGAGGTGCCCACCCGGGCAGAGCTCACCCTGCCAGACACAGGGCTCTGTGGGCATCTGGCAGTGGGGGAGGCTTGCCCCACGGGCCTCCTATGCCCACCTGGCCCAGATGGTGAGAGGCTGGGGGTCCGCAGGCAACTGGGGGGACTGAGATAGGGGGCAGTAGAGAGGAAGGGGGAGGCCAGAGAGGGGAGCTGGGCACGTGGAGGCCGAGCCCAGGGCGGGGCCGCAGGGCAGGGGCTGGAGAGCCCGGCCTCTCCCCTCCGCTGAGAGGCACTGCGCTGGGCAGGCCTGGCTGTCAGACTCGCATCCCAGCCAGCCGGCCCGGGGCCTGGCTGTCCGTCCGTCCCACACGCTCTGCCTAAGATCTCTCCAGGCACCCTGGCCAGCCTCCCTTGAACCCCCAAAAGCCCCCCAACCCCGTAACTCCAGTATCTCCCTTCCACCACCTTTTTCTCCCCTCCCATCCTCCCCTGCAACTGTGCATTTATTAATTCATGAGGCACTAATTAGTTCTTTGTTTAATTTTGTGTTAAACAGACTGACCGGAATGATAACGACTTGCAGCGCGGTGTTGCCGTCCCCAACCGCCCCTGTTTTCTGACAACAAGGGAGCGAGGGAGGCCGGAGCGCTGAACCCAAATCCCTCAGCAGTTGCACTTCATTAAGTCAAAATGTGACAAGAAGCTTAGAGAGCAACTTGCAGATCTGATCGCACACAACACTCGGAGGAAACTTTGCGGGAGTTGGTCGGGGTGGGGAGGGGGCGGGGCAGGATTGCTGACCGTGGGGACCAGGACCGGGGTGGTGTCCCTCAGCGGCCCCTGGGGCGGGTGGCCTGGCAGACAGGAGCAGGGAGGTCGGTTGGGTGCATTCTGGAACCTCAGCGGGAGCCTCAGAAGTTCAGCCTCACCTCTTTCTTCTTCCCTGGGCATCTTCTCTCTCTCTCTCTCTCTCTCTCTCTCTGCCTCTCACTGTCCCTGACGTCTGGTCTGGCCTGTGTGAGCCAGTGGCCGGGCATACCCAGGACCCAGCAGAGGACCAGGGAAGATGCTGCAGTTAAGAAAGGATTCTGCAAGGCCGGGGGGGTGGGGGGTGGGGACAGGTACAGAGCGGGAGAACACAGAGCAGAGCAGGAGACCCTACGTTTGGCTAAGAACGAGACGTGACGTGCTCAGGGATCGTGGCCAACACATCTATTCTCTGCCAGCTGTCTATGCACCGCCCCCCCCCCCCCACCGGGCCCATCCACCCTCTGGGTACTTATCCTAAGTACCCTGACCAGAAAACCGAGGGCCAAAAGGTTGAGTTCTGTGCAGAAGGGCACGGCAAATCACAAACAGAACCAGGTCCTCGAGCTTCGGGACTGTAGGCAGGCAGCTGAGCTAACCGGGCCGACAGCCTGGTCACCTGCTGGCCCTCCTGTCCATGTGAAAGAACAAGAGCTTGGTCCCAGAGGTGTCAAGCTGGTAACCCCACTGGCCCACGGCATGATTGCGGACGGGTGGGGTTGCCAGCGAGCCCTGCCCCAGTCTGCAGGCAGGGCCCCCGCCCTCCTTTTATACCTGGCCCTCATCTCCAAAGACATGGACGATGTCTTATATGAATGAGAACGGGCGGGGAGCGGGGGGGAGGGCGGTGAGGAGGAGGATAAGAACAGAAGTGCACAGAGAAAGTTGCCGATTGCGTGCCTTGTGTGCCAAGATCCTCTTGCCTTCTTCCCATTGGCCACTGCACCCGCCAGGTGTGGCCCGACCCTTGCTGTGACAGCTCTCCTTCTGGAGCTCGCCCAGCCCGCCCACGGGCCCGGGCTCAGCCTGGCCTGCCTTCGCCCGGCCAGTGCCGGAGCGCAGTGGGCTCTCCCCGAGCCTGGCAGCCCTGGGCTGGCTTCTGTTAATTTGCTGTCAGGCTGCCTAAGCAAACCAATTAAAACTAATCATTAATTATAAAAGAGAGTGAGAAGAGTAGAAGAGAGAGGGGAAGGAGAAAAAGACCCAAACGGGAAGGAGACAGAGGGAAGTGGGAAGGAGAGGGGAGACCCGGGGGGCCCGCAGGGAGCTCTGGGTGGGGGCACCGTGGGCCGGGGAGCTGGGACGCTGGGGGCTCCTCCGGGCACAAGGAGTGCTGGGGTGGAAGGAGGGCTGGGTGGGGCCAGAGCCCCGGAGAGGAGGGAGAGGGCAGCGGGAAGGGAGAGGAAGCTGCTGTGTCCAGCATACCGGGACCTGAAGAGGCCTCATCCAGCTGTAGTCCCCTCTGGCTGGAGCCACCGACTATCCTGGACTTGGCTTCCGAGCGTCTCACCCACGGCTCCCCGGCCCCATATTTATGAGGCTCAGCTGATTATGCAGCACCAGGCCAGGCTCCTCGTCCCTGCCGCCCCTACCTGCTCCCCAGCCCTCTCAGGCCGTGGAGGCTCGGGGCAGCTGTCGGCCGCCCATCTACCCCCCAGCGCTGTCCCCTGCCCCCTCCCCCACCCTCACACACACCCTCTCCACGGCCCTTTCACAGGAGCTGAGGCCATGTCAGCCGGCAGCTTGAGGAGGGGGGCAGCACAGACAACAAGGGACAGTGTCATGGAAACGGGCACTTTCCCCGAGAAATATTCTGTTTGGCCTCCTTCCTGCATTGAGGAGCTGTCAGGAGCCTGAGTGAGAGCCACACCACCCCGGGACCAGGCGTGACAAAACCTATTTTCTGCCTCAAATTTGATTGATTAAAAAACTTTTTAGGAAAACCATGTTAAAAGAGTGAAAGAGTGAGAGAGACAGAGAGAGAGAGATGGAGAGGGAGAGAGAGAAGGAGAGAGAGAGAGAGAGAGAGAGAGAGAGAGAGGAATACCGGGGGAAAAAAAGAAAGAATAGAAAGTTCTGCCAGGGGAGAAGGGCCAGGGACAGAGGCCGCAGGCAGGGGCTGAGCAGCTACCCCAGCAAACACGCCAGGAGATGCGTGTCAGTGGGACAGCCTCAGCATAACCAGGCAAAACAGAAAGGTCAAAGGAAGCCCGAAACTTTTACACAGTGGTTAGCGGGACAAAGAGGGGGCCAAGGGCTCTGCACAATCCAGCAGGTGCCTGTCCCCTCCTAGGGAAAGGAACCCGACACCCCAAGGCAGGCAGGGGGCAGGTGGGGCTGGCCGCCCAGGCCCAGCACCAGCAATCAGATCAGGACTCTCGATTGGGGTAGGGGTGGGCGTGGGGGTGGTTCCAAACACAAGCTGGGTTGGAATTTGGCCAGAATCCTGAAAAATCTGTACAGGTCAACAGGGAGAGAGAGTCTAGTTGTTTGGGGGCAGGAAAGGGGTTTTCCCGCCCTGTTCTGTCCAAGTCCTGGCTCAGGAAATGTTTTGTTTTGTTTTTAATGTTTATTTATTTTTGAGAGAAAGAGAGACAGAGTGCGAGCCGGGGAGGGGCAGAGAAGAGAGGGAGACACAGAATCCGAAGCAGGCTCCGGGCTCCGAGCTGTCAGCACAGAGCCCGACGTGGGGCTCGAACTCACGAGGCATGAGATCATGACCTGGGCCAAAGTCGGACGCTCAACCGGCTGAGCCACCCAGGCGCCCCAGGAAATGTTTTTAATAAGTAACATAAATTAAAAAGCAGGGAAGTACGCAGCTGACCCCCACCAGCCCCGGGCCCTCTCGCTCACCCTCTGTGTCTCAGTCTTTCCCTGACCAGGCCTTGGCCTTGGATGCTGTCCTGCAGGGTCCCCATTCCTGCCTTACTCTCTCGGATTCCAGGAGAGGAGCGGGCCTCCCCACCCCTCCTGAGACCCCATGGAGGGAAGAAAGTCTTCCAATTTCCCAGGGGCCCTGCCTGACCACTCAAGGCGGAGGTGCCTGAGACCTTCCTGGTGGGACCCATCCTCTCCCTAATAAGAGGGATCCAGGTCGGTGGCCGGGTTTGCTGTCCCCCATCGGGGAGCCTCAAAGGTCAAGGTGAGGAGTAATTCTGGCCAGATTGCCTACAAGGTTTCCGCAGTGCCCAGTGCAGTCTTTGCCAGCTTAGGGCTCAATGAGGGGGTGGCAGTGCCTCCTTGGACAGATGGGCACGTTCTGCCACACAGATGCACAGAAAGACACCGCCGGCTCCAGGCTTCACCCAGCCCCTCTAGCAGGTAAATCGACCCTAGATCTCTCTCTGTCCCCTGCTCTGCAGTGGTCTTAGGTATTCCATGGAGCACATACCGTGTGCATGGCATGGCGCTAGGCAGGAGGAAGATAAAACCTACAACATAGGGATCAAGAGCAGAGTCAGGGAGGGGCGCCTGGGTGGCTTAGTCGGTGAAGGGTCCGACTTGGGCTCAGGTCATGATCTTGCAGTTCATGAGATCAAGCCCCACGTCGGGCTCTGTGCTGACAGCTGGGAGCCTGGAGCCTGCTTCAGATTCTGTGACTCCCTCTCTCTCTACTCCTCCCCAGCTCACACTCTGTCTCTGTCTCTCAAAAAATAAATAAACGTTAAAAAATGTAAAAAAAATTAAAAAGAGCAGAGTCAGGGAGATGGGGCTTGAATCTCGCCTCTGTCACTTGCCACCGCGGGATCTGGTGGGGCAGGCCGCTTAGCCTTTCCAGGCCTCAGCCTCTTCGTCGGAAAAGCAGGGGTGCTTTTGAGTCCCCACCTCAAAGGCAGCTGGTTCAGTAAATCAAATATTTCTTGAAGACCTCCTCTATGCCGGATGCTGTCCTAGGCCTGGAGAACCGCCGAAAACCAAAGAGAGTCCTCCCGGAGCCTCAGGTTCTCCCGGCCGTTGTGAAGGTTCACTGAGATAACGCGTAGCACTACGGTCCGACACACAGTAAGCACTCAATATATAGTTTGTTACTAACTTGAAGAGGCTGGAGCAACCTGGCTCCTAGTATACACCCAAAAGGATGGAAAACGGACCCAGATAAAAAGGTGGACAAGAATGTTCATAGATGCTCTATTCACAACAGCCGAAAGGTGAACGAACCCAGCCCGAACGCCCAGCGGCAGGATGGCTGGATAAACACCGCGCGGTGGACTATGACTCAGCCCTGAAAAGGAACGGAAAGTCTCACACAGCGCAACACGGGTGCACCCTGAAAACATGCGAAGTAAGAGGAGGCAGACACAAAGGTCACGTGTCGTAGGATTCCATTCACATGGAAGGCCCAGAACAGGCAAATCCATAGGGAGAGAAAGCAGATTGGTGGTTGTCAGGGGCAGGGGGCAGGGGGACTGGGGAGTGGCTGCTCGTAGGGATAGAGTGTCTGTCTGGGGTGATGAAAGATTTCTGGAACTGGATGTTGGTGACGGGTGTACAACCCTGCGAATGTACTTAGTGCCACTGACGTGTGCAGCTTAAAATGGTCACGACAGGGGCGCCCGGGTGCCTCTGTCGGCTGAGCATCCGACTTCAGCTCGGGTCAGGATCTCGCGGTTCACGAGTTCGAGCCCCGCATCGGGCTCTGTGCGATGGCCTAGAGCCTGGAGCCTGCTTCGGATTCTGTGTCTCCCTCTCTCTCTCTGCCCCCCCACCCCCCGCGCGAGTTCTGTCTCTCTCTCTCTCTCTCTCAAAAAAATAAAAAAATAAAAATAAACAGACGTTGACAAAAATTAAAAAAAAATAAATGGTTACGGTGGCAAATTTTACGTGAAGTTGCATCTTACCACAATAAAGTAAAATAATACAGCCGAAGCAGCAGCAGCAGCAGCAGCTTGAGAAAGGAGAAAGCTATTCCCCATGCGGCAGCTCTGCATAGGTCTTAGAAAAGCCAAGCAAGGGGGCGGGAGGGTGAATCATCACAATTTCAGAGGGGCCCCTTCTTCCTGGAGACTGGCGTGCACTAACTGCCCAGTATTCCTAGGTTCTCTGTAGGCTGCGCCTTGGGACCGCTGAGGGAAAAGATAATATGGAGAGGCCAGGGTGGCTCCAGGGCTGGGCCTCCCCTCAGCATACGTCACTCAAGAGCCTAGGATTCCGTATCCTCGATGCTACCATTCCCCTGCACACGCACGCTCGGCGCATCTCGTCTCGTGTGTGGTTCCCCACATGCACAGCCCAGCCCATCCGTCTCTGCCAGGCTCCCCAGATAACTTTTGCCGCTCCCCAGCCGCTTCGTGCAACAAGCTGTCTGTCCTCTGGGTGGGGAAGGAGGGTCTGAATCAAGGACTTTCCTGCCCCCCACACCCCACCAGGGCTCTGGGGCTCCCCAAAGTAAGGAGGGCCACCTTGCAGGGAAAGCCTAGGATGACCGGAGAGCCAGGCCCCGGGGCAGCTCCCTAAGCCCTCTCCCGCCCTCCTGCCCGCTCCTGAATGCGTGTGCACACATAAACCCCTGCCTTGGCCCGGGAACTGTCAGGAGATCAACAAACAAAAGCTGCTTCTTGACAGGGAGTCATTTATATTTTAGCTTCGTTCCATTATCCTAACGAACCCTTCATCTAACAGCAGAAAATCAGCTCATTACATCCGGGGGGATTTCATCAAGACGGCAATCATGTATGCAGCTCCCCAAGCCTTCAGGAGGCCAGTGTGGCTGTTATTTATTTATTTTGTTAGTTATTTATTTAATTTTGGGGGGTTCTTTCCACATAATTGCACCGCATCTCAGATCTTTAATAAATAATTTGTAGGTCCTGAACTGCAGACAGCTTTGCTCTCTGCCATGAGAGCCTGCATTAGCCAAAATATTTACCAATATTTAGAAGTCATTAGAATCAGGAGGGAAGCGGGGAGGGGTACTCTGTTTTTCTAGAAACGGCCTGGTTTGGGGCTAAGGTGCTCGGTCCTCACTCCAGTCCTCTGACCCCACCTCTTGGTCTGCGAGGAGCCATTCTGGACCGGATGCTCCCAGAGGGCCCACGTCCCTTCCTGGGGCTCGCTTGGTTTCAGCAGGGGATCCCTGGCGCTCTTAGACACACAGGGCACGGGTTTACCGCAGGCTTCTCACAGCTGACGGGGCTGGCTGCTGGAAAGGCCCTCCTTGGTGCAGGGACAGGCACCGTCTCAGGCCTCGGCTGTAGCAGCCCACAGGGACGGCACAAAGCCCTCGTAGGCCTCCAGCGGGTCCTGTCTCTGCTGCGGCTGAGCACGAAGAAGAGTCTGACCCCTTCCTCCCAGCTTTCTAAGGTTACACCTTCAACTTCAAAGGAACGTTCAGTGGGTCCAGAAGGCAGACTTGGCCCTTCCTACAGGTGCGAAAACTGAGACTCCACCAACTTAAGCTCACTTCTCAAGGCAGCACCGCTACGCAAAGGCGCAGAACCAGCAGTTAGATTCGGAAGCGGCTCTGCCTCCATTCTTTCCGCTGGGCCGGGGCCTTCCCGCAACACGGCCCAGCCTTCTGAAGGCTCCTGGCTCCAACCCACAGCGCCGAAGTGGCCCCCGGGCCCGACGGGCATCCCCCGCCGCCACCCCTGGGCTGACCATGCTTTCACAGGTTTTTCCCAGCGGGGGCTGGATTTCTGCCCAGCCAGGAATGTGCTCCCAGGATGTCAATTCTAATCTCCCCGGCGCTCTGACAGAATTAAGCTCCAGTTTGTCCGACAACATCCCAAAGTTTCAGAAATCCAGGGCAGACTCTCTAATCAGGCTGGAGGACAAAGGTCTGGCCTGACCCTGTCACTTCCACTTACTCCTCCTGTCTGTCTCCCGGCCGCGGCCTTGCCACAGTTTCCTCCACCCTCTGCCCTTCCCTGGCCGGCCCGGCCCCCGCCCTCTCCTCCAAGCTCCCCTGTTTCTCCGCCCAGCATTTCCCCTTTCCAGGCAGTTGGGCTAATCCCGCTGTGCCACTCTCTAAAGCGCAGGAATTCCTATGAGGCTGATTTGCCAGGGCACCGGGACCGCCGGCCTCACCTCGGCCAGGGCTCCCTCCGGTTCCCTGCCTCTAGAGAGCACACGGGCTCAGCTCCTGCGCACGGCTCCTCGTCGGCTCCAGTGAGGGTGCTTAGTGCAGAGTTGTTCATAGACTCTGTTCACCCTTGCCTCGGGGCCGCCTGACTTGGGGCTCCCCATAACTGCCCCGGAAGCATCCTCTGGCCTCACCCAGCCTCTATCCTGTTTGAGGGGTCAGCTCATGGGCCATGAGCCCTGAGCCCTGAGCCCCAAGCCCTGAGCCCAGCCTTGGCCCTTTCGCCATGTTTCGGGATGGCCATGTGGGCAGAGATGTCCCCTCCTCAACCAACACAATGAGGCACCAAGAGGAACACCGGGTAGGGGAAAGTAGCAGCCGCAGCCCTGGACCTGAGATAGGCAGGGCCCGTGGTGACCACACCAAGCCCTTGGCCCGGACAGACTGTGGCGCCATTAGAAGGGCGTGAGGGGCCCGGGAGCCAGGCAGCTGGGCTATAGGAAGTGTCCCTGTGCAGCCGGGCAGAGGACAGCCCCCAGGAAGCTGGAGAAACAGGTGCCTCTGCTGCCACCTACACACAGCACCCAACACACTCCCGTTCCGTGTGGCTCTCCTATGGGCCCCGAGAGGGGGTACCTGCCTCAGTTTCCGGAAGGCAGAAAACCTTCGAAGCACACCCAAAGAGGTGTCGTGGGGACCGTGGGGGCTTCAATTCGGTTTGCTCGTATCAAAAGGTTCATGGGGTGCAGAGGGGAGAAGGAGGGGCACGGACAGTCAGGAGGAAGACCGGGTGCTGCCTTGATTGCACCTGTGGGGCACAGGCCCGGAGAGCCAGGTCAGGGGAGGGCCTCCCCAAGAGAAAGGGCCAAGAAGAAACACACGGGACGCGGAGAGAAGGCTTGAGGAGGAAGAAACAGAGATGGAAATGTCATTCTGCCCTTTTGCTGACCCTCCAGAAGGTGCAGAAATCTAGAGTGGCCAGGATAGGGGGCTCCCCAAGAGCCACCCAACCGGCAGATAGCATGGAAAAGCCCTGGAATGTCACAGTAGGCGAAGGGGGGGGGGGGCCCTGCCACTGCGCCTCCAGCTTCCTCCTGGGAGCTGGGCAGAGACTTTGTCCCTCCCCAGTTGCCTTGGCCATGCCGTAGGGAGCAGGGACCCCCTTTTTTGCAGTTGCAACTCCCCACCCCTGACAGCGTCTCCTGCATTCGGCCAAACATATCCCCCTCGTGAGGCTAGCCCTGCCTTCACCAGCTCTGCCAGTCGGGTGGCCAGGAGGATTCACCTAGAGACTGGGGTGGGCTGGGCTGGCGGGGGGACAGGAGCGGGAGATAAAAGCAGCCAAGGAAGACGAGAGGTCTCTTTCACCGGCCCTCTCCCTGGAAGAATGAAGATAATTATTGCATTTCTGGCCGAATGACAGAAAAATCAACAAAGGCTACCAGTGGAGAATGGAGGAGCGCCTGCCTGTGAGCACTTTTCCAGAAAGCCCTGCACCCATGGCCGCTCCCACCCCCTGCACCTCCATAGCCCCCCAAGCTTCCAAGTTTGCTTCCCCTGCCCTCCCGTCCGCCTTGCCTATTCTCCCTTGCTGTGCTGGGTGTTGGTGAGATGTTGGGTTTTTTCTTTTTTGCAATTTATCAGCAGATTGTGTGGAGCTGAGTGGTGTGGGCCTCGCCCTGCTAAATAAAGCTTTGGTATTTCTGATAAAGCCATCAAATTCCTTATCACACTGACACAAAGTGCATTTAAAGAGACAGACACCCTGTCCCTCCCTCCCCACCAGCCCCTGCCCCCTCCACTCAGTTCAGATTTCCAGCTGCTCAGGCTCTTCTGGATCAGACACCAAATACGGCTCCTGAGGCTGTGGAGCGGGGGCGAGGGGGGGAAGGGGACGGAGTGGAAACCAAGGGGCCAGCCGCCCTACCCCCTCCCACCCACCCACCCACCCACCCATGTCAGAGCTGCCAGCGCCCAGACCAGGGACCAGGGTCCACGGGGAGTGGCATGTACTTCCTGCCACAACTCTGGAAGCAGAAGGAAGCTATCAATAGAAACGTCTACAACCGGGGATGTCCTCATAAACAGAACAATCCTGTGTTAGGACAACAGCCGGCAGCTGGAGGAAGAGCTCCTGGCGAGCTACTCGGTTGCTGTGACCGTGTGGGGTCACCTCGGCCGTGGGGCGCAAGGATGACCGAGAGGGGCCACCGGGGCCTACGCAACACGGGGCTGACCGGCATTCACGGGCAGGCCGGACTCCTCACATGGCCCTGTGAGGCAGGTGGACGGATGAGGAAACCGAGGGCAGCCCCAGGCCTCAGAGCCCACGGCAGGCCCAGCTGGGACTCCCACCCGGGCTGGCCAACAGCTCTGCAGAGTGAAAGACCCTCTTCCCCCAGTCGATCTGCTGAGCTGCCGTCCACCTCCTCATTTATGATCCCACAAAGACAGGCCTTCCCGTGTCCCAGGGCCCCCTCCCACCTCCCCGGCCCTAGCCCGGCAGCCCAGGCCCTGTGCCCACACACGGCCTGTTGGTTGAGGAATCAAATTTATTATTTTTAATTATTTTGATTTATCAAAGCAGCAGCTACAATCATATTAAACCAACTTGGCTTCTTGGCATTTAACAGATACAGCTAATGCAGGACTCCCCCGGACTCCATAAAACACCCGGCCTGTCCACAGGCTCCCCAAGGAGGGCCCCCAAGGCCCCTTCTCCAGGAATGCCCTGTGCCCTGCCGGAAGCACATGCTGTCAAAGGTGCTGAGGGCCAGAGAGGGAAAGGAACGGCTGGGCAAGGCTGCGAGGTCCTTTGGGAAATGATCACCTCCATCCCCTCGCCCGGGGAGGCCCTTCCAGAGTCCTGACCCACTGCGGACTGAGCACTTGTGGGGGCCTACCCTATCTCAGGCCTGTCACTGGGCACTCAACACAGGTGAGCCGAATTACCCCTCAGATCCTGCCCATGCATGGGATTACTGCTCCCTTTTTGCAAAGAAGAAACCATGCCCTAGATGCATAAAAACAGCCAGGCCAGGGGTGCCTGGGTGGCCGAGTCGGTTGAGCATCTGAGTCTTCTTTTTTTTTTTTTTTTTTTTTAATTTTTTAACATTTATTTATTATTGAGAGACAGAGAGAGACAGAGCAAGCACAGGGCACGGACAGAGAGAGCGGGAGACACAGAATCCGAAGCAGGCTCCAGGCTCCGAGCTGTCAGCACAGAGCTCGACGTGGGGCTCAAACTCACACACCCCGCGATCATGACCTGAGCCGAAGTCGGATGGATGTTTAACCGACTGAGCCACCCAGGCGCCCCAGAGCATCTGACTCTTGATTTCAGCTCAGGTCATGATCCTGCGTGTTGTGGGATTGAGACCCCTGTTGGGCTCCGTGCTGAGTGTGGAGCCTGCTTGGGATTCCCTAACCGCCCCCCCCCCCCGCCCCTCTCCCCTATTTGCACACTTACTCTCTGTCTCTAAAAAAAAAAAAAAAAAAAACCAAACAGGGGCACCTGGGTGGCTCAGTCAGTTGAGCGTCCGATTTTTGGTTTCTGCTCAGGTCGTGATTTCACAGTTCATGAGTTCGAGCCCCACACTGGGCTTTCCACTGATAGTACACAGCCTGCTTGGGATTCTTTCCCTCTCTCTCTCTGCCCCTCCTCTGCTTGCTCACATGCGCTCTCTCTCTCAAAATAAATAAACTTCAAAAATAATAAATTAAAATAAAATAAAATAAAATAAAATAAAATAAAATAAAATAAAATAAACAAAAAAACCCCAGCCAGGCCAGAGTCCAAAGTGATACATTTTGAATGAAAAGCCTTGGTTCTTTCTACCATACCTCCCCGCCTTCCCTTTAGACCCAGGAGCAGTGTTCCTGCCCAAGCACGCGGCCAGTGGATGAAGGGGGCAGAAGTGAAAGAACCCTGAAGTTCAAGGTGATGGCCTCAGGCTGCACACACCGAACATTCAGGATCTGGGTGCTTGAGAGAAGGGGTCCGCAAGAAGCAGCACTGTGGGGCAGCGACGCTAACCAAACAGGTTCCCACGGGACGCCCAGGCGCTAGGAGTCCAGGAGCCCATGGCACTGTGTGCAAGGACCAGCAGGGTGTGAGACCAGAGGAAGGGGACACTTCCCGATTCTAAGCAAAACCGCACACGGAGAGCATGGGTGGGTCTGGAACGGGCCCCTCTGGCTCAAGGGCCCACAGAACCCGCTGGAGACCGCTCTCTGCCCCTCAGGGAAGGCAAATCTTGCGGACACGGGCAGAGCTTTTCATTGGGGTGAGAGGAGGCAGCAGTGCAGAGAGGGAGTCTCAAAGCATGGCCTCTGATTTCATACTCAGAAATTATAGTCGGCTACCATCACACCAGGGGCCAGACCCCCGCTGGTCCCCACTGCCCAGAGGCCCCGCGGCCTGGGGTGGAGAGCACGGCTGTGGCTGCAACTTCTGAACCCCGCTGGGCACCGCTGGGCACCGCCGGGCCCCTTATCTGGCCTCTCTGAGGTCAAGTTTCCTTATCTATCAGATGCGTGCACTGATAGCACCTGTCTCCGAGGGCGGTGCTGAGGGTTCAGGGAGACGGTGAGTGCCAAGCTTAGCAAGGTGTCTGCACATTTCCTACTCGCAAAAAGTGGTGGCAGTCACCCTTGTTGTCACCATCACCACACCGTCGTCACCTAAGCACCTAACCAGGATCAGGCACAAGGGACTGTAGCTCTAGGCCCAGCGAGGGCAGAGAGGCCGCAGAGTAATAAGTTAGGTGTTGCCAGCGGCCTCACTGCTGTGCTCCCGGGGGGGGAGGGGGGGGGCTCCGAAATGTCTCAAGGAGCCGGTCCCTGCTACCTGCCCAGCAGACTGGCTCATGCCAGCTGACAAAGTCCTAGAGTTTAAGGCAGGAGGGGGAAACCAGGGTGACTTTCTGCAATCACATTTGCCTATCAAAAACTCTGCATTCACTCAGCGCTCCTGGGAACTCATGCCCTAATATGGGCCCCGCAGCTTTCTGGGTTATTTCCAGTGCTTGTGATAATGACTCCAGGCTTTGCTTCTGCTGCCCCCAGGAAACTTTCCGCGTGGGGACAGGGAGGGCGGCGGGCGCACGGAAGGCCGAGGTCAGAGAGCGTGCAGAAAGGGGGCACAGATGGGTAAGCCAAGGGGAAGGGGAGAGCAGGAGGCTAGAGGAGTCCACGGTCCCAGAGGTCAAGGTGAGGGACACGGACAGAGAGCCGGGCAAAGCAAGCCCAGAGCCCCAGGACACAGGTGGGCACGGAACCACTCCCCTTGCCCACTACTCCCTGCCCTGGGGAAACGCACCCAGGACAGCAGTCAGGCCTGCACCCTGCCTCCTCGCCCACAGCTCCGGTAGGGATCCCTTTTGCACAGGGGCCAAGCTGGGCTCCCGGGCAGCCCCTCGATGCCTTGGGGCCCCTCGGCTCCTGGATTTATTTACGTATCAATGATCTGGCCAACCTTGGCCCATCAACTCCAGACCGCACAGGGTTAACTCAGACAGAGGGCCGCCTTTGCCTTCATTCTACCTCAATTTCTACTGCACCCATCACCTACCTCCCCACCCCCTGATCTTAGGAAAAAAAACCCATCAAAATAACTATTTTATGTCTCCAAATATGCAGATCATTTTCTTTAATGAAAGATGCTTGACGTCTCCGATCCAATTAATATGCAAATGCAGGAGAGGATTTATTTGTGACATTCTGTCTGGGTGAGAGAAAACAAAAAAGGCCTGTTAACCAAAACACTAATTGCTGTGACTGATTGTCACATATCATCATTTTCATAGGGTCTCCTCCATTCCTAGCTCTCAGGGAGCTCGAAACCAGGACTCGTCCACGGAGGCATCAAGGAGAAACAGGGCAGAACGGCTGGCTGGCTACCTGTCGGTGTGGTCCCTCCCCAACAGACCTACGTCGGGGGCCCACGAGGGTGGATGTTCCGCCTGGTTCCGGTCCCACGGGTCTGTCGGGGACCTTCTACGGGACTTTGCCGGTCGCTCTCCCTTCCTATGTTGCACTTCACCCAGGAGCTGGCCTGCAAACCGGGGAGAGGGAGGCTCAGTGTCTACTGGGTCTAACAGGCCGGGGGGAGGCCCAGGCAGCACACCTTCCTGCCCGACTCCAGGCCAGGTGCTTTTTTGCCGTCTGCTCCTACCTGCCAGGAAGTGTTCAGAGGAAGGAGAGGGGACCTCTCTGGGTCCTCCCAGTGCCGCTCTCTTCCCCGGCTCCTCCAGAAGTATCTTTCACACAGCGCTTCTCGAGGGAAGCCACCTGGGGAAACTGAGGCACGGCACGGCGTCCTCCGCTCAGATGACACAGGGAGTCTATGGAAACGTCTGAAGATGGCTGGGCACGCACCGCAGCTAGGCAGTTGGCCCCCACCCCACGACTGCACACTGAAGAGGGTGGGTCAGCTGCCTTGAGCCGCTTACACCCCTCAGCAGGCCCACGGGGCTACCTTTTCCTTTAGGAGGAGTGGGGAAAGGAATGGGTATTGATGGGCATCCTCACTCCCAAAGGCCAAGGGGAAAACTGGGAAACAACGTTTCGCTCAAGATACCAGGTGAAGGACCAGAGGGTTCCAGGTGTCACCCAGTTCCAAATTCAAGGCCAAGAGGGAGAAGACTCACTAGAGCACCCTTCTTTCCCTCACAGGGGCCGGCAGACCAGAGGAGACCGGAGGCCACAGACTTGGGGCCCGGGAGCTTGGAAGGCTGGTCTCTTACCAGCTGAACTCAAATGTTCTGAACACTCAGAAGGCCTCTGCTAGACCCCTCCCGCCTCCTCCCTAGAACTCCCTCGAGTTTCCAAGGACGCTGAAAACGGGGCTTGGGGAGCCAGTGTGGTTAAGGTCAAAGAGCCACGAGGGTCCCCGAGCACCTCCGTGGGTGCTGGGCACAGCTGGCGGCACAGTGCGGGGCTCTGCATCCTGCAGGGCCCGTCCCGCCGACAGCCACCTCTGGGCGCCAGCACAGATCCGCCCAGGGCTCTGAGGCCGTCCCCAGCGGGGCTGCGGTGTTGGCGGGGAGGTGGCTCCATCCCGGTCGACGCCCATCTCAGACGTCCCCCTCTCCTGCCCCGGGCCCAGCTGCCTCCCTCTGGCAACTCGAACACGGGCCTCCAGGAAGAGCTGGCGCCAGGGCAGCGCGGGGCAGACACTCTCCCCCCAAAAGGCCTGCCCCCGCACCCCAGGAACAGGCTCAACAGGATGCCATGCGGGGGAGCTTGGAAGCCTTCCGGGAAGAGCGCAGCCCTGGCACCAGTCCCGCGGGGAAGGAGGTGAGCTGGGTCTGCCACTCTGTCTGCCGCTCACCTGACTCGCGCCCACGGCGGCTGAGCACCAATGGGGTGTGCGTGGGTGCAGACGGGAGGCGCGCATCACGGCGCCAGGAGCCAAAGGGGGAAGGGCGGGCGGCGGGGGAGCGGCAGCAGGTGGGCCGGTCAGCTGAACAGGAACCGCGCTCCAACTGTAAGCCCCAGGTGTGAAGGCCCCACCTGCTAGGGCCGAAGGGGACGAAGGGTCCTCCCAGAACGCCGAGCCTGGCTCTCCCCTGGCCGCAAGCGCCCACTTTGCCCCCGGCCTGGTCTCCTCCACGGGCTGAGTGACGGGGGACAGGCCCCTTTCCTGTTCGGCCCGGGTCTGCCCCGCGGGTGCTCA
This sequence comes from Panthera tigris, assembly GCF_018350195.1. Classification (NCBI taxonomy): domain Eukaryota; kingdom Metazoa; phylum Chordata; class Mammalia; order Carnivora; family Felidae; genus Panthera; species Panthera tigris. Next base: position 7,706,565 of record NC_056667.1, read on the forward strand.
CGGGCACAGCCTGCGGGGCTCTGGGAACATCGATATGGTCTCACGGTGCCATCGGTTAGATAGAGCCCCTTTAAAACCAACCCGTCTGTACAGTAAACCTTCCCATAAAACACAGGAGGTGGCCGTGACTTTGAGCAGTCTGTTAAAGCCAGACGCCTGCCCCCCTATCCCACCGCCTCACCCCTCCTCTCGTGCCCAGCTTAGGAGCAGCACCGGGCTATGGAAGGCGTGATGACCGAGTCTGGGTCGAGCCAGACCAGCTTCCTGGCACCGGGCAGAGAGGCTCTGCCCTTGGAAGGTGCTCTTGTCTGGGAGGGTCAAGACCCTAGGGCACCAAACTGGAATCTCTCTCCCTCTGCCAGTCTTCCTTGACCCCACGTCCAGCGTTATCCTCCTGGGGAATGAGTCTAGAAACAGACGCCTAGAAAACATGTCTAACTGTTGCGGTTCCCCCAAATTCCTCCCGCAGCCTGGCTATTTCCACTGTCGGCTTTACATCGGCCGTCTCAGGTGGCCGCCCAGCTCAGCACGGCCATGGCGTCACGCACCTCGTTCCCCAAAGCCCTCCTTCCCTAGGACCTCAGGGTTCTCACCAAGTCCAAACCACATCAGGATGAGTCAACCCCAAACTCATACGCAACCCTAGGGTCTCCTAGGGTCCTCCCAGATCATTCGGGCTCTTGGTGGGGATGAGTCTAGAATCTGTTTCCCAACCCCGAGACCTCGGAGCTCTTTCACCATGCGTCACTTTCAGAGACTTCGTAGAAGCATTCCCCCAACCTTGCCGAAAGGGGTATAAGGTTAATGCCATACCGGCTTTAAAAATACCCCGGCACACAATCCGCAGGGTTAGAGCAAAGGCCACATGGTCAGAGCCGGACTATAAATAACCAGCAAATCATTTCCCAGAGCCATGGCCCCCTCCCCAGCACCAAGAACCTTTCTGAGGAAATCAAAGTGAACACAACTGTTACCAAGTCACTACTAAAATATTTACCAGCCTGGCGAAGTGCCGAAGGTGCTTGGCACCGAGTGTTTGCTTATTTACAAGGCTGTTTTAAAGGGTAGAAAGCAAAATAAGGTAACCTGAGCTATTAAATGGAGGGGCCAGGTGGTACCTACCAGCTGTCAGCTGTCCCGGGCACACCGGGAGCTGGGACGGCACGGGTGCAGATTCCCCCAAAATGGGCCAGAAAAGCAAACAGACAGGCTTGAGAGTTCTGGAATAACCCAACCAGCACGGGAGGGTGGGGTGGGGTGGGGTGGGGTTATATGTTTGGCGGGGGGCTTCTCCTTGGCTCAAAACACCAGCTAGCACAAGCCCCTGATTTGCTTCTGGACTTGTGTACCTGTACTCTGAGGGGCAACAGGGGTCACTGCCCTATCTCGAGGGGTTACCCAGGTAAGGAGAGGGGAAGCCGAGGAAGGGAGGCAGTGGGGCGCCCAGAGGATGACATAAGGGGGGACACAAGGGAACCTGAGGAAGAGAATGCACTCAAGTGCTCTTGTCTTCCTCCTCTTCCTCCTTCTTTGAAGTTCCCTTGTGGTTTGAATTTAATTTTGATTTTCTCAACTTGGGCAGATTGAAGTTGAAATAACCTACAAATTACTTAATGTGTTGTAAATCTGGGGGAATTCAGGGGTAATGGGGACCACATGTCAGCCAGGAGGAAGCCCACGGAGGGCCAAGGGCAGGCGGCCCTCGCAGATACACAGGTGGCTGTCCCAGGCAGGGATGCTGGATGCCCGTGGCCCCCTGGGAGGAGGGGGCTTGGGCTCCCCTAGGGGCGGGGTGGCATTCCCAAGTGGCCAGGGAGCTCGGGATGGACACAGAGAGAACGTGTTAAGACCGCGGACTGACCGAGTCGCCGCCTGAGGCAGCCTGGTGACCGTGGATGGGGGGCAGCCAAGTAGGCCGTGTGCCAGGTGCCCGCCAGGCCCCTCGGCTTCGCCAAAGCCGCTGCGCTGGCCCCGCTCCCCTCTGGCCTCCCGCTGCCTGTGTGTGGCTGTCAGCTGAGCTCCCACCGCCCTCCCCCTCCCGCCCTCCCTCTACAGCAGATTTCTCTCAAGTACTAAGCCATATGGTTCCAGTTAAGCTCCATATTTTTCCTTGTCGATTGAAGAGACACACTTTCCTCTTTGCCAGACAGTTTGCAGATTGCTCTGTTGGCTCAATTTCTTATTGGATTTCTCAAAAAACCTGACATTTTAAATTAATTTACAGCCACAACAAAAAGAGTTCAGAATTTTAATGGTGTTGTAAGTAATTTTTAGGTAATCCACTCCAGATTTTGATATTAACCTTTGAAACTGGAGTTCATTCAGCTACTATGTTACAATACCCAGTCAGATTCCAGGCCTGGGGGAGGCCAGGCTGGGGTAGGAGGCAGAAGCAGGGTTCTGGGGAGCCCTTTCCGCCAGGAAACCCCAGGCGTGGTGCCTGGGGAATCCTAGACCAGTGGGTGAGAGTGACAACGGGCACAGAGGGGATGGCAGGGGGCCTATAAGACAGCAGGGCAGGTGCTGGAGAGTAAGTGTGGGGGCGAGGGGACCTACTGAACATTCTAGAAGGACCTGCTAGGCTCAGCAGGGGGCAGCATCCCCAGAATCCTTCAGCAGGAAGAGCAGGGCTCCCGGTAGGTGGTATGAGAGAGACTCCACCTCAGTGCACCAGGAAATAATAATGATAATAGTAATAATAATGGTGACAGCTAACATTTGCTGAGCTCACTGTACGTCAGGCAGTCTATTAAGTGCTTCACAGGCACGATCTCATGGACTCCTCGAGACCACCTATGGGGTAGCTACTGTCACTTCCACCACAGCTACGAACGCTAATGTGAATTGTGAATGTTTCTGGAGGGCTTCCTATATCCCAGGCAGGGCAAAGGCCTTTACACCCACTACCTCATTAAAGGGTAACAGAAACCTGAGAAGGGAGACAGACTATTCATATCCACTTTTTACTGCGGAGGAAATGAGGCTCTGAGAGGTGAAGTCAGGTCTTCGCTGTTTGCCCGCCACTGACCAACAGTCGAGCTCTGGGACCCCATCTTTCTCTGGCCAGCTCCACACTTTGTTTGTCCTTTCCCCAAAATGCTACAGAACAGCACCCATCGTGGTCCTTCTGGCTGGGGCCAGAGGGAGCTGGCGAGGACATGTGGTCCTCCGGGCAGGCCAGGCTAGGGCCTGCCGGGTGCCACCTCTTCCCCGTGCTGCCTCGGGCTTGGCTGAAGGCCGCACGCCAATCCGGACAGAGGAAACTCCGGGCATGGGGAGCGGAGCCCTCGCCAACGTCTTTACTAGGCTCTGGCACTGAGCGGCCCCTGCCTGGGTACGGTGCCAGCTTACTACACCAGCAGATTGTTAGCATTCCTTCCCTGCAGGAGCTTCCCAGGGCACCCAGGAAAAGAGATGCAAAGACAGAGCCCCGGCCAAGGCTGTTCCAGTCCCTGGAGGGTCTTCACTCCAGCAGTGATCCAGAGCTCTGAAGGGAGGCCAAAGAACAGGGGTTGCCCTGAGACCAGGGTGTCTTTCTTGGCCTTCCCCTCATCTTGAGGGAAGATGGCTGGGGGGGAGGGGGGCATCAGTCCCTGCCAAGCCCACTGAGATGTCATGTAAATAGCGCTGCCTCTGGGAGCTTCCCCATCATCAAAGCTGGGAGAAAGGACAGAGCTGACAACGGGGAGGGGCGTGGGATGGAAAGGTTTTCACTTTACTGGCTCTGCGAGTGAACAGAGCCCCCAGAGCGCACCAGTGAGAAGGACCCGGGACGGAAGTGAAGGCACAGAGGGGAGCAGTGGGAGCCAGCCTCGAGTGAAGGCAGAGGCGGAGCGAGAGGGCCATGGCAGAACCTGGCAGAGTAGGTTCTGCCCACGGCAGTTCCAGGTCTTCCAGGGGAAGCTGGGCGACCAGGGTGTCATGCAGAGCAGTGGCTAGAGAGCCACGAGGCATACCTATGCCTTTGAAGCCCGGCCCACAGCCCTCAGTACAGGAAGTGGCCCTAGAACTCATGCTCTGGCCAGGCCATCCCTCCCTCCCTCCCTCCATCCCTCCCTCCCTCCATGCACAACCATCTGCTATTTGCTATTCTGGGTGCCAGGTTTGCACAAGGCCCTGTAGGTCCAGAAAAAACCTAGACTCCCAGAAGCAGACTCAAGAACCTCAGCCCTTTTATCCTCAGGGACCTGGGGACTCAGCATGGCCTAACGGTGCCAAGCGAGTGCAGACCTGATGCCGACTCTCTGACGGGCTCTGCCCTCTAGGGTCCCCTCCTTGCTCCCCTCACACCCCAAGTTCGATGCCTGGAGTCCATGAATGAGGAAGACTCCCCCTGAGGTACTGGGAAGCATGAACTTCTGACCTTTCACCGCTTGCAGGGAGAAAGGCGGCCTGGGCCCCCAATTTCAGGGTGGCCGGTAGCCCCGAGAGATACAGGCTGGGCCAAGAAGCTGGCTTTTGCCGACTTCCCGATCAGAGTTTTCCGAAAGGCCAGGCAGCAGCTGCCAGGCTGCCCGCTGCCCGTGCCCAGACCGTGCCCGTGCCCAGACTGTGCAGACCTTGGAACCTGTGGAGCCCCTGGCCAGCGGCCAGACGGCATGTATGAGTATCAGGGGGTGAGGTGGGGGGTGGGGGAGGATTCAGGCTCTCCGTGCCCCCGGCACCATGCCAACACGTGGAAGGTTGAACTCACCCCTGGCGGGATGCCACGTGCCCAAGGAGTGGGCATCTGCTGGCATGGCATCGTAGGAAGAACCAGGGGTCCTACCACCTCCTGTCACTTGGGGCTTCCCCTGACACGTCACGGGGGTAGGTCTGCTCCCTCCCCGCATGGCGCTGAGTCCGGGGCCCCCAAATGTCCTTCTGGCGTCATGCCCACCACATACCGTGGGCCATCCCCACTGGCACCCGGCCTCACATGGAAGAGCTGAGACAGTCCGCTGGACCCCAGCCAGGCTCCGAATGGTTCTCCCTGCTGGCTTGAGGCCATAAACTGGGCTCTCTGGGTTTGGGCCCATGGTACCATCTATTTGCCACGAGGGCCCACAGGACCACCCTACCTCCCACTCTGTCCAGACACGACCATGCTCGGTCATTTTATGGACCGCGGAAAGATGCCAGAAGCCTTTGTGAAATCAGTTGCAACATATGCACTATATGTACAAATTAAAATGAACGTCCTCCCCTCCAGTCACCGGGACAATCCTGTCCAACCGATTAAATTTTCATTTGTGTTCCGATTGAGGGAGCAGACCCCAGAAACTTTCTGAATTGTCCCCCCGCCCCGAGTTGTCTACTGGCCTCTCGCCCTCTTTCCAAGTCTTTCTTTCTTGTTTTTTTTTTTTTTTTTAATTTTTTTTTTATTTTATTTTTTATTTCCCCCTCTTGGTCAGGTTAAAGCGCTCCTGAGGGGTGATTGACGGGGGTTGCCATGGAGACCCTGGCTTGAAAAAAAGCCTCGTTAGTTGCCAACTCTGTGTGTTGTTGTTTTACAACTGTGACCGACCGTCACATGAGAGGGGGGACAGCTGGGGGCCGGGCAGCACAAAGGGGAATGGCTTTTTAATGGAGTGCCTGGCCAGCGCTTGAAGACTCAATAAAGAGTTGCTGGTGAGTCCCCTCACTGGGCCGGGCCCAGCACACGGGAGCCGGAGGCCCTTTGTTCCTCGGGAGCTGGGATGGGAAAGTTGGGAAAACCAGCCGCTGAGAGGTGAAAACAAGAGGCCTTCCCCCACCGCTCACAGGACAGCTATTTTCTCTCACTGTCAGGGTGCCGGGATGGAGGGGACAAAACCCAGTGTCTCGGACAGGCTGCCGTGCTGGGGGAGGTGGCTGGGAGGCAGCTGGGGGAAGCCGAGTGGGGAAGCAGAGGGAGGAGACGGGGGCGGGGGTGGGGGGCAGGCCTGCCTCTGGCTCCTGTGTGTCCCCCAGCCCTCCCCCGCGTGAAGGCAGGTGGCCGATGGGAAACTGGGCCGCTGTGGGGCAGGGGCAGGGGGAGCCCAAGATCAACACAGGCTGTGTCCTAATGTGAAGCCAGAGGGCCGCAGGGGGGCATTTTTATGGGGGGGAGGACGCCACAGACACAGGCACAGACTGCAGGGTGGTTCCTGTCTTTCTCCCGAGGCCGCCTGTGAGGACCTCCTCACTGTCCTTCCCCAACTGTCTTCCCCCACGGCAGCTCTCGAGGGGCCCTGTCCCCAGACAGAGGCGGGGCGGGAGCAGCGGGAGGGGCTGAATCAGGCCAAGACCTTAGCCTTTTCTGAGGGCCGAAACCAAGTGTCAGAGCGAAACACTTTTCTTCAGTCCTGACCAGAGAGAGAGAGAGAGAGAGAGAGACAAGACACGGAGAGCGAGAGACACTGGGGTGGCTTAGGGCGGTGGTTCTCAAAGTGCGGCCTGTGGGCCTCTGGGGGTTCCCGAGACCCGTTCATAATAATGCTAAGATGCAACTGCCTTTTTCACTGTGGCGACACGGGCACTGATGGTGAAAAGCAACGGCAGGTAAAGCCACTGGCACCCTCGCACGAAACAGCGCACTGGCAGTCGCCCTGTTCATGGCCACACCACGCACTTTCAGTGAAAGAGTCATATTCGCCTAAGAATGCCCTTGATGAAGCTACAAAAATTGTTACTTTTTATGAAATCTTAATCCTTGAGCACGCGTCTTTTTAATATTCTGAGGGGCAGAAAGGGAAGTACGCAGGAAACTCTTCTGCTGTGCGTCCTCGAGGACGGGTACTCGTGTGACCGAGCTGAAAGCCATTTGTGTCACCGAACACCATTTTAACTTGAAAGAGAGACTGACAGACAACCCATGATTTTTCAGACTCGGGTATTCGGCGTTTTCTCAAAAGTGAACAAAGTGAGGCTGTCGCTTCAACCGGGGGAAACAAAACTGACCGTGTTTGTTGCCAATGATAAAATCTGAGCTTTCGAGTGAAAATAAGACTTCTGGAAAAAATCTCTGCCATCGCGACTTTGACGGCGTCCCAAAACTTCACGGCTTTTCTGATGAGATTGGCGACGATACCAACGAGCGTCACTTTCTAAAGTGTCAGGTCACGAAATATGTCGACATTTGGAAGATCTGCATTCCTCGGTGAACCAATATTTTCTGAATGACCCACGCGTCAGGTTACAAAACCGCGTGTCGGGAAATGATTCATTCAGAGTGCAAGGCGGACCCGTGGGTCGTAATGTAAGAGTGTGCAAAGTTCATAGCTGTGGCTTCAGATTCCACACTGCAACTGACCTTTGAGAAAACATCACTCGCCGAGTTTTAGTGTAATAGCAAAGAAGAATGCCCGCCATTATCTGTAAAGTCTACTTAAATATTCCTCCCTTTTCCAAACACACAACCGTGGGAAGCTGGATTCTCTTCATAGACTAACCAAAACAATAGATCAGCCAGGATTGAAGACAGAAGCACAGAAGAGAGTCCAGCTGTCCTCTTTTACATCGGACATTAAAAAAAACTTGTGAAAATGTAAGGCAATGCCACTCTTCTCGCTAAAATTTTGCTCTGGAGAATAGTAATTCTCCTGAAAATATGTTCTCATGGTTAACAGGCTATGGATTTACCACTGTTATCTTTACAGAAATTAATAAGCAAGTTTTAAATATTTTGCCTCCGTTAAAAAATTTTTTTCAACCTTTATTTATTATTGAGAGACAGAGCATGAGCATGGGAGGAGCAGAGAGAGGGAGACACAGAATCGGAAGCAGGCTCCAGTCTCTGAGCTGTCAGCACACAGCCCAACGCGGGGCTCGAACTCACGAACCGTGGGATTATGACCTGAGCCGAAGTCAGGCACTTAACCGGCTGAGCCACCCAGAAGCCCATCCATAGCTATAACCCACATTAAGCCAAAGCTCTTTGGGGTCCTCAGTACTTTTTGAGAGTGTGAAGGGGTGCTGAGACTGACGGTTCTAGAACCACTGGCTCAGGGAGCAGGGAACAGGCAGGAAGGGAGCAGAGGACAAATGTCGTGGGGCTTCGTGGAACAGGGCTCTGGCAGGGATAATTCTCAGTAAGGGCCTTTGAAGGGAATTACACAACACATCCCGTGGCGAGAGATACAACCTTGGGCAGGATGGTGAGCCGGGTGAGATAGTACAAACATTAGGAGAACCACCCAGAGACCCCGAGTGAGCAGAGGGAGAGGGAGAGGAGGCGGCCACTTCCGAGATGACCCCTGGAATGGTGAGGGCTGGGGCAGGGGGTGGGGGGTTGGTGGCAACTGGAAATGCAAGCTGCAGGCGAGGTAACACCCTGGGCCCCACTGCCCCCCCGGAAAGTAAAGAGGAGCCAGAGGAGGGGGTGCCCAAGAATTTAGAGCTGAGCAGGGATTCCTGCCACTGGTGTGCAATTCACAGGATGCCCCGGGCCCCTTCCCAGGGACGTGTTAATTACCTTCCCCCACTGGTCCCCATGGGTAACCAGGCTGGAAATGAGCAAAGGCAGGCTCCAGCTTACTTTGCTCTGTTCTGCCTGGGAAAACCAACGGTCCTCAGCCCCAAGCTTGGCTCTGGTGCAGGGATGTGGAATTTTCCAAGAAAACTTCAAAATCATCACGGAGAGGGGAAGACATTTGAAAACTGATCTTGAAGAGGAGAACGAAAAGGCAGGCCAGGTTCCCCAGGTATGCCTAGAACACAGAGTGCCGGGCATGTTGTCATCTCACGCACAAAGTCCCCAGGACAGCACCCAAACTTGACCTGGGGCCCCAGGTCATTGTCACCTCCTCCTGGAAGTTGAAGTTCAGGGACCCACAGGCCCCACGGCTTCTGCTCAGAGCAGCATCGTAGAGGGAGTCCCTAGGTGTTCAACCAGCCAAACATCTAGGTCCAGAGTCCCTAACACCACCGGGTACCCCAAGTGGAGGCTAGGGTGCAACACTCTACCAGACACACCTGCAGGCCCACCCATCCCACAGACAGCACCGAGAGCTGGTTTCCTACCAGGAACCGTATCACATGCCACGAGCCCATCAGGGACAGTGGGAGAAAGCTCCCCACCCTCACAAGTCTTGCTCTCAGAGAAGTAACCAGGCAACCGGGACGGGCGCCTTGACTGCAAAGCTGTTGGGAACACAGGCAGAGCACTCCAACTCGGCCTTGGGCAATCCGGGAACGCTTTTCGGAGGAGGTGGTATCCGAGGGCCTGCTCAGAAGAGACAGTACAGTGTAGGTGGTAGGAGCCTTGGGTTCGAATCCTGCTTCTTAGCTCTGTGACCCCAGGCCTTGGTGCCTCCTCTATAAATCAGAGGTGACGCGAGTACCCGCATCATAGGGTTACTGAGGAATTAAGTGAAATAATACAGGTGAAGAGCACGAGATGGGGATTGGCACATAAATGTTAAGTATTATATTCATAACCTTGCCAGGTCCTATTCTCACCCCTGACAGGTCCACCTGGGTCAGACCCCCAGACTGGCCCACACCAGGCAGAGCCTGCCAGCACAGAGTAGGAGCACTGATAGACTCCCCACCCCCACCCCCTGGCCCTATCAGCCCGAGCCCTGACCCTCTCCACATGCCAGGCACACATGGGTTGGGAGGGGACAACCCCAGGGCTCGGCCCAGCAGATGACAAGCAGAGGTGGCCGTTGCCCACCTCTCCCGGGTCTGCGGAGCGTTGAGCACGACTCAGCGCTGATCTTGATGAGTGTTCTCTTCCAGCATGGAAACTCCAAGTCACCTGCCTGGGAAGAAGCAGGGGAAAAAAATCCCACGGCCATGCCCTCCCTTGGAAAAAAAAAAAAAAAAATTCTAGGAAACAAAATACAACGACATCTTTTTATTTTGTTTTTTTCGGTAATTATACTAAAGATGAAAAACTCATAATAAACATCTCCCAGTCCCCACCTGCTAACAGTAATTATAATAGACTCAACAATAAATGGTAAAGCAGGGCAGAGCTGCATCTCGGGAATTCTCTAGGGCATGTGGATTAGCTCGGAAAGCCTGAATGATTAAAATACACTAATTAAAATTTTGTGTTCCTTGGTAACTCGTCTGCCTGGGCCCCTGGTGTTGGCAAAATGGGAATTAACGTGACAAAAGCAACACAGAGGGTTTTTGTTTTAAATAAAGAAAAAAGAGAGAGAGAGAGAGAGAGAGAGAGGGAGAAGGGAAGATCTATATAAACAAGTTAGACACCAGGAGAAAAGAAAGACGAGGTGGTTTTCTTCCCTCTTTTTCTAACTAGAGCACCAGGATGCTTGGGACAGGGAAGTGTAAGGGCCTGGACAGGAGTCTCTCTGCCCTGCTCTGGGGTCCTGTGAGGGGCACGGGGAGCATGTGTCCAGGGGTCACTGTTTAAAAATAATTACTGAAGAAAGGAGGGTGGGAGGGAGAGAAGTGGGGGCAGCAGGCGCCCACCCAAGTCCGGCTTTCCAACGACATTCCTCTAGGGCGGGCCACATACCCCCACCTCCCCGCCCCACGGCCAACGGGACCCTGGGAGGACGCAAGGGAGCTTCTACCCCGTTGCAGTTGCACAAAAGAAATTGAACACTTTTGAGTTGCCCTTAGCAACCTAATTGCATCAGTACATTGCACACAGGAGCCAAAGTAACTGAATTTTGATGAAAAGACGGCGGTAATTTACGGCATCACAAAATTAGTTGTCATGGCGACGGGTTAATTACATCTCAAATTAACAATGCAAGTGTGGTGAAATTAAATATAAATCATATTTTCTGCATAAATTATAGGGGTTGATTAGACCGGGGCTCTGGGAGAGGGAAAGGTTGAGCCGCCACGGGCCCCAAGCTGCATTCTGAGCTGCCGAGAGAGGCGCCTGCAAATGCGGGCGCGGATGGGGAGCTCTTGGAGGGGACAGGGGACCAGCGGAGTCAGGCGCCAGGGCTGCCGGGGCTGCCTCCCTCTGCTCCCGCTGCCGCTCGCAGGCTCAGCGGGCTCCACACGGCGCCAGGGCTGTCCCCAAAGTTTGCTTCTGTTTGGATCAAACTTTGGCTCGGGGAGGGGGTGGGCGGGCAAGGAGGAGGGACGGCAGGTGCCACTTAGCTGAGCGCCAGACACAGAAGTTTTACCTTCAACCATCCCAAGTGACTTTCCCGCTTTCTGTGCCCTGAGCCTTCAGAGAGCCCTCCACAGATGGCCGGCTTAACCTTGCCCTCTTCAGTTAAATGGGGTCAAATGGTTTCTGAGTCACAGGCATCTGCCTACCAGGGGACGGGCCCCGTGCCACCCGACAGGCAAACAGTGCACGGCCAGCGCTGCACCAAGCGGGCAGCGTTCACCGTAGATGTCCAAGGTATCCAGAGACAGACCGCGGGTGGCAGCAAAGACATCTGGCTGAAGAATGTGCTTTTCCAGCCAGCTCCGGTCAGCCAGCCACACTACTGATGATGCTCTCTCCCACCCTCGGGCAGGGCGGTTCGACCCTGCCTTCCTTGAATGGGGAAAGAACTGCAGAGAGCAAAAAGCAGAAGAGGACGGGGCCCGTGCCCTCCGGGGGCTCTGCTAGCAATAGGCAGCCCAGATGCCCATGCCCCAGTGCCACCCACCTGTCGCCGAGGGCCAGCCCTGCCACTAAGCACTACTGGACCAAGTTCAGCTCCGTCTCTGGGAACCCCCAGGCCAGGTGTTCATCAGAACGCCCGGTTGATAGATGCTTTACGATCGTGCCTCCCGCCTCCTGCTCCTGGCCTTGTTTCTTGGCTTCCGGAGGAAGGCTCACAGAGGAAGTCCCCATTTGCCACCTGGACAAAGGTATCATGAGGCAATAAACCAGGAGTTCCAAACTTTAGTGAGCGGCGAATTGCCGGGGAACCTCCTTGAAGCTGAAGAGTCATCAGGCCCCAGCTTCAGAGTTTCTGATTCTGGATGTGGAGGGACCAGAATCGTTATTTTTAACCTGTTCCACCAGAGAGTCTGATGCAGGCAGTCCCAGGCCCACACTTCAGAAGCACGGGCAACATGGTTTTGCACGCTCGGTTTACAGAGGAGGAAATGGAGGCCCCGCCAGGTTAAGTCACTTTTGAAGCCGAGGCAGAGCTGAGATTCAAAGCCACCTCTGAGCTGTCACCCATCACACGCAATGCCCCTCTCTCTCTCAAGGCTGCGTCAGGCACCATGCCAGGCCACGTGGGAAACACACGGACCAATGGAACCGCAAGCCTGTCCTTGAGGAGTACACTGTCTAGTGGGGACACAGAGGGTCAAGCAGACAGACATGGCCCAACGTGTCCAATCCATCACTAAGGGACAGGGACATGGGAGCGCGGGAGCGATGGTGGGGACAAAGGGAAGGCGGGGACAGACATGCAGTGATTCGGCCAGCCCAGGGCTAGAGGCGCTCCCCTGGGGTACCGGGCTGGGCTGAGCACACGGTGGGCCCACACTTCACCTGGCCCAGGTGGGAGGAATTTCCTGAAAGGCCTCTGCAGAGAGATGGGGCGGAGGAAGGAAGAGAAGGCCCTTGGCGGTCCCCCTGACCACGGATGTGCATGTGCAGCTCATGAATATTTCAGTGGCCATTTATTTATCCCTGCACCATCCAGCTGCTGGGGCCACAGACCCAAGGTGGATAAATATAGCCACTGGGCGATCAATGAGGCATCCGCTCCCCCCTGGCCACATCCATTAGGCCCCTCGTTCCCACAACCTGCTGGCTGGGCACCTTGTCCTGCTCAATTGGTTTCCGATTTTCATTAGCGGTGGAGGCACAGCCCCGCTCCAAGCCTGGGCGTCCCCCTCACCCCTCTGGGCCCTCCCCCCTCAGGCTGGGCACGGAGCCCGAGGCTGCCTGCCGTCAGCCTGCCGTCAGCCTGGAGGGGCCTTTCAGAGAGCCCACCCACCAGAGTGGTGAAGCAGGGGGGTGCAGAGCTCAGCGGCCAGACCTCACTTCCCTGGCCGGCCCCTGTGCAACACAGAGGGTGGTGGGGTTTCCCTGGGACTCCGCCACCCACGGCAGGGCCAGCCAGCAAGTGCAGTCCAGTTACGCAAAGCTGAGATTCTTGTTGGCTGGCCCTGAAATTTTGGGGGGTCTTCCCTCTTCCGCGTCTGGAGTGAGGGCGCCTGAGAGCAAACCTGGTGGCCGTAGGGTTGGACTGCCACAAGGGGACCCCCGGCTCCCTTAGCCTCTACTATTCTCCTGAGCTGGAAGTTGCCCGTGGGCCACCCTGGCCTCCTGGCCTTCAGAGTCAGCCCCGGCTCCAACCTACTGTCCGAAAGAGTCAGAGTGGGTTACCACGCTCTTTCCGAGGGCCTCATATCAGACTGAGGCTCAGCACCTGGCAGCGGGGGGACACTGTGTTCCACTGGGAAGTGACTCCAGGGGGCAGGCTCAGCCCCGACCGGGGTCCCGGCACCCACTCCTTCATTCAACAGATAGTTCCCCGACACCATGATGTGCCAGACATGGTCCTGGGGGTACAGCTGTGAACAGGACAGACCCAAACTCTTGCCTTCATGGGGCTTCACCTTGGGTGGGGGATGGGAACAAACCATCGAGTAAACAAAAAACTAAGGGGTTCTAGAAGACGATAAAACAAGGACTGTGATAGTGATGGAGGAGAGAAGTGGGGCTACTTTAGCTACCTTTGAGGAGGTGACATTTCAACCAGAGACCAGAAAGATAAAAGGGAACATGGCAGCCTGGGCCTTCTGGTCGAGGAAGGTGGGAAAGGTCTCAGTCCCAAGGAGCTGATCCAGCAGAAAATGCCAGTAGGAGCACCCCACCCATCCCTCCTTTGGTGCCAGGTGCCTAAAGGCTCAAGGCCACGGCTGGCAGGACAGGCACCCTGAGGCAAGCTTGTAGAGTATCAACATGGCCTAGGGAAGGGCAGGAGGGGTAGGATGGAGAGGGGGGAAGGACAACCGCTGGCAGAGGACTAGGTGCATGAGGCCACTTGCTTGGTAGCTGTGAACACAGGCCCATCCTCCAGACAGAGCCGCTGCCAGGACAGAAGGGAGCCCAGGCAGCATGGCCCATGTGGGGTCCTGCACGCACTGGAAGGCTGCAAGGCCACAGGGTGACCAAGGGCCAGGGTTGGCTCCTGCCCCTTAACTCCCCCCTGGGCCAGCTCCAGACAGACGGCCTTGACCCTCCATCCCCTTGCAAGGAGGACACAAAGGGTGGGGTGGGAGGTGAGAGGCAAAGACTACGCATAAATTCCAGACGGAGCTGGAGAGGGAGGCAGGCCTGTGCCTTTAAAAGAATTTTCATTTAAAGGCTCTTCTCTCTTCCACCATTTCAGTGATCTATATGCAAATATGCTAATGCATGCAAATTAAGACACCACTTTTAGTCCCAATTTAATAGAAAGCATTAAAATACCATTTTTTTTTCCAAAAAACTCCATATGCATGAAGGAAGGATTTTTTTTTTCTTTTTCTTTTTTTTTTTTTTTTTTTTTTTTTTTTACTTTTCGCTAAAGTCACATTCCGGCAGCAATTTTATGCTGTCAAAATGTTCTCAACGAGGGGAGATTTGACTGGCTTCTCCGAGAGCCAGTCATAGGAAGCTTGGGCTCTGCTTCTTGTTGAGTTTCTCTTTTTTCTTAATTTGGGTGGGGGGAGGTGGCAGGAAAAAAAGAAAGAAAGGGACAACAGAAAACAAGACACCCAGGAGTCTTCTGAAGGGCAGTTTCTATTTCCAGGCCAGGGTCCAATCCCCTCTGCACGAAATGTGTTATTAAACCACAGCCACCCAGGCTGCGCACGGGCAATCTGGCTGCACGTGCTTGGGTCACTCCCGTTCTCGGGTACCGGTGCAGACGAAGCTCTCGGGTGCCGCTGTGTGCGCCCGTGGTGGGAACGTGCTCCCCGGGGCCCGGAACCACCTGCCACAAACACCTTGGGAGGCCAGTGCCCTTGCAGAGGACAGAGGAGGGCACCAGGGCAGGGGGGCGGGGGAGGGCGTGGGGGGTGGGGCACGTGCCGGGCGCTCTGCAGCCCCAGCTGTACATCAAGGGCTGCCTATTTCCCCTCCACTCGCTGCTCTGTAATTAAACTTGGCTGCTCCCACTTGGGCTAACAGACCTTTTCCAGAGCACCCCCACCCCCCTACCCCGGGCCCATTCCCCCCTTCTCCAGCCTTGCTGGCCCCTTCGTCTTCCCATACACCCTTCAGGAGACTTCGAATCCTTGATCTGAAAGGCCTTTGTCAAAACCACGGGGCCCCTGCCCCAGAGCAGCCGCTGTGGGTCACCTCTCCCGTGTCCCTGGGCCCTCTCTCTGGGGTTCTGGCTCCTGGCTAGACCGCCATGACTCTGGCACGCTCAGTCGGCCAACGCCTCCATTGTTCCTGGCTTTTTTTTCGTGGCTGAGGTTAGTCAGGGCCTGACCTCTGGGAAGCCACACGGTGCTGTGATCCCAGCCGGGGTCCTTCTGAATGGGTGATACTCAGCCGTTCAGGGAGAGAGAAAGGGGCCAAGGCCATCCTGCTGCGTGGGTAGCACCCTTGGTGGGCAAGATCTCAGCCCCATGTCACAACGGGTCCTTGTTTTACAGTCAGGGCGAACACTGACTACCAGCACCTTCCATGGAAGGGCGCCCCACAGGCCGAGCACCCGGCGAGGGCCCTGTCATGCGTGGGTGCCTTTACTCTTCTCTGTGACCCTACGGCCTAAGAACTACCAATTCCGAGTTACAAGTCCAGAAAAGCAAGGCCCAGAGAGGTGAGTGAGGCCACTTGCCCGAAGTCTCACAGACACTACTGCCACCTGGCAGTGAGGTCTGGGGGTCTCTCACACTCCCAGAACCAGCTGGAAGGCAAGAGGGTCACACTCTCTGCCCCGGCTCTGCACGGTCCCAGTTAGGAACCCCGCCTGCCCCACACGGGGCTTCAGCTCTCCATCTGTATAATGGGAGAGGGAGGCTGCCCTCATCTATGGCTCTTTTGGCTCTGTTCACAACTGTGTAACAGATGGAAGAGAATGGGGGGCGGGTGGGCTCCCCGAGCTGGGGCAGTGAGGCAGACGGGCTCCCCAGGGCCGCTCCATTCTGCGGCAGAGGCCTTGAGGGCAACGGGCCGGGAGGTTAAGCAGAGTTCGGGAAAAGTGGGGAGAGAAAGGTCTAGAAGCAGGAGACAGAGGAAGAGAAACTGAAAACTGGGGAAAAGAGGTGCTTCATGAAATCAGAGAAATACTTAGACTGAGCTTTAAGGGATACTGAGGCAGAAGCCCCATTCCGGAGAACTGTTCAAAGGAAAAAAAAAAAAAAAAAGAGCGAAGTACAGAGAGAAGACCCCTGGGTGGTGGCCCTGGGCTGGGCGAGGACCGAGGACGGGGACATGAGGCACATTCGAGCCCAGGGTCGGGAGCTAGGGCATGGGGTGCAGGCGGGGCTTCACACACAGGCATTTCTGGAGCGCACGTGGAAAGGCGGGAGGGAACAGCAGCGTTGGGCTGGCGTGACGGGCCATCTAGCAGAAGCCACGGTGGGAAAAGATTTAGATATTTACCGGAAGTACGTCGGTTGGTGCCAAAGCCCTGGTTTTATTGTCCGGGAGAAAACAAACCCAAACACCGAAACTCGTCCTCCACTGAGATTCCACACAGAGAGAAACGATTTCCCCATCAAACCAGTTTTATTGGATATAAATATCTAATTATTTGTACCAGGCCCTGGAATGCCAGACATTTTGCAGCTTTTATAACATGTGTGGGAGTCTTTACAAACGACACATATATAACTACCCACGTATATATCGTTGTATGTGTGGTTATGTATAGTTATATATATATATACATGGTTGTACGTTAACGAACCTGATTTGAATTTCACCTGAATTTTTTGCTTACTGAGCAGTTTTGTTACGGACCCGGAAAAGAGCTAGAGCATTTGGGGGCTGTTCAGACCCTCTTTCTATGGGGGCATTTTCTGAGGCCTGAAATGGGCCTGAGCCAGAAAGCTCAGGGGAAAGGGACACCGCACCCCTCTGTGGTGACACACGTGCCCGCCCCTCCCACGGCCACTTGGCATCTCTGAAACGCACACTCGCTTACAACCACAGGACCCACGGCTGCAAGTCAACACCTCACACATGACACAACCGTGATGTCCCAAACAGACCAACAAAAGTACCGACTTTTCAAACCCAGAGCGCACGATCGCGCCTCACGCACGGAGAGCCCCGGCTCAGCTCTGCACAAACCGCGGAGGGCAACAAAGAACGGGGCAGAGGGGCCGGAAGGGGGGAGAGGGAGGGGGAGAGCGGGGGAGTTGTCTTGTGGGGAATAATGTGGATCAGCCTGTCATCTGGAGACCCATCTTCAACCAGAATTAACGCACTAAAGTTCTTTTGTTTTTCCTCTAAATGGTTTTAAAGAGACAGTGAATTCTCCATCCGGACTCGGGGGCTTGGTGTGCAGCTGGTCCAGGCTCGAACAGGCGGCTGATTCCAGCCAGGCCTGAGTCCATTATCTTTCTATCCCTGCCCCACCCTCCTGCCTCTGTGTTCTCTCCCAACTTGCAGAGAGAAAGTTAAACATCTCTGGCTTTCCCGGCTCCCGGCAAACAGGCCGTGTCCCACAGAAGTGGAGAAGCATGTGAGCCCGCAGCTGCACAAGCTGAGGGCAGGGGACGGGGGTGCAGCTGACAAGGGGGCCGTGAGCAAGGTGCCTGGGTCAGCGCCTGGGGGCGGCTGTGCCAAGAGAGCGTGGGGTGAGGACTCTTCCCTGGGACAGGAGTCCCCCGGCCCCTGAAGCTGAGGACAGAGGAGCAGGGGCTGGGGCAAGGAGAAGTCTGGGCATGGACCACAGGATTCCAGGGGGTCCCTGGGGGAAATCATGGTCACAGGACACTGTCCCTTGAGGCCCAAGGTCCGAAGGAACCATTCCAGATTGAGTGATACCTGGGGAGACTCTAGCCAGAAGCTGGCTGGCCGCATGGGTGGCGAGGAGGAAACCAACCCCATCTCCAAATGCCTGCATCTCAGACGGATTCACGGGGAGAAAGGGCTCAAGATTCAGGAGAGCTTAGGCCTCTACCGAGAACCTTCTGAGAATGCCCGCACACCCTCCGCCTAGAGACCTGTACTCAGGGGGCTGGGCTGGGGGCCGGGGAGCCAAGAACAAACAGCAGCAACAGGAACAGAGTTGAGCCATTTCAATTATTCATATGCCAGATGGATTCTTTTCCTGCCTTTTTTTTTTTCTATAAAAATAAGGAGGGGGGGGGAGTAGGTCTCACAACAGTCTCCAAAATGCGGGGAGGAAGGGGAAGGGGAGAGAACAGAGAAATCAAGCCCCTCATCTGTGCCCATCCCCTGCCCTGGAGAGGTGGGCAGGAGGGGCAGAATGCCCTGCTGGGTGGAGATCGGAGGTGTCATTCAGGTTCCCTGTGAGCAGAGAGCAAGAGGCAAGGAAAATGGTTGAAGGAAGGGAGGGAGGGAGAGAGAGAGAGGAGCACGGAGCATGGGGTGGAGGGGGGAGGCAGGCAGAAGAGGGTTCCGACCTTCTGTGAAGGATATAAAAAATCCAGCCGCCTCAGGGGACACCCAACTATCTAGCATATTGCTGTTAAAATGTCTGCAAAATTTAATACACTTGGCATGCCATCTAATCAGTCCTTGGAAACTCGGGCACTCTCTCCCTCCTATAGTCAAACTGCCTTAGACCTTACGCCAATGGGGTTCCCACCCCTACCCTGTCCCCCCGATTTTAGATAAAGTTATCCCCCCTCCATAAAACTAGCTGCTCTGACTTCCCACACGTTTTATCCTGAAGTTCGTCCAAGGTCCAGAAACTAGAAGGTTTTCTAGGAAGCAGTGGTGCCACGGACAGAGCCAGGGGTGGGGTCCTGGGGCCGGGACTTTGGTTCCCAGACTTCTTGGTGGTGGGGGGGGGGGTTGTGTGCGCATTAGGAGGAGAGAGAAAGAATGTAAGGGGCAGGAACGTGGTCCCAGACGGGCAGGCAAAGGCTGCTGGGTCCGGGGAAGCCAGCTAAAGCCATTCATCTCGACAGCTCTTATTTAAATAGCTGCCTGGCACACAGAGAGTGGTGTCCTCACCAGAACGCACGTATGCACATGCACCCACCCCACCGTACGCGTGGACATATGCCCCACCGGGTGCTCTTGTTGACCCATCCGTTATTGGGAAACTTCTGTGACCCCACAACATGCTGTGGCTACTGCAAGCCCCCGACAACCAGCCAGGAAGTTTCCAGATCGGCCCCAGGAATGGCCACCTGACCTTCTGCCCCAAGCACGGTGACTTGGACATTTCGGCAGGTCACCGCCTCCTTCATCTTGATGAGAGAGATCCGCAGAACGGGATGGGCCTGGGGCGGGGAATCAATCCCCCAAACCTTCACCCTCCACCCTTGAAACGGGAGTTCGTACCAAATCCTCTTTATCCTTTTTTTTATATTTCCCCCCCTCTCACTTACTTAAAGTCTCAGGAGGCCTTAGGTAGGCCTGGAGGATGCTAAGAGACTCAGGGAACCCCAGAAAGCCTGCACCATGCTAAGGCAGTGTTTCTTCATAGGTTAGGGGTCTGGCGGGACAGGCCGAGAATCGGGAGAACACAGAGTCCTCTCTACCTGCAGGAAAAAGCCACAGTAACCAAGGACCTGGAGCACAGGTGACCCCCTACTGAACTTCCCTGCCCTTCAGCACACAGGTGGGAATGTCGGCAAACAGGAGAAGGGAATTCAAGGGGGTGGAGACAGGGGGGTGCTGCCTGGGTGGGCGACTCACACAGCTACCCAGGGCCCCACAGTCAAAAGGGCACACGCTACCACTGTCGTGAAATTCTTCATAATTTACAGCAAGAGTCCCCGTGTTTTCATTTTGCGCTGGGCCCTGCAAATTTTGTAGCCGGTCCGGGGTGTGGGTTTTGGGAGATCAGAGGATCTGGGTTTGAATCCCAAGGCTCTGCCCCCTGTAAGCTGAGCGACATCAGAAAGGTCACTTATTATCTCTGGCTGCAGGGAGAGCCTCGCCTGTCAAGTGGGGTGATCACGCCTGCTCTCGAGGTGGCCAGGGGAACCGAGGCAGGCAAAGCGGGGAAGGGCTTTCGCCACACGACCGCACGCTCCTACCCAAATACAGGGTGCGCTGACCAAGAGGGGAAAGTGAGGCTGGTTTGTGTCGGTGGTGACTTCCTCCCGCCCCAAGGATGACCTACTAGGTTGTGGCGAGAGGGCTGCTTTCAAAGCAGTGTCGTAGGGAAGCCTCTGGCACGTCCAGCCCACTGGCCCCATTCTCAGTTGAAGAAACTGGGACAGAGTCAACAGATAACCTGCCTGTTGTCACAGAGCCGCCTCCAGGCAGGGCAAGGCTGAGGGCATACTGTTCCTGCTGTCCAGGCTCTGCCTTGGCCACAGGCCACTTGAGACAGGGACAGTGAGAAGAAGGAGGCAGGATTTGGAACAGCGAGGACAGAAAGCCTTCATTACACTCACACACACACGCGCACGCACGTGCAACTTGTGCTTGTGTGTGTGAGCATACACACAGCAAAATTAAAGCCGAGAACTTGGCCAAAAAGAAAAATCCTACCCCTGTTCCATCGAAACTTATTTTAGGGCAGGAGGTAATTGCCAAAGACCCAAATAAAAAGCCAACCACAGGCTGTAAACGGCTCCAAGTCTTTAATTAGACCCCAAGAAAAAATAGTGGCAAAAAGAAAATGAACACAGGACAAGGCTCCCTGAGGAGGGAGGACGCATGTGGACCCTCCCCCTCCCCAAGTCCAGGGGCTTCGGAGAAAGGCCAGCCTTCCCACGGTGGGCATCAGAGCGGGCACTGCCCATGGTGAGGGCAGGCATGAAGCCGAGAGAGGGCTAGCCTTGGTCCTGGGTCCTTCTCCCGGGACCTTCCTACACCCCTTCTGAGGAGGCTGGCCCAGCGTTGGGGTGCCATGGGGCCGAGGGGAAGATGAGCAATTTCTATCAGTTCTGGAGGCGAGGGAGCAAGGAAAGGAGAAAGCTTTGGGTCTGGAGCGGCCTTTGACTCACTGAAAGATCTGCCCATCGAGCCACGAGGCCCGGCGCCTTGGCCACTGACCGATCTACCCACATGACACCGCTCCCACTACGTGGAGCTCTCCTCCAGGCTGTGACCCCAGACCCTCGTCCTGGGCCCGTGGGGGGTCGGATGGCCCTGAGGTCAAGGAGGTACAGCAGATGCCCCCAAGGCCTCTCCTCACATAGTCCTTCCACGTGCGAGGAGGCGTGTTCTCCAGAACCCTCGGGGTGACAACGTGCCGTCCCACCCAGGCAAGGGAAGAGGCACAGCCCCTGTGCTCCAGGCGGAACTGGCCTCCCGGTCACCCGTTCCTGAGCCCCTGCTCAGCCCTGGCCCTTGGAGAACGCAGCGGACCCTGGACAGAGGGTGGGGCTGGAAAGGAAAGGGAAGGCAGGGGTGTGCAGAAGAGTGTCCAGACTCTCGCCTTTCATACGAACAGATGCAACCCAGTAGACTAACCAAATCCCACGGTGCAGGGGATCCTGCAAAGCGCCGAGATCAGCACCACCATGCCGCACGGCGGCAGAAACTACGGCCTCCGCTGACGTTGTAACAGCTGGTCCCGGTGGCAGAAGACAGAAGGTCCACCCAGACACCCAGGGAAGAAGCCAGGAGACGAACGCGTCCCAGCCTGCATCAATCAAGAGAGCCGAAGAGGGCGGCCTGGTCCCCCACCCGTGCAGTGTGGCAGGGTGCTGTGGCGGCTTTACAACCAAAGCGGGCGCATCCAAGGGAGTGCCGTCACAGGCAGCGGGACAACCATATTGAAGACCCCTGTCCTTCTGCTTCCTCACATGTCACCACAGCTGCCTGGAACCAGTGGCCATCACACCCACACCCGGCGCCCCCACCGGTTCGGGCACCTGCTGTGAGTGGGGTGCACGGTGCTCCTCTCGAAAGGCTTTCCTCTGCCCCCTGCCCCTTATTTTTTTTTTTTAATTTTGTAAACGTTTATTTATTTTTGAGAGACAGAGAGAGACAGAGCACGAGCACAGGATCCGAAGCAGGCTCCAGGCTCTGAGCTGTCAGCCCAGAGCCCGACACGGGGCTTGAACTCACGGACCGTGAGATCATGACCTGAGCTGAAGTCGGATGCTTAACCGACCGAGCCACCCAGGCGCCCCTGCCCCTGCCCCTTCTAAGCTTAGCCGAGGAGGACGTGCTCCAAAAACCCCACCAAATGGATGGGCCCGCCCTTACCTGCTGCTGCCACGATCCCCCTGCAGGAGTGCTGGGCCATGCCCTGCCAGATAGGCTGTATTCTTTACCCATTTCCTTTCCCAGTTGTCAAACAGAACATTAGTGACCACAGATTAGCAGCAGGCCAAAGAGCAAAAAGGGCGGTAGCTGCCCTTCATTCAGCACCTAAGGGGCCCCGACCCTGTTGTGAGCACTGTAGAGACCACATCCCTGCAGAGAAGGTACTAGTGTGCCCATTTTACAGAGGAGGACACTGAGGCTACGCATGGTGAAGAGACGGCCACACAACCTGCAAAGGGTAGGCCTGACTGTAACCCAGCTGGGCCGGGTTCCAAAGCCTGTCCCTCATCACCCTCTCCTTCCCCCACCCAGTTCTCTCATCTGACCACTAGTTCTAGGCCTGGCTGACCCCTCCCCGCCAGCTGCTGGATTCTCTGATTACTGTTTGTTTTTTTAATTTTTTAAAAATGTTTATTCTATCCATTTTTGAGAGAGAGAGACAGAGAGCACGGGCAGGGGAGGGACAGAGAGGGAGACACAGAATCCGAAGCAGGCTCCAGGTTCTGAGCTGTCAGCCCAGAGCCCGACACGGGGCTCAAACCCACGAACCGTGAGATCATGACACGAGCCGAAGTCGGACACTTAACCAACTGAGCCACCCAGGCGCCCCCTCTGATTACTGGCTTAATGCACGTGCCTTGTGCGCTCAGAGCATAAAGCGGGCGACACGTACGACTCCATGCCGAGCTACCCACCATGGCCTGTGGTGAGGGTCAAGGCCTCTATGGCCAGAGCAAGCTGGAAGGTCTTTCCAGTAGAAGCAGGTGTGAATCTGACCTGTCAAGGCAGTCCCAGCATCATCACGCCGGTCAGGTTGGCCTCCCTGCTGGCCCCTTCCTGCTTGCTTTGCTCTGTGGGGGTGGACAGGCTTCCATCCATCAGGATGAGAAGTAGAATTCCTCCTGGATGAGCCCTATGGCCACTGCTTCCAAACTTCCTTCCTCGCTTGGGAACGGGATGGGAGAAGCAGTCCAAGCTCCTGGCAGAGGCAGCAGGAGTCCTGCTGATTAATTGGTTCTCTGTCTTCCCCACGTGCTCACCAGACACAACCAGATGGTTCCGGCGACACGCCGTCCACTCCCGTCCTCCCTTAAAACGACATGACATCTTCACCTTACATCCCACCTCCACCTTTCCCTTCTATACTGCAAAACCCCGAGAGCCCCTTCTCCCCCTCAGCCAGGCCCGGGGCCCAGAGAGCCCCAGAGGGACAGGGGCGACAAAGAGAACCCAGGTTCAGGTTTGCAGCGGGGAGAGGTCTAAATGGAGCCAAAGTTTAGACAAGACTCCACTTTCTCTTTCGGCCTTCAAGCAATTCGGCTAGGGCAGACGGGGTGGGGGACCCAGGGCTGAGTCTGCCCCTATTTCCTGCAAGTGTGAAGGGATGACTCTGTATCTAAAAAACACGAACTTAGAACCCCAAACAATCAAGGCTGGCCGGTCCCCCCTACCCTGCCCCAGGAGGGCGCCACACAGAAGCTGCTCCAGCTCGCTGGGGCCTCTGTAGTACCACAGACCGCCCGCCACCCCGCCCTGCCGGTTGGCTCTCCGTTGACACCTCTGGGTCCTGGGGGCGGGGGGAGTGGCCTGCAAGGTGCATGACTGTGCCCTCCAGGTGGTCAGCCTGTGTAGGCACGCTCCCCCAGGCATCGAGGAATGGAATAGCACAATCCCAAGGGCAAGGAGCTAGGGTCAAGCAAGGCTGGGGCCACAGCTGAGAAGCCGTGGTGGGTCCGGGAGGCCGAGGAGTGGCGAGGGCATCAGGCCCTGTTTGGGGAAGCCACCCGATGCCCCGGTGGCAGCACCTGTGAGATGTGGGCTCCAGCTGGTAAACCGCATTCCCTTTGCTGGGCACTGGCTTCCCACTTATAAAAATGAACCTGAGCTGGATGACCCGTGGGGTCTCAGGGAACGTTCCAGAGCTGCTGCATGGCAGCGACCAGTAGAAGACCTGCTCACAGCGCTTGAGACGCCAGCTGAGATTATTGCTTTCATTATTATTATTACTATCATTTTCATGAGCACTGCTCTTTACTTTTTATTTGTTTTTATTTTTTAATGTTTTATTTACTTTTGAAAGAGAAAGAGAGCGCTCCTGGGGGAGGGGCAGAGAGAGATGGGGACAGAGGATCCGAGGCGGGCTGGGCTCTGCGCTGACAGCAGAAAGCCCTATGCGGGGCTCGAACTCACAAACCGTGAGATCATGACCTGACCCGAAGCTGGACGTTTAACCAACTGAGCCACCCAGGCACCCTGCATCGTTTTTGATTCCAAATGTTCCGTGAGCCTCCTTTCAGTCAGAGCAACAGGGTAATGGGGAAAGTCTGAGCTTACAGTCTAGAAAAGCCACATTTCCTGAAATTTTCAGCCCAGAATCAAAACTAGTGAAGGAGAGAGAGGGCAATGGAGATTCGATTAGAGGCCGTGAGGGGTCTGGCCACGTTTCACCGGCCCGAGTGATCCCAAACTGGCCCACACGGGATCTACAAGGCACTGACCTCTGAGGAGCCAGAACTCCAACATGTGACTGGCGCTTCCCGGCCCACCTTAGGGGGATGATCTTGGGGATGAAACATGATTATCTAGGGCAGCAAGGGTTAACGCCGGGGCTGGGAGAGGCCAGGCAGCACGGAGCACTCCCTGTTTATTAATAAGCTATTTATCACCAGCTTTGCTTTTAATGCCATTTGGGCTTAATGTCGTTAATGAAATATAAATACCCACGCTAACGATGTCGGTCAGAGGCAGCACGGGCAGCAGACGGCTCGCGAAACAGGGCCAAACCGCCGGGCACGCTGGGGAAGAGGCTGAGAGCTCGGGAAGCGGAAGAGGTTCCCACCGGCCTGGCACCCCCAGCCCCCTCTGCTCCCACCACGAGGCTCCACTGCTGGTTGTGCCGGGAAAGGCCAGGAGGAGGGTGGCCCAGGGGTTGGGGGAGAGGAGGCCTCGAGGGCACAGGATGCTGTTAACTCCTAGAGGACGCAGCAGGAGTGAGAGAGCTCCCACCTCGGGGGCACCGCCTGCCTGGCATCGGGCCCCTTGGCTGCAGGAGGCTGGACAACCACCAGCTGGCAGCAGGCCCCTCTCACCGCCCTGAGCACCCTGACCACTGGGAACGGAGCCGGGGTGAGAAGGGTCACGAGAGGGAGCAGTAAGGATCCCATAGTAAGTAAGGCTTCCAATAAAGACCACCCCTCCCTGCGCCGAGAATGACATCCCAGGCCCCACTGCGTGGCACCACGTCCCGGAAAAACTGGCCCAGGCTATTCAGGCTAGTCGGCCGCCTTGGGGGTGCGGGCGGAGAGGTCAGCAGATGGGCATTTCTGTTCAGTGCCCAGAGGCCTTGGAACCTGGAGGCGACCCTGCACGGCAGGCAGGCGAGGTCCCTTATCTCCTGCCTGACCTGGCCTGGCCCTTCCCACACGGTGGGCCATCCCTGCTGACCTCTCCGGAGGCTCAGAGCAGATCGATGCCCTCGGCGGATGACCACCTAGCCCAGATTACCCCAGGAACTTCGGGCCTTTCCCTCTGGAGAGACCCCAGGCTATTCCCAGACACCAGTCTCGCCTGGGGAAGACGGCCCTGGGACTTGCTTCCCGGCCCGGAGCCACAGCTCCTTCGAAGGAGATTTGCACTCTACTCACCCAAGGGCCACCTGGGCCCAAATAGAAGTGAGAGACCCGGGCAAGCAGCTGACCTTTGCTCCAGCCGCCTCCACCTGCGGCACTTGGCACCGGAGGTCACTCGGCACTGGCCCCGCCTTGCTCCCCGAGGGTGCTACCTCTTCCAGAGGGAGCTCTGGGCTGTTCTTGGGAGGGAGCCCAGCAGCCTGCGGCCCTCCCCGCTCAGGGTTGTCTGAGAAAATGCACGATGACTGGCGAAATCTGAATTTCAGAGAAATCTTCCCTACTTTTTTAGTGTATGCTCCTGATATTACCCGGAATGTACTTACACTAAAACTTTATTTGTGGTTTATCTGAAATTCAAAGGTCACGGAGCATCCTGTATTTTTTTTTTTTTTTAAGTTTTTATTTTAATTCCAGTTAGTTGCCATAAAATACAGCGTTCTGTTGGTTTCAGGCGTACGACAGGCATCCTGTATTTTCATTTGCTAACTCTGGCAACTCTAGCCCGCTTCCCAGCAGGTTAACACCTGGCAGGTAGGTGAGCAGGACTGTACGGGGCAGCGAGGGAAAATGGACATTCCCGCCCATCTCAGGACAGCAGCCTCCTTTCCAGAGGCTCCGTTCGTTCGTCACTGCCCCCCTGCCTGCCCTCTCCCCTCCATGGTCACTACCGCACAGCCCAGTGCCACGGCTCGCCTGCCGGGGTCCCCTCTCCCTGCACCCCTCAAAGTCACCTCCACGTCCCCAAGGAGTACAGGGCTCATTTGCTGGGGCTTGGTGGAGCTCAGCTCAGCGGCTAATCCCCTGGGTGGCTCCTGTCAGATTATTAATTAGCTAAAGCGGATCGGTCCTGGAACAACATGCGCTTGGACTTCAGATAAAGCAGGCCAGGGAAGCTGGGCGGGGGGCTGCTTAAAGTGACAAGAGCCTGTTTCTGAACCGCTCCCTAAGGAGGACTGGGGGACGGGCAGGCGGAGGCTAGGGCGGGGGGGTGTCCAACGGCGCCCTCAGCACTCCCCTCACCTGCTCAAGAGAGCACCCCCCCCCCACCCCGGGGAGGCAGTGAGTACAGATGCACCTAGATGGGGCACCGAGGGTCCCCTTGAGAGGATGAGTTGGTGACAGTTGGGTCTTGCTTTTTAATAAAAAGAGCTTGTGCCTAATCAGATCAAGTCACCCAGAACTCTTCCAAAAGCTTCTTATTTCACTTGGGGTAACGGCTACCAGGCCTGCAGGATCCGGGGCCCCCCAACGCGACCCCCGTGACCTCCCACAGCATCTCTCCCCAGCGAGCTGTCCTCCAACAAGCCAGGCTGTTCTTGTGTCTGGGAGCTCACGCTTGCCGTTCACCCCGGTGGGAACACTCTTGTCCCAAGTACTGAGTAGGAGGGCTCTTTCCCTCACCTTCTCCGTCCCTACCGAAAGTCACCATCTCAGCGCTGCCTTCCCCGGATGCCACACCCGGAATTATAAACCATTCCGCCCCCCCCTCCCCTGCCATGCACTCTCCCCATTCTATTCTAGAAACCTGCTGGTTTTCTCCTGGACACACGTGGCCATCCAACAAATACTTTATTTCTTTATCTCGTTTGTCATTTGCCTTTCTCCACTAAAATGCAAATTCCACAGCACAGGAAAGTTTGGCCGGTTTGTTCACTGCTGCGGTCTGGTTCGCAGCCTCTCTCAGTACGGCTTGATGAATGAATGAAAAAGACACATGAAAGACCAGAGGTTAAAGGTCAAGATTTGGACCACCGCCTCTTCAGACTCAGAGCCCATTGTGGCTGGGCCCTGGGCCGCCCTGGGGGCTTCCCAGGTACCCGGCTCCTCCCAGGCCCATCCCCTGCTTCCCCAGCTCTGCCCCCACGCAGTGGTCCTCTTACAGGTCCTATCATTTGCCCTAAAGATGTATTTCCGGTTCTGGGTCTCCTGAGGGATGGCCTGGGGGATCCATCCCCCTGCCACCCAGACCCTCCTCTCCTGGCTGGGCCTGCTACCCAGAAGCAGCCGGGGTTAGGGCAGGGGGTAGCGATGAGGGGTGAGGAGAGGGAACGGGGACTCCCGGCTGCTGCCCGGGGCCCAGCTCAGCTGCCGGCAAACTCCTGGGCTTGGATTGTTTTGACTTGAGTCGGTGAAGCTGAAATATTGAGTCACGACGGCCCTAAACTTCATTACCAGCTTTTAACGCAGATTACTAAGGGAAAAAAGTTGCTTTTAATTGCTTCTCCCGATTAGCATTTCTGGAGAAGAAACTAGTGATTAATTACACCTTCCCACTTCCACTCACCCTGGCCACGGGGGTCCCAACCCCAGGCTACCACATGGAGGCTCAGGGGCAGAAAAGGTGCCTGTTCTGGGGGGGGCCCAAGAAACCAAACCGGAGAGAAAACCTGGGTGGGGAGCGGAAGGTGAGGAGCTGCCCAGAGCGGATTCAATGGAAAACCAGCAGCCAATGGTGTCGGCAGCCACGCAAGGGTCCCTACACCCGCTGCCTCAGGCCTCCGTGTGGAGGCTCCAAGGTCACGAGGACAGAGGCAGGGCAGAAGTGCTTCTGCCCTCGTCCACATCCACAAGACATTAACCCTCCCAAAGCCATGGGCCGCTGTTCCTTTGGAGCGACCGCATCATCGAATGAAGAGGGGCCCCTGGGTAGCTCTGGCCAGGCGGGAGCTCCCAGCTCGGCCCCAACCCTCTCCTCTTGGGTCTGCACCTGCTGGGGCCCGGGGGCTTCCTGACTCTGCCAGGGAACAAGGGAGAACCGAGGAACGAGGCCCAGGGCTGGGGCGCTGGCAAGATCAGGCCCAATTCTCACACAGAATAGAAACCAGAAGGATCGTTAACTCTTCCCAAGCCTTTCGGTTCAGCCATCCTCCTGAGCATGAAGTTACCCAGGGGTGGCAAAGGGCTTGGGCCCCCAGGCCCCTCAGCCAGCACCTCTCCTGACCCCAGCCCTGCTTGTCTGGAGCGGCCAGCCCCACATCAGATCAAAGCCCGGGAGGATGGAGTTGGAAGTGTCCAGTCCAGTTAGGAGGGAAGGCCACGGATCTAGTGCAGGCCGCAGAGGCAGAAAGCAGAAAAGCCTCCCACGCATGCACAGACACACACGCCTGCCCACCCACACATGCCCCCCCCTGCCTTAGCCTGGCATTTTGATGCTGGCTGACACCCCCTCAGAGCCAGGCAGAGGCACCAGCTGCACGCCTGGGACATCCCTGTCACCCCTGCAAGACGTCCCCAGCCTGCCCTTCTGCTCTCTCCTGTCACTCCCCCTGGAGGTCAAGCCTCCAGAGCTTTCCTGGAGGGCTGAGCTGGCCCATATGGCTGGGAATATGTTGCCAACATGGGCAAGAACTCACTGGGGCCCCCGCAGCCGGCTGTGACGGCCTCGTGCTCGCTCCAGGGTTAGGGCTGTGTAGCACACACACTGTTTGGGGTGGCCTGCCTCGTCCTGACCCGAGCAGGTGACACCAGGACCCGGGAAAGTAGAGCCTTGTATTAAAGGCCCAGGAAAA
Source organism: Panthera tigris (assembly GCF_018350195.1). Taxonomy (NCBI): domain Eukaryota; kingdom Metazoa; phylum Chordata; class Mammalia; order Carnivora; family Felidae; genus Panthera; species Panthera tigris. The sequence goes on from NC_056667.1 coordinate 7,735,910, forward strand.
AGGGACAGTGGCCCACGTCAAATCTGACAGGCCACCTACGGGAACTCACACTGTAAATTGTGAAAAGATTTTCCATGTGGAAAGATTGCTAGGATCCCTGCCCATAAACTGGGCTGGAGGTTAAGCTGGCCCGAATGGAAATGAGGAGGAGGCCTTAGACAAACCCTTTTTTTGGGTTCTACGTGACCGGATGCACGGGCGAGAGGGTCCATAGACGCTCAGCCCTCGAGAACACGGATCGCATTTAAAGCCACAGTGAGAGGAACTGTACGGACTGGGTCCAACCTCAGACCCGGCACTGAACTCGTGGAGCAGAGGCACAAAACAGGCTTCGGTGCAGTCTCAGGGCCAGAAGGATAGCCAGCTCGGAAATCCCTACCGAAAACGGTGCCAGAGACAAGCAGGCCTCTGGCCCTCCCTCCACATGCGGCCGACCAAGAGATGCCTAATCCTCTCTGCCAGGCTTTCTCAGCAACCAGCATAGTGCCCTGGATGGTGCTTCTCCCTAATCCACAAGACAAGACGCAGTGCCCCTGAAAGCCACGGGTGGTTCTTGGCACCATCAGGGTGGGTGCGTGAGAGGGAAGAAGATGCAGGGCCACAGGGGGCGTCTGTAAAGCTGGAGCCAGGACACTGGCTCCTTTCTTCGCCGCTCACTCCATCAGCAAACCCTATGGACCTGCCCTCTCAACACACGGACTCCGTACCCTTCTGTCCATTTCCACCTTTCTCGTCTCAGCGGCCACAGCTGCCTCCCTTCTGGCCTCTTGGTCTCTGCCCTTGCCACCGTGCAACCCACTCTCCCCGCCGCAGCCCCAGCCATCTTTTTCATTTTGTTTTAAATGCTTATTTCTTTTTGAGAGAGAGAGAGCACGCGCGCACGAGCAGGGGAGGGGCAGAGAGAGAGAGGGAGACACAGAATCCGGAGCCGGCTCCAGGCTCCGGGCTGTCAGCACGGAGCCCGACGCGGGGCTCGAACTCACGAAACGGGAGATGGTGACCTGAGCCGAAGTCGGTCACTTAACCGACTGAGCTGCCCGGGCGCCCACACTTCCGTCTTTTTAAAACGAAAACAAGATCACTTTACCTCCATGCTTGAAACCCTCCTGTGGCTTCCTGTCACCCAAAAAATAAAATCCCAGCTTCTCCCAGCTCACTAACCCCTACATACCCCATCCACTTCCCGGCCACCAGGACCTTCTTTCTGTTACCAGAGGTACTGAGCTCATCCCACCTCAAGACCTTAAGACTAGTGCTCTCTTTGTGGAATATTCTTCTGCCTTCAGATGGTTCAGATGTTTGTCGACTTCCTATCCTCCCTTCTCAGCTAACTCTCACCTCCTCAAAGTGGCCTCCTCTGACTGCCCACACACCTCACACTACTCCGTCCTATGTCCATTCTGCACTAATGGTGGCCTCGTTCTTTTCTGTGGGTTTCTTGTCTGCCTGCCCAACCAGGATTCCAGGAGAGCCAGGGCTGTCTTGTCCAACTCTACCCCCAACGATTGGCAGACACCAGGCCCTCAGGATCTGTTGAATAAACATTACCAGATCTTACGTGGTGCAGCCAGAAACAGGTAGAATCTGAGCTAGACGGGAACAGGGCTGCGGACCAGGTGCCCGCGTGGACTCGCCCCTCTCCCGCACTCTGGTGAGTTGAGGTAGGGCACCTCTGAGACCACAGATCAGCCCCGCCACAGACGACATGGGCCCGCGGCCAAACCCAGTACCTGGAAAGGAGTGAGTGAGTGCAGCGGGGCTTGGCCGCGACGTTCCCTTTCGGAGCCCTCGGAGTCCCCAAGCTTCACCATCAAGCCCCAGACGGCCGATGCCAGGATGCGGGAGCCCCACGGGATGCGTGGAGCCCGTACCCTATGCCGGCATGGCCCCTGGGAGTCAACAGTGAGTGGAAACTTCGGAAAGGGAAAAACTAATGGGCATGTTTTGCCGAGGGAACAAAGAAAACAAAAAGCCTGCCACTGAGAACAGAACGGGCAACATTCCCCCTTCAAAGGGGGCTCCACGGGCGCTTTGGCAACCTGCTCGTGCACTGGGCCCAGGCGTGGCTAGGGAGGCCAGCAGCCAGAGGCTCGAAGACACGTGGGCCTGCCTTCCCAGGACCCGTGATCATCAGAGAAGCAGAGTCAGGCAAGAAGAGCTCAGAAGTGGAGACACACGCAGGCGCTGGCACCAAAACCCCAGCAAGATGGTCCTGCCGACAGTCTCGACACGGCCATCGGCGGACAACAGTGGCACGCCTCCAACGTGGCCACACCAACTCCTGGAGCATGATCACATTCTGGACACCGGGAAGAAGAGTCTCGGCCACACAGTTGTTCCTCCACAGTAACCCAGGGCCACATTTACATCTGATTTGCAAATCCCTGGCTGCATCCAAGGCTTCTGCTAGTCCCTGAGGTGACGCGGTCTGGCGCGAAGCAGGCCTACAGCTCTGGGGACCTCTCAAACCCCAGTGGGCGCCAAGGCACCCATCGCTGCCAAGCGCTTCCTCCCTGCAAGTTCAAAGTCCAGAGTTGCAGAGCCTGGCCATGGAGGGAGGGGCAAGACACGCCTGATTGTGGCGCCCTTGGGGAGGGACAGCGCAGGGTGGTAAGCCGGGGCCGCTGAATCCTGTGTGGCTCACACGGGAGGCGTGGCTCGCGGCCTCTACCCTCCCAACCATTCTCCAGACCCTCAACCTCTGCCCCTGTCCTACCAACCTCTCTGGGCTGGTTCCCTTGGGATCCTAAGAGAACACTGAATAATGACCAATAGGTAGTGAGGCACCTGCTGTGTGTCAACCCCACCCGCCACCCTCCCCCCACCAAAAAAAACCCACCACGTCTGATACCTGCAGGCAAATATCTGACAGTAGCAGCCTCATAGACTACCCATCCCTGGCATGAGTGACCTGCCTTATGCGAGGGGTGATTTTTGAGCCTGGATCAAAAGACACCTGTGGCTTCTCCTCTAAGGAGGGTCCTGCCTGGGCTGGAGAGAGCCCCCAGCAAGTCACATGTGAACTCAGAGCAGCGTGGCAGCCTGCGGACAGCGTGGCAGTCCAGAGGGACCGGACCCACCGCTCCCAGAGGTGACGTTCGGAAAGGACGCTAGGCCTCCCCTGGAGTACCATTCTGGCAGGATTCTTAGAGGCCATTATTCCAATCTGTTTATATCACAGGTGGGGAAACCGAGAAAGCAGTGAGTCAATGTCAAAGCCAGGGCCCATATACAGTGTCCTGTTCCTAGGCCCGGGCTCCGTCCTCAATCCTGTGTCTTCTTACTTTCACCTAGGGTGCCTGAGCTACCCCCATCCAGGTCAGAAGCCTCCTGAGAAAGGCCTACTGGGTCTCTCTCCCAACAAGGAACCCCCACACCGGCCACCTACAGCCCCGACCCACATCTCCCAGACACATCTGGGAATCAGGAGCAGCTACCTTTGTGTCCCAAGAGACCGGGGTCCAAAGTCCATTCCACTGTGCACCACTGGAGCTGCAGGGTCCCCTTCTACGGGAGGGCTGACAACCGTGGTGGCCGGAAGGGCAGATGGGATGGAAGGGGTCTTGGCCTTCAGTCAGCGAGGTCTGTTTGCTACCGGAACGAGAAGGGAAAACAGATTATTAGACTCCCGTTGAGACCCACGTGGCCCCTCAAGACAGGACGACAAGACGGCACGGTTCCGACACTCGGCGCCGTAGGGAACCATCCGGCAGTCGCTGCTAAGAGATTCTCGGACCCTGCCTGCCAATCGGCGGACGGCATGGCTGCGGTGAGGGCCAGGTCTGACCCTACAACCAGTGCACCCTTTGCACCATTATTAGCCAACTGCAAAGCAGTTGTCACAGCTAACAAAAGAAGCAGACAGGTAGAAACAATAAGAGGCCAATCCGATGCCACCCCCAGGTAATAACACAGTGATCACACCCAAGGCTCGGCACCCCGGATGAGAGGTCAGCCTGACGGTGGATCAAGCTGACGGTGGAAGCCAGATCAGACCCACGCAACCGAACCAAGCTTCGGGCTCCCCAACCTCCACTCCCTCTAGACTTTCCCTGGGCCGGCTCCCAGCTGCTCCCATGACCCCCCAGTGGCCCTGTGGGAGTCTCTAAAAACAGAATCAACAGGTGTCTCTGCAGCTACCCAGGATGGGTCAGTTTGGTTTCTTCTCTTTTCCTCCTGCCCTCCCCCCCCCCCGCCACCGTCCACGTTGCTACTGTGCCGTCGCACCCCGTAAAAAAGAAAAGAGCGTGAGTGCACGCGCCCAGAAGGGGGCCGCTGAGATTCATTCGTGATAGGTGTTGGGCCAAAAAAAAAAAAAAAAAATGTGGCCAAAGAAAGTTGGTGCCCTGCGACCAGCAACCTTTGTGTCAATTTAGGCAAATATTGTGGTGTTTCCATGGTGATTCCTGTTTTGAATATCCACTACACTCACTTTTTAAAGGGCTTTTCCTGTTTGCGTTTCAACTTCAAATCTGTAAATATTTTTGGCCTTTTTAGAAAAATTAGCCTGTGCGCGTGCAAGCACAAACCCGGCACCGGACCTCCGTGCACACGCTCCCAGGCCTGGAGGTGCAGCCCGATGGGCGTGAGAGTGGGGTACGGAAACTCCAAGGGGGCTCTCCATCTGCTCCCACACCCACCGGGCCTACGGGGCTGGCATCAGGGAGTGGGGTGGCTGAAATTCCAGTCCTTTCCTTCTCCCTCGACCGACCGGGGCATCCACACCACCTGTGTGCTCGCTCCCAAAGCGTGTGAGTGGGCTCGGCCTGACTCGACAGCGTGGCATGGTGTGGGCAGTTACCCGGCAGGTTCTGCAACATGGCCCAGCCCTCTGATCCCGAGCCTCCCTCGAGGGCACGAACCCCTCCTCTCCTGCCTCCCAAGGTCGGGCCAGTGGAAGGGGCTGTTGGGCAGTGAAGGTGACAGATTCCAGCAGCCACTGCCCCCACCTCTGCTCTGGGGCACGGCCACGGGGATGGGCCAGTGATAGTGGCCCTGGGCTTGGATCGCCCCGCTCCCACCCCACCCGTCAGCACCATACAGGGTTAACAGCGGGTTTCCTGGTTTCCATGGATTCCCGCCAGGCCCCTAATGTGAGTTTCGTGTGATTTGGGGGAAGTGGATTTCCTTTGTTTTCCAGTTTGGGAATATTTTTTTCTTTAAAAAAGAGGAAAAAACACTTTAATGGGAACTTCAGGGCCACAGGGAGACTTACTCTCTGGGCTCTGCCATTCCCCTGCCTGTTGGTCCAGGATCCCCCAAAGCCCTGGGCAACCCACCCACCAGCTAAGTATCTCCAAGCCAGAGGAAGGGGTGCCTCAGACCACCTACATCTCCCCGCCCCCAGAACATTCTTCTGCTGGGGGGGGGGGGGGGGACGACTCTATTCCAATATCCCGTCAGAACGACCCCTGCCCCACCTGAAAAGATAGCATCTTCTACGGGTGGCTCACACTCTCCCCTTCCGGCCACACACCTTTCCCAGGGAAAAGGTCAAGGGAAACATTCCCACCTCCCTGACTTCTGGCAAAGAGCGAGAAAGACCAGGGTCTGACCACACGCAAATGGGCATGTGAACCGTACCAGGTTCTTCTGCCCTGGCTCAGAAGGGGATTCCAGTCACAGGGGACCAGGGTGTCCCAGGCCCTGGTGGGGCCCTTGTCCAGCCTCCTCCAGCTGAGGGAGGGGCCTGCCCTGGGCAGAGGGAGCTTCTCGCCTTGGCAAAGCAAGAGCAACTGAATAAAGGGTGTGGCCTAGCCTCCTCCTCCCCCTCCTCCTCAGTCTTCCCCATTCCTGCCATCCTCCAGCCCTGCCAAGGTGTGGCCTTGCTCAGGGACTGTCCCCAAGCAAGCAGCCTGACCTATTTACCAATCCAGGGCACAGGCCCTGGGGCCTGCCATGGTCGGGGCCCTCCCACGGCACAGGCCCCGGGGGCCGTGGCAACAGCAGGAATCTCGGTCAGTAGGTGGAGAGCCCAGAAGACAGAGCTCTCTGGCCAGCAGCTCCAGGGTGAAGGGGTGAGAAGCCATGTGTAGGTACAGAAATAATACTGGGCCGAGAATCAGAAGATGTGAGTCTGAGCCCCAGTCCGGCCACCTAACTTGCGTGGACCATGGGACAGGCCACATGATCTCCCTAGGGCCCCCCTTTCCTCACAGATGGAGAGGACACCTTTCTCCCTCCTACCCAGCAGGGCTGGAGGGTCATCCCCAAGAGATGAGCAAGGTGTTACCGGTGCTCCAGCAATGTCCTCGACTACCACCACCTTCTTCTTCCACACCTCTTCAAGGTAACCTTCCAGAATCCACTCCAAACAGGCCATATGCCTCTCTGCTCTGCTCCTCACACATCTTTCATTGTGGCATTTAAATCCATACTGGACTAAAGTAATTTGTTCACGAGTCTGTCTCCGCCGTTGGGTTTTTAACTCCTCAAGGGCAGAGACCAGGTCCTAATTATCTCTGCGTCCTCAGCATTTAGCACAACAGCTGGCCCACAGTGGGCAGCGTAAGTGTTTGTGGAGCTGAACTAGTCCCTGATCTCGTGTCAGGATCAGACGGGCCCGGCGTCATCCCTCTCCAGCGACAGAACACCTCGCCGGCTGTTTTCAGGCTCCCTTCCTTCTGGTTCCCCTAAGCACAGCCTGCACCTTGGTTTTCCCGCTCCAACATTAGCGCCACGAATGAGCAACTTTCAGGTTCACGGGGACCGCTCGGTTACCCGATCCTCCTCCAGAGGATGCCGGTAAGTATCGACGGAGCTCCTACTATGTGACAGAGAGCACGTCGGGAGTGGAGGGCACAGCAGCTGAGAGGTTTTCACCCCCATCTGCCGGCAGGCCTACGTGATGCCTTCTATTCGTCGAGCACCACGCTAAGTATCGTACGCGTTGTGATCTCGCCAAATCTTTACAAAGTGAGGTAGGAAGCATTAGGGCCCCGTGTTTAGATTAGGGAGGGGAGGCACAGAGAGATATGAAGTGACTCGCCAAAGGTCACACAGCCCAGGCCCGGACTCGGGGCCCAAATCACTTCAAAGTTCTTCTCTGTCCCCACCCCTGGTCTCAGCACTGACCCACACCTAACGCTCTTTCCCCTCCGGTATCTCAGTCCTCCTGCCCCCACACAGGTCTCCATCAACCCCCCGAGAGCCAGCAGAAAGCACTCAGAGATCACAAAGGAGGACGAAGGTAATGCTTAGGTGTTTCCTTCTGGCTGGGCTGTGAACGGGGGCAGGTGAGGCCTATGGTGAGGTGCCCGGTCGGCAGGAGAAACCCCTGAACCTACTTGGTAAATGGGGTCCCAGTTGCGGGCATGGCCTCCGGGAGGGGGAAGGGGTCTGAGCAGCCCATTGCTGTCATCTGGCGAGACAGGGACAAGAAGGCCACCAGAAGAGGGCCACTCTGAGTCATGAGGTTCTGTGGGAATGGGACGGCTTCCATTTCTTCTCTCCAGACAAGGGGCAAGCTAAAGGGCTTTACCATGAGGATGGATTTCTGCTGGCTCCCCCTCACTGAGACCACCTGCAATGCCCGTCTGCCTGGCGATGTGGGACTCAGAAACAGGGACTCGGGAGCCCAGTTTGCACCTGGGTGAATGGGTGTGGCCAGGGCACCCATCGTCCCCAGGGGAGAGAAGACAACAGGAGGTGACCTCCACTGTAGAAAGATCTACACCAGAGACGATAAAGGGGTAGAAGGTCAGGCTAGGACGCGGAGAGGACAAAGCCCTAATGAGCAGATTTCAGAAACCACCCGGAGTGAAAACAAAAACACAGACGTGTACGTTGCCCAACTTCGGGCTGTATGGAAAAGGGGAAAGAAAAAAAAAAAAAAAACAATAAAAAAATCCACATCTTAATACAAAAATCCTACATGATGTGTTGTGGCACGAAAATGTTTTTCACTGCATTTTTCATCTGTGATCTCACACGGCCTACGACGGGTCCGCCCAACGCAGTAGGTATTTGATGGTACACAAACAGAGCAAACACATACACAATTAACCAAAACAAGGGCAGCAGATATTCAAATTGGTCCAAGCTGGCATCTCAGGGCTTCAGGTGGCCTCCGGAGATGGCTGCTGTTGGCTCCGCGCATGGGCCCCCTGACTGCTGACGGAGAAATAAATGGGGCAAGAACACAGCTCAAATGGAAGGAAACGTGGAGTTCTGTGAATTCTCAGAACTCAGCAAGCAGAACTCCCGGCCAGCGGGTTATGCGGCCGTTCTGCGCTTCAGGTGCCGTCCTGCTGCCGACCGGGGACAGAGAGGGGACCCACGCCCCAGGAGCCCCTCCTGCGTATCGCTCACCCCAGTCACTGTCTCCTTTTTGTTCCGCCCCTCCCCCCTTTTAATTGTTGGATGAGTTTACAGAGCTGTGTGCCAAAAACAATCAACTCTAGGGAACAGAGTTATACAAAAAAGGGCGTGTCGCCAGAGGGAGACGGATATCCATGGAAACCACCACCTTTTCACGGCAGCCTAGGTGAAGCCGGGACGGGGAGGACAGCGTGGGGGTAGGGAGATAGACTCCACTCAGAGCAGGGCCCCAGAAAATGCTGGGGTCGCCAATGACCTGAGGGAACCACATAAAGTGGGAGGGTCGGGAGGAGGGATTGGCCGGAGACCACCAGGAGGGCAGGGCTGCTGGGACTCGTGCGAGAGCACTCGCGCAGGCACACACACGTAACGTCACCCTGCCAGATCACGGGGGCAGTGCCACACGGTGTTTAGCGTACAAGCTTTGGAGCCGGACTGCCCGGTAGGAATCCAGGCTCTGCCGTTTACAATTTAGGTAATCTTGGGCCGGCGACTTTCACCTCCCCGTGCCTCAGTTTCCCTGTCTATAAAATGGAATACTAGATCAAAAAGGCTGAAGGAAGGCGGGGGTAGGGTTTCCAGGCTCCGCCACAGTCCAGGAAAATAACAGCCGATGTTTGTTAAGCAGTAGGTGCTAAGGATTTTAATACATCAATATGTATAATCATCGCAAGAACCCAACGAGGGGGGCTATCGTCTCAACTGGATAGACGAGGACGTAAGATTCAGAGAGGGGTATAACCCACCCAAGGTCACCCACTCAGAAGCGGTTTGAACCCAGGCCTGGGTGGCACCTTCAAACGATACCGCGTGGGAAGGGAAGGGGAAGGGGAGGGGTTGGGGAGGGAACAAGGCAGAGACGGGCTCTCGGGAGGCCCTCTTTCCAGACTGGACCGAAATGCACAGCAGTGGGACCCAGACATGTTTTTCTCAAGCTTCCAAAGGGAAAACAGAAATCCTCCAAAGCCAGTGACTGCAGCTGGGAGGAACAAGGAGCAGGGAAAAGTGGAGGTGGCCCACAGGCCCAGGTGGTCACATTCTTCAGGAGTCCCCATCCCAGCCCTGACTAGAGAAGGCCCTGTGAGCCTTCCCTCCCGCCCGGGCGGCCACCTCCAGACAACAGCAGCACCTCCCAGCAAGAGAGGCCCAAAGACCTGGGAAAGGTCCTACTTCCGGGTCAGAACCCTGCGAACAGCCCAATCGTCTGCCTTCCCAGAAGCTAGCCAGATGCCTGGAGGGGACGGGGAACAGGCGAGGGGCGCGAAGGGGAGCACAGGTCTCCCCTGTGGCCAAGGCCAGGCCGGCGGAGCTCCAGGGAGGCCGAAAGCTGGAGTTAGAGGCTGCCTGCCCTGAGTGGTCTGGTCCTCACCCTGCTCGGAGACGGAGGCCACAGCAAGCTTGGTGGCTCAGCCCTTTCTGCCATCGACCACCCAAACTCATTCAGATATTTCCTCTCTCACTTGCTTTTTAAAAAAAATTTAATGTTCTCTATAATTCATCCGTCCCAGAAGATAATCGATAGAGCCCGTAATGAAAATCTGAGCCATATTTTATGATCCGCTGCAAGCAGAAAGGGCCACATCAGCAGGTCCGGTTTTGGCGCTCCCTCTCTGTCTTGCCCACTGCTCCGGGGATCACTTCCCCAGGCGGTCCTGCCCACAGCCCCCCACCCAGAGCCCTGCCCTCAGCCGCGTGAGGAAGGCGCGGACGGCCCCTCTGGAGAAGAGGCTCGAGCCACAACCCCGGCATCACCCCAGCACCCCAATGCACTCACTCCACCAACCCGTGACAGGACGGTCACCTGCCGTCGCGAGGTCTTCCTGGAGCTGCCCCTGGACCTGGGATCCCCAGCACCCCTGCCCTGCAACCTCGCAGCCATCTTTACTCGGGGCCCTTCCAGAAGCCTGAAGACCCTCACTAGGATCTGGAGGCCTGAGCAGGCTGGCCCCCCAGCCAAGGCATTCAGTCCCCACCAAGGAAGGCTGCCCGCTGCTCCCTGGGGGGGCTCCTGCTAGGGGGTGGTCCTTGGGGGCTCTCAGGGACACCTGGGACTCTCAGGTCACTGGAGGGTGGGTCATTAGTGCTCATTTTTACTACCTCCAACACGTCCTCCTCTCCCTGGTCTGTGCCCTGTGAGGTGACCGTGTGCAAGAGCCAGCTTGAGGGGACACACTGGGGGCTCGGGGGAGGCAGCCTCCTCCTGCTCTGCCAGGGCCAACTGGGGGCAAGCAGAGCCCCGCCCCTCACTCTGGCACCACCACTGGGAGCCAATCAGTGGGCAAGGTTCTGTTCCTCCCAGAACCCCTTGCTGCCTGGCACCAATCAGAGAGTGCCACAGCACCAGTGCGGGGCCGGGCCACCCCAGCAGGTCCAGTCAGAGCCCGGAAGATGTTCCAAACACTCAGGGACAAAGCCTCACACCAATAAGAAGGGTGATTCAGCCCCATCATGAACTATTATGCAGCCGTTAACACACATTGGCCCAAAGCAGGAAACCCCAGATGACTCTGTTGTTTAGAATGCTGTCCAGTATGGCAGCCGCTGGCCACATGTGGCTCCGGAGTCCTTGCAGTGCACAGCGGCTGTTGACTGTGGCACTGAATTTTTTATTTGACTTGATTTCAGTTAATTTAAGTTTAAAAAGCCACATGTGGCTAGAGGCTACGGTATTGGATGGGGCAGGGTTAGACAGAGAGTCTCATCGATGTAAAAAAACAAAAAATTCTTCATAAAAAATTTAAAAGCCTATTATATCTCAAAGCAGTGGAATAATCATTATTAACCATAATAACGAAAATAGTTAACGTTTACGCGTGCTGTGTGCCAGGCTCGGTGCTCGATATTTTATATGGATCCTCACAGTGAATCCAAGATGCACACGATCATCATCCCCACTTTACAGATGGGGAAACTGAGACTCAGCAAGCTTAAGGAACTTACCCAAAGTCACACTGCCGGGGGGCAAAACTGGGTTTCGAACCCAGGTCCCTCTGTTCTCCTAACCCATGCTTTTAATGACCACGCTACATGTTTTTAAATTGTTTTCTTCACACTTTTTTTTTTTTTTTTTTTTGTCTTTTCCAATGAGCCATGAGCATGAGTGATAATCAGGGAGAAAATGTGTTTTTTTAAAAAGCCCTAAAAAGAAGCAAATCCTCCTCCCTCGGTGGGGAGCGTAAAGAGAGATCTCTGGGATGCCTGGCCAACTGGGCTTCTAGCTTGTGGATGGAGAAAGAGAGGGCAGTGTGGTTATGGGCCCCCTCTGACTCATGCTCCCACTGCCCAGATGCCCACGCTTGGGAGGCCCGGGGCCCACAGACGATGCTGGGCCTCGGATTCTCCAGCAGCCAGTCTGCCAGCAGCGGGATCCAGTTTCCTCCCAGCCCCACCCTGGAGTCAGTTCCTGACAGGTTTCTCAGCAGTTTTGCAATCACCACCCGGGTCTGCATCTTAAAGAAGGCGGCAGGCCATGGGGCTGTCTGCAAAAGACAACGCACACCATTCTTACCGTGGACCACCCTTTCCCTCTACCTTCTAGAAGAGCCAGGAACTCTGGGCTAGCAGCCCAAGCCTGGGACATGCTGTCTTCCCTCTGTGGGCATGGAGAGGCTTGTTTTTCCCAGGGGGGCGGACAGTCATTGCCTCCCTCTTGGGACTGCATCGAGGCTCAGAACAAGGGGACACACAGAATCCCCTTGAAAGGTCTGTGATGAAAGAAGAAGCCCCAGCAAGTACTGAGCCTGGGTAGAAATGGAACCAGGGAAGATTCCAAGTCGTTTTTGCTTTTTTTCCCATAGCACCAACCAGGGGGTGGGGAATAGGGAGCGATTACCCTCCGTGGTCGGGTTTCCATTTCAGCTTTTTCCCCCTCCTGAGAGGCATAAACGGTTCTCCTTTCGGGGCAAGGAGGATAAATGTCCTTACCTTAGAAGGGGTTTTTTTTTTTTTCTTCTTCTTATTATTATTATGGATTTTTGGTTCCCTGCTGTCTGCAAGTCTCTGTCATTGCCAATCTACCTTAAGTTCCCTTGGATTTATATATTTATTTTTTGGGTTGGTTTCAGGTGCTTCTAGTTTATCAAACAATCAGCCTTGTGAGGTACACTGGGTGTTTCCAGAAATTACATCACAAAAAATCATGCAATTAAAGTGTAAGGGAAAAAAAAACATAGCTGTTGCTTCATTTTGTATTTTAATTAGCGACTTATTGTAAACGTAGACTTTTAAAATGGAGGCGCCTAAGCAAAGCCAGTAAACAAGTTTTTCTAATGAATTAATTTCACCTCTTTCCTCCTCCTCCTCCTCCTCCCCCCCTCCTCCTCCCCCCCTCCTCCTCCTTCTCCTCCACCTCCTCCTCCCACCAGCCCAACTGTCATCTTCCGAACTTCTTGGCCTTCTTTCTGTCTATTCCACTTCTAAATCCTTGCCCGATACATTGTAGGAAAAGGAAACCCCCAGATAAAAATAGGAGCCCTGGCCTGTATGATCACAGAAGCCTTGATGGTGAGCATCATGGCTGAGGACCCAGCGTGCCATCTGTCACCACACTCCTTGCTGTGTCCCCAGCCCTGCAAACTCCTCTCTACTGGGTCCCAGAGATCCCTCTGTTCCTGCCCATGCCCTGAGCTCAGGAAGGGAGAGAGGAGGAAAGCCCAGCACAGTGGTGACTGCCCAGGCAACTTGGGGGGGGGCCATGGGTAGGCATGGAGCACCTGTGGCAGGAATGAGGTGAGGCAACCTGGAGAGAGAAGGAAGCCCCTGCTTCTGTGAAATCCAAAAGCCCACTACTGGGAAGAAGGAGAAGGGGCACAGGAGGGAATCTGTAGTCAGGGAAACAGAAGTTGAAATTAAAAGTCTGTCTAGGTCACATGGCAGCTCAGAGAAAGGACACATCCATCAGTCCCAGGTACCCCCAACCCCTGGAAGGGTAGACCCAGGCTGCCACCCTTGGTGAAACATCAGACAGTTGGTGCAGAATCTTGCTCCTTCTCTCATAGAAAGTTCCCAGCCTTGGTGGTGGGAGGGGGGGCAGAGGGAGAGGGTAAACTCATCTGCCTCTTTTAGCCTAGTTTCTGAAAGAGAAGGCTGAAGATGGGGACAGGGTTCCCAGGAAAGGTAGACAAGCCCCAGATGTCCTAGAGCAGGGCAGACCCCCTGGAAGCCGCCTCTGCCCCACATCAGAAATATCACCGGCCGCTTAAATGTCCCTGTTCACCGGAAAGTGTCTGAGCCCTCCTGTCACCCCGGAGGCTAGGCCAGCTTGCCAAGGGCACGTGTCCGCCCCAAGCACCAGACAGGAGCACACCTCCTCCCTAGCGCTGCATCTCCAAAACCAAGGCAGAGACACCGTGGAGGAACAGGTCTGCCTTACCGACCCTCTCCTGGGGCAAGCCAGGGCATTCAGCATCATGGGCGAAACTCCACACTGGCCATTTTTACGTTGAGTGGGAAGAACCCTAACGACGTCCTTCGGAAGGGCTGTCTTTCACCTGCTCATTCCCATCTCGGACCATCCTCAAGCTGGGATCCCCCTTGCCTTGGACACCAGGCCCGCTCTGGGATCCCCTCCCCTTCATTACAACAGGTGGCCTCCAGACAAAACTGGTGGGGAGAGGGGTACTCAAGAAGGCTCTAGAACACCTGGAGGCAGAATCCTGCCCCCCCCCCCCGCTCTCTAAGATGCCCAAAGAAAGGAAAGAGGGGAGGAAGGAAGAACCAGAGAGGAAGGGGCTGGACCTCCATGTTATCATTGCACCGGTGGGAAGCCAGACCTAGCCTCACGACAGATCCTGCTCAGTTCAGCTTCAATCGGAAAGGAAAGCTCCCATCAAACATGGGCTGGGCAGGGATGTGGGCACCGAGATTAGGAATTTGGAAAACCATCTGAGGAACCTGGCCCTGGGAAGACAGCAACAGGATTTAATACCTTATCCCTGCTGTCTGGTAAACACCCTGAACCATCCCCGCGCTCCGTTAGGCAGCCTCGGATCCTCAGGTGTGCCGGCGACGGGCAGGTAGAGACAGACGTGGGCAGAGACAGGAAGGGAGGGAGTGTGGGCCTGGGGGGAGGGGGGCGGGGGAGGAGCTGGCCTGGGAGGTAGGATGGGCGGCAGCCAAGCCAGACAGTCAATGAAACAGCTGACAGGTGCAGGGAAGGGGGGCAGGGAGAAGAGAAAGGTGAGCCGGGGGTTTGGAATACTTGGGGATGCCACCGTCACACCCCGGGGGGCTGAGTAGGATGACAGGAAGGGTCACAGGCTTGTGGGCCAAAGACCTAGAAGTTCTGGCCGCCTCTTCTTCCGGTTAAAAGGGCCGCTGGAGAGGTGCTACGGACCAGGCCGCAGGCACCGGCCCAGCCAAACCAAATGGGACAAAACCGCAGATAGGGAACTACCACGGCCACCTAGGAGAGCAATCCACGGTGTCCTCTAGGGTCACCCTCTTCCGAACACACGGGCATATGCCGAAAAGAAAGTCAAATCGATCCACATGGAGCTTCCTCCTATCCAGGCTGGAGCTGACGTGTGAAAGCCAGCCCCGGGGGGAAGCAGAGAGGGCAGGCGGCAGTCCTGGAGTTTCACAGAAGAGCCTCCGCTCTCCAGCGGTGGCCTGGGGACAGTTAAGAGTAGACAAGTAGAGAAGACAAGTAGACAAGTAGACAAGTAGAGGAGAGGTGCCCAGGGTCCCGGCTGTGCCCCGGGGTGGTCCGGGGGGAGCCACCTTGGCTGTGATGCTGGCACAGAGGCGGGGCCTAAGTAAGGTGCCCCTGGAGCCACCTCCATCACTAGGCCACACCGCTAATCCTCTTTTCCCATTTCCGTCTGCTCCTTGATGTAATTACAGTTTTGGATTGAAATCCCCCCGGAGCGTAACCCCCCTCTGCCTGATGCACTCTCTAAATCCTTGGGTACACAGCCATGCATCTCCCCGCTCTCAGAGAATCGGAAACCATTTCAGACGCTAAAAGTCGCACCACTTTTAAATGTCCTCATCTCTGGTTTGTTTCAGCAGCCTTCTCGAAGCTGTCCTCGCCGGGGCCACCTCGGCCGGCTTAGGTCCTCCCGCTCTGTCCCCTCAGCCACCAGGCCCTCCTGTTCACCCCGCAGTGGGACAAGAGGTTCCTGGCCTGTTATGGGGCTGGGCCTAGAGTCCCTCGTCTCCTGCACGAACCCCAGATCCCCAGAAACGCCACCTGCAGACCCCTCATCCAAAAGGAAGCCACGAGGCCCAGATGCAGAACTTTCCAGCCCTGGCAAGAAGCACGTGGGGTGCCGGCTCTGCGGCCGGAGGCCTGAGCCTTGGAGATGTCCCAGCACCCAAGTCTGCTCTAAACGTGACCCCACAGGCACTAGAAAAGCCACCAGCAGAGTGCCCACCCTCCTCTGCTCCAGTGCCAAGTTCCCTGCAACCCACGGCGCGCTAACACCCAGAGCTCATGCCGTCTGCAGCCAAGGAAATCTTCGGTTGCCTCTGCCATCTCTGATGTCCTTCAGTTTCTCAGCTCCAGTCTTGCCAGTATCCACACTTTGAATCTTTGCATCACACACACACACACACACACACACACACACACACACACACACGACACTCCCGACCAAGGCAGAGAGAACACACTGACAAAAAACCCACAAAACCGAGGGTGGGGGCTGGAAACCCGTGTCACCAGCTCACCGTTTCCCCCACATCAGGCAGGCGGCCAGAGAACCCTGGGCAATACACACTGCAGGCCTCGCCAGACATCAGTACACTTGTTCGGGTCCCTACCCTTTGGAAGCTGGTCCCCCAGTGGATCGCTTCGGGCCACTGCTGCTGATAATTTCTCAGAGATAAACAAACCGGTTTGGATGAAACAAGCGTCAACCTGAATTCTTCACCCAAAACTCAAAATGAAACTCTCCGATCACCTATTTCCTTCCCGTCTCCACCTTCCTGTGCCCTCATCTGCTTCCCTAAAACTCGGACAACTGGATTTTTATTTTTTTTGGCTCGGTTCTCCAGCCTTTTCGTTACTACCGCACCTGGGACCACTGGGCCCAACCCTTCTGAAGGGATGCTGGCTTCCCGAAAAACGTTTTGCTTCCTGTTTCTTAAGAATGCACAGGTCAGGGGCGCCTGGGTGGCTCAGTCGGCTAAGCGTCCGACTTCGGCTCAGGTCATGATCTCGCGGTTCATGGGTTTGAGCCCTGCGTCGGGCTCTGTGTTGACAGCTCAGAGCCTGGAGCCTGCTTCGAATTCTGTGTCTCCTTCTCTCTCTGTTCCTCCCCCACTCACGCTCTGTCTCTCTCTCTCTCTCTCTCTCTCTCTCTCAAAAATAAAGATTAAAAAAATTTAAAAAAAAAGAATGCACAGGTCAGAAGGAAGAAGAGACAAGGGGAACACGTGTCGGAACCTCTGCTGGGCTGGTTTCCTGCCTGGGGATGCTTTTTCTTGGCTCCTTTTAGGCTCAGGGTCTTTTCCTCCACACTCCTACTGCTCCCCTCAATTTTCAGCCCCTTTAGAAAGGGTGTGTGTATGTGTGTGTGTGTGTGTGTGTGTGTGTGTGTGTGTGTGTGTGACATCTGGTCTACCCCTCCTTTCTAGGCTCAGAAGGAAGAGGTTGCTGAGTTCCCCTTGAGGAGTCACCTGGTTAATCGAGGCTCAATGTCAAGACAGGAAGGAGGCCAAAGGGCAGAGAGGATAAAGACACAGCCCTGAGGTCTGTGGCCACGTGGGTCTTCCCGTAGGCTCAGTGCGTACATGTTCGTCTACTACCAGAGTCCTCTGGGCCCGACACTCTCTCGCCCACCTCCCCGTCCTACCCAGTCAGACCCCTGTGCCCCTCCAGCCTCTCTGTAGAACACTGTCTACTTTCTGCTCTGAGCTAGTCTGGAACCTCTGCCAGGGCTCCCGCCTCCCAAGTCCCCATCAGTGGGGTCTGCTCGGTCCCTGTAGCTAATTTACACCCGTCAGGGTTTAAAATAGCAGAGGCATAAATGAAAAGTCCAATTTCTTCAAATTTGCATTGTAAAACCATCCTTCAACTTCCTTGAAATAAATTTTACTATTTTATTAGTGCAAACAAAATGGTAATAAAACACTAATACAGCGCCTTGTATCCAGGGGAAGAGCTAAAATTAACATAGAGCGAGCAGTGTTTGCTATTACATTCAATTACCTTTTTACTTGAGATTTACATTCTCATCCCCTTAATCTCCATAGTAGTGCCTTCAAAATCATTCCTCCCAGTCTCTGCCCTTCCGGAGCCCCCACAGCTGGAAGCCAGGCCTCCTGCCCAGATGGCGCTCACCCTGGGCATGGCGCCTACCCCTGTCACCACAGCTGCCTCTTGTCAGAGGGTACCACGTCTCTCCCCTGCTCGTAATTTCCTCACGTCTCGGCCTCTCAGTACTCAGCAAGTTCAAACCAAAGGGCTCTGACACAAGGTACATTCAGACACGCAGCTATCAATGAGCAGGTGCATGGGGCATGGGCCGGGGGCACTGCTCCACAAGCCTGCAAAGGCTCTCCCTGGCATAAGAAAGGGGCAGGGAGCTCGAGGGAGCCCTGAGGAAACTGGCGCCTCTGGTTTGACAGGTTGTCGGAGAGGGTTTGCTGCATGGCACAGCTGGGGACGCTGGACCGGGGCAGGAAGTTCAGCTGTCCTGACGGGGGACGAGACGAGGAACCACTGGGGCCAGCCTCTCATTCTGTACACGGACGGCAAAGCTGAGGTCTTATGGCTGCTCACGGGCGACAGAGGTGGGGCTAGAAGGCCCCTTGTCCTGGCTCACCATCCAGGGCTCTTTCCTCTCAACAGAGTCCCTAAAACCAGACCAGTCACTCCAACCACAGCCACAAAGCGTCCGATGCTCCAAAAGGGTCCCTCTGTTTCCCGGAAGAGGAGGAAAGCAGAAGTCCTCGTCTGGGACCCGTCAGCCTTGCCCCAAGCCACTGGCGGAGACGACCATGTTTCCAAATGGCCCCAAACTCTGTCCCGGTTCCACATCTGTCACGGACTAGCTGTGCGATCGTGGACAAGGTGCCTCTCCTCTCTGGGACTCAGTTTCTTCATCTGGCACAAGAACCCCTGTACTGCCTTCCTCGCAGTAACGATCACGAGGACGGAAAGATCAAGAAGGCACGTGAAAGCCCACAGAGCCTCAGAAGCTCCACCGCAAATCTGTTCCCAACATGGCCTGGACAAGGTGAGACGGGGAGGCAGGGCTGGAAGCCTCGTCAGGGCCTCAGACGCGGACAGCTGAGTTCCAGGCCAGGCCACCACAGGCCACCTGTGTCTTTGCCTCTAACCTAAGAGACTGCTCTTTGGGGCACCTGGGGTGGCTCAGTCGGATAAGCGTCCGACTCTTCATTTCGGCTCCGATCATGATCTCACGGCTTGGTGGGTTCAAGCTGCCAGCATGGAGGCTGCTTGGGATTCTCTCTCTCCCTTCTCTCTCTGCCCCTCTCCCACTTGTGCTCTGTCTGTCTCTCCCAAAATAAGTAAATAAACTTAAAGATAGATGGATAGATAGATAGATAGATAGATGACTGCCTTCTCTTACTGGTCAAACAGCGGCCAAAGACCCTGGATTATTCCCACAAAATCCTTTCAACTAATCTTGAAGAAAGACTCACCAATCGGCCCAGGGTCCAGGCTCCCTGACAGGTTCATTCACTAGGAGGCGTCGTTGGGGCCAGGGAGACAAGACAAGGTGATACGGGAAAAAATATATATATAAGGCCGCCATAGGTTTTGTTCAGCCCAGCTATTACAACTGGGGGAAAAAGTGATTAAGGGGACACACACGGACACACTCACAGTCATACACAACCACACAACCACGCACAATCACCCACACGCGCCCACTCCCCACTCTACCCGCCCAAGGTCTTTCTTCCTGAATCTCGTCCTCAAAATGTCTTCCAGTGGACATTCTAGTCCAACCTGGCACTGCACCTTTTGCTCCTGATTCACAAGGAATTCCAAGGCCCACGGGCTAAGAGCTGCTTCCGGGACACCAGGATGTAGGAGTTGTACTTAAACCCAACTAGAAGTGGGGGCAATGGCTGTTGGCAGTTGGGCATTATCGGCCACAACAGCCAAGCGAAACACCCACGGTCACCAGAGCCCAACCTGGCTGTCCTTGCTCCAGCCCTTTCCACCCAGGCCCCTCCAGTCCTACCTTCATCAGGCTCTGGCCCAGAGATGAGCTTCCCAAAGGAGCTTTCTTATGCAACAAACAAAAGGCAAAACCCACTGCAAGAAGCAGCCCCATGTACAAAACGTGAGGAGTTTTATTTGGTTCAACCTGGCCCACTTCATTTTTTCCTCCTTCTTTTTTTCTCCCCACCGGGGAAACAAAAGAAAGTTTGTTGGTGAGGCTCAAACGTTTCTTGGGCCTTGTCCGAGTTCTACCTTGTTTTTCTTTTCCTTTCTGTCTGCCCCCCGCCCCCACCCCGCCTTCCCTGCCTCCCCACCTTGAATAAATAAAGCACCCGAAGCTGGCACAGGCCGGTAAGTTAAGTACAAACTATCTCATAATTTTATAATTTTTTTTAACACACTGGCCTAGGGTTTTGGGCAAAGGACAAAAGCTATTGTTGAACAGCATAACACGAAGGTCTGAGTCACCGATACGCCTCGGCTTCTGGAGATCTCATAGGTTTCTGTGGCTGGCACAGCCGGTGAGCTCAGCACCCTGCGGGGGCCGTGGGTGCAGGCGCCCTCACGCCTGGCGCTGCCCCGCCCCCTCCCCCTCCCCAGGCTCCCTACTGGGCCGCCACGTTGGCTTTGTTGGTTTTTAATCACAGGGGGAATTTAAAGAAAATGTTGTGAAATAAAAAACAAATCACCGTGGTCTCACCGCCCATGCTATAATTTTCATTTTGGAGGATTAGCTTCCAAGCTTTGTCCATCCGCATTTGTGATTTTTTATATAGTTTCTATCATGGCGTTCACTTGGCCTTCGGTGTTTTGTTTGTTTTTTTCACTCACGTAATAAACATTTTTCCATGTTTCGAAATCATCTTCAACATTATTACTTGTACAGGTGACACAGTATTTCTTCCGCCCTGTTATTCTTGGGCTGACGCGATGAAGCCAGAGGGGGAGAAGCTACGAAGCCAGAGGGGGAGAAGGGGGCCGAGGGAGACCTTTCCAGGAATCGAATCATTTATACACACGCTTCTAGGCGAGGTGGGGGCTTTGCCTGAAAGAGCTGGGTCACCCTGGCCTTGGAGTGTGAACCTGGAGGATAAGCAGAGGCTCCACCGAAACCCGGCCCATCCTGTACCCGGCCACGCACGCCCCTGCCCTCGTGCCCAGAGAGACGTTGGTTCCAGCAATGGCCTTCATCCCCACGCTGACCTTCACCCCCACAAGCTGTACTTCCTCTTTATGAAGCGCCCTGGCAGCAAAAGGCCCATGACAACACTCTGCTCTCCATTTTTATATCTGAATATCTCAAAGCACTTAGCAAAGACTTTCATTTTCTCATTACCCCAAGGAGAGGAGGTCATTCGGGAAAATGGTACAAATATTCCCATTTGTCAAAAGCAAGAAGGAAGTGAGTTAAAAGGAAAATTCTACCACTTAACTGTGCAAAACCAACCCAGGAGGGAACGCAAGGGTCTTCTCTGCCTGTCCATTCCCCCCAGTTGGCTTTTTCCAACGCCACTTCGGGAACCTCATTACGGAAAAGATGGCTCACGGCCAAAGCCAGGTTTCCATTTTGCTGAGAATCAATCTGTGGCCCCAGCTCAGGGGACCTTCTCTCCCTCTTACTTCTCAGCTAAAGCCCATACTCTCTTATGGTTATAATTATGTAAATTGCAGATTATACAAATATATACGGTCACCAAAGGAAAAAAAAAAAAAACACCAGAAGGAAATACACTAAATACTAGAAGAGGTGATAGTTAAACTACGCGTGAATTTTTTCCTTTATTTATTTTCAAAACCTATTTAAAATGCGGTTACATTTTCCAGGCACATGTTTCAGAGTCACGCCAGCCTGCATTGCAACTCTGGCTCTCCTTCAGCCAGCTGGGTAAACTCGGGTAAATTTCTTAACCTCTCTGAGCCTTATTTCCTGACCGGTGGTACAACGGGAGTCAAACCACGACCTGCCTTGTGTCCTTCAATCCCACGGAAAGTCACAGCACAGCATCTGACACATAGTTGGTGCTCAGTAAAATGTCTATTTCCTTCCTCTTTTAATAAGCTGCAAATGTAAAATCACCACGGCTTGCTTGCTGCCCCTTGGGGACAAAAGCAAGACGCTTCACCTGTATCCTCGCCAATTTCCTCTCCATCTTTCGTCCCTTTTCCTGGCCCCCCTCGCTCCCTCAGCAAGCTCCCAGCACACAGACCTCAGGCTGCCGGGTCCCGGCTCTCCTGGGACTCTTCTGTGACTCACCTGCAGGGCTTGGAGGGGGGGCTCTGGACGACAGAACAAGCCCTGCTCTGACCTCTAACATCAGGTCAGGCTCAGGCGAGCCCCTCCAGGGAGTAAACAGGCCTCGTGCAAGGACTCGGCAGACACACTGGGCGATCCCCAGGTTTGCGCCTTCCTGGCAGCCGCCCTCCAGGAACAGGTGCCAGGCTGCAAAGGCCACCTGCTCCTGTGGGAGGGCAAGGGCCACGCTCCCGACCGCTGAGGGGAAGCCAAGGAGAACCAAGATGGCGCCAGCGCCTGGGAGCCAACACTCCCCTGGCTCAGGGAGGCCAGCCCAGCCCAGCGGCTGCCACCTTGGGGGTCCGTGAACCCGGCCCTGGGTGTGGGAAGCCTTCTCCCTGCTCCCTCCAGTGCTCTGTACTCCTCTGGCTTGTTCTTGACTTTCACCCTGCTGGTTTGGCAAGTATGCTTCGGCAGAATTCTGGTGACCACAGCCTCTGGGCTGGGGTGCTAAGGCTCCAGCCTGGGCTGGGGCATCCTGGGGCCTGGACACGGCAACGGGCCTGAGCCCCTCCGCCTTCCTGCCTTCCTGATAACAGCTGGCGAGCAAGGAATAATAGGTAGCAATAACAGCTACGTTGTTACCATGTGCCAGGCCCCATGTCAAGTACCTTCCCAGCATTATTCCATTTAATCCTTACAGCAGCCCCATGCTAGAGGCACCGTGACCATTCTTCTTTTGCAAATGAGGAAACTGAGGCTCCCGATGGTTAGGGATGTGTCTAAAGTCACAGTGCCACAGTGGCCATTACAAGGGCCAGGTGCAAGTAGTTGGCTGCTGACCAATTTACTGGTGTGGGCACCATGGGTGGCGGAAATACTGGGGGCTGGGGAGGCAGGGGCAGGGCCCACGGCACATACAAACCTCAAAATTGTAAGCCTCCTTTGCAGACCAGGCATGATACCAGCTCAAGACGACGCACGCTTGCCGTTCAAGATAAAACAGGTCTCTAACGGGAGGCTGGAAGTGGGGACCACCAGACGAGGTCCCCACAGCATGGGCCACCACCTCCCCAGTTGCCAGGAGCAGGTCCCATGGAAGCTGGTGGAGCCCAGCAAGGGTGGGGGCCGGGTGGGCCACCCGGGGCAGACAGTCTCCAATCGTGCTGAGCGTAGCACATCGCTCCATTCAGGAACCCAGAGTAAAAATGTACAGCTGGGTCTAGAGTTGATTCAGCCTTTAACTCATTCGGGATCACTGGCGGAGCCATGGAGGCGATGCGGAGCGGGTTCGGCCGTCCCTGGGGGAGGGGGCAGGCTGGGGCAGAACCCCCACTGATAATGTTGATACATACAAAAAGAAACCGGAATTTTTTTTTTTTCAAAACCCCTCTAAAACCCCAACCAGCGAGCGTTGGGAGTTTAGGGAAGGATAAGTGAGTGTGTGTGAGGTGGGGGGCAGGGGTGGGGGAACTTGTTTTCTACCCACTGCCAAGTTCTCATTTACTGTCAGCTCCAATCCGTTCGGAACTCACTGACTCAATTGCCTTTTCACGGGGAAAGGAGCCGGCACAATACAGGGGACTTTTCAGCTCCACATTAGGACACAGGGCACTGGGCAATGTCCAGGAATAAACACACACGTCCCTCCCAGAGGCCACCACCCCCACCCCCAGCCCCAAACAATCCAGCCAGCCCCGCCTGGGCCACATCTGCTCTCCCCTATTTTAATACTTTGGTGTTTCGTTGGGGTTTTTTTTCTGTTGTTGCTTTTTTTTTTAATGTAGTTTGGCCAGCAGTGTGTGTGCGTGCGTGCGTGCACACATGGGCACAATTTTACGTGTGCTGGGAGGAGGAGGGGCTCCCACAAGTAGAAGAGGCCTGCAAGAGTTAATTCTAGGGTGGTTCCAAAGCTTCTTTTGGCCCAAAGAAAAAAGGGATGGGGAGAGGTGGAAAGGGATCCAAAATAGGCTTCCAGAAGGCAGGGGTTGGGGGGGGGGTAGGGGGAGCTCATTTAAACTAATTCTGCAAAGTGTTGATTATAGGGAAATTAGCATTTGGTCCAGGAGCGTCCCTAAGAATGTGGCAGCCACAAAACCTCTTTGATAATCACATAAAAATAATATCAACAACGATAATCTAGTTATTATAATAACCGCGGTCCCCATTTTTCAAATGGTCACTCTGTGCCCAGCACTGTACTAAGTGCTTACATGCGTCGCTCAGGTGATGACCATGAAGACCCGGTGGGGCAGGATGCCTACAAGTCAGCACGTCCACATGCTCAGTTACGACCCTGCCCAAAGTCAAAAAGACAGAAAGTGAGAAAAGGCTTTATTTAAACCCTGTTCTGGGGGGCGCCTGGGTGGCTCAGTCGGATAAGCGTCCGACTTCGGCTCAGGTCATGATCTCGCAGTTTGTGGGTTTGAGCCCTGCGTCGGGCTCTGTGCCGACAGCTCGGAGCCTGGAGCCTGCTTCGGATTCTGCGTCTCCCTCTCTCTCTGTTCTTCCCCTGCTCTCACTCTGTCTCTGTCTCTCTCTCAAAAATAAAGATTAGGAAAAAAAAAAAAAACGTTTTAAAAAATAAATACCTAAACCCTGTCCTGCTAAGTGTAGACACACCAGCTTGCCCTGGCCCAGAAGGGAGGAAAGGTGCACTCAATTCTAAAGGGAAGAAGGGCCCAGCACCACACGGGCCTTGGCACCGGGCAGAGAGCCCATCTCCTGCCTCCATCACTGTCCCCTGGGGACTCATCCCTTTAGCCCAGGCTCCGAGCGAAACGCCCTTCCCTCTTAGACCCTTCTTGTCCAATAGAACCTGATATCATGGTGGAAAGGCTCTTTATCTGTGCTGTCCAACACAGTAGCCACCAGCGGCTATGGAGTACTTGAGATGTGGCTGGTTCATTGGAGAACTGAATTTTCCTTTTTTTTTTTTTAAGTTTTAATTTTATTATTATTTATTTTGAGAGAGGGAGAGCACACGAGTGAGGGAGGGGCAGAGAGAGAGAGGGAGAGCGAGAGAATCCCAAGCTGGCTCTGCACCACCGGCACGGAGCCCAACGCGGGGCTCAAACCCACGAACTGTGAGATCGTGACCCGAGCCAAAACCAAGAGTCGGACGCTTGACCGACTGAGCCGCCCAGGCACCCCTGAATCTTTCGTTTCAGTTCATTTCAGCTGCCACACGGGAGGGTTACTGTACTGGAAAGTCCGGATCCGGAATCCTTCCAGCTGCCCCTTTCCCTCCCAGCCCAAGAGTCAGGTTGGAAATAAACTTAAGAGCATCATAAGACAGAAACCCACTCAGAAGACCCCCATCTCTGCCACCAAGCCTCTCCTCCATTCCGGCGTGGATTTAAAAATCACTGGTCTGCCTCCAGTTTATCTGTCTCCCTCCCTCCCTCCCATCTTTTTCTTTTTTCTTCTCTCTTCTTTTCTCTTCTTTCTCTTTTTCTTCCTTCCTTCTTTCCATTCCTTCCTTCTCTCCTTCCTTCCCTTTCCTTCCTTCTTCCCCTCTCCTCCCTTCCCTCCCTCCTTCTCATTCCATCCTTCCTTCTCCCTCCATTTCTTCTTCCTTCTTTTCTTCCTTCCATCTTTCCTCCCTTCCTACCTTTCTTTTCTCCCTCCCTCCCTTCCTTTCTTTCTTCGAAAAAAAAAAAAAAAAAAAGCATCAGTTTAATTAGATAAATCCTCTGAGCACGTGGCCTGGAGTTCGTCATGGAAATTAACCTGCTCCCAGATCTCAGATAGTGAAACAAGAACCGGGGTGTTTTGGCATAGCACAGTGAAATGGGAGAGGCCGGTGGCGATTCATACACCTCATCTTCCATAAGTGCCCCTCGCCCCTCAAGTGCCCCCTGCTTTGCAAAGCCCCCATGTCCTTGCCTCCTTAGGTCACTGCCTCCCAGCCACCTCTGCTTCTTCTCCTGGCCCTTCCCTCCCCACCTCCACCCAGGCCTGGAGGCATGCCCCCCGCCCCAGGGCAGGATCACCCAAGGGCAGGGGGAAGCCTGGGCTGCATCCCCACCATGCCCCGCTTTCCCCAGCTCGACTCTCTTGCTGAGCACCGAGCTTAGCGCTTAGCGCTGGGTCGTCCAGGGCTCAGCTCAGCCTCGGCCCAAGGCTGGCCTGTTGTTCCTCGGATTTTCACCCCGCGGTCCCTACTGTGTGCTGTTTGTTCACCTGGCTAAGTGCATCCCAGAAATAACATTCAAAGTAAAAACTCAGTAAAAAAAAAAAAAAAAAAAAAAGACCGCTGTGCTCTTACTCGGGGCTCACAGGTGGGCTTCCAATCCCATTTTACAGATGTGCAAACAGAGGGGTAGTGAAACTGATCCCTGGGCCTCTGGGGCCCGCATTAAGCCCACAGGCTGTGTGAACACAGGCAGGGTCCACCAGCACCATGGGGCAGTTCCCAGGGGCTGCCCCCACCAACCCCTCGTCAGTGTCCCCTCTGGGGTCTGACTCCAAATGTGGGCCTTCTGACTTAAATACCAGGAGACCTCAAGGTAGCCCAGAAAGATAAAACACAAAATCAGAGTTTCTAACACCACAGCACCCCACACCTTCGGGAGTCCCAGCCCCCAGATACAGAGAGCGGGTTCTCCCTTCTGTCTCGTCCACAGCACGCCCTGGTGGGCAGCAGGTGTGTCCACACTCACTCCCGTGTGAGTCTGAAACACACACAGGTACCAGGCTGGTTCTAAGCACAAGCCTCAGCTCGTCTAATCCTCACATCAACCCCACGAGGCAGCCAATGTTATATCCCCACTTTACGGATAAGAAAACCGAGGCACAGGCTAGTTAAGTAACTAACGTAAGGACGTGACTTTGATCCCCAGCTAACTAATTCCAGAATGCATAATCTACAATCTATGCAGCTCCTCAGTGAATCCATGGCTCAAAACAGTTAAGTACACCCCACATCCTGAAAGGGGTCCCCCATACCGTCTGAAAAGCAGACGGTAACTCAGTCCCCAGCTCCCAGTAATGAGAACCAAAGCACAACGTGATGTAAAAACGCAACCCCAGCACCACCCTTACACACACGCGATGTTCAGGCCCACGGCTCTCGGGAATGACTGATACCATATTATATGAAACTGGCTCATCTGACACAGAGGGCACGCTGTACGTGACTCTGTGACCAAGATCAATTCTCCATGACATTTCATGATTTCAAAGAACTTTCAGAGCTGCTAGGCCAGCCGACCAGCAGGGCGACCCCGTGAGGGACGTAGGGTCAGAGGCCATTTGATAAGAGAGGAAACTGAGGCCCAGAGAGGTCCAATGACTTGCCCAAGACCACACAGCGGTTTAGTGCAGAGCCGGAATGGGAACGCCGTCTCCTGACCCCTATAACCAGACCTCAGCGGAGCTCCAGACCACCCAAGTCTCACCCTGTCCCCTCCTGCCAGACCAAAGATGCTGGGCTTGGCCCATGGTCTTCCCCCCCTCAGGAATCAGATTTCCCTGAAATTCCCAAAGGAGCCTCCGGGCCTAGTGGGCCCGGAAATGGCCCTCACATAGCGAGCTGCACAGCTGAGCTCCCCAGGGGCGAGGGGGGCGGGCAGAGCGGGAGACGCTGGCACAGCCCCCGTGGGTACTCTGCCAGCAATTAGTGCTGGGGAAGAGTGCCAGCCTGGCAGAGCCGATTCCCCCACCCCTTCTTCTCATCACACACACACACACACACACACACGCACACGCACACGCACACGCACACACGCTTACCCACCCCAAGACCAGCAGAGAGGCAGCGCGGCTTCCTTTCGGTAAATCTCATCAGCAAGGCACACAGGGCAGGCGATTTGGTCATTACTGCTTTTAAACAACAGAAAAGCAGCATCCACACGCCATTAACCCGTCCTGCTCTCCCTCCGGGTTTCACACCGGCTCAGTCACCAGCCTTCATCTCCAACTCCCACGCACCCCTTTTTGCATGCTCCCCAGAAGTTGCTTTCCAAAAGAAACACCGAGTTAAAACACACACACACACACACACACACACACACACACACACACACACACACACCTGACTATGGTAAGTCAAACCTGAATTGTATCTCCTGCCCCTCCTCTGTCTCCAGAGAAAATCACCCACGGTTTGGACACGACCTTGGCTAAGACCATTCCTCAAATACCCTAGGAATCCTCCAGAATGCCCCTCCGGATGAGGAGAAGGCTGCCTTTGTCCTGTAGAGGGACATCTACCTGAGCAGGTATGGCTCTTTAGAGGGGAATCTGAGTGTGGGCCCCAGTCCACCTGCACGGGGCGGGGAGCCGTGTCACAGTCTGACCTGACTCTGCTCCCCCAGTACTGAGGTAGGCAGGGATGGGAACGGACAGAACAGATTTTGCCTCCTCACTTGCCTTCCCCCCCACAACGGTCCTGGAGAATTGGAAAGAAGCCCACCAGAGCAAGGGACCCTAGAGGGTCCTTAGCTGGGTTTATAAGATCTGCTGAAACCCCTCAAAGAATAAGTAGTATTTATGCTTATGAGACCTTTTTTTATTAAGAGGATTCTCAAAGGGGGCACACGAACTCAAAAGAGGAAGGAGCAGAGACCCCCCCCCCACCATGGGCTCAGCAGTATCTCCTGCCAACTGTCCCTCTCAAGTGGCCCTGCCCAGCTGCCTCCCTGGCCCCCCCCTCCTGGGCCTCCCCTTGCGTGGCCTGGAAGCTGGTCACTGGGAGCGCTGGCCCCGGGAGCTGTGCCATGCTCCTGTGCCAAGGCCCACTCACCCTCCTGCCGGCCTGCCAGGGCTGCCCGCAGGCCCGGCAGAGGACAGGCCCGGCAGAGGCCACCAGCGGGGAGGAGAGAGGAAGCCAGCGGCTGCTCGTCTTGAAAAACCTCGAAGATCCTCTAAGCCACCTAGTGTCCAGAGCTGAGCTCTGGCCGCCGCTCTGTCCCTCCGGCTTACCAGAGCGGACAATGCGGGGGAGCCCAAGGGAGCGGGACAAGCCATCCACCCCCCACCTTCTCCAGGAACCTGAGGCCAGGGTGGAGGGGGGTTGGGGGGCGGACAGGAGCTGAGCCTGCCGGGGAGACGGTGCCCAGGAGGGAGCAAAGGCCCTGTGGCACCTGCTCCCCGTTACAACCCAAGGCAGGGCCGACCCAAGGCAGATGCTTCCCTTATCCCAGCTAGTCACCCTCTCCTGGAGATCCCAGTGTCATCTCAGACAACCGTCTGGCCTTGGCTTCTATGGGCACCCCCCCACCCCCGCCACCCCAGCCTCCAGGTCTCCTGCAGAGCCTCCCAAACCCTTGGCCTGCCACTCCCCCAGGACTGCATGCCCCCCCTTCTCTGCTCTCTCTTTTCTCTGTGTCCTCAAGACTCCTCTCACCTTGAGAAGTGTTAGGATTACCCAGCATTTACACTCAATGCTCTCTCTTCTTTATTCCTTAAGGCTTATTAAGAATGATAATGAGTTTCGAAGGAGCCACACGTCTCTCTCTCTCTCTCTCTCTCTCTCTCTCTCTTTCTCTATCCTTCCCTCTCTCTCCCCACCCCCCTCCTTGGCTCTCTTTCTCTACGTGTCTTTTCCACCAAAGACACACAGGACAAATCCAGACCAAAAGAAAAAAAAAAATTCCAACAATATGGAACAAGGGCACTTGAGGATTTATATTCAATAAACCCCTCTCTCTTCTTCCCTCTCCCTAGTTGTTCTCAATTATTCAGATTAAAAAAAAAACTCCCCCTTCTCTTCCCCACCCTCCAGACCACCCCTCACTCTGCTGGACTTTGAGCAGGGAGAACTGTAGAAGGGGCCCAGCTTGCCCACACAACCTCGTTAACGTGCAGGCTCTTAAACGGCTGATTAATTTTTGCAGAATTTATGACAGGCGTTAGCTCCCCCCCCACCCCCAACCCACACGGTGGCCTCAGCACCACAGCAACTTAACTTGGTGAACTTGAGTCGGGGGGCAGAGATGGGGCACCCCCCCCATCCCCAGTGACTTCCTGCATCTGGAACCACGGGCAGCCCAGCGACAGATTGAAGACACACAGGTGCCAAAGGCCAGGCAGGAGACAGACCCGCTCGAGGCACGGCGTCGACACCCACAGGGGAGATCACCAGGCGGCCAGAAGCCATGGTTAACTTTTCGCTATTCGGGACTTTTTAATTCCCAAATAAGGAAGCCATTGGAAAATAGGCAACAAGCAAACGAGCCCGCCAGCCTCCACGAATGCCCAAGTTCGCGCCCACCAAACCACTCCATGCATCCCAGCAGAGGGACCGCCTGATCGGTCTGCCGGGCTGCCCTTCAGAGAAGGGGAAGAACAGATCCTAATGAAATTACAGTTTTTAAAATGTCTATAAATTAAATCTCTCTCTCTCTCTCTCTGAATCTCCCCTTGAGCTCCCTCCTTTACAAGGCTTGTTTGCCTCTCCTCGGTTCGCTCTGCTCATGTCTGTTTTTCTGATATAGACATCAAGAGGTTACGGGCTCAATTACCACTCCGCTGGAGTCTCAGCACCAGACTCGCCTGGCCTTCTCTTCTCCTCTTCAGAAATCAGATACCAAAGAAATCTCTCTTCTGCTTTATATTTTTATTTTTAATGCCAAAAGCCTAAAGATTCATTCAGTTGACTCACAGCCTTTTTTAACTTACTTCAAATGGAGGGGTGGGGGGGGAGAATATCCTTCTTCATTGTGTCCGAGTATAAATATAATAGAAATGCTTTTCTCTTTATCTCATTCCCCTTTTTTAAGGACACACACAAAACCTTAGGAATACGTGGAATTTCAAAAGGATGGAGAACAGAGTATAAGTGTGCTTAATTAATGCCTGCCTGTTGGCGGGGGGGGGGGGGGCAAAAGAGAGTATCAGTTGGACATCTAGTATCTTTCTAAAGTTAAGGAATGACATCCTAAGACTTCTTATTAGCAAAAAGTCCATTTGAAAAGGGAGGAACATAAATGGTGATTTTAAAAAAAAAAAGGAAAACATTTCTTACACCTTTCCCAACACTGTCACTTAATACAGAAGGGAGATACGCTGGCTCTATAATTTTACATCCTCACAGAGCCATCCCCTCCAAAAATAAGTGAAAAAAAAAATCCAGGTCATCGTCAATCATCACAGCGGATTCCTGAGAAGCAGAAATCAGCTTTAGGTTGTACGGCTAAGGGAAAAAAACAACCCCTTTGCTATAATTCTGGAAATATTAAACCAGAGGGGATTCCAAAAGGTACTTTTCCAGGAAAAAACACTTGAGACAAAGGCTGGAGAAAGCTGAAGCTCAAGGTGAATCAAAAAAGAAAAACTTTGTCTTTCCAATTAACTAGACTGGGAAAAAGAAGGGGGGGGGACACACATTACTACCAACTCATTAATTCTTTCCTGTAAACAATTTAATTAAATTCTGCTAAATACAGGAGAAATACTCATTTTGGAGTGCTTCCCCCCTACCTCCAAAGCAAATTCCTTCAGGTTACTCCCCCCCATGCCAACACTTTGCCTTCCGCACAACCTTCAAATGGATTTCCAACTGCACTGCTCACGGCTGCCAGAATGACAGCCTCATATGTCTGAAAGCTGACACTTCAGCTTTTAAAAGAAATGGGGGAAAATAAGCTGTTGACTTCTTGGTTAAAGTATTTTCTTGTTCTAACTCATGTTCTTATGTCACTGGGCTAAAAAAAAAAAAAGAGAGAGAGAGAGAGAGAAGAGAGAAGAGAGAGATATGACTTTCCTTGAATGATCTGTTTAACCTAAGCCAGAGGAAAAAAAAGAAAGTCATTAATTACTTATGTGAGCTATTGCTTCAGAAAGACAATAAACCTGCCCGGTCGCCATGGATATGACATATTTGCTCTGAAAACAACACAATAATTAGCAAAGGGGAAAGATACAAGGAGAATATGCAAACTCCTGAGTTT